>NC_133222.1:19734459-20461959 GCF_040436345.1 Pagrus major | reverse complement strand
TACCAACTGGAAAATGATTGGAGCATTAGATCAATTGATTAATTTTTTTAAAACTAATTGCTGAATCCTCCAGTCAATAACACACAGAAAATACACATCATTTCTTAAAGCGTAAGGTGATGTGTTAAAATTGTTTCCATCTGACCAAAAATAACCCTAAAATCTAACATTCTAAACATAAAAATCCTCACATTTGATTAGCTCACTGGCACTTTAGTGACATTACATCTATGATTTTTACCATTATGCCTAAATAATCAGTTTCTGCTCTTAATGTACATGTATACATTAAGTATTTAAGTACACAAGTTTAAGAGTGATGTTTACGATGACTATTGTGACAACTAAAATTCTTCATACTATAATCGGACAGATTTAAAATATCAGTGAAGGGAAGTTCCTTCATCACATAACACCACACTGAACTGAACAGAAAGTGTAGAAGGTGAGAATTTATTAAAAGAACATATTTACAGGTTACAACAACAGAAAAGGGTTTTTGTGTTAGAGGTTACAAGAACAAAAAGACGAGGAATGCTTCTAAACAGTAACTGAAAATGAGCCTTGTGGGAAAAGAAAACGGAATACATGAGAATCCAGAGAACAGGACAATGATTGTTCTAATGCTACAGGCAGGGTTGGCAGCACCAATCAACAGGGGAATTCAAACACTACGGATCAGTTCTAACCTCACAGATAATGAGTCACGTCACTGGTTTTAGATGATTTTCCTCATTGATCACAGCATGAGCCATTTTCCATCCGACCAGGAAAAACAAAAAGGCATTGAACAGGGGGACTCCTGCTACTTGAAAATAAGAGCCAATGACCTCGAGAACGATCCAACCTGAAACTGGCCAAACCCTGATACACACAAAACATCAATAGCAGCAGGTTTTTCTTTTCTTTTTTTTTTTAAAACAAAAAAAAAAAAAAAATGTGGCAAGTTCCACATGTTGCCTCCAAAGTGCTCCATTACAAACACAGAAATCGTCAGTTCTCAGACCCTCTGGTACCTAGCATCAGGCATTTGACAGGCAGTAAGGTGCGCACGGCTACGGCAAGTACATTCACACTGAAGAGGGCTTCACTGCGGCTTCGATCCGCTGCCAAAAGGCTTCGGCTTTGTCGAGGGAAGTGCAAGGACAGAAATGGAGAGAGAGGCTGACGTCTATGCAAACTTAAGGAATGACAGAGTGTAAAAGGTACAGTAACTACCTTTGAGGAATGAGAATTTATCCAAGAAAAAAGTCCATGGAAGAAAAGGGCTGAACTATGTTGGTAATGAGAGTCTATCGAGATGAGTTCCACTTCGGTGTGGTTAACAGTCTGCAGCTTTGATTGGGCCTAGCACCACGACTGACAGGGTTTAACTCGAACACAAAAACAGACCGTCTCATCTGAATGGTTCTGGTTAAAAAGGTCCATGAGCCTGCGTTTCTCTTCCTGTCAGGGCGGATTCTATTCTCAGTAGATGGTGAGGCTGACCGATCGATTCATCTTCTTGCCGATGAGTCTGGAAGTTCTGGGGTTCGATTGGACTGTGGAGCGGGTCAGGACCCTGTCAGTGGACAAAACCTTCTCCTCTGCTGCAGCCCGGGCCAGCTGGGCCTTCTTCAGCTCCCTGAGGAAGAGAGAGAGAGAAAAAAAAAGGTCAGTTAAGATGGATTCAGACTACAGCTAGGTACAGTGTCTTTGGATGAATTAGGGCGATTATTTTCATTAGAGATTTATCATTTTGTCAATAAATGCAAGAAACCTTCCTAGTTTCTAAAAGTCAAAGGTAATTCTTCAAACATCTTGTTTTGTCAGAACAACAGTCCAAAACCAAGGAAATAAGGACTCCAACGATTATTTTCTTTATTGATTCAATCGTCAGGTCTTAAAAAAAACAAAAAACAAACAGGAAATCCCACTTCCCAGAGCCCATGATGCTGCCTTAAAATGTCTCATTTTGGTCGACAGACAGTCCAAAACCCAAAGACATTCAGTTTGCAGCTTAAAGAAACAGAAAATATTCATATTTAGTGGAACTGCTCAACCACCCTTTGCTTTAAAAAAAGACTTTAAACAATATCACTATCATCAAACTACCTACTGATTATTCCCTTCAGAAATTCCTCACAATTGATGTGCTACAATATTGCAATAGTTCGTATTTTTGCCTGAAAATGTCTTTAACAGTTTATTAGCAAAGCAGGGGCACATTAGTTCTGCTCATCATCTATTAAATTGACACCGCAGAATATCTGTGAATGCACTCTACATAGTTTTAACCTTTCATAACAAAACCAATCCAGGGCTTATTTTTTTGCATCACAAGTTGTCCAACCACTTTAACCATGTAATCAAAATCTGTCTGATAAACATTTCGAGTGTAGTGAGTTGGGAGTTTGTGTTGTGCTGTTATAAACTTACTTCTGTAGAAGTGCGTTCTTGAACTTCTCTGCGTTGAGCTCGACTCTGAGCTGGTCTGCGCTCATTCGGGCAGCAGTGAGGAGCACCGGGTGTTTGATGAGGTCTGAAGTTGATGGTCGTCTACTTGGATCAGGATGGATCATCAGCTGAGGGGTAAAGAACATAAGATTAAGTTAAAAAAAGGAAAAGCTGCTTAACATTGACGAGAAATACAAGAAAGTACAAAGACATCTTCAAGTAGAGATGATTAACATTTAATTTTTTTAAATTAAAATGTATTTTCCAAAAGAGATTAAAGAAAGAAAGAAATATAAAAAGAGATTAAAGAAAGAAATAAAAAGAAAGAAAGAAAGTTGCCTGTTACCTTGAGCAGACTGAGAAACTCTGGAGAAAGCAACTGAGGGATGGCAGGGAGTTTTCCCTGTCGGATCTCGTGCCATTTGTCCCCGTTGGTGGGAAGAGGCTCCGCCCCTGAGGCACTGACCACAGTCAGAGCCAGAGCAAAGATGTCCGCTTTCCTCAAGTTACTGTAGTCCTACAAAGAAAATCAGAAATATATTAACACCTCTGTGAAGCTTTAATTGTTCCAAAACAGAGGCGGTTTTAGAGTAAGGTGACAAACCTCTTGTAAAACTTCATTGGCCAGGTATCTGCTGTCACCCTCCTCCACCTGTGGATTGTTCACTCTTGTCACATGACCAAGATCACCTGGAGAGGCACAAACAGTACAGATTTAAGTTGGCCATCTAATGTGAGTAGAGTTTTAAAATATCAGTAATAGGAATGACCAAACTGTAGAGGAAGCTTACCTATTTTGTAGATGGCGCTGGTTGTCAGTATGTCATCTTCATCACATTCATCACAGCTGGTTACGGACTTCCGTGAAATAAAGATGTTGCCTGGGACAAAGACTTTCATTAGCTTCTGACCAGAAAACATTCATGTTAAGACTCAAACTCAACACAAATATCAAATACAAATCTACTTTCCAAAGCATTAGCTGCATAATTCCTTTAATAATAATCTGACTATGATTACTACTCACTGGGCTTGATGTCCATGTGCACCAGAGAAGTCGAGTGGATGTACTTGAGTCCTCGTGTGACTTGCAGCAGCAGATCTTTCAGCTCCAGCTCCGACAGGTAACTGAGCCGTCTGTAGTTCTCTGTGATGACGTCAGACAGCGTGCCGCCGTTGCAGTACTCGTTCTGGATGAGCATGTGGTCGTCCTCTGCCCAGGCCGAGTAGTAACGCACCACGTGGGGGTGTTGGCCCAGCACGGCATGGGCATACACCTCCCGTAAAGCATTTTGTCTGTGGAGGAGGGGAACAGACCTTTTTAATTAAGACAAGCCTGAACAAAGTCTGGTCGTTAAAATGAAAGGAAAAAAGTGCCTCAAGTCTTCCCAGTAAACAACTTTTATAATCGCGCCAGTTGATTCATGCAAAGGAGCACTGGGATGACTTTGGGTGCATTAAGTACTCTATTACACTGAGCATTAAGAGGCAGTGTGACTTAAAATCTGCATGTCTACCACTTTGAAATGCATATCTTGTCACATCAGGTTACAATGAGTCCCAGAAATAAGATGAAAAAATGAAGGAATGGCCACAACAAACAGCTATTTTCATTCTCAATTTATCTGTCAATGATATTATCGATTCATCAATTAGTTATTTGGTCTATAAAATGGTGAAAAATGTCAATTAGGATTTCCCAAAGTTCAAGATGACATCCTGAAATGTCTTGTTGTGTCCACAAACCAAAGGAGAGTAAAGAAAGCCTTTTTTGACTATCCTCTTTCCTTTAAAATGTAATAGTTCACAACTTCTTGATTAATCATTGCAGCTCTAAATGAAGTAAGATCCGTAAGATCTTTTTATATTGTTATGAACTCAACTTACTCATCTACTGATCCTGCCAGAGGTTTCTTCGATCTTTTGATGGCGTAGATGCAGCCGTCGAGTCTTTTCACACACTTGAACACGGCACCAAACTCCCCACAGCCGATCTTTTCCAGCTCGAGGAACTCTGAGGTGTACCTGGACATCATGTTGCTTTCCATCATAGTGATCCTCTGAGGGCAGAAGAAGAGTTTACACTTTTGTTGATCCACTAATTTCAACCAGTTGGAAAAACAAACAGAATAAATCAATGACCAAATTTGAGGTGACATCCTGCAAAATGCTATGTCTAATGAAGAAAAATTAATTAATTTTATTCCCACCTACATGTTTTTACTGCAAATCACATGAACATTTAATTACCTTGGATGGTGGCAAAACTTCCTCCTCTCCCTCACCATCACTTGCCTCCATGTCTTCTCCACAAGAGCTGAAAGATTAAAGACAATAGAGGATGTTGGTTAGCATTCTGTACAGCAGGGGGCAGCACTGGGGGCTTCACAAGCACATGGCAGAGTTCACCAGTAACCATGAGGTCCTGGTTCCCAGCCAAACCCCCTGGCCTTAGTCAACGGCTTTAACGTATCTGGTTATTATAACAATGGGTCTGATCTGTGCTCAAGATGACAGGTGAAGGTGGTCAGTACAGCTCTGGTTTGTGGGATTAACAGCTGTTGCATTAGTGTGATGACAAAGGTGCAACTGACTACACACCAACTGACCAAGGTGGGAAATATGTAACCAAAATATAGATTGTAGCTTGGCAACTCTTCAAGTACAGCATATCTTTGGGGTTTGATCCCTCTCTAAAGATAAAGGTTTTAGTGAGAAAACATCTGTGCAACGTACTCATTCCAGTGTGCCCGTTTCCTGTTGTTTCTCTGCTGTGTGGCCGACTGGATAAGAAGGGAGTCGGGGGTGAAGGGGTTAAAGTTAACCAGAGGGGTCTGCTGTCTCCTGCTGCTGTCTGTGATTGACTTTCCTGAAGGCTCCACATTCTTGAACAGGGCAACTCTCCTGCTGGAGGATCCTGGACCGGAGCCCCTCGCTCTGGACAGTAAACTCTGAAAAAGAAAGATTTAGTGCTTTGTTAATACTGGGGAGCAGCAGGAGAGAGGAAAACTCAAAAAACAAAAACAATAAAAGGGAGACTATCTACTTGATCATTCAGAGTGTGATTGTGATCAAACAATATATGGTCACGTCCTGTGAAATACTTTTTAAAATTTTAAAATTGGATGCTTAAAGGGCAATGCTATGTAATGCTGTAATCACTGACTGAGACATGCCAAGACATGAAAATCCAGGTCACTAAATCATCTGGCTGACTACAGAGAGAGCATTATGCAATAGTACAGTGGTACATTAAGTGGGTCACTGTGGTAACTGACAGAGCAGAAATATCCCAGTATCCCCTTGGAATTCAAAAAAATGACCTGTTGGTTTGTAAATGTTTTATGTTGCTTATTTTTGCAGGTTTTCTTTCCAGTTCAACACCTGACAGGATTCATCAGCAGACACATTAGAAAAATCAATATACCCTTGAGAAATATGGAGAAGAAATGTTTAATTCTAAAATGTTATCTTGGAAATGTTGTTGCAAGATCACTTAAATTAATGCCTTAAAATTTAAAAAAGTTTCTTGCATGCAGGTAAATTCTGCCACTAAACACAAATAAACAAACTTTTTGTTTTATAGAAAAACGCAAGATTAAAAAAAGAATGTTAATAACACCAAATACTAACCTTTGGCGTGTGTGGTGTGTCGAAAAGTCTCAGTTTTCTGAAGGTTTTATGTGGAGGTGTGTCGGGGCAGTCCGGGATCGGGGAGCTGGATCCTTCCCCGTCGTCCTGGACGTAGGACCGCTCCGGTGACCCTCCGTACAGCCGAGACGTTTTCCTCGGTGACGGTGAGCAGTTGGCGAAGATAACGCTGCTGGGTGACCGCAGATGAGACGGAGAGCCGTAACTCTCTTCGTCCCACAGCTCCACGTCGTCGTCCCCACCGGACTGGTTCAGGGGGCTGCTGCTCCCTTCTAGCCGCTTGTCGACGGAGTCCCGTCGCACTGGCATCGGGGAGTCCATCTCCGTGAAGCCAGACTCTCCTCCGGTGCTGTTGTTAACATCCTCAATCGGGTCGTCCTCGCCATCGCTGGATGTAAACTGTAGTTTCTGACAAATTGGGCGAGGTTTCGGGGAAGGAGATCCGTGTCGATGGCGGCTGTAGCTCGACATTTTCAGGATTTAAACCCCGGCTTCGTCGACGGGAAAATCACGCGGTTCGACCCCCACTACAGAGGCAGTGGCGTTTGTAGCAAAAACACAAAGCTAGTCAACTTATAACTACCTTAAATAAAGGTATTAGTTTAAAAAAGTAGAAGTAAATCGCTTAAAGGTCCGTTAACATCCCAGAAAAAGTTAACTTGTTTGCTAACTCCTACACGCCCCTCCAACGCTGAGAAATGGCCACGGACTAACGTTGGTTAGCTAGATTCACCGTGAGAGCAATGTCCGAAGTTGTTCCTAAACGCAAAACAAACACCAAAACTACCGGCTCCAGTCGAGTATCGGTATCCGTCAGTACCTTGTCGATGGCCCGATGACACAGAAACACGTCTTTCCGCAATAAAACCAAACCAATGTTTACAAAAACGTTTGAATGAGTCAAGCGATGTCCTCTTCCTATCACGCGCGTGGCAAAGGACTTCCCGCGACCGTTGGTCACATGTCTCCGCGCGGCCAATCAGAGCGCGTCGAGAAATTTTGAAAGATGGGCGTTCCAGAGAGGTTTCGGGAGGCGTTACGTCATCGGTGGCAAAGCAACAAACTGGCGCGAACGCGTATCTTTCATGTGGCCGCAGCCACACAGTTACATTACCTCCGAGACAATGCGTCCATTATTGAGACGGCAGGATGAGAGAAGCCGCGATAATAACAAAGATCAAAGTCAAAATGGAGTGTTACCACCACTTTATACAGGACAACATTTATCTAAGCCGAACACCACCTCTAAATCTGAATAAAAACTGCAATTCTCTCACTTTTTCAACTTGAAAACCCAATCAAGTTAAATCTCCTAGACAATTTTCAACTGAATAACTTTCAGGCTGATTAAGTATTCTGATCTGTAATGCAATACTAGCATTACCACCATATAAACAACATATAAATAACAAGTAATACCAATGTACAAACACAATAAAAAATCCCCAGCACTGTGTAGCTTTAGAGAAGAAATTCAAACTTTTCCATAACTCAATAAATAAGCTGTTCTCAGAGGAAAATAGGGTCCCAGAACCCTGTTTGAAGCTAGAAAAGTGGCAGGGTCCGCCAAATATATATATATATATATATATAAAAAAACGTTTTGAAATTGTGTTGTCCTTTAAGATCAGTTTGTTTATTCAGTCATGAAAACAAAGTTTGTTCAAATCCGTCACTGAAGACCTTTCTCTTCTGATTAAAATGTCTTGACCAAAATACATAGTGCACCTTTAAAAATCTTAAGTGTTTACTTGTTTATGAGTTAGTAAGTACTCTTTTTTATAATTGATCCACCAGCATTAAAGGTGCACTATGTACTTTTGGGGAAGTCATTGGAAGAGAAGATAAAATCTTCACTGAATAAACAATTAACAAAAACATAACAAATTCCAGAATGGCTTGTTTATATTAAAATATATCAATAACAATGTCTGGGTTCGTATTATTACTTCATTGATATTGTACTATTAATACTATTAACTGATTTTCATTGTTTCCATTAACTTTTATGTTATGTTACCCTTACAGTGTATCGCATCTCTTTTCTGTATGTGCTGTAGGTATTTTTTTACCTTTGCAGCTATGCAAAGTTGAAGGTGACCAAAGTTTAACATAGACTCATGTGTTCAAACTCAGGAACAGTCAATTATTCACACAATCTTTTTTTTTTATTAGAAATAGCATTAGCTGTACACTGCACTGTGCACTGTGCACCATAAACATTAGAAATCATCTTTCCCCTCTCCCATCTTTTTGGTTGAGGGACAAAATAGCATAGCAGAACTCCAGTTATCAAAATCCTATGTACACATAAAAGCTAAGGTCTTTTGTGGAACAAGACAAAAAAAAAAAAAAAAACATGGAGGAAGACTCAAGATTTCTCTCGTTGATAAAGTCCAGTTGAGATGGTTTTGATCCTAAATCATAGTCCGTAATGAGTCCATCAATCCTCCATGCCCGGCGACTCTCCTTGTTGTATTCTTGATGCTATTCTGATGGCTTCCTCCAGAGAAGGCTGATCACTGAGCTACAGAGAAACAGAAAACAATGTGCATAAATCAAAGACTGATTGACATGCTGATAACAACTGTTCATTGATCACTACTGCTGATGTAATTTACTCTGTCATCCCTTCAAAAGACAATACCATCCTGTGACTGTGACTAATGTAAGGCTGCTGAGTTTTACTGATGACTGTCACAAGATGGAAAAGAGTGTTTGTTCTGTAATTAACATGACAGAAAGAGCAGAAAGGGGTAAATGAAAACAGTGCCCCTCAGGGTTTTTGGCCAGAATAGTTATACAGTATTTAAATTGAATAAAACAAATTAATACAACCCTGATTTAAAATAAGTGAGATAAAACATGAATAAAAACAGAATGCAACTATTGGCAAATCCTTTTCAACCTATATTCAGTCCAATACAGGACAATATATTTAATGTTCAAACTGGTAACTTTATTGTTTTCTGCAAATTTACACTCTTTATGAATGTTTTGCCTGCAACATGTAAAGTCAGAAGAATCATCAGAGTCCAAACTTTTCTGGAATCAGGATTGTCGTTAAAATACATTTATGTTTGAATAAATGAAAAATTATCATCTCTCTATAATGTCATGTCATGTTTGTTATTGCACAATTTAAAAAAAAATGAAAAAAAAAAATGAAATTGTAATGTAATTTCCTTCTGCTTTTGTTGATAAGCATTTGTACTGGTGTCAAGGCAGAAAGGGTGCTGGTTGGGTCATCTTGAATTTGGATTACATGTAAACTGACACCGCCGGTGGTTGTTAAGTTTTGGTTTAGTTTGATCCCAAATCAAATGCACCAGCAGGAGGGCAGCAACACACCTACACCCCCTGAGCTGAGCCCCACCTACTCATGATTTTTGAGTGTTTACGTAAATAGAACAAAAGGGAGGGGTCTGGGGTGGGATTACTTGTGTACTTGAGAACACAAAAACACAAGTGATCAGAGCACAAATGCAGCTGAGCAGACTCTGTAGGATCAATACCAAGGCTTATCACTGATTAATTTAATGTGCTTCTGTACCCAAATGATGATGGAGTGGCAGATATCTCCATTCTTCTTCTTTATTAATTGAACTAACAATTTCACAGATTGGAATTCCCCACACCAGTGTATTTACTTCTATGGTGTCAGTTTACCAACCTGCACAGCGATGTGAGTGCCGTTGGAGGTGGCCAGTAATGTAACAGGATGAATGTCATCCTGGTCTTGGCTGTAGGCTGCCTCCTCCACCGTTTGGAATGAGGCCATGTCAGGTGTCATGATGGCCACCTGAGGGAGACAGAGACACCGTACACAAAGGTCACAGATCAATTAGTTGTGCTGTGCCATCATGGAGGTCCAGCAGAGATTTAGTCGTGCACCATGAAGAATTGAATTTCCAACAACCAAGCAAAAAATGGGCAGATGCCTGAAAGAGACTGCTGTGGTGCGGCTGTTTGTCTAGTTTAACATTTTTTAAGTTAAAAGCACAGTATGTCATTTCTGCCGCTAGGGGTGTCTCAATCAAAACTATATAAGCAAAAGATGTAGTTTGATGATGTCGTCAGGTAGCAAAGTTTAATTCATGTTATGTTCAGTCATATTCAACGACTTCCCTCCGACCTGTCATTTAATGTTTCCCCGGCAGTTAAAGCGACAGGTGACCAAATGAAATACAGCGTTAACTTGAATAAAATTAAGACATCTCTGTGTTTGAACATTGTTGGAAACATTTGGGAAAAATTTAGTGCTAAATTCAAAGGTCTAGTCATTTTGAGACATTTTAAAGTGGAAATGTCATATATTATATCTTAAAATATGATAATACGATTACCTAAAAATATCAGTTCTTATGAAGTTCCTTTAACATTCTGAGAATAGTCAGCTCAGTTAATGAAGCTATGTATAAACAGATAACATAACAATGAGGGAAAGCCCTCGATAACGTTTAACTTGTGTAATTGTTTACCTGTTCGTCTGAGCCATCTGTTGTTACCATAGTAACAGAGTGAGCACCTTGCGATGCCAGTTCGTGGGCTGGGATGGTTATGGTTGTGCCTTCTTGGGTTACCATTGTGATGGTGCCACCCATAGCTTGCAAGTCTGCATCAGAGATACTGACCTGATGTGAGACACAATACATTCAGTTTCACAGTCAGTCCTTCTGGCACAATATGTCTTCAGTCAGTGGTACGACATGGTCATGTTTTGTTTTGAAATGTATTAACCTCATAATTATCCAGCCTTGATTTCTTTGTTGTTTAAGAAACAAAATGCATAACAGACAGAAGGCACAATAAATCATGGTTAGACTAATGAAAGAAGGGTTGCAGCCTGAAGGGGTTAGTGGGCATGTGACAGAATCCAATATTATGGAAAACAAGAAATACCACTTCATGGTCACATGCCTCCGCCGACCAGTAAAGTTGTAGTTTACATCCATGTCTGTCTAGACTCATTTCTTATATGTAGCGAGGACTTTGAATGTATTCAGTAAAAAATGTATTAAAAAATATTAAAAGGCAAAATGGAAGTAATCTGTAATCATTTTTAGTTAGAAACACGTTGTCTTCTCTTAGAGACTGTTTTTACAGAGCAGTACAGAGGACTGATACAGAGCTTCATCACGTGGTGCAACAACATCACCTGAAGCTCAATATCAGCAAAACCATAAAGCTTGTGGTGGATTACATTGAGAGAAATAGACAAACAAAAACAAAAAAACTCTTGAGTCTCGAGTCCTTGTACATGTTCGGATTCTGGGCCAATAAAGCTGATTCTGCTAGAACAAGAAGCTGTAACCATGACATTACACAATGCCTCAAACAAGGGTGATGCTGTAAACATGCTACAAATTCAAAATTCACACACATCTTGGACCTGTCTGCACAGAAGAGCTCTACGATCAACAATTTCAAAGTGGGCCCAAGATTAGTGTCACCAGATCACAGGTCACAATCTGCCCCTCTGTTCCTAAAGTGTTTTTATAGATCATTATGATGTCACAGTGAAATTGACCTTTTGGATATAAAATGTCATCACTTCATTATTATTTATAATTAGCAAAATAACTCTTGAGTTGTGAGCTCACAGCGACCTTTGACCACCTAATCAGTTCATCCTTGAGGGAACATTTGTGGCAAATGTAAGGAAATTCCTACAAGACTTTCTTGAGATGTAACGTTCACGAGAATGGGACAAACAACCAACCTGAAAACATAATGCCTCCGGCCGCAGATGTCGCCAGTTGCCTAAAACGGTTTGTGGTCAGTGGTAACCCTAACTAACTTATCCACCAAAGACAAACGTATCACCTACTTACAGCCAAACAGCATGAAGCTATTTTGAATCTCTGAAACTATTAGTGATTACCTGCTGCTGTGTGCCATCCTCTTGTGTTACCAAGGCCACATGCTGCTGACCAACCATGTCTGAGCTCTCCACAGGAACCTGCTCTGAGCCAGAGTCATCTGCCTCAACCACGTGCGTCGTGTAGCTGACGTTGGGGTCATCGATGGCATCTGAATGGAGATGAAAAGTTTTTGTTTGTCAGTATTTTAAATAATTAGATTCCACTTTATTTATATGATTTTTGCACATGTTGTGTACTTTTTCATATTATTCACTTTTTTTTAAACCCAGGCTTCATATTTTACTTAGTTTAATTCAATATTTTTGCTTCATATACACCAATTTCTGTTTAATATGTTTTAGTAGTCTTGTTGGTGTTACGTATCTTCTCATTTTCACTACATGCATTTATAACCTGGTGTTTCCTTCTGGGAACCCATTTCTTGTTGATATCACCCACAGAACCAGATGATATGATTTAAGTAAGGCTGCAACTAACAAGTGTCTTTATTTTCAAGAGTAAATTAATACATAATTAAGTTTCAAATGTTCTAGAGTTAATGAAATGCAATTCTTTAGCATTTTTCTAACCAGCCATTCAAATTATTATCAGGTACGACAAACCAAAGAATCCAAACAGTTATACTAAGTTGAAACTACTGAATTCTTGCAAGTTATCAATTAGTTGCTAATTAATTGTCTTGCTTATTGTACAATATTTTTAGTTAGGAATTCTCCTATATCGTTATATTTCCACTGACCTGCTGGGGGCTCAAAGTACGCCTCCTGCTCCTCCTCGATGGGCTCTGTGTCGTTGTGGGCTGTGCGTTTGTGCATGGCGAGAGTTGAGATCTGCTTGTAGGTTTTCCCACAATGGTTGCAGTTGTAAGGTTTGCAGGGTGTATGAACCACATGGTGTTTGTAAAGGCTGGAGTATTCTGTGAAGCGCTTTTCACAGCCAGGCACTGTGCACACATATGGTTTCTCTCCTGGAGGAATGGAAAAGTAGTCGGACAAGAGGAACCAAGGTTATTATTTAATTTTTATAGTTAGAAGTTGTTCTCGAGTCGGATACAACACCATAGTTTCATGATACATGTTGGTAGGAATGGACCAAATTAGTTGGAGACTGCGATGTAAAAGGACTCACCAGTGTGTATCCTCATATGGTTCTTGTAGTTGGTGGCACTGGCGAATGACCGCCCACAGCTTGGCTCGGAGCAGTAGTACGGCCGCTCCCCGGTGTGTGTTCGGATGTGAACTTTGCGGATGTTGGAGGTGGTAAACGACCTGCCACAGCCTTCGACTGGACATTTAAAAGGCTTCTCTCCTGCAGATAAGAAACGTGATGTCAGGGTTTATCAATCATTATTCCATGTCCCCATAATTTTTCAAAACCTATTGTATCGATCTGTTGATATCTGGATAGTAACGTTGATTCACAATCGATTCTCTAATCAATAATGCTGTGACAAGTTTCAAGTGTAAAAAAAGGATGAAAATTAAAACTTGACTGTGAGTTGATTTTAAAATTGAGGAGGAAAATGATGTCGACAGTGTTAGACATCACTCATGCTGAAATATTCTGAGTATTCTGTGTGTCTCTCTGTTAGCTATATCACTCTGTAAACCAGAAAAAGACAACCTTTTTACTCTAATGTATTATTCTGAAGTAAATGTAATGGCTATAGAAAAATTACAGCGTTTAGGTTAGTTCCCCGGGAAAAGGAAAACTGATTGACGATCCAGTCGGGCTGGCATCCTGGCACCATTTCTATCCGCTTTCACTTAACTTACTGTTTTCTTAATTATTGACTAAATGAATGAATAAACTTGTGTTTTTCATGTGTTGGTGGCAGTTGCTACCCTGAGGAAACGGAACGTGTTCCGGTTGTCCTTGCGACAGCAACAATAATACCAGCATTGTCTGTTTGAAATTTAAATAACCAATGACATAAAAACCCCAGGAATATTGTTTTTAAAAAATAAAAAGCTGCCCCTCAGTGTTATGCCTCTCATGGTGATCATGTGCATGAAAACTCCTCCAGTACTTTAGTGGCTCTGAGGAAAAATTCAAACACACACATCCTGCTAACAAAACCCTGCAATTTGTTGAGGCTATTCTGGAGGGAGGCGCTGCACCCCAATCTGTGTTCTTCAGAAAACAGTGGTACGTGACTCTAACCTCGAAGTTTTGACCAAAGTAACAATCCAGTTGTGACAATCAGTTATTTGTGTTAGTAGCGGTTATCATCTCAGCTCTCAGCAGTAACAAACAGCAGTTAAACCCTGAACCAGACTAATGACACATTTATGACACATTTATGACACATTTATGAGACATTTACACACCTTTCCAGACATATGACGCAACAAAATTATGATTGGTCCGGGATGTGGTTGTGTACCTGTGTGAGTCCTTGTGTGCTTTTGAAGGTCTCCGGAGGTTTTGAAAGACTTGCAGCAGTTCAACTCTTGACATCTATATGGCTTCTCCCCCGTGTGTGTGCGTGAGTGACTCTTCAGTCCATACCCTTAAAACACCATAGAGAAAGGAACTGAGTCATGACTTTTAGTTAAGCCCTTATTCAAACATCACCATAGTAATTACATCATTTTCATCAGCAGTCAATTACGTACTTCAAAGTCATGCAAAATGTTTTTTTGTGTGTTTTTATACTATACTATACAAAAAAATGTAACTAACATTTTCCACTGTGTAAATTATATACAAAATATTTACAGGCTTGAAGTTAATGAGAAATCTCTGCAAAAATTCTCCTCAGCTACCTGTTGCAAACTTCTTCCCACATCCAGGATAGTCGCAGATGTATGGTTTGTCTCCAGTGTGGGAGCGCTCGTGTACCTACAGGACACATAAACAAAACTGTATCAGTGAGGCAGAAAAACCAAACAAGTAGCTCACAACATGTTGTCTTTAAACAATCCCACACTTGAGTAGGCACAAGCAAAGCAGCACATCAAAACTTGTCCATGCTCACACAACCACAAACAACCCACAGTTACCTTGAGATGGTGGGCGGTGGTGTAAAGCTTTCCACAGCCCTCGTATTCACAGCGGAAGGACTTCTCGCCTACATTTGAGGCCCTTGCTTGCCTGTTGTCTTGACCCTGTAACACAATCTGAAAGAAACATGAATTAGACTCTGCTGTTAAACCTGGACAATGGATTAAAAAGTCATGAAAAAAAACAAATCTAAAGAAGATACACTACCCGCATGTGGACGCCATTGTCTGCTTCCACTCTGCCAAAGGAGCCTAAAGGGTTCTCAATGTTCTCCACCTGACAGACACGACAAAAGGGCACTTCTTATTACAGTATATGCTGTCAGAATTATTAACATTCACATCTAAGAGAAATGTAAGGAAAAAAGAAACATACAGGTATGTTATCCGTCCACATTTGCAAAAATGTTTTTATCTATATGATCAGCAAAAGTAAATACAGTCTATATTAGCACATACTTTCCAAAGACTATACAGTACATGAAGATTATTCCAAAACAACAAATTCAAAAAAAGCAACATAAACAAATCACACATTCTGTGTCACATACTAGTGCCACACTGGTACAGTGATGTAGCATGTTTACCTTGGTGTACTGTTCCAGCACGCTGATGGTCTCAGGGTCGATGGCCGTGGCCTCAGCCTGGAGGTCTGCAATGGTGCCGTCAGCCTGGATGGCCAGGATGGTGTTGGACTGGGGCATGTGCACTGTGTGCTGGATGTAGGCGGTGCTGCCGTCCTCCAGCTGCACCTCCTGCAGGCCACTCTGGTCATACGCATCTGTACAGAAACAAAGAGATGGATGTTAATGGAAAGAAACACAATGAGGAAACTGGGCACAGATCCAGTCTGAAAACTGAGATGGTTGTTTGCTCAAGGGGGATGATGGTAGTCAAACTCACTGTTTCTTTGTACAACAACACTTAGCTATAAAACAGGACTAATCAAGACCAGGAGGTCTGCAAATCCAAGGTCTATTTGTTTAATTTGACTGAGCATTTTTTATTACCATGAATAAACAAACAAACCTGGAGACCATTATGAAACATTGGGTAGGGTTTAAACATTGGGTTTTGGTGTCAGTCCATTAGAAATGCCACCATGGCCAATTTTTGCAATCAGAGAAACAGATCTGAGCTGAATGCAGCTACAGGACACTGTATAAGGGTTTAATGTGTGTCATGTGTTCATAAACATACTCCAATGTCCACAAACTGACTGGGTAGATAACCTTTGACCCAAATTAGCAAGTTAATGGTACAATACTTCTCTCGAGGTTGTAAAAGGAAATCATGGGAAAAAAAGTAGACTGATATTTTTCTCTCTTTTCCACTCATTTTGAGTTGTGTGGTGTTGCACGTTTTTTTGTGTGTGTTAATCAGAATCAGAAATTAATCATAAACAGAGGAAAATAAGAATAAAAACAAAAAAAAGAACTCTTCATCACAAATGCCTTGTAGAATGACCGGAAAATAATCGTCTGATAAAAGATAACAAAGCTATTTTTAATCCTAATGCAGTGATAGGTGATTCAATACAATTATTGGTATGAGACACTTGAGATTTTAATAAAAAAAACAAAAAAAACATTTACCTTTGGGTGTGTGAATGAAGGCTGTTGTTCCATCTTCTAGCTGAACTGCTTGTCCGTCTTCAAGCTGTAAACTGTCTCCTCCTACAACAGAAAAAAGAAAGACCTCAGCAACAGTAACTACTGCTTGACTGCAGTTATCTTTATGTATGCTTTCAGTCCTGCAAGACAGCATTATGCCATCCAGATAAATTACAAATAAATTACTGCTTGCAATGCAACTGAGTATAACGCCAATACTGTCCTCTCTGCCCTAAGATACGGCCAGGACTTGTGTCTTACCGGCTTTAGGCATCGACACATGCTGAACGTAGGCAGCGGAGCCGTCCTCTAGCTGGATCACCTGGCCGTCCATGATCTGTCCATCTGAAAAGGCGGCTTTGGAGTCATGTTGGATGTATGCGGTGGATCCATCTGCAAGAGTAACGGCCTGCAGGCTCACTGTGTCCATGCTCTCCATTTGATCACCATCTAGGGAAAAATAATTAACTGTTAGCTTTGTCTGTACATGGCAACTTTGTACTAAAGGTCTTATACCTTAATTAAAGCACACATTGTACGATCAGCTTTTTCAAAGGGACAGGTATAAGACAATAAAATACTTGTTTTCTACGTCCACTGTTTATAGTAGATGCTCAAATGCTGATGTTCTGTATATGCTGGTGGTATTCTAGTTATCTATAATATGCGTCTTGTACTAGTTTTTTGTGTACTGTGAGATTTACATTTTTCTGCATGGGATTAACAAAGTTTGTCTCATTAACTCAAACAGCAAACACTATTACATATGATAAAGGAATTGTCAGATAAAATATGAAATAATTTAGCCAGTTGTCCACTATTCTAGACATTTAACTCACCCGCCACAGTCACGGCCTCTGTCAGACAGAGGGTGACCGGCTGCCCGTCTGCATCGTGAAACTCTGCCATTCCCTGCGAGTCCCGGTTTATCTGGGCCAAGAGCATGCTTTAGCTGCTGCAGCGACACACAAACAGGAGACACGTTTAAAATGCATACTGGTGTTCACAGGTCAGTAAGCTGTCTGAGCAAAACACATCTGAGCTTTTGCACAATTTACTACTGTCGGACACTGTTCATAATGTTTCGAATCAATCTGTTGCTATTTTTTATTTTCTCCAGTTCTGCATGATTAATACATTTACCTACATTGTGTTTCTATGGAGACTCCCACATCTGCTGGATACTGTGTTAATACCGTCAGTTTACTGAATGCTTGATGCTTTGCAAATCTGAGCCATAGCACCATTTACTACTGCTGGACATATGGGGTAATATATCAGTATTTTTATCATTACTATGATATGACTATGAGTCATCTTGATTCCGGATTTCATTATATCCTGATTGGCAATAGTGTTATCTATTCCTGGTTTTAAAGGCTGCATTACAGTAAAGTAATGACACTTTTTGAACTTACCAGACTTTTCTACATATTTATTACTTCCCTTTACCCATATAGTGTTTATATCCAGATCACTGATGATCATTTATCAAAAATCTCATTGTGTTAATATTTTGTGAAAGTACCAATAGTCACATCCCTACAATATTGTTACAACATCAATATCAAGGTATTTAGTCAAAAATATTATGACATTTAATTCTAGCATATTTGGTTCTAATATCAATCAAGTGCTTTTAAGGTGATTTTAAAAAAAGTTAACTCTTCCAATTTTAGTGCTATATAATCATATTTCTTGTTCAACTCTTACATGTTTATTCTGTTTTTATAGCTTCCAGTACGGAAGCTGCATAATTCTGTTGTCCTTGAACAATGATAATATAGATATTCTATTCTTTCTGAGAGAAACACTGACACAAACATTGAGGATGGAAATACTTTGCAAGATGTGACTGCGAGCGATGCACTGATGTTCATCACTTGTCAGATAATGGGGTGTTGTCACTAACCAGCATAGATAAGCCACTTCCAAGGCCAAGTCAACATACAAGTGGCCTCATGGCACAAGTTCAATGTTTACAATTTTACTATGCTGAAAGACATGTGCCTAGAAATGCTTTGCAATAACTTGATCCAACACACAAATGTCAGAATTTGCAACACACAATAATGAAGGTTTTACAACTAGGCTTCACTTCAAGTCCAGGCCTCAAGTTCATGTAATAAAGCATTTACCACCTCAAGGCCTTTATCATGTTAATGACTGCTTTCATGGTTCATATTACCAGACAAACGTTTTATTAAATAATGAAAACCAGACACCCTCAACTCAAGAGTTTTGACACTCCTGGGCTGTTTCCACTTGGTATTCTAGCCTTGTTTACCTTATTTGACTTAGGAGTTACCTGGCTGCATTTATTACTGACGTAGATGCTACCTGTATATGTTCCCATAATAAACTGAAGCATTTGAGAATTTATTCAAGTGTATTTTAAGCAAATGAGTTCTCACTGTCTGAAAGGGCTCTTACTTTATCCACTGTCAACGATGCTGTTTTGGCGCTTGTTCATTTGAATATAGCATTTGGGGCTAGCTAGCTAACGTGTAGCACAAGTATGACTTGCCACATTTGTCACTCTGTAATGACACATTATTTAATACATTCAGTGAACCGGCTCTGTTGCACCGCTGATGCTGGTCAGATAACACACTGACACGATGTTTGGGCTGTCAAACAGCTCAGTTACAGCCGCCGAGACGTATTGCCACAACGAAGTAGTGGTTAGCCGCTATGCTAACAGCATCGCTAACTATGCGGAGCAGCGCTGTCACGACTTTTTTTAGCGCTTATTAGCAAACTGCCTCTTGAAGATTGTCTTGAACGCAAAAACAGCTTTTTGAAAAGGGTATCTGAAATCTAAGCCGACTGTGTGACAGCAGAAGGGCTAGCTAGCTGTCTCCGTGAAGCTTCTAACCGCGCTCGTCTAACTAGCGACGCAGTTAGGAAACAAGAACTGGGAATCCATGAGCTAATTAATGATAACATAAGCATTTTGACTCGGTGGATGTCAATTTTATTTTAAGGCACAACAGTATTTCCCGTTCTTCTCTTGATTCCATGCCGCATCCTGTCACTCCCTCTCGCAGAGATGGCTGTGGGAATAATGCATACTGGGTAAAAACCAATTTATATACTAACCTCCAAAAATTTCCAACAATTCCTCCTGTTCGACCACCATGCACCAGTGCAGGAAACGCTCCGTGATGTCCCCACACCGGGAACATGTATGGCAGCATAACCATCCACGCGATGCACCGCCTACGCGCAATTTCGGCACGGTGATTGGCTGGAGAGATCACAGCTCCCGCTCCTATTGGCCAACAATGTCCGGTTCGAGCACGTGTTGTTGTTATTCAGCTTCCCGGGCCCCTAGCAGACGCCATTCCGCGTCGGTTTTCGTATTGTCTCGAGCTTTTCACTGTGAATGCGCTGCGTCGTCGTAGAAAATAAATATTTAAACTTCAGCATAAGACGACAATCAACCGAGGCTGTGCATTCCGGGCCACGTCGTGCCACAGGATGTTGTTACATGTGTTCTGCAGCAACAAAAACAGCGATGTGTGGGGAGATTTTTCGGCATCCATGTTGAAAACAAGGTCGTGTGGGAAAAAAAGGGGGAATCTGGGCAATGCAGTGAAGAGAGGCTCGGAGGGACGAAACACCCAGCTGACATCTGTCAGTACAGACTACAGAGCTTCACACCTGAAAGAAACAAACAATCGAGTTGTCAAAAACAGGATTTTACTCATAGATAGATAGATAGATAGATAGATAGATAGATAGATAGATAGATAGATAGATAGATAGACATTGGAAGTTGTGTCACATCAATCACTAAACATAAGAGAGAACAAACAAAGAGGAAGTAAGAAACATAATAGGCCTACAAAAGCAAATAAACAATTGTATAGATGCTTTTTGAGAAGAACTGAGCTATACAATGAAAAACCTACAGGCTTAATATATCGGTATGTGCTGGTAATATACAAGTATAATGTAATAATAATACTAATCTTCCTTTATAGCACCTTTTACTTTACTAGAAATGCAGCTTATTTTGCTTCTACAGAAAACAAATGATGGAAAAGCAAAGCAAAACAGTTCAAATTTAAAATACAGCCAGAATAAAGTGAAAAGACAACAATAAAATATTATTAATTACATAATCATAAGTAAAATAATCCTTGTAGGCATGTACATGATCGAATTAGAGTAAACGTTTATGTTCAGACCTATAAATCTCTGAGTGGTTGGTTTATTGATCAGCAGAGACTCTATTAACGTAGACACATCAACACAATAATAGGGGGAAAGTCCTTGAATACATTTAGACAATTACAAAACTCTTCCATTTATCCCAGACTAACTGAAAGCCAGTGCAGAGACTTCTGATAAATGTGTACACGTGTGTAATACCAGAGGAATAAGAGGTGTTTTAATACTACAGAGATTATCACTGAGATATAATGTCACTTGTCACACTTGTATTTGTGAATCTGGAATTGCAAACATACACTAAACAATATAGTTGATATATAGTTTATTGAGAATATTGTACAAGTGCGAAATGCTACAACTGGAATGTATTCATATAAAACACAGGATATGGAAGTAACAGCTTCCTTTAAAGGTTTAATTAATTTGGACCCAGGTTTATTATAAGATAAAAGCAAAGAAAGCCTGTTTCCTCAAGAGACTAGCACAGATCTGCAGAGTGGGCAGCTTCACTTAAAGAACCCCATAGAGCCCACAATGAACATTAATAAAGTAACAAATGTGGATTTTGCAAACAAAATATTTGACTCTGTTCCCCTCAGAATTTCCCCAATAAAACTGTATTTCTAATATACCTTTCACCTTTGTGAAAATCTGATTAGTATTTCTTCAAGGAATCAAATTTCAAATGGCAGTAAAATCCTGTTGTTTCACCATCAAATCATCAATTTTTTTATTAAGGAGTCACGATTCCATAAACTGACGTATTGGCTCCAGTATTGTCAGGCAGGTTGAAGCTGCCACAGACACAAAACAGACAGGATGGCACCGCCAAAGTAAAAGCTCTTATTCAATAGGCTACTTCCTAAGGGCTACAGTTTAAATTATATAGTCCAATGAATGGTACAGGTAACAGGTAACTTTCACTTTTACAGAAGTAATATTTTAACACAATATTTTTAACTTTTATTCAATTATGATTTTATGGTACTTTATACAGCACTGGTGGTGGAAAACTCCATAAAGAAGTGACTTATTTTATTCGAGTTTTATTCTGAAGGTTTTGACCGGAAGTCGCGTGGTTAACCTCCGCAGTACTGACTATGATGGGGGTGTCTCCTCTCCTCCACTAGCCTGAGCTCATCATCGGGAATCCCTCATTAGACACACAGCAGAGACACAGACACACACCGGCCCGCTCTGCCTCTCATACCCGCAGACATGCTCACAGGGATGCGGACGGAGACCGGGGGGGACTCGGTGGTCCTGGATGCTGCGGCTCTGAGGCAGCAGAGGAGGCTGAAACAGGCGATCCAGTTCCTCCATAAAGACTCAGCTGACCTGCTGCCTTTGGATGGCCTGAAGAAGCTCGGGACATCTAAACAGGGGGTGTGCCTCTTCTTACAGGCCTCTTATAGGCTGCTGCTGCACGTTTTTAGGCTCGTGCCTCAACCAAAATACAGGATTCACCACAGGAGGCTGAACTAATGATGGACGAGACACTGCGTCCTTCTTAAGCTACCACCATCCCATCTTATCTTTTTTATTCCTTTTAATCTTTGAATCTGTTCTTAATTCTCTGATGTGATGTCGTCTTCTTATTTCATTTATCTCTATTTTTGCATTACTCTTCCTCTCTCTTTTTCTGTGATTTTGTCTGTTTTTGTCTGCTTTTATTCCTTTTGCTTGTAATGACTCATATTGTCTTCTTTTGTTTTTACATTTTCTGCTCTGCCTTCTTGTGTTAACTCACCTCAGACGAGGCTTCCTTGTGTTTGGCTTGACTGTTGGGTGTTTATTCAGTGATATTGTCTTCCTGAGTTTCCTGCTTTTGCTTGTTTGTCAAAGCGCTTCGTAAAATCTGTTTTTAAGGGTGCTATATAAATAAAGTTCATTATTATGATTATTACGGTTACTTTGCAGATTACATTCTGCATCAGAGCCAAATTAGTACATTTTTAATAGAATTTTTAAAATCAAGAATCATATTAAAAAACAAAACAAAATGAATAAACACTGATGATCCAGTAATTTTCCAGGCGGATAATTGGTTGACCCATAGTATACAGTATATGTTTCTATAATTTTACTTTTACTTGTATCCTACTTTTGATACTGAAGTATATTTATTGCCAGAAAATTACTTCTAAGGGTAGATGGATCTGTGTGCATATACCTGTGCAATTTTCATGTAGATGAACAATGTGCAAAATTTCCTGAGATTAATGTGCAATGTGCAAAACAAAGAATGAAAAGAGCAGCAGATTTCCTTACATTATATATGCTTATTGTTTTTGTCACACAAACGGTTCCAGTATCCAAGATACAGAGAACGGAAGCGAACAATAGGAAAGTACTGACTGCTAAATTTTCCCTTATTCAACATCTTTTGAGTTAATCTATAGGTTATGTTTACAAGGCGCTGAAGAAGGTCTCAATGGCAGAGATTATTATAGATTATTAATTTGTTTTTGCTGCATTTTCTGACTGTATTGTTTTTGTTTTTATTGCAGCAGCCACACCATATCCTCCAGAAGCGCCTGCTGGAGGCCAAGTTGTCCCGGGGGAGGATGAACATGTGCGGAGTGACCCCAAACAACGGAGACATCCTTCTGAGCTGTACTCATTTCAGTTCAAATGAGGATGAGGAAGAGGAGGAGGACGATTTCATCTATGTGCCCTGTAAAGTGAGTCTGTATCATCAAGTACAGTGTACAGTGCTTTATTTTGGGTAAAACACATATTTCCCTTTGCATAAATTATGATCCTCATTATTTTCTCCTCTGCCTTCTCTGTGTGTTCACAGTGTTTGGGACGGGAGGTGAACTTGCTGATCGACACCGGCTGCAAACTGAACCTGATGTCCTCAGTAACTGTGGAGAGACTTGGGTGAGATGTTCATGATCTTTCCATTTGATTTACATCAGGTCACTTTCAGTATTCAATGAGTAATGTTCTGTTTCTGTCAAAGTTTGAAAGAACTGGTCGACGAGAACAAAATGGAGACGGAGGGATTTCCGTTTCAGCGGAAGCTTTGTATCGACGGACACATCAAAGAGCTCAGCCTCACTGTCGGGCAACTCCGAATAATGTGCTCCTTTGCCATAATAGGTATGGAGGAAGAATAAGATTAAAGATTTCTTGAGTTTTGTGACTGTAGCCGGTGATTTTAATACACTTTTAAGTATGATATTATAATATTATTGTCTGCCAATTCCATTTATTTGCAGAAAGTAACAGACCACTGATGTCCCTGGGAAACAAGACATTAAAGAAACTCAAGGTAAATCATCTACTTCCCAGGAGGAGCAACATAAGTTAACATTTGTTCTGTGGGGAGGAAAGGCAGTTACCTTCATGTTAATGTGTGATATGTTGGTATATTATCTTTTCCACAGTGTGTAATTGACACTGAAAAGAAGATGTTGCTGTTTGGCACAAACGTGAGGGAGCAAGTTCAATTCATTGAAAAGCCATTCAATGAAAGGTGATATTTAATTACCTTTACCAGTGTTTACAGAGAGGCATGAGACGCAAAATAACAAAAAAGCATAAGAGGTCTCCTTTAAAGATATACTAACTCCAGTGTCCTTCTTCTTCTTCTTCTTCTTCTTCTACAGCTCCTACGACTTCAGCAACCTGTGATACTGACTTCTCTTCACCTACAACACACACAGTGACCAAAAGCAATAGAAGTATTTACTCTAACAACTAGACGCCTCTTAAGGGAACTGCAGATTTCTCACCTCATCAATTCTCACTTTCTCTCTGCCTGTTTGTTTGAGTCATTGCACTGACTTTACCTGTTTTTACATAACGGCAGCAGTTTACACAGAAGCTGCTCCCATTAACAGTTCCTCATGTAGCATCGCCGATGAATAGCATTCTTGTAGCCTCGAGTATGATCATGTTTTAGCTGTCACTACAGTAGTACGTATTGTTTAGCTAGTAAACAAATTATTATTAACAGAACATGTAGTGCCGTAGACTTTAAAATTCTAATAGAATTGTGATTTATAGCTCTTGTGTTGTTCTTCCAGACATAGTATTCTACATTTATAGGTGGAAATTAACGTTGGAGAACAAAGATCGTTAAAGGAGTGTTGCTAATAAGCTTAGCACAGAACAACTGTTTATCTACTGTATTTTATAATCTTCTAAATGTATTTTCTAGTCCAAATCGTGTCTTTACATTGAGGTCACTGCCTTTTAATGTTTACAGAATATCAGAGGACACTTGTGGTATGTTTTATCACGTGACTGTAGCAAAGTGAAGCACTGAATATCAAATAAAATCCCAAATTATGTGAAACTTTGTCTGTATTTTTACTTAATTTGTCACAGAAAATTCAGCGACATAATTTGTCCATGTGCTATTTTATTTGAGAGCCATTTATGAAACCAGGCCAATTAAAGCTGTTAATTAGAGGAAGAATCGTGACACATACACAGCAGAGATTTTTCACCCCTGCATGTTCAGGAGGGGATGAAGAGTAGCTTTAATTGCTCAGCTGACCTATGACTTCACCACAGCAACCGTACCATGACAGCAGTGTTTGGTGACGCTCTCGGCTCAGCTGATTGGCAGGTGAACAGCCCCTCCAGTGGCCTTGAAGAAGACTGACTCAGTCTTGAAGAGTTCTCCATGGAAACAGACATCAACAGTGAGGAGAGGCTGTCGTCTGCAGCTGACAACATAAAAACAGCAGGTAATGTAGCCACTCAGTTTCTCTGTGTATTAACTGACAAATTAAAGAAACAGAACATGGAGAGTCGTGTGTTTAACCGCTTTCTGTTCAGAACATTAGTATACAAAGTGTGTTTTCTGTTGATAGCAGAGTGTTTTACACCCTCATGGAGGCTCATTAGAAATAATGAGATTGAAGTTGTTGGGCACATTAAGGAAACAAACAGCAGCTGTTTTATAACAAAAGTAACTATTTCAATTACATTAAAAACGCGCAAAACTCAAAGGTGCACTATGTAGTTTTGGGGGTGAAGTGTAATCATAAGAGAAAGATCTTCATTGACTGATTTTTTAATGCCTTAATAAACTCTCTTTGTTTTCATGACTGAATAAATAAACTGAGAACACAATTTCATACTGTTCTACTTTGTTCATATTTGGCGGACCCTGCCACCTTTCAAGCTTCAAACTTTTCTGGGGACCTTATTTTCCTCCGAGAACAGCTTGTTTATTCAGTTATGGAAAAATAAATATTTCTGAGTTTGTACTATGATCTCATGTATATTGTAAATATTAAAATTCTGAGTATGATTTCTTCTCCAAAACTACATAGTACCCCTTTAATTATGAGTAAATTTCATAGCTAAACTTATTCATTAAAACAATCATAATGAGTTACATTTCTTATGCACACATTTTAGAAATTACTAAAAGTACTGTTACTTTCACTGTTGATCTCACTTCCCCCCTCTCTATGCAAATAAACACGTACATCGGTGTGACAAAGGGACACAATGTTTTTTTACACAAGACATAAATAACTAGATGTGTAACATATGCCGAATTTACAAGAAGGCCCAAATAATAAAGAATTTGCCATAGACAGCGCTTCATAATTATTATAAAGTTTCTCCTAACTCAACAACTCATAAAATTGAGCAATTTGTTTAGGGAGTCTGGAGGATTTCCCTCCATCATCATCTCTTTGCTGTTGCTGACTGTAGTTGGTGTTTTTGGCTGCTTTGACCTATAATGTTTTGGCGGCGGTTCAATTTTGGTGTCTGCTGTAGTTTAAAACATTTTCAAATTGCTGGAAATTGTTGTTGATAGCTATGAGATAAGTTATCCTGGCCTTTTATGTTAATGCAAACTAAACTGCCACTAAATCCTACACACTGGTCCAAATCTGGCCCAAATCAATTCCATGCCATTTTTCCTGTTACTCCTAACTATCACATTACAAAAACAAAGACTGAAAATAAGAGAAAATTGTTTCATTTCTTGACATTATTGTCGTACAGGGATGGCATCCAGGCAGATGTTGGCCTCCGAGGCTGCACTGATTCCATTTTTTCTGGGGAAACAGAGATGCAACATCACTTTTGTCGTGGACAGCTCAGAGAACATGAGGGCTGTTCTGGGGTCAGTGAAACGCCTGCTGATCCGGACGCTGCTGACAAAGGCTTCACTCAGGGACTCTCTCTTCAACATCATGACATTCTCCGGCAAGGTGAGGTGGGACTGACTGCTCATTAAAACACCAACATCTTAAAGGACAACTTGAAGGTGCATTATGTTTATTCAATGTGTTGATTTTAGTTTAAAATGTTCAAAAATGTACTTAAAATATCAACAGAAATAAGGTTTGACATTCATTTTAACAAAAAGTTACTGTAGATAATATTGTTTTCTTAATATTTTTCAGAAGTGACTGATTTTTTCTCTCTGCTTTACAGTTGACCTGCTGGTCCCCTCACATGCTTCCCTGTGCTCCTGACACAGTCTACATGGCTCTGTCCTGGATTCACTCCATCAGCTGCAGCCCCGGCAGAGATCTCCTGTCCGCCCTGAGCGTGGCTCTCACTGATGCTGCCTGTCACGCCATCCACCTCATCTGCACAGACCTCCCTGACCGTCCGGACGCCCTGCTGACAGCCCTGCCTGCCCTGGCAGCTGGGAGGCCGGTGAACGTCTTCTACCTGCTGGACTCAGGTGGTCAGCTGGACAGAGACACTCAACACTACCTGCAGTGTCTGACGCAAGCCACAGGAGGGAGCTGTTATGCGATTCCAGTTGGTTTGAATGGAGGTCTGGAGAAGGTATGGCTGAACCAAACAGGACTGGTTAAAAAAAATGGTGGATTATTAAAAATTGAATCCCAACACAGGACTCTCTTAAACCACAAGGTCAAAAGCAGAATTAGTCAAATCAATACTATACTGACGCTATATTTTCTCTGCTTTGTTGAAATATTTAGATCTGAAAGGAGAATATTGGATTTGTTTAAAAAAAACAAAAAAACTTCTACAATCAAAATGGCCTTATCTGTCTGTAATTACATATGTGTGTTTCCATGCATGCTGTCAGGTGATTCCACTGTATATCGAGGAAATCCAATCATCAGTGCCAACACTCTCTTCAATCAAGTGTCGCTGTCCTTCCACTTCAGTCTTAATCCCACAAAACACTTCATCCCCTCTGCTCAGGTTTGTCACCAACATTGACACGTATTTGGTGACCTTTCTAACAGAAACATACACACAGGGTGGTAAATTTAAGATACTATTTGTATGTATGATGTTGCTATCAATAAAAATCATCAGCTCAATGACTTGTGAGCCGTTGCTTGGCTTCCCAGGTGCAGTCTGGGTAATCCTCTCCATCCTGTTACCTCCTGCATGCTGTCTGGCCAAACCCTGAGTCCAGAGTTCTTCCCAGGATGCCGAGTGCTGGCCAGGAGGGAGGTGGATGGCCTCTACTACATGGGCACTGTAATACAGCAAGTACAGGTGAAAAGATACTGTATAAAAAGTAAAGGCAGAAAGCTGCAGTAGAGGTCTGGCATACATTGCTAGGGAAGATTAATATAATAGTATAATCATGACTAATGTCTGTGGGTCAGAGACGTAAGTTCCAACAAACAATTCAACACCAAATAATTACTTATAAACTTAATTTTTGTCTGCTTTGACTTCATTTACAATGTACTCTCTTCCTCCTAAAGTTTGAATCTGTGTCTACACTGTTTCTAAACACCCTAAAAAGTAATCTGAAAGTCATTAACTCAATCTCAAAGTCTTTTCAAGTCATTCAATTTAAAATGTACGTTGACATCCTCGTACCACTCAGGGCCGCGGAGGAGTTTGGGTTGTTGTGTTTGACCACCCAGGGAGCACCAATTTGGGGGTCGTCTCCTCACAGAGGCAGCTGGTTTGTTCCCTCGACATGGTGAACCACACCGGCGCTCACACACGCTGTCTGGTACCTGGTGATGCTGTGCTGTCGCCATGGGAACCAGATCTGAGGAGATACGGGCCGGGGAGAGTGATGGCCGCCACAGAGTGCAGAGATGGTCAGTAGAGTTTGTGTTGAGTAATACTCAACTTATTGTAACAAGTTATCTAAAGCTTTACTAAACTTAACTTTGGTCGTTTTATATAAAAGGAGACTGTTTTATTATTATTATAACATTATTATTCACACAAAAAGCCCTAGTTAACACTGAATGAATGTAAACCCCTTTCAGTAAATCACTCTGTGTTGCTCGTTGTAGTTGATGGTGTTAGGAGCCTCCGGGTGCTGATGTGGAACAGCTGTGTGTCTCTGGTTCCTGGCACTCTGGTTTTACCCATTTCAGCCTCTCATCATGACCGAATAGTCAGGGAGCTCCAGATCACAACACTAGCCTCTGGTCGTTGTTGCAGCTGGCTTTGTGCTCGCAGCTCCTCCTGCACTCCTCAGCTGCTCTGCAGAGACTGGTGTCAGTCCTCACCTCACTGCTGCTCAGTCACAAACCACCAGCCATGTAGCTGTAGGTCCAGCTGTGGAAGACTGGATGGATTTGAGAGGGCAGAGAAAGATACAGATGTGAGGAAGAGTGACCCTGAGGTGCCCTCCTCCTCCTCTTCGTCTCTCTCTGAGGATGAGACCAGAGTGACGTCTCCTCCTGCAGTGAATCTGAGGAGTAAAGAGCAGCGTCCTCCCTGGAGGTACTGGAGAAGAACTGGTTCAGAGCCACAACACAGACAACCAGGTGGGAAACACAGGCACTGCCAAACTGATGCATTCTGGTTTTAAAGTGGGCTAGTTCTTGAATTAAACAAAAGTGACCAAAATAATTTAATTCTACTTATATGATGATGCTGCTCAGATTTGTGCTCCTTAAGACGGAGCAGTCAAATCCAGTTGGGCTGTTTTAAATCCCTGCTTGTTCTGGTTTATCTGAAGCCATTCTATACCACAGCTAAGCTAGTCAGATGCTTAGTGTCAGATCAACAGCCCCATGAGATCTCATCATGCTATGTTTATGTATTTATCTGCAGGGAGTGCAGTGCCGAAGAGGACATCACAACCTGTAAGGTTCAGCTTCCCTGTCCCACAGATCAGTGCCTCGCCCAATCACAGCTCTCTGTTTCAGTCACTTCCGGGTGCTAAAGGAAGAAGAGCGAACATCAGAGATGTTTTTGGAACGACCAACTTCAAACCTCGACCACCAGCGGGACTGCGGCCTTTCTCTGGCAACAATGCTTCGGCTGTTTACACATAATATGTCAGTGTAGGACAAAACCTCACCAGATACCCATGTAAGGTTGGTAAAAACAAACAAAAGATGATAAAAATACTTTATTCAAATACACTGATATGGTATTAGTGCAGGTAAAAATACTGAAATATCTCTCAGGCAGAATTTGGACACACAATCTATATAATAAAATACTCATAAGTGCAATAAAAATATGGCTTCTCAATATGCAGCAATTAAAACACGTTGCAAAATAAAAATGCAAACTCTTAAAGCAGAAATCAGCGTAAAACAGGCAATAAACACACAAACAGCCTATATAGCATTGGTCAGGTTAGTTATGAGTCCGGTGAGGTGTCACAGATTGAAGGTGAGGTCGATGCTCTCTCCAGCTTTGACGCTGACCAGCTGAGTCTGCTGCTGTGACTCTGGTAGGCGGGCAGTGACGGCGTACGTCCCCGGGGAAACCTCGATGAAGAAATCTTCACCTGCTGCCGACACACGACCCTGTGACAAAAGTGAGGTGAACTTAGAAAGGTTTAATTTATACTTTTTGTTGCAACACAGCTGAATAGTGGGTAAATGAGTAAGTTCATTTATAGCCATGAGAAGGATTTTGCAGACAGCCTCCAAGAAATCTGCAGTCCCATAGGATTTGATACAAAACTACCAATATGTGTCTCAAAATACAAACTGTATAATGTTTTTTTTTCTACAAGAAGTTCTGGACTCGGTCATTTATTTCTCGTCTGTAAATGTGTCTGGGTGGTTTTGAGATCCACTATTCCCTCTAACATAACTTTGCTTCAAGAAGTCTTGGAAGCATTATTGATAGGAGGAGCCTTTCACAGTCAACTCTAGTTTTATACTGTTTTCCAGTGTGGCAATAAACAATATTTTTGATACTGAAGGAGTATGTGAAATTGCTGCCAGTACTGGCAATCCCACGGTGAATCAACACTTGCCGGCTTTTTGCAGGTTTCAGCTCATTGTTTTGGTTTGCTTTACTGCATTATTAAGTTCAAACGGGTCTTACATGCCCTACACAGTCACTTTCAACCCCCCGGTGCAATAAATGGCAAAGATGAAATAAACACGTGGCTGATGAAGAACATAGAAAACTGAGAAAACTTAAGATCCAGATTATTTTCTCAGGACTTAAGTCTAAAATGCCAGTAAATACTGAAATTGCAATTTCATAATTTGGTCAGAAACATGATCCTATAAGATGAAATGAAGATGAACGCTTTACAGGAGAGTAGATTATTGTTACTTTGTTAGATGGAGCCCTTGCATGTTTTCTGGCTGACAGTGCAGGTGTCGTCGTTCCAGCTGCTGCACGTGTATGAAACCTGGACACGTGGCTCCTCTCAGTGTCGGTGGGTGCAGTGCAGCAGCCAGACTCATAAAACCTCTGCAGCATGGAGAATATTTACATTTTAGTTCATTATACTACATGTCTGTAGCTAAAAGCATGTGGGTGCAGGCAAATAATCACTGACCTTGCACTGATGGGTCGTCTGTGCCATGAAGTCTGCGATAGTTGCAAAGACATCATCAAGCTCTGTGTGTCTTCTCTAATAAATGACAAGAGCATGAGGAATGAAAAAAGATGAGCAAAAATGAAACACAGCAAAGGATCCTAATTTAATTGTTGATGGGGTTAATAGACAAAAAAAATGCTGCCACCTTGACAGGGATTTCTGTGTCCTCATCTGTAGTAGTGGGGGTTTGGGATGCTGCAGCGCTTGTCCAGTCTACACTCCGCCTGGAGGCCCGCTCCAGCACCTCCAGGCCCAGACTGGCAGAGCGCCGCAGAGAAGACTCCAGCCAGGCTTGGCTCGCCATGAACAAGTCAAGTGAACCTCAGGTGCCCTTCACCTGAGAGGAGGAACAAGCAGAGAGCACTCAGCCAGTTTCCTTTTTACTTGAAATCTTCATAGATTATATTTTCACCTGGGTACGTTTGTTTGTTGGTTGGTTTGTCAGCAGGATTACACAAAAACTACTGGACAGATTTCCATGAAACTTGGATGGAGGATGAGTCTTGGCCCAGAATAGACCCCAATTTTTGATAAAAGTAAAATGTGTCACAATATATTAAAAGTTATTCCCCTCAACATCATCATCAATGTATATTTTTCTTTTAGTGACAATGAAATGCAAAAATGAACATTTCCACTAAAAGTCATGAACCGCAGTATCTGATAGATAATCCACTATTTTTAAGCAAACATGCAAATGTTAAAGTAGTTCCTGCCTCTTGGGAATATTTGCTGTTTTTATTAAGTCTTATATGTTTTTTAAGAAAAAAATGAGCATTTTGACAGAACTTTGATGGACATTTTTCTTTTCTTTTCTCTAACTTTTTTTAATAAATCGCAAAATAAAAAGTTAAATTGAAAAACTGATAGACGGATTAATTTAGAATAAAAAGTGGCATGCCTAATATTTAAATTAATAAAAATTTGAAATGGATTATATTATCTGTGAAATATCAATGCATTATCGTCAAAGTTGGACGGTTTAATTCACAAACACCTGATCAAAGACAACAAATATCCATGTTGTGTAGTACAAGTCAATGCTGGTACACAGCGCATGCGTGAAGATTAACGCCCCATTGAACTACAGTAGAAAGCGGAAGATTTGTTTCTCACTTTCAATTTTAGCCAATCAGCGGTCACTGTCACCTTCATTCTAGAACACACAACTTCTAAACGTTCCATTCGCACACGTCACGTTCTGTCAACGTGTCGTCGCGATAACTTTAGCGTTCTACGCGCCGACAACAAACCTCGAGCAGAGATTATTTACTATTTACCTGATCAACTCACGGAGAGCTGGGCGGCTCAGAACGGAAATACACCCATAAATACGAGCTTTCAGAGAAAACGGCGCTTCTTCATTCAGTGTGCACGTAGTTCTCGTATTTTCCTCATTTCGTTTGCAAACTTCAGCTTTCACACCGCCGCCGTGCTGCTTTCAAGTGACAGGACAGGAAATCCTGCATGTTAAACCCCGCCCCCTGATATAAAGGACCCAAACACCCAAAGTCACGTGGACATGATCTTTGTACATCTTATTTATTTTTCCTCAGATGTATGTTGAAAGGAAATTCAATCATGTCATTTTCTAAAAAAAAATAAAACAACACCCAGATTATTTCATGAAAACACTTATCTTTCCTCAATGTTTTTAAAAGTCTCACTAATTATAAGTGGTCGGCTTTCCCTGTACCCATTTTGGAGACTAGAACTCAAAGAAAAACATGCCTATAAACTAAACATAGATCTTTTTCTCTTAGCTTGATCTAGAAACCCAGGTTAGTTTTCAATCTACAGTATTTCTCTAAATATTCAGTCAAATACAACAATGGACGGGAAGTCAGTGCTTAGACTGCTCATAGATGCAAACCCTGGGATCAAGGGGTTGAAAGAGCCTTTTTAATGGTCTACAAGCTAAAAAGGTTGCAGACCATTGCCATCTCTTTCCAAACTTCCTATATCAGTTTTCAAATGTTAAGCCCAGTTTTAAATTCATATTTTGAGATCTGCTGTAACCCTCAGGTAACTTATTGCCCAGATATATTTTTATGTTTACATATCATGCAGGATGCTGTCATCCATGTAACCAATAGTCATAACTGCAGTGATAAGTGGCTGTAACAAAATAGTTACTCAGCCAAAAAAATATTTTACCCCACTAATAATGACTTTACCGTGTTGGTTTATGACATTTCATTTGAGCATAAGAGTATTCAAAAAGACTGTCAATATCCAAGTGGAGCTTATCATGCAAGCAACAAATACTGCAAGCAAAAGCTCAAAATGTAGCACATATCACACCATATATAAAAAGGCATTAGAGGCATAGACAAAAACAAACATGTAGTTCCCATTTATACATTTTATTTTGGAAAAACACTGACAAGAGCATTATGCCATCAGCACACAGGCTCCTCCCACTGCCTTGATCTTCTCCTCGGCCCGTCGGCTGAAGAACTTGGCCTTGACAATCACGGGCTGCTTGGGCAGCTTGCCTTTGCCAAGAACTTTGTAGTAACCCTGTGAAATTAAAAACGCAATATTAGTACAACTGGATAACCACCAACCACATCTGCATGAAGACCATTTTAACTGACATAATGTTGCTGTGTTAATTTTATGTACAAAAAACACTGCATACAGTAGGTGAAGTTGCAATATTCTGCCATGCTCAACAAGAAATATTTGCATCACAGTATTTTCACAGCATCTGTTAACAAGGACTGGAACTGGATACAAACTCCGCAAGATTATGGGTCAACTACTGTCTTCATAAAATGAAGACAGCAACACATTTACAGTGGTGTATGCAAGACCATTCCACAAATCTTGACCCAATGCAAAGTTCAGCCATTCCTTTTCAGACATCTGAATACATTGTTGTGAGTTATTACTCTAATCTCCTGTTTGTATTTGTCTGCATATGTACTCCAAGATTGGATACAACTTGTTACATGTTGTTAGGTAGGGACAGAAATATAGTAACAGAATTAAAGATTTAGATCTGAGATTTAAGCTTTCTATGTCTGTGTACCAAAAATTGAAAACGCTCATTGAACAAAGCCAGCTTGGGAAATACGCTTGCCACATGTCAGAGACGAGATCAATAACAGTGCATCCAGTACAGAGAGCTGTACTTGATGTTCAAGTTCCCATGAAGTCCAAATTGATGTTTTAAAGTGTTTTAATATACGTCTTAATCCATAGTGGAGTTTGCACATTTGAGTTAGTAATTTGCAAAAATGATGAAGTCAACTCATCCAGCAATTGGGGACATGTGCCATTTTTGGTCCAATAAACGCTCAATTTTAATGATGCTGCCTTGGATGTATAAAGACAGGGATGCTGCCAGAGCAAAGTGTTCGCCGACGTAAGCAAATAGCACTCCACTAACTGTTTCATAGGAACTTTTAGCCTAGCTTAGGCCAAAGACTATGACCAGGGAAACATTCATAACACACAGACACGCCCCAACTTTGACTGGGCTTTGTTCAGTTACCACAGTGAGCAAAATCAAGACATGGAGAGTTGACATCCAAAATCCAACTGACCCAATCACCCTCTGCCATTGTGTATGAGTGATGAAGGCTGGAGACATTTAATCAGTAATGAAAATATCGGCCAACACTTACAGCGCGCACAGCATCAATGATGGGTGCAGGTCCCTCGGGCTTCTTGCCATAGTTGACCCTGGTCTGCTCGCTCACCAGCGTCCACAGCTTGTCCAGGTTGATGGTGGGGCAGTGGGTTGTGTTCCTCTTCAGGTGGTAATGTCTCATACCCACCTTACCAAAGTACCCAGGATGGCTGAGGAGACACAGGAAGGACAGACAAAAGGTCAACTGCTGTCTATTCAGGTTGGCAAAATTAACAGTGACTAGAGGACATTAACTGGAAAACTGCTGGTTGTATTCTGTAGCTCCATATAGGATAACACTTTGACAAGTAAATATTTTTAGGTGCAGCTTGCAGTGTTTCCGCCAGGAATTTTTTAAAGAGTGGCGGCGAGGGTGGGCTGATCGACGGGGGGGGGAGAGGGGTGCGCGCGACCGGATCGTCGACTAGTCGCTGATGACATCATTCATATTTTTCCCATCATAACTAAAATCCCAGGAGGAGGGAAATGCTCTGCAACAATCTGTTTCACTGACTGACAGCTCATGCACAGAAATGAGTCCACAGTACAGCAGCTTTATAAACAACAAGCTGTAAATCAGTTTGTTTTTTTGTAACATATAGCCTACAGGTGCAAAAGAAAATACTGTAGCTACTGTTCATTAAACAATTAGGGAGGAAAACGACACACAGGCCTCGTCACCATCACAGTCCTGCTCAGTCACAGTTTCACTCACAGTTTTAGTTTTTCCTGGTTGGTTGCTGCTGTTGTTGTGCGCGACGTAAAGCTGTCGATATGAGCGGAGTTTTTTTTTTGTTTTTTTTAATTGCCGGCAGCCCGGACACACTGCCCGCGGAAGCGGCAGTTTCTCCTGCTCTCTCTCTCCGCGCCGGTCAAACATCAACCCGTCTGTATCTGCTCGGTTTTCCAAACACAGGTCTGTCTCTAGCGCTGTATGTAGCCTATGGATGTGTCTTGTGTGCAGACGCAACTGACAAATACTTATAGACGGACAAGCAAACTTAATCATCATTTATTTTATTTTGAAAATTGACCGGATTCTCTCGCCTTTTCTGTGCCCGACTTCCTGTCTGGTACGCGCTCGTTCTATCCAGCTTGACTGCGCTCGTATTTTTTTCATTCAGCGCACTCAGCTGTTGTTTCAAGCCGCTACTCTTGTAGCCTACTGTTACATGATCAGCGACTAGTCGACGACAAGCTCAAAACGTCATTGTGGAGCAGGGGACTAGTCTGTGCAACCTCTAGTGGAAAACCTGCTTTACATTGTTTTAACATTAAAAAAAAAAAAAATCATCATTCTGAAGGTGTGGCGGCTTTTATTTTGCCGTGGCGGTGCGCCACGATCAATTACATGTAGCGGAAACCCTGAGCTTGTCTTGCAATCTTTGTAGAGTTGACAAATAGTTAAGGACACAACCTCACACCATTTAATTTAGCCAAAGACAAAATTATCTTAGAAAGAAACATGGCATTTTTCTAAGCATGCATCATTTCTAAAAACATATTTCCTCGGGTACTTTTAAGTCCCCCCCAATTTGATTTACAGGGGCTGCAGCATCAGTGTGATTACAGCAGACTGAGAAAAAGACATTTTAGCATGTAACTGCCCATGTGGCTGACTGGCCTACAAAGAGCCAGTCGGTGAATAGGACCAGTCTTCACTCTAAGAGAACTCTAGCACACCAAGACAATGATTAGTGTCAAGATGAGACTCTAGTCTCTACAATCAGAATCAGCTTTATAGGCCAAATGTGGTTATAAATACAAGGAATTTGAGTGTGTTCTGCAGTATTGAAACACCAGTACCAGCTGTGTTTCTTCACGACACCTTCAGAAGTAAATTCATTTAGGTACTGTTGTGCTTAACATACAATATACAAGCCTTGTTATTAGTCTTACTATAAAAACCTTTTTAAGCACTACAGATAAACGTCCATCTGTACAATGTCAGAATATTGCACTTCAATTTACTGATCTGCTTTCATTCAGATACAAAAGCAGAGCAACACAATCAGCCATTTGTAAGTCAAACCCACAGGTAGTGCACAGGTTAATGTCATTAACCCATTGGCAAGTTATCAGGACTCCATTAACTTTGCTCCAAAACAACACATGTCCAGAATGTCATCATGCAGCACTTACTATTTGTCGAAGTTGATTCTGTGGTGATGCATACCACCAGCATTACCACGACCTCCAGGATGCTTTCTGTGCTTGCCTGTAGGGTGGAGAGGTTCATGTTAACCACGTATCACAAATGCAGTGACAGAAAACTACACATCTACTATGAACACCAAAACTCACCAATGCGACCATGTCCGTGGCTGACATGTCCTCGGAGCTTCCTAGTCTTGGTCTTCTTGGTGGGCTGTCAAGACAGGTTTGATAGAAGTTAGAATAACTAGTAGGCTTTAACAATCGTGGTCCTATCATAGCCCGTGGAGCTAGCTACGTTAGCCAAATAACCTGTAACGTGGATGTATTAACGGCCCTGGCAAACTAAAACTAATTAAACTAATTAACAGTAATGACTTTAAATTAAAACATATGTTTGCAGGCCGTTTCTTCCCTAAAACAAAGTAAAGGTTTAGCCGCACTGCTTTGTAACTGACTGGTTTCATGCTGCCTAGCATCCCAGGAAGCTAATGCTAATTAAACTGCATTTACCGGTACTTCTAACGCTTAGCTCGTCCAACAGCATTAAAGATTGGTAAATTAAACACAATTGCGTTTGCATTTTTAACCCCGACTACCTCTGTCACATTTACCAAGGTATAATATACGCGGTTACAACATGTGAGTAGCTACAGACAGGACCATACTGGGTAACTGCTTCAGCCATGGGCCCAGAAGAGCCGAGCTCTCATACATGGAACCGCTCACAAATACCCATAATATTAATAAATGACGATAATAACGCCCGGTAAGTGACCGTATGATATGGATATACTGTAAACCGCCATATGATGATAGTTTGCTGTACGAATTAACAAGGATGGGCATAGATTTCACACAATTTCAGAGCACAGGGATACATGATAACACCTACCATCTTGGAGGCTAGTTGAAAGAGGAACGGGATTTGGAAACCACGCGGTTTTGTGCGAGATTTGGCTCCTGGCAACAAAGTGCAAAGAAATACACAGCGACGCTCAGTGACGGCTGACAGAAGTACAGCCGCCCAACACCTACTTGAGTGAGAATCATTTTTATGTTCAAATAATTTCTTGTCTAACCTTCTTAGACTTTGCTGTCAGCTGTAATATCTCTTTTATATATTTTATATATCATATTATATTATTGATGATCTGAATATAATTTAAGCAGTCTACTTTCATTGTTGTTTCTGTTTTATTTCACCACTGTAGGCTACTTTCATGTGAACAGGACACTGTTGTTATTACAACATGTTTATGAGGTGCCACTGTGTTTACCTGTTCAAATAAAAGTGACTGAATAAATACATTTTTCCATGTAGTGATGACTGAGCACACATGGTGTTTGTTTCAGATACCTCCTTCCTTATAGGCATACACAGCCTATTAACATTCTTCCCACCACAACCTACTTCTCTCCAAACAGAAAAAAATATGACTTCTATTCACTGGTAGTAACACATAATGATATATGTATTTGCACATTGAAACCTCATCTGAGTTACGCCTGTGTATCTTGTGTGAAAATTAAGAGAAACCAGGTCAGCTGTGACAGAAACGAGTTGGACAGGCTGCATTTCCTGCATCATCAGACATGTTCATTGTTCACACTACTGCACTACATTTATCTAACGGCTTGAATTCATTTGTTTATGTTTCATAGATTAAAGATCTAATCTACCTAACATATATTCTGTTCAAAAGAAGGAAAGAGGAGATATCGAACAACAAAATATAGCCACTTTTTAAGCACACGTATATACACATGTCCATTACAGAATATTGTATGGAGACAATCTGTGGCAAACTGCTCCTTAACTTTTGGAGAAAACTGACACAATTGTCAGCATGCAGCACAGATATTTTGCAATGTATGCTCTCTTTCAGACGACTGGGTAGAAATATCCATTTCAAGCCCAGGGTGTGAATTTTTCCAATCAGCTTCATGATGGAGATTATATTGAATTCTGAGCTGAAATCAACAAACAGCATTCTGATGTGGCTGATCTTATTCTCCAGGTGTGTGGAGACTGAGAGGAGGGCAGTGGATATGGCATCTTCTGTGTATCTGTTGGTTCTGAATGCATACTGGTGAGGGTCCAGGCTGGCAGGGATGTTGTCTAAATATGAGCACACCAACAAATGCTCACACAGCAGGCCATATGATGACATTTTTGGGGTCTATTTCATGGAGAATAGTAAACGTATGACTAAATTATAGACTCACTAGAGGGTCATAAAAATAGAAAACACATGAAAGGGTTGATTGTGCTGCTTTTTGCGTCGTCAGGTTATCAGGTGTTACCGCATCAGACAGAGTGAATGTTGATTTACATACAGTTGCTGTCTGTTATTCAAAGCTTGAGTCAACTTTACAGCCTGTAACTTGTCATTGGTCAGAATAACTGGGAGTGAACACTGTTGTACATCCAACTGAAGGAAAGATTTTCACAATCGAGATGTGACCGGATTCATCAAACCTGTGAGTACCTGTATGTGTATGTACATGTACATCATTTTAAGTTTGTTTAATGTTTGTTGTATGTCGCTTTATTCCTGGAATCCCCTGGTGACAGTGTAAGACAAATAATAGCCTCACATGATGAGCTCTGAAACCTGCTTCATATGATACACTTGCTTGCAGTGACTCACAGTGTTGAAATATCCAGGGACAAAAGTGTTGGATCAGCTCTCCACCAATCAGATCATCCGTGTCCCACTTGAGACTAAACACATGGAACGGTGCCATCCCTCTCTTCGTCTGCTCACATCCACCTGGAGACGCATTCACCTGGCTTTCTGAAGCAGACATCTTGTTTTTTAATTGCTTACATTCACTTTCAGGTAAGATACGATTATGATACAACTTAAACCTGAATTCTTTAAGATGATACTGTCATGTCTATTTTTGTTGTACGTGTTATCATCATTCATTTGACTTAAATTGACTGGAAAAGAGATATTGTTTTTCTTGCACAAATGAGCAGTCAAATCATAACTCTATTGCATCTGCTACCGTTTATCAGGTGTTTTTTTGTTTGTTTTGATTCTTGTATTTCGCCGTCAAACACTGAGCACACAAGAGATTTCAAACCAGCAGCTTCTTCTGTGTTTTCTCATCTGTTTATTCAGCCCAAGAGGCCCCCGATCTCCTGGAGATGGCACACCTGCCTCACAGGCGCCATGGCTACTTCCCCCAAAGGAGGGCCACCCTGTCACCACTGGTAGCCAGGCTAAGAGTACAGCTGGCACTGGAGGGCTTCCCAACTGAGACTGGTTCACATCCAGCAACTGCAGCAGAGGAGCCAAGCCTCCCAGCAGGACATGTAATACAGACACAGACTGTTAGAAGAGGCTTTAATGATTAACATGGTTATCACCAGAACTGCATGAGTTTTACAGTGTTAAGGAAGTGGGCGAAGATTGTCGAATGGTTATTGATATTTCATTGTCAACATTTGCTATGATGAGAGCGGCATTAAACCTCTATTGTTTTTTTCTTTTTCTTGTCTAACCAGTCTTGTAATGGAAAAAGCAGAGCGCCATCTCCATCTGAAAAACGACAAAGACAACCTGGGAAAGATGTTGCAGCTTTATTAAAGAGAATAAGGTAAAATAAAGGACACCATGGAGAACATGTTCTCGTAACAACACAACAGGAAAATGTATTCGTGGTATTTTTTGGGGGGAAAGGCCTTTCTTCTTTTTCTTTTTTCTTTGTTTTTGTTTGGATGAGAAGATTGACACCACTTTTATATATAGGCATTTAGTACAGAGCCGGAGCCAAAGGAGATCAGCTTAGCTTAACGTAATGATTAGAAGAGGTGAAACAGATCGGCTGGCTCTGTTAAAATTTAAAGAAACCTTTTAACATGCACCTCCAAAGCTCACTAATTAACACATAGTTTTTCATTTTACTTGGGTGTCTGCATACACACGTGTTCACACGTTTGTAAGAGTATATTTTTTGAGTGTACAGTCCATGTCCATACATTTTGGGCTGTATACGGATGGTTTAAGCAGTCCCTTGCACATGTGGGCAGATGATGAACAAGTACTGTATATCACATGCAGTACCTAATTAATGCATGGGGCAAATCTGCTCATCATCTGCCCTTATATGCGCCATCTGCATGTCCGTCTGTGCAGACACCAATGTCTTATAAACAGATGATAGTTTGTGGATGTAAAGGGATTTATGTGAAGTAACTAGAGCCTGACTGAGACTAGATTTTTGGGCCGATGCCAAAACCGATATTAGGAGGTAAACATTTCCAGTATTGATATATCAGCCCATATACACCAATTTTTTGGCAGGTACCATGAGAGACAATGATCCAGCCTAAGTCACCCAAACCTTCATTTATTTCCACAGGATTCACCCAGAGGCTCAAAGGATTCTGGGTAATTCCTGCATACCTGTTGTGAGCTTGGAGCGTCTGAACTTCCAGTCTGTATTTTTATCGTCTCTGCAGCCTGTGGTGTCTCTGGTAAGACTGCCATGCCACGCTTTCTGTTTGGATCAACAGGTAAAGATGAACGTCTACACACTTTAATGTGAGTCAATGATTAGCATGAGCTCACTTTTTTTCTCTTTGCTCCCGTCTGCAGAATGGTTTCAGTCAAAATGAGGAAAACTTTTTGGAGATAGTAGAAGCTGAGTCCAAACCAGCAGAGTCGTCTGATCTCAGCCAAACAGATTCAACATTGACCTCCTGGACCGAACCATACTGTCCTGACACCTCCTCCTCCTCTGGAGAACCAGAGCAGGACTCAGGCTTTGACTGTGAATCTAATCCAGATCAGCCATACATCCTGTTTGATTCTGGATCTGATGAATGGGACCCAGATGTGAGAACCGATTCAGAAACCTTTTATTTGGATCCAGATCCAGAGCAGACCTTAGTGATCGAGCTTGATCCAGAACCAGAGGCAGATCAAGATCCATGCCTGGAGCTGGAGGATGAAGCTGAAACTAGATGTGAAGTGGATATAGTTAAAATGGAAACTAAATGTGAAGTTGATTTAGTTCAAGTGGAAACTAAATGTGAAGTTGATTTAGTTCAAGTGGAAACTAAATGTGAAGTTGATTTAGTTCAAGTGGACGACAGTCAGGATCAGAAACCTGGTCTTTGCTGCTCACTGAAGGTGGAGGACTCCTCCAGTCAGCAGCCTGAACCTGGACCAGGTTTTGAGGAGATGGAGAGTGAAGATTTCTGTGCTGTGTGTCTGAACGGTGGAGATCTGCTCTGCTGTGACCGCTGCCCCAAAGTTTACCACCTGGTCTGTCACATACCTCCTCTCAACAGCTTCCCACTGTAAGTGCTGCAGCTGAACACACATGTTTATGATGACAATCACTGACTTCGTTTACATGCACAAAATATTCAGATTTCAGCCCTTGTTCTGAAAAAGACAATGTGTTGGCTAATGAAAAATTAATATTCCACTAATATGCCCATTAATATGCAGGCCTGCATACTCTTTGGGTTTCCCGACTCGTCAACTACTGATGCCTTGGGATTGTAGGTCAGGTCGGTCGTCATCCCAAAGTGTCAGTATTTGTCAAGCTGGGAATGAGACTCGAGACTTATTTTTGTTTAATTTCAAACATTTGGTCCTTTCCACATGAGATTACAAGACAGCAGTGTGGGTAAAACCTACAAAGATACAAAGGTGGTCTTATATAATATATAATACTAAGCATGCACTGCTTTAGAAATGCTGCTTTATGACTTTTTACTACTATTTGAAAGACAGTGGAGTTTTGTTATGGGTCATAGGAAAAATCAGGCTTTGGCTACACAAGTGATCAATTATAAATGGTCAAGTAATGTGACACTGTATTTTTCATCTCTGAATTATTGAAAAACCTGTGTGTCCTACAGAGGTGACTGGGTGTGTACGCTGTGCAGATCTGACCAGGAGCCCATGGAGACCTACGACTGTGAGAACATGAACTCCTGTGGGGGAGTCAAAGCTCTGTACGCACTGTCCAATCAGGACCAGAGGGTGAGCTTCAGAGAGGAATCAGTTTGATTGACACTCATCAGATATAAGAGTACTATCTATAAAAAAGTATTCATGTCTTTACTCGACTAAGGTGTGCTTATGAGATCAGGGAACATGAAGCAAACATTTATTTTATAATGGATTCAAAGTGAAAAAAATAAAACACAAAGTTTCTTTTTTTGTTGCTTCTACAGCAGCAAACTCACATTCAACAGTTGTTTCTGATATAATATCAGCTCATGAGGAGATGAACAGGCAGTTTTTAGTGACATGTGTGTGTTTTTGTGTTTTTTGTTCAGAGGTGTGAGAAGCTGACTCTGCTGCTGTACAGTCACACACTCAGCGCTCCGTTCCATGAACCTGTCAGTCCTCTGGTCAGTCCAACAGATTTACACTGAAATCTTTACTCTTTAATACTGTAACATGTTTATTCTTTACAAATCACATCCAATAAATCACCCTGAAAATAGTGAATAACATATATCAGTGCAAAACTGTACAATATGTATACATATACAGTATATAATAAGTATATATGTATATATATAATAACTACATGATAGAGCTCTTACTTTAGAAAGTTACAATGTGTTTTTATAGTAACAATAATAAACTTTATTTATACTTTACTTTTCAAAGCAAGGTTAAAAAGTGCTTCATATGTTTTCAGCCAGGATTGAAACATTTCAGGACCACAACGAGGTAAAAAAAATCAGACAATTAATAATACAATATTGACATTTTAATACCCAACAATAATATAACATAAAAATACAGTAATTATTATAATAAAACAGGTAAGACATGTTCAAAATAAAACAGTATGATAACATTAATTTGAATCTTTTTCAAAAACAGAAGTGTGATTTAAAAGGCATCACTAATCCTGTGAAGTTCAATAATACATTTTTACTATGTTCATGTCATGACCATCAGGATCAGGATTATATGACACCACTGTTAAAAAAAATACATAGAGAAATACTGCAAGATGTTTTTGAGTAACACGTCAACATTACATGTCTGTCTACATATTTCTCCTTTTGAACATGAACCTAAAGTGAAAAAATGCCTCTGTCCCAAACATCAAAATCACCTAATTTTCATCCTGATAAATTGCTTCTTTTCTTATAGGCTTTTTCATTTCAAGTACTGTTGATCGAATGGAACAAAGGGACCTATAAAAAACAACTTAGTAATTGCAGACCTGAACTGCTGGCCTCATTTAAAAACACTGCAGGGCAGGAACAGCACAAAGTGATGTCAGAATGTAATACTTATAACAAGTTACCTGAGAAAACACTGGCTCACTGTACTGTACATATAAAATGTTCCACTTAACTTTCATAACAAATTGCGATGTTGAAGTAAAAACAATCTCTGCTACGATGATCTCATCTCTGTGAATGTGCTCCAGGCCCGAAACTACTACCAGATCATTAAGAGGCCCATCAACCTGTCAGTGATCCGCAGGAAACTGGACAAGAGCAACACTCTCCACTACTTCACTGCCGAGCAGTTTGTTGATGACGTCCTGCTGATGTTCAAGAACTGTGCTACGTTCAATTACGTAAGTTTGTCATGAGGTCGTTGGAATCTGAGTGGATTTACAGCTTTAATTTAATTTCTAGTGTAATTGAATTATTTCTGCACTATAGCCTGTGGGAATAAGTTCCACATGGAGCAGAAAACTAGGCCACTTTTCCACTTTGATTTCTTTATGTAGAGACTGTCAATCAGGCCGTGTCCACTGCCAGTAAAGATTAAATGTCAGGCTTGATTTTGATTCTGACATTTAGTCTGCAGTCTTAGATGCTGGAATATGTTTTCATACCTAAAAGACTCAATAGATGGATTGCCAGTGACTCCCAAAACAAGGGGTCGACCGATATGGCTTTTTCAGGGCCGATACCGATTATAAGATATCAAGGAAATAAATGTGGGTTGTAAGAGAGTGGTCCAGTCTGTAGTTTTTGCATATCCTGTTCCTTCGTCTCAAAGTCTATGAGTTTTTTAAAATTGTTTTTTGGTTAAATGCCTGAAATAAGGTTTATTCTAACTCTGACTTTACAACTTGTAGGTTGAACAATTTACAGAAAACATATATAGTAATTGTGTCGTAAGACGCTTAGTGGTGGTGACGTTTAAGTCATGTGACCATGATGTAGTCTGTTTAAAGCCTAACATTAGCTTTTTACTTCTAGCGATTTCATTCATGCTTCGAAAATCACAAAGGTGGTGTTCATCTGAGAAGATTGTCTTGATGAACAAAACGTGTAAGCATCATAAACTTGTGTTTGTCACAGTGATTATTCTCAGCAATAATGGAAATGTCTTGGACAGAATCAAATTTAAATCTGATGATGGTTCGAGATAAAAAGTCAGAAGGTCATCACAAGTCAGTAGGATTCCTCCTCTGGAGACCATGAATGTCTGCACCAAACTTCATGGCAATCTATCAAACAGTTGTTGAGTAAAACAGCTTCTGATCTTTGTGTTTTTTTTTAATACATTTATCTCTCTTTGCTGTGCAGCCAGACTCAGAGGTGGCTCAGGCCGGTCGAAACCTGGAGGTGTTTTTCTTTAGCAAACTGAGGGAGACTTTTCCTGACCGGACATTCCCATCGGCCAGCCAGGACACAACGGACAGAGTTCGGCTCCGGTGGCTTGGCAGGAAGAGGAAGGAAAACTACAGGAAGAAGAGATGCGTGTTTAGTGGGAAGAAATATTACCTGTAACTAGATTAAACAATACGTGCAGAGCTGTATGTTGTGAATGTCTATTTATTAGTGGAGAGCACGTTAAGTCAGATGTTGATATTGAAAACCGTTTCAATCATTTTGTACTTTTATTTTTTTATTTTCATGAAACTTATTATGGAGGATTAAGCGGACTGAAATGAGCAAAATAAAACAAATATGAATATCTTATTTGCAGAGAAGAAATACTGAGTCTAGAGGATTTTTCTTTCTAAAGTGGTTTCAATTTAAACTTCATTATGTTTCTGATGTTTTCAACAGGTTTGAGGTCAATTCTCTTGTTTGTTGTTGTTTGTTAATGTGCATCTCCTCCACCAGGGGGCGTGCTTGTATCTAACACACACAAGTCAATCAGGGACACAGGCTGTGGTTAAAACTGACAAATTTCTTTGTAATTAACTCTCTGCTTGGAGTCAATTTCCCGACAACCACAGTGAGATAAAAATGAAAATCACTTCGAGGAAATGATCTCTCAAAAACACTCGCATACTTTCTTCAACCGCACATCCACACAAGTAAACATTTGAAGCATTTCAATTGAAATGACACAGTTCTTATGTTCTTTGTTTCATAACTGAATGTTTCATAACACAACATAATAAGTGATGTTACAAGAAAAATGGTAAGACAGCACTTTCTGATGTCACCCTCTGTAAAGATAAGACTTCAATGATCTATCGCCGGTGAAATGAACTTGTTACAGCACCTAACAGCAGTGATTGATTAATAGATAAGAAAATTAAACAAGACAAAATAGTAATACACAATCAAATAATAGAAAAATGCACTCTTATTTCTATTAATGATAATTATAATATTATATATTATAATATATTATTATAATAAAGACTATATACACTCTATTCACCTTCCACATACAAAATATGACCAAGAAGGACATTGAGGGTTTTTAAGCATTATTAATTATGTTAATGTTGATATTAATTAATAAGAAAAATGTTTGGGATGCCAAGTTGTGGAAAATCTTTTTAGCTCGCTCATTAATTCATAATGAAGACCCCTCCAATGTACTGACTACTCATTTTATGGAAAAAGGCTGCAGGATGTCTTGACCAAAATGTATTTATTTGTAGTTTATTTTAGCTGAACAACTTATTAACAATTAAAGGTGCAATATGTAAGAATTGGCCACCTGGAGAATTCATAATCCAAACAAATAGAGACAATCAGTAGGGAAACTGCTAACTGTAGCTACTGTTTTGATTGATTGTTATTCTGATATTCTGTATTTTTTGTATGTTTTAAACTAATATTCTTACATATTGCACTTTTAAAACTGCAGAAATAATGGATTGCTATTCTTTATTCATGATTTATTAACATGTATAAACAGGTGAGTTTACAGATGAACCTTTGCTCATGGTTTATCAGAACTGAGAAACTCAAGACCATTTATTAAGACATCTTGTCATAACACTTAGATTCTTAATAAATCAAGAGTCTTTTCACAAATTGTCTCTTTGTCATGCTCACAGCTGTAGAAACTATTAGATTATTTAAACCGAGTGTCAGATTCATGATTTAAAAGAGTACATGTATCTTTTCCTGTCACGTTTTCTTTGGAATAAGCAGAACATGAATCTCCTCTGATCGGCCCTGATGTGGATTCATAGCAGATGTGACAGCCTTTGTTTCTCCTGGACTCTGCTGTAGTCCTCAGCGGTCTGCTCACTGCGGGTTGCTGCTTTCAGTGTCTGATTGTGGTTTTGAATTTTCAGCTCTTCAACATAATATTCTTCTTTGTTTTTTAAGTGTTTCAGGACATTTTGTTCTTCCAAGATTCAGATCAGCGTAATTTGTCAAACAGGAAAAAGCACAAAGTGGCTGCCGTTTGAGCCAGAAAGCTCATACTTTTTGCCAAAATGCTCTTCTATGAAATATAATCTATCAAGAAAGGAGTGCTACGTGAACCTAATAAAAGAGGTTCAAATGGATAAAAATCTGTTGCAAAACCCACTCTACTCCAGCCTGTATGGTGTCTTTGATCTGTGTTTACATCCACTAGGATGTATAAATTGTCGGCCATTGAATGAAGATATACAGAGAAACATGAGAGGGAGTTTTCAGGGGCCAGCAGCCCTGTGGCTAATGTTAAGATAAAATGAGGGAAATTGACCATGAGATGTTCTCAAAGGGAAGTTTATTCCCCTCTTGTGTCTTTTAAACCCACTTCATTCAGTCCAGTAAACCTCAGTCACATGTCCGCCCCCTTTCTTTTCCCTCTTTCTCCCTCTTTTCTTGTGTTGCAATGAGCAGATGTTTCATTTAAGAACATCAAAAAGATTGTCTGAAGTTCGGTGAATCACACATAAAGGAGGACGCTCCTCCGGCTGCAGTGGTCTTCTTTAGAAATAACACCTACATCTAATGTTTACACCAAACTCAAGAGCATGCATTAGCCACGATTAGACACCTGATATTTTTCATTCATCACTTTGTTGTTTAAGATTCCTCCAAAAAGCTGCCCGCCAAGATTGGTTGGTACTCTTCAGGGTCATTCGGCTCATTTCCTCTCTTACAGTCTTGATAAGTTATTGCATTAAAGCACTATTTTCTTGAATTATCTTGTCTGGGAGTGGGATAAGTGTATGATGTTTTCTTTGGGCAGAGGTGAGAGCAGAGCTGATATATACACAGCACCTCTTAGTTTTGGAAGTTGGCTGAGTAAAGACATATTTTACCTTATTTCTGACTGTATCTGAAGTGTAAAAGCTTGAGGATTTAACACAAAAAGAAAATAATGTTTCACATAATTTTTCGTTTTTAGCTTGAGAATGCTCTCGTGCCAAAGACGGAGATTTGGATGCTTTTGAGGCCATAAAACTCAAAATAGACCAAGCTCAAAGACCACCAGCACACCATCAGTCATTAGTCATTTTGCTTCATAATTTCAACATCTCAGAAACATCTCGACCGATGCCCAAATTTGGGAATCAAACTCGAGAGAAAGAGGACGAAGAAAAAGGGGCTGCAGGGGCCAATCACAAGGACGAGAATGATGGGTGTCGCACGACGTCTTTGGGTCGGACCGCTGCTGCCTCTGCTCTTCATCAGTCCAGCCTGTTCCTGTCAGGATTAGGGTTCATACAGTAACATGTTCAAGATGTTGATGTGAATTCATGTGGGGAAGGAATGACTTCAACTGAACCAACAGGCCGGGACAGTAAAGGATTAACATGGGTTTTGTATTTAAAGGTGCAATTTTGAACATCAAAGTCACATTAATTCACATTCCTTGGAACAATTACCAAGTGAGACCTCTGTCAAAATGACTGATAGCTGCCAGCTCAAGTCACATATATCGTCATCTCCTGCAACAACATCAAAAGTCGTTACTGTTTGGCTTTCTGGAAAAAGACAAATAAACCTAATTGGGATTTTTCCATGTATTCACTCCTTCCATCACCTGCAGCTGCTGGATGGATGTTTTACACACAAAGACCAGCACCCTCTGCTGGTTTTGTGGCATAAAGCAATTCATGCATGCACCCTTTCATTAAAACGTGTCTTAAAGTCAGCCTATGTGGTGTTTATTCTTTATGATTAAAAGACTTAGGTTGAGTCACATTGTCTGTATCTTGTGCAACCATTTTATACCGTGTTGTGTTTGGGTGTTTTAATGGGCTATCACATTTATTGTATTGTACATGTTGATATGTTTGTTTTGTCAGTCTTTCTGGGTTTATTAGACTATTTTGTTTTTGTTAGGCGACATAGACCGACTAAATCACTAGCATACATCAAGTTATACCAAATTTAGTGCCAGGCTAAGCTAAACTAAACAACCAAACGAAGCTACCCTAAACTATGCTATCATGAACTAAACAACAAAATATGCTCCACTCTACGAATATTGGTTTATGAAGATATTCTTAACAATTTAATAGGTCACTAAGATAAGTTCAATTAAACTAAACTAAGTTAAGTTAAGCTAAGCTAAGATACAAATGAGAGAACGAGGCTAACAACCAAACTCAGATGCTAACCTAAGCGACACTGAACTAAACAAGCTTCACCCTGAAAATGTGAGTTCATGAATTTATTCTGAACACTCTTATAGGTTACTAAGATAAGTTAAATTAAACTAAACTAAGTCACTGTAAGTTAAGCTAAGGCTAAGATATAAATGAGAGAACTAGGTTAACAACTTAACCAAACTCCGATGCTATCCTAAGGTACACTGAACTAAACAAGCTTCAACTCATAACTTATCAATGTATTTGAGGATTCTGGGAGTATTATTTTGTTTTTAACATCATTAGGTCGATTTAGTCCAATTAAACTATAGCTCACAAAGCTTAGTTAAGCTGAGGCTAACCCAACAATGCTAACGATGAACCAAAGCTTCACCCATTTAGACCGTCTTTGCTTGTCATGTCTACGTGGGCTTTTTAAAAAAAATGTATCATTCCTATTGCAACTGATCCTTTTAAGTTTATTGTTGTTATCAACTCAATTCAGCTAAACTACAAACTAAACAACTAGGCTTAGGTCTAAACTAAACAGGGCTAAGATAAGACGGCTATTCTAAGCTACAACAACATGCTTCAACTCCATTTGTCATCTTATTTATTTTTATACAATGAGCATTTTTGCATTATTAGGCTATTAGGCTATTTTGTTTTCACAATATAACATCACTACGCTAAGTTAAACCACACAACCTGCAGGCTAAGTTAAGTTAAAGCTAAACTAAGCTAGGCTGCAATAAACCAAATAACTAGCCTCAACTACATCAAGCTAAACCAATCTGATGTCGAATCTGAATCCAATTTTTTTTCACATTTTTTTATTAGTATTTTGTTTCTCGAAGTCACTAAACCAAGTCAGAGGAAAGGTAATCTAAACTAAGATAAGCTAAACCAAATAAAAACTAAATGACATAATTGTATATCAGAGCCACATGTAAATAAAACTTCTGATAATTGTTTTTTCCAAGGTCTGTGGAAAAGAATATCAGGGCTGCCCACATAATCTGACATTCAATAACAGCAACCATTTAGTTTTTAACTGGCATCTCCTGTTTGGCTATCAGCCACGAGGAAACCTCCAGTCCAACATAATTTTTCCCATGTCACATATGGTAGATAATCTCATTTCACAGAGTAAACAGAAACCTTCCAGACAGATTCCTGCTTCACAGACGTTATGTAATGATGTTGCTGATGTGCTGTGGTGCCCTTTGATGATGATTTGTTGAGGTTTTGTGTGTGTGTGTGTATGCAGCTGGTGAGAAAAATGTGTCTTTCGGTGTGTTTAGTTTAGTGGGCACATGACGTCGTCCCATGCGAAAGCCTCTTTGCAGCCACGTGTTGATCAGCTCAGGAAGAAATGGTCTTTCACTCTCTGCTTGATTAAAAGCTGCCATGGATGGCTAGGCTTTCCACTGTGTGCTCGCCTTGGAAGTAAAACAGACGAATTTGTTTTTTCCTGATTACAACAGGGATGTCTATTGAGAAGTTTTGATGATGAGAAGCATGAAAAGAAAAGTGATTTTATTAAAATTTTTGTATTCTTGGAGCGTGTTGTTTTCCTGAGGTGCATGCTCTGATGATTGAGGTCGGTGAGCTCAAGTGTTTCAGCATTCAAGGCTGATTAAAAGTCTTACTTCACTGGTTTAAGATTAGGAATGATTGAGGCGAACATATTTCCCCAATATGCAATAGTAATCTCTCCACGAGTCCTCATCTGAACCCCCCCAAACTTTAAGTTATATGGTACCAATTATTTTGCCTCATGCAAGCTGATTCGCAGGGTATATGATATCTAAACATCACTGCGTTGAAAGATCAAAACTCGGTAAACATTTCAAAAGCCCATCCAGTCTGCATGCCGTGCGTTCTGAAGGGATTTGGACGCACATAATGTGGTCAGGCTGTTTTCATTGTATCATTACAGCTTTTGTTTTACAGTATTTAAAAGGTTCAACTCCATGATCCTAAAGTCAACAAGAAGAGATTGGCACAAACTCCAAAAAGCGAGCATTACTTCACTCTCACATTGATTGACAGCTTTCTTGATACAAAGAATAACATTTGGAGTAATGCACAGTATTTATAACAGACTGTAAAAGCCTTGTTTAGTTATGTAATGTTTGAAAGGATCCGTATGAAGATCATAAGTTTTGGCGTATTCATTCCAGCTATTATAATCAGAAAGTAACTATGTAAATAGACTAAAACAACCCAAGGTGAAGGCTCAAAACAGTGTGATTGTGAAATTCTGAAGTGCAGCCAAGTTATGACAGCCCTCTTTAAAGCTGAGGGTAAAATTTAAGACTTTCTTTTGGAAGAGGGTCACCGACTTTGCATGCAAACAGATACCAGATCAAATGAAGCCAGTTTGGAAATGGGCCCAAAATGCCCAGACGGAGCATGCAAGAGGGTCAGGGGGGACAAAAATGTGGTTTCAGTCTAAAGAATATTCATTTCGTTGGCTGACATTAGTGTGTGAAATCGAAGCTACTGGAGGATGATTTATTGGCTGTATGTGCCACATTTTGTGTTGTGGCTGAAGCTGAAGAAAATGGATTGCTCGTCTGGATCGATTCAGTTTGATGTCAGGAGAATGACTGATGCTCTAATCAGTGTTTTTTTATTGCTGGCCTTCTCATGGTTTTGCCTCCACGCTGCACTCAACCACTCAACTTTACTATATTGCTTCAGTCTGGTGAGCTGTGACTCACGTACATAACCAAAGCCATCAACATTTTTTCCCCATCATATCACAGCCTTCCCTTCGCTAAAATACATCGACCAGTTTCAATAAAATGACTTTTCCTTGAAGCCAGAAGATTATTAACACCGGACTCAGCGGGAAGTTGCCAGATCTTATCGCAGAGCGTTCAAAAACAACTCAAAATAATGGTTTCTTGATTCAAATATGAGGACACTTCACACAGAAGCCCAATACTGCCAGACGATGACACAAAAAAGATAAAAGCTGTGAATTATAAAATAAGAACATTAATATTAAGTCTCACGTTATTATTGTGACTCACTAAATCAGTGCAAAGTGTACAGTAGGCCTTTGACACAAGGACTGGGGCTTGCCTTCCACGAGTCTCGCGTGTGGTTTAGACAACAGGTTTCGGTTGAAAGTTAAATTAAACACAACTTCTCTTGTGCTTCAAGTCTCTGTTGACCTTTTCAATATTTAACTAAGACAACAATCTTTCTGTAATCTTGAAAAGTGCTTTGTGTGCCTCAACATAACCATAACAAAAACATTTATCATACATACCAAGTTATGACTGGTGGATACTGTATTGCATGATATCTTAGACAAACAAAGGAAATCTGTTATCGGTGAAAGTTCTGCAGCAATGTTGAGTATGAACATTTGACAACCTGCCTGACACATTAAAATGTTAAAATTGATTAAAATGTTTCTTTATTAGATTAATAGAAGCATTATCTGGGTTACAATATGTTTATGTTTAATTTTTAAGTAAAAATTTTGAGACATTGAGAGAAATACTAGGTCCCACTTACAGGTAGTAAGTCAAAAGTGTATGCTATTATAGAAAAATTAAAATATTTGTAGAGTCACTCCCATTTAAATGCAACAGGTTGAAGAATTTATTTTACTTTTATACATCAGTCTATCTAAACCAAAATCAGTGTGCAGCTAACTAAGATCTGAATCTGAAGAAAAGATGAGATTTGTTTTATGGTCATGACTATTTGGTAAGTCTTTATGAATATGTGTTATATGTGTAACTGTATGGTTAACCTGTGTGCAAACGTCTTGAACGGAACTGCCTGAGGATGAAAAAGTAATTTCAGTGTAAAATGACAATAAAGTTGTATCGTATCATATTGTAATGTATGGTATGGTATTGTATCACAGTGTATCGTATCTTATTGTATTGTAATGTATTGTATTGTGATGTATCGTATTGTAGTGCATCATATTTTATCATATCGTATCGTATGATATCATATTGTATTATATTGTAGTGTATCGTATCGTATCGTATCGTATCGTATCGTATCGTAGTGTATTGTATTGTTTGGTATTTTTGTGTATCATATCGTATTGTATCATATTGTATCGTATCATATTGTAACGTATCATATTGTATCGTACTGTATCGTATTGAAGTGTATCGTATCATATCGTAGTGTTTTGTATCATAAGTAAAATAATTTTATCATCATTACTTAAAAAGTCATCTTTACTAAAAATGCACAACAATTTTACATCTAGAAATCAGATCAAGTAAATCTAAAAATTTTGCCTTTGTATAAGGCTGCATAATTTTGCCTGACTATTCTTACTCTTTGCCTGATTAGTTTTACTTCACAACATGGAAGGATTTGATATCATTGTTAGCATAAGAAATGTTAATCATGTTTAAGTTCATGTTTAAGTCAGTGAATGCTTCGTAGATGCTTTCTTTATTTTGCAATTTGACAGATACGTATGTTACAAACATTTCCTCATAGCGTTGATAAAACGTTTATCTCAGGGGGCATTTTCTCTCAGAATCTGTTTGCTGTTGCAAATTAGTTTTATATAAACATATTTTCTTGACAAAGTTGCATTAATGTGAATACGTTTTCATATTTCTCATTCCTAACATTTCATCAATTCATCTTATTCTTTTCCCGGTGGGAATGGACTTCCATAACATTACACTATGATAACACAAATGTCCATAGATGGCAGCCAGACTACAGTTACAGTGCCAGAGTTGGAACAGCACAATGGGTTTAGTCAGCCATGACCTTCGAGTAACCTCACTGTAGGAGGGGGAAGAGACAGAAAAGAGAGATATATGGGCACAAGAGAGGAAAGAAATAAGGAAAACAGATTGATTGAGAGAGAATAAAGAGAGAGCAGAGAGAGAAAGAGAGAAAACAGAGAAAAGAGAGGTGTGACAGAGTAAAGGAGCACTTGGCACACAGACAGACAGAGAGAGAGAAGAGGGGGGCGCTTGTTTTCCCCCATCTCCTCTCCCACCAGCTTTATAAAGTGAAACAGCCCTTTGAAGAGGAGGAGAGGGGGGCAGTCCTGTACTCCTGTACTCCCATCCAGCCCAGACTGTAAGGAGCATTTAGTGTGCCGACGCTAACCCAGATACCAGACACACACAGAGCGTCAGCCAGAGAGCCAGCTGAGGACCTGACAGAGCACAGGCATGAACGACATCAAGCTGGCCCTGCTGGGAAGCCAGGGGGCTGGGAAATCAGGTGAGTGGATGGAGGTGATTTTTATTTCAAAGAGCTTTAGATTAAATACCTGTGTTTCTTCTGTCAACACCTATGTACTATGTATGATGCAATTTTAAATGTCTATTTGTTGCTTTTTCTTTGTGTTGATACTTGCAACAGTCAGTTTTTCTGAAATAATGCTGGTTTTTAATGCATAAAAAAACAGTTTCTGGATTGGATTAGACAACTACTACTGTTTCAGACTTCTTGCCTTTACCTAAAAAGAGCACAAGTGTAGTAAATTACCAGAAAAGAAGTCTTATTTAATACATTTGGTGTTGATCTTTCAAATGACAATCACATAATGTCTTGGGACCTTTGTGGAGGTCATCACATCTGAGTTTAAGGCTTTAACCAATGGCTATTTTCAATAGCAATTAATCTATTTTCTCCATTAATCACTTAATCATTTGGTAGACAAAACATCACTAAATATAGAAAAATATCCATCAAGTTTCCAGAGTTAAATAAATAATGCTAAATAATATTATTTTAGCAAGCCAACAGTCCAAAACCCAAAGAAAGAAAATTAGTTATTTAAAAGAAAAATAACTTAAACAGATATCTGTTTTTAAAAATGTGAAATTTACTTTTTATGCATCAGCTAATTGATTAATTGACTAATCCTTTTAACTCAACCTAAGTTAACTTGCCTTAGTTTTCCCCTCCAGACGCTTGGTTTAAATATATAACTAAATAAAAAAATATAAATAAATAATCTCAGTCTTTGTTTTGATGTTGGCTATAAGACACTCTCTTTGCTGAGGTGGATTAAAAATATAATAAGTGATTACTTACACATTACTTAGGTCTGTGTTTTCTTAAATCTTATTTCCAGAGGATTTAATCTTATCAGAGGCTTCCTCAATAAGCAGTGACTGTATGTAGCCTACTGTATGCTAATACACGTGTAAAGAGGCTAGAAGATAAAACAGCTGAGTGTCTCATTGTGTATGAATGCTTCAGAGAAAACCTTCTAGATGTAGGCTTGATCCACCCTGAACAGTAGTGAGGACACTGTATCAAAGACCACAGATGATCTGGACTAGCTGAGATAATGCTCAAATGAGATGTTGATAAAGCTCCAACAGAAGGCTGACGGGAACACACCACGACTTGCAGCTTGTTAGCAATGTCCCACAGTATAGCATACATTTCTGTTTCTTTAACTTTTGAAATAACCATCTCAAATAGAGTTTAAAAATTGGCTCCTCAGCATAAAAGCTGTCTTAGATGTTTAGCTAGACTAACTACTACTACTTTCATGTAGGCTCGTAACTGAACTAGGGGTGTGACAATATACTGTACCAATATTGACCATGACCATGATATTTAACATTTAAATAATAATAAAATTGATAACATGGTAATAATAGGCTACACATACAATAATACTGTATAAATAATCCAGCGCCTCTTATATAATTTCTGTTTCTTTCCATTTTCGCATTTGCATAGTAGATGGCGGTAACGCCTCTTAACGCTGGTTGCCACTCACCATAAAATGGAAAAAATATGAAGAAGATGCAGTAGGCCTAATGGTGCCATTGCAAGTTGGAAGTTGGATGGACGCTTGTTGCAAACGGGTGTTTGAATGGCAAGTCTGCGAACTTCGCTTGCAAGTACAGCAGCTGATTTAACAGTTGAGGGCGAAAAAGACAGGAGGAGTCGACTACCAAGTAGTATTTACTTTACATAAACAACACTATATGAAGTAAAAAGTGATGAAGAGGTAAAAAGTAATTGTTCACTATGTGTGCCGCCATACTGCTGTGATGTCATTTGTGTTTATATCGGCGAACTCGGGCTGTGCAGATCTTGCCCGAGTTTCTGACATGGAATTCTGACTTAGGCGGCCATTCAGTTGCACTTTTCCGTGTTGAAGGTAGTTTTTTTCCGATTTCTGAGCACAATGGAAGGCAGCATGACTCTCTCGGTGAAGTAGCCTCCTGCTGCACAAAATTACTAGAGACTACAGACAAAAGTGAGACACACTGCAGGTAGACAACTCAATACTATTGTTACCATGAATTCTTTTGGCCACAGTAATTGTTGCAAAATGTTTTGTTGTTACAGCTCTAAACTGAGCTAACACTTTATTTTCACTGGGCTTCGGTTTCATGTTACATAACCAGTCTATTGGCTCCATCCTTTGAGACTGAACAGAAATAGCCCCCAGAGAATCCGTGCCTTTGAATGGGCTTTGTTAAATTAAAACTCATCTTTAATGGAGCTGATTTCAAGGTTGTAAAAATGAAAACACAACGTAGGCTATAGCCTATCCAAGTTTGATCAATCTCAAAGGTGAGCTGAAATTCCCCACTACTGATTTTGTTTATGTTGTAATTATCTAGATCAAGCTCTTTAGTCAGTTTTGCTGCACTGTGCTGACAGTTGTGCCACTTACTCTTTGTTTACATAAGTATTATGTGAAAACGATCTGTATTTTGGGCTGAAAGACTTCCAAAGATTTCAGCAGTTTACGTGACCATACCTTGAATCTGCGAGGTCAAACACATCCCAGATTTTATTCAGTGAAAAATGCTGTTGAGGAAGAGGAGGAGGAGGAGATATCACACCCTTGTTGCTGCTTTGGGTCTAATTAGATTTACCAGTATTCAGGCTCTGTGGTACTGGTTAAGACTGACTGGCTCTGTGCTGTGTTCAAGCTCCATAAAACAATTGCTGCCAGCAATTGAAACTTCTGCCCTTAATTGAATCTGATTGTCGGTGGTCATTTTTATTTGTAGATTGCAGTCTGGAGGCAAAGCAGAGGAGGAAATATAACCATTCAGCTTGCCAAATATGCACACAGGCCTTCCAGAAAAGCCATGCAGCCTCTCTAATGTGAGGCTTCGGTTTCACTACTCCAATCCCAGAGACTTTTGGCACCGTGTTGCGCCTGCTGGAGTGAATGAGGGTCATTTCCCCCCCACTGCTGCCACCTGTGAGGGATGAGAGTGTAATGATGCCATGATTAATTTTGTTGCTTTTCATTTCATCTGTTTCTCCAGCTGTCCTTGTGCGGTTCCTGACCAGGCGCTTCATCGGTGAATATGCCTCAAACGCCAGTAAGTGTTCCCAGATTGTGGTTTGATTGGGGTTTTGGTTTTGGTCCTGGAGAACAAAGTTTATCTTCAGACATCATGGTTGTTGCTCTTCAGTCAGTCAGATTAAGAAGATCAAAACAATAAATTCCATATTCTAGTCCCCATCTACCACTATTTCATTGTTTCTCACATTTTATTTAATGAAAGCCATATTAACTGACTTTTTAGTCCACTTTGGAAGAGTGGAACAAGTAAATACAACACTAACACATTATGTTATTATAAAGTTGTTGCAGAGCTGCTAGAAAACAGTCACCTTTATTAACCAGCAGACATCAACAAAGCACCATTGGCATTTACTATGAATATCATATCATTTTTAACTTCCAACTCCTGAGGGAAATATTTGGCTCTCTAGCTGCTAAATCCACAACTTTGATAATGTTGGGAATAGTGCAAATAGACCAAAAAAGTAGAGTCAGATGCTGGAAATCAAAAACAAATAGCTGAAAGGTGCTAAAACACTCTGTAGAGCTGAGGCCGAGTCCTTAAACCCTGAAATAAGTTATCATTTTGCACTTTAAGTTTCCTTGTCTCGACGTCAATGACATAAAATAAATCAGTAAGTACCCGACGTTGGAATTATAAAATGTGTACATGGCCCAAAATTGCGGTTGCTAACAAGTGGCTAAATGAGACTGCAGAAGCTGTCGGGGACATAAAGCGTCATCACACCGAGCATGAAGACAGGCTGACTTCAGTTACAAACTATTCTAATTCGTTGATCAAGTTATACTATCGTGCTTGTGTAGTAATTGTGTAGTAAAATGCTTGAAATTGAATTGAAATGTTTGATTATAGCCTTAACTACACATTAGCTTAACATTAGTAACATAGTTTTTTGCTTCTGGTGATTTCATTTACGCTTAGAAAATCACAAAAGGTGATTATCTTGCTGAACAAAACGTGAAAGTATCATAAACTTGTGTTAGTAGCAGAGCTTGTAATCCAAAATCCAATTCAAAACTTCCAGGTTAGCCTACATCGTATTATCTATATTGATTTTCCCTTCAAGCATAACCCTTCACATTACATGTCATTTAATTGATTGCTAACACAAATATATTGATTAGTGTAAATAAAAAACAAGATTAAACCAATCATGCAGTGAAATATACGGAAGCCCTAAAGGGCCATGCATTCATACATTTTCCCGTGATAACGAGTTAATTTAATTTGTTTTCTCGAGATCTCGAGTTATTATCTCGAAATAACAACTGCCGTTTTCCTGAGATAACGGGATAATTTTCTCGAGATCTCGAGATAACGAAACTTTGTTTTCCCGAGATAACGATATAATCAATTCGAGATCTCGAGATAACAAAACGATAGTGTAGTATATTAAATCATTGCAGGAAACATCATTCAGTGTAGCAATGTCAGAGGAGCAGGAACATATTGATCACAGCGTCACATATCTTTTCAATCAAGGCCTGACACAGGCTGAAATAGCATTATGCCTTGCTATTACAGATAATATACACATTAGTGTGCGTAATCTAAAAAGACGGTTAGCAAGGCTTCAGCTATATCGGCGGCGCAATCTAAGTGAGCCTGATGTCGTCGTTAACTACATAGCTGACCAGCTACGGGGTCCCGGGTGTCTCCATAATCTCAGGCCTATCATATCACAGTCATTATCTCGAGATCTCGAATTAATTATATCGTTATCTCGGGAAAACAAAGTTTCGTTATCTCGAGATCTCGAGAAAATTATCCCGTTATCTCGGGAAAATGGCAGTTGTTATTTCGAGATAATAACTCGAGATCTTGAGAAAACAAATGAAATTAACTCGTTATAACGGGAAAACGGAGGCAATAAACTGTATGAATGCATGGCCCTTTAGGGCTTCCGTAGAAATAGGTAACATCAAACAAAAGTAAAACATGACAGGTGAAGCATTTTTCTTGGTTTAGCATTTTTGCATAAAAAAAAAACAAAGAAAGGAAAAAACACAAAGAATGTTCAACTATCATTAAATAATTAAATCAATTGCAATAATATTGTGTTATTTACTTTTGTGTGTTTCTAATCCTGTAACAGATTCCCTGTACCATAAACGACTGTCAATCGATGGCAGGCAGCTGAACCTGGAGGTTTTTGACCCATGCTCTCAGGTACAACATATCACTAACACACCTAATATTGTGTTTTTTTCCCCAGAGCATTTTATTAGAAAAGCAGAGCCGCAGTCAGACTCTCTCTGTTTTGAGTACTTTGGTTTCCTCTGACATTTCATCAGCGGGCTGGAAATCTACTCATAGCGTCTTTCTCTTGGACACAATGCACGGATGACACAAATGAGAATCTGAGATGAGAATGATGTCTTTTCAAGAAGAGCCTTCCATATCAGAATTCACATGCCAGCATTTTGTTTGACTTATATAATAATATGATAATATATGATAATCAGGTGAGACCTCAGTCAGTATTTATTTTAGCCATAGCAATATCATCGGTGTTGGGAGACAGCTTGCTGTCTCCAACGGCCAAGAGACGCCTGAGGCAATCCTTCAGCTGAGGTGTAAACACGATAATTTCTTGTTTTGGAGCTTCAGGAGTTTCACAAAACAACAATAAAACTGTCTGGTTTCAGTCTGCTGGGGAGCCTGCAGCACATGTCACGACCTTGAATGAACCGTGGTCAGATATTTACCTTTTGGCCAGCACGTGTACGATCCGTCCAGCACTTAAAGTTGGAAATCCAAAGGGTTTATGAGTATATCCCGAGGCAATATGTGCCAGCGGCTGTCCCTTTGAAGAAAAGAGCCATATAACCTGCCTACCTCTCTTTCAACGAGACCAAAGACCTGAGAGGCCTTTTTTACTACAGAGTCAGAATTTATTGGAATAGCCCTTGGCTCAGCAGAACAAGAGCTGGTCATTGTCTTTGTCGGTTAAACTCACTGTAACATCAGCCCTTCATAAGAAACATGTCCTGCCCTTCTGACCTGGGCTGCATAAAGAAACTATTAGTCAATAAAGAGAAAGGGATAAGTGAGGTTTTACAGTGCTGAGGCATCGTTGTTTAAGGGCTCAGACATGTCCTCAGGCCTCTTGTCCTTCCTGCAGTGTTTATTTCTCCTCAAGGTCACCTGTACAGAGTCCTGTTTTCACTCTGCACGTGCCTGCACGCTGGTGTTCTTCAGGGTAACAAGAACAGCAGTAAAAATAGCTCTGGAAGAAGTCGGACAACAGCAGGCATAACACTTACTGTGGGCTCAAAAGCTAAAATCACCTCTCAGAACAGAAATAACTGAGTCTAAGTCTGTTGTTTTCTATATCTGGTAACCTTCCCATGTGGTTATCATGACAACTTGCTAAAAAAAAAAAATATGTTGTGTTAAAAAGACATTTTCTGAGGTTTGTTTGAGTCTGTTTAAAGTCACTTTGACATATTTATGAATGAAAGTTATACAGAATATGTGTGGGCAGACATCTGAATCCTTTAGATTTGATTAGATCACTTAGGCTAGAGAGATAGGGTGCTGATGTGGACTGTTGGCCTAGTTACATGAGAAGAATTATGAGGAAGAAGGAATATTATATGACCAATGAACAATGGTTTCACTCTGATAGCTACTAGGACCCACTAGCTAACAGTTGAGTGCGGTTCTATAATGGGCTAAGTTAGCTGGTGGCCAGAATCCCATTTGATTGAATAAATTAATGTATTCACTGCTGAGTTCAAGACATTTTTAGCACATTTTTTTAGTTTGGTATATACTAAGAGATAAATGAAGAATTAAAGGTCATATTGATAACATTTTTATGTAGGCAAATAAATGATACATCTCTAGAGCTTGTAGAAAGGTGCAGAATAAAAGCATGTCTTTTCCTCGTATCTTTGTTTCATCAGGATTAAGAGTCTTGTAGGCAGTTTGTGGACAAAAACTAAAAACTGGCTGAGTTTTACAGTATACCCCCTGCATACTGTACTGCCGTAACGTTATCTAGCTAGTGTTAGTGATGTTAACGTTAGATAACTAGTAAGTGTCACTGGCAACCCCTTGAGGGGGCAAATGATTTGAACAACAGCGCTAAAAGACAGTTTAAAGCCAATATGTCACAAATGTCTTCTAACTGAATTATGTTTTTTTTATAGGCGTTGTAATATAAAGCCACTAAATTCCATCATTTAACAAATTTGTGTGGTTATATTTTATATATTATAGTCTGCCGTTGAGCCAGTGCTGCCTAAAGCTGATTTTTGTGATATCTACAAAAAAACACAATGCAGAGAACATTTGACTAAATCTGTCCCAGTGAAAACAAGCCATACAGGACACATATCTTACATACTGTGGAACCTGAATTTAATCTGCTCAGTGATATCACAATAAAAGCATGTGTTGTCCTTGGCAGAGCTCAGAGGCCAGGTGTATACTGGAGGAGCCGGTGGACTGGGCAGACGGCTTCGTGGTGGTGTACAACATCAGCGACCGCACTTCCTTCCTCAATGCCAAGAACATCCTGCGGCAGATCCGGGAGGCGCGCATGGACAACTGCAAAGGGTCAGAAGCACAATGAGGTTGTTTTATTCTGAAGTGAGTCTGACAGTGGACCGGAGCTGATGTAGGATCAGTGCAGCTGCTGTTTCAAACTAATTCCAGAAACTTTGAGCTGGATGAGGTTACATGAAGCGTATCCTTCTGAGGTGAAGTAGTTTTTGCAAATATGTTCTCAGACTTGTGACTCATGTGGGGCTCACTACATTAAGATGAAGGGTAAAAAGTATAAACAATGTCAATGTCAATTTGTTTAAAATTTCACTCAAACCTGTCAAACTTTTTAATTGACAAGCAATGAAATGCATAGAATTATATACAACTCCTATAGTATATGAACCGAGCGCACTGTAAGTGGAAAAACAGAACAAAACAGAGTATGGTTGCTCTACTTTTTTTGAAGCTGAGCAGGGCTCCTCATGCGGTCTTGAATCTGAGGAATGCTGGGAGTCCTGACTGAGCCTGACAAACACAAACTGATAAATGATTCATGATGACATGTGAGGGATTCACTGCAAACCTGCAAACATCTAGTCTGCTGGAAAAATCCATCAGGCTGCCTGTCAGGCGGTTGAAGCTTCCTGATAACGTGGAGGGAAAAGATTTATTTAGTCAGTGACGAGAATGTGAGAATAAATGTAGATCAGCCGTCATTCTTGGAGATAAGGACTGAGAACACTTGTGTTTATGTTTGAGTGAATCAAAAGCTTATTTATTGGCTCCTCATCCTCTTCATCTCACCACACGCTGACTTGTCTGTGTTACAGGGACACAGAGGTTCCTGTGTGTTTGGTGGGAAACAAGCAGGATCTGTGTCATGTCCGTCAGGTGCGTGAGGACGAGGGCCGCTGCCTGGCTCAGGAGAACCGCTGTCACTTCCAGGAGGTCTCAGCGGCTGAGAGCTACCAGGACATCGCCAACCTCTTCACGCAGCTCATCCGGCAGGTGATGGAGCATCTCAAGTACAGAGCCGACCGACGACGCTACAGCGGCTCCAAGTCCATGGCCAAGCTCATCAACAATGTGTTTGGCAAGAGGAGGAAGTCAGTGTGATGGTCCCAGTGAAGTAAACAGGAGGTACTGGGACAGTGTGTGTGGACCCATGTTAAAGGGAACTGGCCAGCAGGTTACATGCAGGGTCCGAAACTGATTAGTACGCACACATTAATCTTGCGTTCACACTGTGAGCAACTTGGACAACGGGTGGAAAAGTTTGGATGGTGTCTGCAACTTCAGACAAACATTAGTCTTGTAAAAATCTTTGGCAGGTTTTGTACTTTCTCTTGCTTTGGTTTTGCCCATAATATAATTCTCTGCTTTTCTTTTTTTACATACTCTGAGCCAGAAAACTCACCCTAGTAGCACTTACATACACCAAACTTAACATTTTATTTCTTTTTTAAATCTTTTTTTCTGAAAGTTTATGTGAAGGGATTTTTTGAAATATCACTCATAGCCTGATTTATATAACATTTTGTTCATTAAATTGTTTTTTTTTTTATGGTTGTTGACAGTATTTTTAGATTTATACAGTCCCCTTGTCAGATTTTACAGTGTACCCATTCACCCCATTCAAAACAAAACAGGTTATTGTTGACAAGGGCGGTTGAGACCCTAAGAAAGGGTTGCAAGATGATAAACGTAACAGGATAGCATTGAAACATTTTTACTTCACAAAATTAAGCTTTTATTCAGATTTCTCTCTTAAAAATGAAATGCAAACTTCTTTGAACTGCTCACAACTTGTAAATTTAACCATTAAGAGGGATTCCAAGTTGCTTAGTTTTAAGGGGCCACAAGTTGAAAAGGTTGTAAACCATTGGACTAGGCTATTGCTCAGAAATATTCAATATCAGGAAGACAATACCCTTTCCCCAGTTTGGGGCAGCTGTGGCTCAGGAGGTAAAGCGGGTCATCCACTAATGGGATGATTGGTGGTTAGATCCCCAGATCCCTCGGCTGCATGTATAAGTACCCCTGGGCTGAACCCAAAATTGCTCCTGATGAGCAGGTTGGCACCTTATATGACAGCCATCAGCTGTGATTGAATGTGACAAGTGTTGTCAAGTGCTTCGAGTGGTCAGAAGACTGGAAAAGTGGTCCATTTACCACATATCTTATACAAAAAATGCCTGACTTTTCTGAGTATTATCAAATTGTTCTATTATATGTCTTTCGTTTAAAGGCCCTGCAAACATGACAGAAAGGTTCACTTATTCTTATGATGTAATTATGTGAGGTTATTAAGCTACTTAGGCCAATAAGAATGATAAAACGGTCGGTAAATTGTGAGGCAAATGTCAGTTAGTTGCACTTTTTCACACTGTTCAAAAACAGGTGAACCATGGTTGGATGGGGCCTTTCATAAAACAAGCCAAATTTCTCAAATTTAGTACAACTTTGAATAAATATGACCTAAAACTATCAAAATTGTGGCCAAAATCAGTAAATATCTTCTCATCAAACACCATATAATCAAGACTTAGACCAATCATTCAGCGCCAACTTTCACTACTTGGCAAGTTTTGATATAGCAGATACTCCAAAAATGGTAAAACCGTACTATTGGCGTCAACAGCTACTTTCCAAGCCTATTTCCTGCCTGATTTATTGCTGCAGTTTTTCATATGAAACCTGGGGACCGGGAAGCTTTGATTGGCTGTAATCAGTTTCTCCTCCATCTTTCACCTATCAGACACAACTGTTTATCATTCAGCGAAATCACAACATGGAGGGGTGCAAGACAGAAACGCAGTTGATTAGCTCGTGACAGTGAAATGTTCAACTCCGGCCAATTTTTCTTCAATTCAATTCAATTTTCCCCTAAAACTCCCTCATCAAAGTGCTCACACTGTGAACTCTGGGTTACAAACTTGTCCCTGCTGTTACTTAAAGTATCTTGTTGCAGTTTTTCTCTAAAACTGTTTATCTGCATTTATAAAGTGGGGAAATGTGTCTTCAGATCATCATCAGATCAGTGTTGTGCAGCCTGCTGCTGTGCAAGTTTATAATGTTTTTTTTAGGGAAAAAGTCAGTTTTAATGCATTTTACTGACACTTTAATGAACGTTATGTGTTTATATTTTATTGTTTTTTAATAGTAATGCTACTCTTTGAAAGCCATTTTGTTTGTTTATAGTGGATCACTATACTGATGATTGTAATATGTTATACTCTCTATGGTAGCCCTGATTAAAGGCATCATTAATATTCATTCACAAGTACATTAATGTATGTAACCATTTCAACTGGTCTATTTAATAATTGTTATATTTATTTGGTCTTTTCGCAGATTCCGAAAAATTGAAAATTGTCTTGAATGTGACTTCTGAACTTTGTAATACTGATCAAACTTTAAATTAAGGTACACAAAAGTGAGTAGTTACTGAGGAGCAAGTAAGGAATGAATCAGGAACGACTTGATAGTTGATGAATCGTTAATGAGTAATTCCTGAATAACTGTGATTCCAGGAAAACATAGTAGATAATGATGAAATACTGGTGAATAGACTGTTAGATACTATATTAATGAATCATAAGGTAATGATTAGTTCATAAGTACTTAAGCCACTCAGTAGCATGACTCATTAAATGCTAATTACTTAATCATTACTTACTCTTTCTGTGTACCTAAGCAAAGCAAGCAAAGTGAAACATAATTACATACAGCATGAATTAATGATTAAGTAATTAGTATTTAATGAGTCTATTGGGTAACTACTCAGTATAATGTTGCACTTTGCTTGAAGGTACGTAAACAGAGAAACTAATGATGTAACTAGCAATTAATGAGTCATCGCTAGTTTGTGCCACTCAGCGGCTGGTTCATAGTTAATCAGGGACAGTTCATGAAGAAAGTGGTCACTATGTTGATTCACTGACATTTATGAGTTAATCATTACCTAATGATTCACTAATGTTGTATCTTCCAGTCTGTTCTCCGGTAACTCATCATTATCTGCTATATAGTTCTTGAGTCACATTTATTAAGGAATTACTCATTAATGAATTATTGACTATGAAGTCACTCTATAAAGTGATTCATTCCTCACTCAATCCTCAGAAACTACTCACGTTTTTTTGTGTATATCAACGTAAAGTGTTGCCTTAAAACTTCATAAGTAAACCCCTACAATCACACACCAAGGGCATGAGGTCATTTTATTCTTTGCTGTTGTTCTTCTTAAACCCAGTTATGTAACTGTGATGCTGTAAAGAGAGAATGTACCACACATTGTGAAAAATAAGTTGACATATGCAGTGTTTTGTAGATGAATGTTCCTGTTGTAAATACTGTAAAAACATCGGCTGTTCCAGAGGAAATTAAAGTTGAACATTGCTTAATAAGATTCCTGTTTAAGTTCTTGAGAGGAGCTTCTGTTTCGCCTTGAGCTTAACTTTAATTAGATGATCATGAAAGGGGTTATTTCTCTAAAGCCTTCAGAAAGGAGGAATTTCCTGTGTGTAACTGCTAAAAATAGCTGGTTTGGAGGCAGGAGAGGTGAGAAATGCACTGGTATTAAACTAGATTTTGTCCTTTAAAAAGAAAAACGTTCCTGCAGTCTCCACTAGATGGCAGCACAGTTATCAAAACGTCCTAAAGATGTGCGCTCTCTCCCTCTATGTTCAATGATTTTCCTGCTTATGAGACCTGTTCTATTACGCACTCAATCAATTTAAAAATGAGAGTAAACAATGAAATGGAAAATAAAAACTTAAATGAGTAAAATTTCAACTTTTGATGTGTTAAAGTTTGCTTAAAATTATGCTTTTCGGGTTTTTGCCTTTACTTTATTGTGTTATGCAGCATTTGTCTGCATGTAAAAGGTCTGCAAAGTGAAAAAGCCCAAAGTCCAAAGGGAGTTACTCTCTCCCACAGAGAACACTGCTCCTGCACCGCCTGAAATGCCTGGTTTGGAGTCGAGCCTTTACTTCCATAACTTATGTGCGTCACTATGCTACAGGCATTATATAAATATATATTTATTTATTTTAAATTATATACACTCCAGTCAGTCAGCAGACATACAGTTGCTACTGCTGTAGCAGCGTTATTTTAGATCACACTACCTTGCTCGGCATGACCCGCCCTACTCTGCCTCTGATTGGCTACATCCTGCCCGTTAAGTGATGCCCATGTGCAACTCTCACCAAAGATTGAACAGCGGTGAGATGTCTCACTCTGTAGCTAAAGGCGTATTCAAGGCACAGTGTGAAAAGGGATGCTGCAGCAATGCACTATATGAGTAAAATAATGTGTTTTTTGAAAATTAAAGTATATAAACCTATACTTCTAGGACCTCCAAATAAAAGTATGAACCTGAAAATCAGCACAATATGACCTCTTTAATGATGGTGGATGGTGGAAAATATAATTAATTTAATATATATTAATATATATATTAATTATTTAATATATAAATAAATTATTTTGGTGCTGACGCTTTCAATACTGAACATGGCAAGTCCGGATGAGATTATTCAAGGCTATTTTTGACAAAATATCTCACTCAAGGCCTGCTTACTGGACTTTGTGTTACATTTTTTTAGATGATATTATAATGGCAATTGCATTCCAGTCTTCCTTTGTTGCCTGCAGCTTAGAGCTGAAATGATTAACCAATTAATTGTCAATTGTTGAATTAATCGGTAGCTATTTTGATAATCCATTTATTGGCTTGAGTATTTATACATTTTTGATTCGAGCTTCTTAAAAGTGATTCTTTTCTGGTTTCTTTTCACCTCTACGACACTAAACTGAATATCTTTGTGTTGTGGACAAAACAAGACAACCTTCACGCTCCACTTAAACATATTTCCCAGTCATTCCCAGTACAGTTCAGAAAACACAGCAAAGCGCAGGTTTTCCCATGCAGACTGCAAACAGCATGAAATCTGGCAGCTTGTGCAAGTTAAATAAATTTGTGTTTTTGATAAAATTGTCTCTTCTGATTGCTCAGCGCCTCTTTTTACACATCCAAGTAGGGAATAATCGGTGAAGAGCAAACAGGAAGCACTGCAGCCTCCTCATGTTCGTCATCATCGCAGCACAGGTGGCAAATGAAGGCTGAATCTGCGGGAGTCTTTTTGGCAGTTGTGTGGAATCAGTGAGTGAAGCAAACACTTTATTCAGCCCCATCAGTCACACATTTACACATTTAAACACGCGGAGGCCTGCTTTTATGTCTTAAAGTCTATATTACCTGCATTCACGTTACTTGCTTTTAATGTTTTTAGTTTTTAACCAAATGATCGGTGACATTTTCAGAGAGATGCATCTCTACTCTTTAAAAAGTTCATGAAAGACTTCACATTTTCTCTCCAAAAAATCCTTTGCCACACAGGAAGTCATGCATTTTCCATTTCCAGCAGCAACAACAGCAGTTTTCTTTGAATAGATAGAGGAACTGTGTAGTCGGCAGGAGCAGGAGCCATAAACCACAGAGGCTGAACAGAAAAAGAAAAGAGCTCCACCTACAGAGACGGAACTGGAAATCTAAGGAAAGAGACATCACAGTGCCACCCGCTGAGGTTGACTGACAGGTAATTTCTGGAGAGAGCAGCGCAGACACACCGCTGACTTTAGCACTTAATAGTAAAGATCTCTGGAAATACACGTTAAATGAAGGTGTAACTCCGTGATGGTGCAAAAATACTCTTCATTTAAACTCTAATTTGATTCTGTCTCCTTCATCTTCTTCTCTGTCCATCTCATTTTTTTCCAGAGCGATGAGGAGTGCAGATGGATGGAGACAGAACCTCCAAGCGTGGCCTTGTAGCTTCAGGTCAGTGATCTTATTTGGCCCCTGTGTGGAGGAAGAATTGGTTTTGGCTCGACTGAGGACAATCATCCAAACCAAGGGGATTGGATGCTGCTGGGACACCGCAAGAGCCAATCAGAAAGGCCATCGATCAGTTCCCCTTAATCTCACAGCTGGTGAGCACATCCCAACTCCAATCTAAAACTCTGCAGCTTAGTCAGACTGACGGGGGATTGGACGGCTTCCAAAGACTTGAACCTCCACTATAATGGATCCACGTTAGAGCAGAAGAGTTTGTCTACAACATCAGATGATACTCCACTCTGTTCTCAGTGCCTTTTTCTGTGGTAACAGTAGTTAAAGTTGTTTAGTCTAGCGCTGACAGAAAATCTTGTTTTTCTTAAAAAATGTGAAAACAATATGTCAGTGTGGTGAAATTATAGTTTGTTTCTGATTCAGATCAACTAAAAAAGGATACAGGTGGAATTATCTTAACTGAAACATGTGTTTTTCTCTTATAATCATGTGGAAAACACCAGTGGACACCAGTCTGTATGAGTTGCCCAAGGGGACAGTTTTTTACCATGTACTGTGTGTCATTCTGCATGAGAGCACACAGTGATTGCTTGCTGGACGTATATATATCTGAAGAGTTGGTTTCAAAAATGAGAAAACTGTGATGCATCCTCTGTGAAAAGAGGCAAACTGTATAGTTAGTTTTGCCGAATGTAGTGAGTGTCGTGTGTGCATACATTTTTGATGAGTTACATCTGGATCATCTGGTTTCATTACACATCCAATGAATGTAAAGCAAAGGAATCACAAGTAATCCTTTTCATATGTTATATGACTTGTTCGTGATCTACTCAGTGTCTTGCCGTGTCCTGTTACATTTACTGTGACGTCCTGCTGTCTGTGCATTGAATTCTGTTTTGTAAGACGTTGGTATCTTCTTGCAGTAACGCTGTCAAAACTCTTCAAATGCAGTGAGCGAGATTAAGAACCTGATAGGCTCTCAAAGGCTCTTTTTTCCGTTGCTAAATCAGAGCATCCACATGACTTCACGTAACAGTGAAAGAGACAAATGAAAATTTTGGTCTCAAATGTCAGGCCAATCTGTGCATAAGTAACATGAAGTTAGGCTTTCAAATTGTGTGCAGTACATACGGTACAGGTACAGTACAAAACAGATGCATATTCCACGCAAAAAGATTTCAGATGACAGGCGTTTGTCCCATGTGAGAGCAAAATTCAACACCTTTAACGGATGTAACGCATTTAATTTACGCCCACCATGTAATGTTGTCTTTATAAACCCTAATGAAGTAGCTTTGTAGCTAAAACCTCAACAAACTGCAGCCATAATGTGATCCTTTTGGTATTCCCTAAATGGTGAATGTCACCTGACTATGGATCTGCGCTTCACAGAAGTTTAAGTGAGTCTTGCAACTGAGACTTGAAATAAGCAATATCAGCATTACACAACCAAAAGAAGAGCATGTGAGGTGAATGACAGCTTAAGGAGGATAGACAGAGTGAGCACAGAGGAACTTTTAAAGCATGGAAGGCCCAGGTGAACTAGATCAGCTGACCAATTGTCTGTTGAGGCCAGGACAGCCTCAATGACAGTGGGAGGAGTGTGACACTAAATACGTCTTGTAAAATGATCTGTTATCTTTGTTCATTCAGTAATTGTGCTTTTTCCAAGTGGCCTTTGGGGCTTCAAGAGGAGCAAACAGTGCCCTCATGTTCGGGAAAACAAGACCCAAACACCAGACACTGAGGCACGTTGCAAAAATCACAAGTGCGAAGTCCAAAATGCAGTCAATAAAAGGCAAGTGACAAAAAAGGCCAAAAACAAAAGGCAGGCAAAGGAGAACCCTAGAAAAATAAACTAAAGAAAAGTACAAAAACACAGGGAACAAAAGCAGGAAACAGAGGGAGCAATGTGGGAGTGGTGAACAGACACAGGGACCACACAGACAAACCAACCAGAGGGAGGGGAAACCCAGGCTTAAATACACAGGAACATTAACATTAATGATGGAGCACAAGTGAGCAGGGAAAAGGGCTACAAAATAAAACTGGAAATGATTCACCAAATGGTGCATAAAACATGATAAATGCAGGAAAATGTGATAATGTTCCCTCTTGAATGCCCAATAAATGCTAGAAATATTAGTCGGCCTCTGCGTACCTTTAAATGGTTGAATAGTTAATTGTTCCCTTTGGTTTTCATACTATAAATCTAAGTCACGTGACAAAACAATTTAAACTTTTAACTAGGGTTTTAACCAGGTAATGTGCCAGTTCTTATACCAAAAATACAATCATCAACCATTCTAGTTTATAAAATCTACAGTATTGAACATTTTGGTTAAAGCTGCAGCATTAATTCAGAATCACCCCACATTTAAGCCTTTACTGGCTGATAGAGAAGCTCCAGAGGCCTCATTCAGATACAGAAGGTGTGAAGAGCCGTATTGCATTACGCTGTGTTCCTGTCCTTGAAAGGTTTGTGCTTACCAAACTGTATTTGAAGATTTATTGCCAAGTTTGATGCTGACAGATCAAAGACATCCCCTTCAAGTGCAGCGATCTGCATCTGCAGCTGAGGTACACTGCCCAAAAATGTCAGAAAGTGCCAAAATATGATCCATGAAAAGGACCATACAGAGCTGTGTATGCGGCAGGTCTTTGAACTTGATTTATGAGGATTTGTACAAGGAGTTCATGATCTTTTGGATAATAATACTTATATCACATATATCAAATGTAGGATGATGCTTCTCTTCAATGCTTCCTTTGGTCCCCTACTTCTCTTTTTTACGTCACTTTGGTAAACTTTACATCAGCACAAGTTGCTCATTGTTAAGCTGCCTTCTATGGAACTCTTAGTCGGGCTAACTGTAAAGCCACAACAGGTGTTGATCAGGTAGATAATGTTCGCAGTAAAACATTATTCAAATATGTTCACTGAAAGCCAGCAGAACCCAGCTGGTTACACACAGGCAACATGCCCTTAAGCATAAAACCTACGCACCAGCAGCAGCACTCTGCATTATAGTTTTTTTTAAAAACTTTTTTACTTTACTTGTGAAGTTAATGTGAAAATGTTCACAGGTTTTGTTCCTCTGTGTTTTTCCTCTTCTCTCCGTTCCTCCTGATGGGGTTATGACACCCTGATTATCTTCTTGTTGAGGGATCCATTTGGTGCCATTATGTGCAGAATGAAAAACATAAAAAACAAAATAAGTTAGCACTCTGCGGTATTGTGATATTTTATAGTAACACATTTGATATCAATGCTGCATTTTGTGAAGCAATTAACTGACAGAGAGAACAACAGACTTTGAGTTTGACAATTCACTGAGCCTAGAAACAGAAGTACAGTTCATCATCTGTGCACCATGACTGTATGTACAAAATATTCAGGTAGGATAATCTGTCTAGTGGTTGTTGAGATATTCCAGTCTTGAATGACAGATGAGAGGTGGACTGACATTGTCATTCGTAGGACTGTACTGCTAGTGTGGTTAAGAAACAGATAAATCAGAAGAAAATGCTGAAAATAATCACTGGAACTTCAAGTTAAATCTCACATCTATGTCTTTTTATAAGTGTCTCTTTAGCCAGGATTAAGTTATGTTCGACACACTATACTTACTTTATATATATACACTATACTTTGGAAACAAAAGAATCTCATTAGTGTTGGGAAATGATGGAAATGTAAACTGAATATAGATGGTAGAAAATGGGTTCTTAGTCTAAAAAACACTGTTTTTCTCCTTTGAGTCTGACAAGAAGCAGCAGGCTGTGGTTTCATATGCAAAACCATATGGCCTCGCTGCCACAAACTGCAGCAGTTTTCTTGTTTTCCCTCCTCTAAATTCGGCTGTTAGTGTATGAAATGACCCGGCCTCTCATGGCATTATATCTGACAAACAGCCCTTCCACTAAACATTGCCTAAATTTGTCTTTGCCCTTTTCACACTGAGGACATGACGGCGAGGCAAGCAAGCAGCAGATGGCCAAAAAGCCTTCCTATTTTCACGGACTGCTAATTAGAGCCCTTACCACAGCTCACCTTTAATGTCATCGGCAGACTGCTTTTAGCGCAATTAGCCTAATGGGGTGCGGGCCTGTGAATAGCCTGTAATGTTTGGCTTGGGCCAGCCGTTGCATTGGAGTTTATGCGTGTCAAAATAAAGGACAAGAAGGGTCTGTTGCACTGTGGGTCCATTTATCAGTGCAGCTTGATGGAGGACGAGACAGTAACCATGATTACCCAGAGAAACTATTTAATTAGATGCATTAATAATTGAACTAATTAGCTCCCATGTGTCTCCCAAATGAAGAGGGAACCCGGAGCTTCACTTGCACCTCATCAGCTGATTAATTAGTCTGTTGATCGTTAGCTGTCTTGACGGCCTATATGCGATCAGATGAGAGGGCGGATAATGAGGGAATTGTCGGTCGATGGTGCTGGTTAATTAGTGTGACCTGATCCAGGGGCCATGTTAGAACAGTTGTTTATGCCACAGCTTCTAATGAGGAGGATTTAGGGCCGGATGATCTATTTGGAAGCATGCTGCAGAGTTGTTTATGGACTGGGCTGAGCACTGGCCTTGAAAAGCTCAAAGAAAATCACTAAAATGTTCCAATAATCTATCTACAGAGACTAATAAAGCCTCTGTGGTGCTCAATATTAACTTTAAATAATGACCTTAACAGACTCTGTGGTATTTTGATTCCTAAATTGTCAATATAGTGACTTACAGTCGGCCTGGGACTCAGCATTGAGCTCCAAGGCTATTTAGATTTCATCTAGAGTATTCCTATAATATTCTTCTAATATTACAAGGACATGGTCTGTGGTGGGTCTATTAGTAATGTAGCTTAGCTATTTTAAGATGGTATTTATATAATATTCAGGACTTAGCTGACATATACGATTTAGGCCTGATAGATCTACTGTTAAAACTTGATGTTATTTTATCTTATTCTTAAAAAAACCTGCTGTTAAGAGTGGTATAATTGTATACTGGAGGCCATGACCTCAGTCACATTGTTACCTAAAAGACAGTGGGTTAGGTAAGAAAGCACGCCTGTGATTGGCAAAGAGTCAAAGAGTTAGATTGTCCACACACAGACAGACATTTAAACACCAAGTTGAAGCACCAAGTTGTTTGGCGGTGCATCCAGACGCAGCTGTTCGGTGCTCCTCCAAGTTTTCATGTTTACATTTATATCCATGCTTATATTTTATATGAGTATTTTATTTTATATGTGTTTTTTCCTTGTAGCTCTGGTACGTCTCACTGAATCTCGTCGTACATGTACATTGACAAATCACAAGGTGTCACTAGGACCACATTTTGCTAGGATGACACACACATAGACAGACTCACAAAGTGAAAACATCACCAGCCTGGAGCAACTGTTAAATATAATCAACATCAATAAATTATGAAGTATTGTTACAGATTAAGATAAGACTTTATTGATCCCTGGGGAAAGATTCACAAGCGACCCAGCGGTATGTAAAGTAATTAAAATAAGCTTCACCTTAACAAGCTGCAACTGTAAAGTGATAATGCATAGATAATTACAATCCAATAATAAAATATGTACAGTTCTGAAATGGCCTATTGAAAAGAAGTGAGTACTTTTACTTCTTGTACTTGCTTATACTTTTGAACACAGTACTTTTACTTGTAACCTTATGCAACATTAGGATTTTCACACGGTGGTATTGCAGCTTTGAAGTGGGCTCAGTAATATCTGAATACTTCTCACTTCTCACTTCTCTTTTAATCACATCATGCATCATAACATAACTATAATATTCAATGATCAGGTAAGGTTCCAATAGTGATGTATTTTTTTAGGCTAACCCAGAAGTTAGCATCACTCTGGTTCCCTTGACAAAAAGCCTATGGGATTTTTTAAACTGGATTTTGGAATATCACCAAAAATAAGCTTTGCGGCAAACACACATGTATGATACTTCACAGATGAACACCACTTTTGCGATTTTTGAAGTGTAAATGAAATCGCAAGAGGTAAAAAGCTAATGTTGGCTATAAACAGACCACATAGCAGTCGTATGACTTAAACGTCCCCACCACTAAGCGTCTTACTACACACGTTACTATACACATTTTCTATAAATTGTTGTAAAGTTAGAGTTAGAAATGTTGTAACTAAAGTCAGCCTGTAAAGACAGACTGAGTAGATGAGCCTCTGTGTTCACTGCGATGACATTTAATGTCTGTGACTAACATCTGTAGTCTCATTTAGCCACTTGTTAGCAACCGCCGTTTTTAAGACATGTAAGCGTTTTATAATTCAATGTGGGACATTCAATGATGTATTTTATGTCGCAGAACAAAACATGTAAATATCTTAAGACCTTATCTCAGGCATTTAACAGAAAACAAATTAAAAAAAACTCTTAGACTTTGAGACGAGGGGACCTGATGTGCCAAAATGCGAACTGATTTCCGGGTTTTAGGACTACAAACCATTAATATTCCTCCAACTACCCCATAATACTCCTTCCATGACCCTGTAATTAGAGTTTAGTGCATGTATGGCATGGCTATTCTTACTCTCATCTCAGCTATTACTGCTTTTGTTACCTAGAAAGTAAAAGAAATAAGTGCACAAATAAGAGATGAACAGATTAATATATGTCACACGCACGTACACAGAGGTACACGCACATACCGACGCGCACGCTCGTGAAGAGCCGGTGCTTTGACTACAGGGCGCCCTGGAGATAATTGGTGTCCTTGGAGTTGAATAAGCTCATTCTAAAACACCTCAGGCCCGGGCTGTCCTGGTGTGTGACTGTCTATTGAATAATTGATTCAGAGAGGGAGGGGGCGGTTACTATCAGATCTGAGCATAATGACTTTATATAATTAGCACGCAGCGTTGAAAAAACCATTTGACTGTGGGAGTTTTTTTTTTTGCTGAGAGAGGAGGAAGGAGGAGGGAGGAGGAGGAGGAGGGAGAGGAAGGGAGGTCTGCGAGGAGGCTCAGTCTGTGCAGAGGAGCTCGACTGAGGAGCAGCAGACACACAAATGCTTCTGCTCTGACATCAGCTCTTTTAAAGGCTCTTCATCTGAGGACGTTTCTTCTCCAAGGTGATACCCGAGGACGCTGCTTTCATCCTCCACAGGCGATTTACTCCCTCACGCAAAGCGACTCCATGGCTGCTTCTCCTCCGTGTTTCTGAAGTTTGAGAGACTCCGGGTTAATACTGTCATCCATTCAGAGTGTCACGGTGTTTGTTGTTGCTCTGCGGGGTGTGATCGTGCGCGCAGGAGGAGAAGGAGAAGAAGGAGAAGAAGGAGAAGCGGCGGCGTCTCTCCTGTTGTTGTTGGACTGTTTGTTTCCAGGAGGATGGTGCTGGACAAGGAGGAGAGTGAGTACAGCTGCAGGAGACTGACATACATTTCTGTGTGCTGAATGTGTGTTAGATGTAAAATATGACAACAGAAAAGGGAAGGATTGTACGCAGCCGTGCAGCAAAAACTAAACAGATATTCCCTCAATTTACATATCAAACTTAGTCTGTCAAATACTTTTTATCAAGATTAATGATTAGGCTGACTCCTTTGTAATGCTCCCTAGAAAACTACTGAGTCTACAAGGAACTTAAAGGAGCAGTATGTAGTTTTGGGGAATACATTTAAATCATAAATGTCTTTGACAGTATTTGCAAGACCCCTTTAAAGCTTCAACCACTTAATTCCACCTGATGGCAGCTTTTTTCCCTAAGTTATGTTAAGATCCATCAGATACATATCTCTTAAGTTTGTTTTATTACCTTGCGATAATTGTAAATGTTACATTTCTGATCTCAGGCACTCCAAAAAAGAAAATATCAAGAAACAAGGAGGGAAATATTTTAAAGCCTTTATTTTCGTGGCTAAATCATTGAAAAGACAACATGTTTTTCCCATTTTCTAAGAGCACCCGACACAAATTTTGCCTACATTGTGTTAAATAGAGCAACCAGTCATCTTCTCTTTTATTTCATGTCTGACTTTGAGTTTCTTTTCCAAAATTACATAGTGCATCTTTTTTAGTTCAGGCTTTGTGTACCTAATAATGACTTAAAAGTGTCCTTAGACATTTCCCCCCATCATAATACACCTTTAGGGAATTACATTTGTTGATAACTTTGCATTTAAGTTAGGGCGGTAATATGATCTTGATATATATCTTGATTCAACAGCACTTCATAAATACTACAACTGGGCAACAACATCAAAGGTCACAATTTTGACAAAATATCTTGATTTCATTATTATGGGGAGGAATCGACCGATATTGGCTTATTACAGACAAGTATTGTTGGCCGATCAGGCTGTAATTGGTGCTTTCATAAAATATTAACATACAATGTTAATTTATAATCCTGGAAATAATTAGAAAGTTTGAGGATTTATTAAGTAAATGAAACTCTTAGAAGTCAGACTGATATTCGAAGTAAATAGGAGCTTTCACAGTTGATTTCTCTGAAACATTTGACAGAAACTGGATCAGTTGTATCCAAAGCAGGATCAGGCAGATCCAAAGTTAGGACACCATCAGAAGATCAATCCATCAAGAATACAGAATTAGCTACATTTCCAGTCCAACATGTCAGTTTTCGAAACCACTTCTCAGGAGGGAAACAAGGCCAAACGCTTGAAGTGGGCTAAGAAATACAAGAATTTCACAGTGGATCACTGTTTACTAAGTTTGAGATGTCTGGCAGAAACAGAAGGGTGTATGAACAGAAACAAATGCAAAATATAAGTATTTTGACTTGTGGGCTTAGACCGTTGGACTCTGGTGTAATGACTAAGTGGGTAAAGGCAAGTATTAGAACAATTACGTCACTTTACTGTGATGCAGCTTTTAAAACCAGGAACAGACAACACTTATGTCATATCATGATATAATGATTTCCACAATTTAGGATGACATATTGTCTCATATAATGATAACGATGTAACATTGATATAATGCCCAGCCCTTATTTAAACTGACCTAACTGGTTATTTTTTATTTGAAATCATCATAATTCACGTAACAGTTAATATACAACAATCAAATGTTTGTTCATGATGTTGTATCTCCTTAGAGATCATGTTAAAACCTATGAGTTTGGGAAGTCTCTGTCTATTTAATGATATAATGATACCTTTAATTATTCCAATATTCCTATAAATTCCGTTGTTAGTCATGACACATGTTCTACTTGTTCCTGAGAGACATTTCAAATGTCTCTGTGCTCTGTGTCTTCTGTTGTTTCCTGCCAGGTGTGTCTCTCGTCTCCCTCCAGTCAAGGGAGAAGCCGCGGGGCTGCGCCGGCTGCAACAGGAAGATCCGCGACCGCTTCATGCTGCAGGCGTTGGACAGGTACTGGCACGAGGACTGCCTGAAGTGCGCCTGCTGCGACTGCCGCCTGGGACGGCTGGGCTCCACCCTCTACACCCGGGCCAACCTCATCCTCTGCCGCAGGGACTACCTGAGGTAAGTCCCATACAGGTGTATCTGGACTAAACTGAATAAGGGAAAGGAAACGAGAGGGGAACAAATCATCTGTCACCATTGCTGTTGCCATCAGAGAGGTTGCGTTCACAATATATTGATAATTTTAAAGGAACAGTTCACCCAAAAAGTGTTTTAAAAGATTTTAAAGTAAGTCTCCATCTACTTCAGTTTTGTACTGTTTTGCTGTGAATCTCCAGAAATGTTTTATGGACTGAGAAACTAATTATTGGGGGATTTTATCATTTAAGTTGATAATGTATAATGTTAAAGCGGTTACAGTGGCCTCTCATTGAGGATCGAGCAGAAACTGAATGAAGAACATGAGCAGATTTGTAACTTAAAAGGAGAGATGTAGTAATGAACGAGTAGTCTTGGTTTGCCATCAATATTTTACTAAATACTACTGTATAATGCATCTACAAAACAACAGTGAGCTTCCACAATGCAGATTACTGGTGTAAACTATCTTGAGTCAACTCATTCAGAGGTTTTGAGGATCCTTTCGGCTAATTTGATAAAGGTTTCAATCAAAAACAGCACAGCTAGGCAGGCAGCCAAATTTCACAAAGTCAAAAAGACTGCTCGCAGCTTTTTTTGCCCCAAACTCAGCAAAGCCTCACTCCAGGTGTGTCATGTTTCTGAGAGGATCCTACAAAACAGCTCAATTAATAGATCAAGTCTAAGCATGTTTTACCAACCTTTGGATGTGCTTCTTCAGTCTGTTTTTGACTCTTCAGAGTTCATTAAAGTAAAGTTTAGTGGATACAGACTTCTCTGCGTTCAACTGTATTTGAAAAGCAATAACCTTGCATAGTTTTTATTTAACAGCAGCAGAATAGGCAGATTGTTGACCTTTTAGTTCCTTTTAGTCTTTGTTGAAGGGGAGTGAAGCCCGAGTAGTGGATCATGTGGTTTATGACGGCTCAGCTTTCTCTGGTCACTTAACCTTTTTAATGAACTTTCATGCTAATTTGGTTTGATTTTCAGACAATAAAGCGTGAAAAGGGAATGAAATGAGAGACTAGGTGGTGAAGTTGGCATTGAGTAATGAAAGCAGCAAGCGTGAAGATTTGATAATAATGACAAATATGCAACAATACTCAGGGCTCCAGACTCATTTTTCACACTGGTTGCACTGGTCCACCTAACTTTTCCCTTTAGGTGCACCAGTACAGAATTTGGCTGCACCCAATAATACATTTTAACTTAAAATTTTAACAGGTAGACAAGTTGTAAATACATGTTTTACATATGTGAACTGTAAAAAATGAAAGTGGCTACAGCAGGCGTGAGAGCAGCATGTGCTGTATGTGCCACTGAGATTTGCTCTACAAACATAAAAATATCCTTCTGTTTATATTTTTAGCCGATATGTGCACAGCCCTTTTATACAGAAATGTTTCATAAAGTGTCTGTATTTTGCTAAATGAAACTACCTGTATACAGAAAAAGACTCTGTCCAGCTTCAACTGTATGGTTTTGATCACCAAACAACTGCAGTCAGCTGTTTGGCAGCCTAGTTGGCTGTAAACCACCACCACCATCCCCTCCACTTCCCTGTGTGAAAGTCTGAGGCTAATAAGATTATAATGTGAACGTGATATGCCACATTTGCTACTGATGTCAACCTTGGACATATCTGTGGTTTGTAAATGTTAACTGCTAACATTATATCCTGGTGACTGGGCTGTACTATCCCAACTCAACATCTTTTTTACCTGTGACTCAAACAACCCTGCACGTTATTCAGCTGCACACCACCTCCACAAATGGGCTGCATACCTTACATGTTCAGTGTAGCCAGAGTGTCTCTGGTGGCCTTGCAAACAGTCCAGCACATAACCGACCTGTAAAACACTGATTGTCAGTTTTATGCTTTGGTTTTTGAACAAATGAAACAAACTAGATATATAATGTGTTCATTAGTGAGCATTAGAGGAGCTGGCAGTCTGATTTTCTTAGCTTTGGAGATAGCCATTTCCATCCATTTATGCTAAGCTAAGCTAAGCTAAGCTAAGCTAACTGTCTGCTGACTCCAGCTAAGTTGTTGTCAAGAAAGTGAATAAGAAAATTTAAAAAAATGTCAAAATATCGCTATAAGAGCATTGCTACCAAGCGACAGTAACACAACTAAAGTGCTGCTAATGCTAATGCTACATTATCTGCCAAGTCTCTCACACTTGTCACACTCTGAAGCACTTCAGACTCTTTAGAAACTCTTCAGATAGAAATAAATGTTTTCAGATTGGAAGAACAGCTCCTTCTTTGTATAATGATTCACAGACCCGAGAGGTCAAGTGTTGCATAACCTCACTCCAATTACTTTAATTTATTTAAAGCATGTTTTAACTTCACTGTAGATTTAAGCAGGTTTCAACCTTCACAATCTTTTGCCCATGAATCTTGATGACACCACTTATACACAAACCTTAACCTGCCTCAAACGGCCCATCTGAGAGTTATACACCCTCATTTTCTTGCCTGAAATAATGACGTCTGGTGTCAGGTCAGCAGGAGAACTCCTGATATCTCAGCCACATTGCTGAACTCATGTGTTAGTCTCATGTACAATCCAGCTGGATTTGGTTGGAGCTAAGTCTCTCATTAGCTGCGCTGCACTTAAGAGACCAAAACCCCTTTTGACAGTTAAATTGGCTAGATTGCCTCCTGTTTTCCTCATCATTGCGAGGGTGCAGACCGAAAGCCTTTGAAGAGCGGGATTAAAACCATGTGATTTCTTTTAATTGGACCATTAGTAGAGAATTAGCATTGAGCTTCGTAGCCTCGTTAAGGAGAATGAAAAACCCACCAGGTGCCTGCTCAGGACTCAGGCTCGTTAGATCAGAACATTCAGTTAATTAGGACTCTCTTTTGTTCCAGAGTTGGTCACTCGTTTGATGACGTTTTTCATTGTCGTCCACATGCTCGGGCGCTTTCCTCCCTCCTCCTGCGGATGTCGTTTTTCATAACGGTTCCCCCTCAAACCTCCTTTTCTATTTGGCCTCTAATGGAATATGGAAATCAGTGTCGGCCACTTATCTTCATGTGTGTCAGGCTCTGAGGGAGCCGTTTGTTCGTTCCTTTAGAGGTGAATGAGAGGTGAAGCAATCTGCAGCTGGTCAGCACTGAGTCACACAGTATTTAAAAACAACACAGGGTTTGTTCTCAGGTAGATTGAGGACAGAGTTCAAATGCTGTCAGATAAATTGTTAGTATTCAGAGGAGTGTAATAAATCGACTCTCAACTTCTCAAGTTCTGAAGCCCTGTAAGGCAAAAAACAGTCGTCTGGTTCTTAAAGTGACATTTTCATATCTGTGAATTTCCATTTTGATGCTCTCTATCAGCAGCTCATGTAATGCAGTAGTGATCCAAGTTTGGCCAGTTTATGGACGCTTTATTTGACACTCATGAGAAAAATCATCTAAGTTTCCTGCAGCGGCAACAGAAGTTTGCTTAAAGTAGAAACAATCTAAATAGTAGTGATCCTGCCTTCACACAGAATAAGAAGAACATTGTTACAACATTATTTTAAGATGGCTTGCCGCTTTGGGAAGCCTTCAATCACACCGTACATAAATAGAGACCAAGCTAAAACAAGCTCAAGTTGAACAAGACACAAATAAACTGTGTATGTGAGGATTAGGTTTTAGATTTCTATAAAAATACCAGAGATGGCAAAATTACAGATACTTGCGTAGAGAAGAAGTACTGATTCAACTTCTTTACTCAAGTAAAAGTAAAAGTACAGGCTCTGAAATGTACTCAAAGTATATAAGTAAAGAGTCTCCCTCTGAAGGACATTTCTACCGGCCATTTCTGTGCAAAGCTACTGTAACAGAACCTCACGTCATATTAATATAATTCAAAGACTATTTGAGTCAAAGGATGAATCAGCAGGATTTGTCTGAGTTGTTACTAAACGCACCACAAAGATCGACGATTGTTGAGTTTCACTTCCAGGCTACGAACTGCACATTTTGGGTTGGTAAAGCGTCGAGGCAGAGGGCTGCAGGGTCTCTGCAGATATGAGACACTAACACAACTTTTCTCCCCATTCCAGTACCCCTCTCTGTCTGTTTCCGTCTTCTTACGTCTTTTATGCCGTTTCGTCCTCCTACGTCTTCCGTGTGTGATTTGCACTGACAGGTTGAAATCAGTCTTGTGATGTTGGGAAGGCGACGTGCAATGATGCAAAATAAACATAATCCACTCAGATGCATTCAAGCTAAAGTAACAAGCCTTAAAATGTTAAGATGTAGGGATGAAAAGTGAAAATTTGTAAGAAGAAAAACACTCTATTTGAGGAGGCACACAAAAGTAAACACATAACTCAAAATCAAAGGGTAGTTGTTGCTTTTTGTGCTGCTCAGTTGCTGATTCATATCCAGAAAGATAAGATCATTTTAGTAGATCCAGAGGGGGAATTCAAGAAACAGGAAACAGGTGAAACAGTTGATCAGGAAGTGAACATTATGTAGATTCACAGATTTAGGAGTTAATCATTACAAACTAGCAAAGATCTTTACAACAGCAGGCACTGGTGACGTATCGCTTTTGTCAGAAGGGGTCGCTAAAATCAACAAAACCTGAAAGTTCCTCGTAGTCACTCTAATATACTTCTATTGTGCATGGTCCACTAAGTCCCGACTAGTTCCTTATTTGTCACTTGTTGCCAGATAACGATTCAGGTGATGCCAGTAAAAGTTCTAGGCTTGCTCGTTTGCATGTTAGCAGTGTGGCTGTATTCATAGCAGTGTTGGTTGGTCTGGCAGTTTTGGTCCACACTGAAATGTGGATGGATTGCCAAGAAAAGACTGTCATAGTCTCCAGAGGATACATTCTAATGACTTTGGCTGTCCTGAAACCTTTTAAGTTTTAAGTGGATTGTGACCAAACAGCTGCAAAACAAATAAGATTCTGACAAAACGTTATAATTAATAAAATACATTTATTGTATTATAAACATCAGGTGCAACTTTAAAATAAACAATTGCTTGATTAATGGTTTAGAAAACATTTCATTGTTTGTTGGCTGTCAAATAACGATGAACTAAAGTTTAATTAGCTTTAAAATGTACCATTTATTAGTGATGGTTATTTTAAGGTGTTACTGATAAGCCCTTCAGCCTCAGCTCTACTTTGTGTTTAGAGCTAGTTAGCAACTTTAAGCATACAAACACAGTAACCTACGATGTCGAACATGGTAAACATTATACCTGCTAAATGATAACAAGTAAGCATTGTTGTTGTGAGCCATATTAGCATGGCGGTAGACTTAATCTTGTTAATTAGCTAACAGTAGCTTGATCGTATCAGTGTTAATCTTGGATTTTATTTACATTTAACTTTGATGTAGGCTCTGTGGTTATTTTGGCTCTAGATTGTTGACACTTTTACAGTTATCGCCCACCATCTTTATATCTTCTGCTCAGAATTTCAATGAGGAGGCTGATGTGAATGATTGTTCCCACTTGGCTGCTCATAATCCATACAGTAGGATGTAAGCAATATAGTAGCAACAGCAATAAGCAGGCAATAATTCCTGGAAATGCAGTTTGCCTCTTTACACCGACTCAGACACAGAGCGTCCTGTTGAACTACTTTTTAGACTCGTCCTCCCTTTTTTTCAGTGTTTTTCCCCTCTTCAGCTCTTGGCTGAAATGTATATCAGTGCGTCCAGACTTCAGGTCTGCTTGTCGCCCTCTTCCCCTCTGCAGGCTCTTCGGGGTGACGGGGAACTGTGCAGCCTGCAGTAAGCTGATCCCTGCCTTTGAGATGGTGATGAGAGCCAGAGACAACGTCTACCATTTAGACTGCTTCGCCTGTCAGCTCTGCCGCCAGAGGTAAGATTAGGGGAGCAATTAGCCAGGGAGATCAAATTCAGTCGACTTATCTGGGAGGTGTACTAGTGAGCTCACTGGTCGTCATGAGCATTGTAATCAGAGTGTGATGAAACTTACTGCACAGTTTGAAACCTCGAGGGGGTAAAACTTTGTATATCACTTCGATAGTTAATCAGCCAGCAATCATGCAAGATTAATTTTCTGATTATGCAGTGATGGTGTTCACAAATGCTTTTAAAAAAAATGCCTGAAATGTTCCTCCGGGACCTCACGATTCACTCAGCTCGTGCAAGAACCACTTCCATATTTTTATTTCTCTCTGCAGATTCTGCGTGGGAGACAAGTTTTTCCTCAAGAACAACATGATCCTGTGCCAGCTGGACTATGAAGGAGGCCATCTTAATGGCAGCACAGAGAGGCAGCCTCAATAAGAGGTAATATAGTGATGAGGATGAATTACAGGCCCAGACAGCTGCTCTGACAGTTTGAACTAAACCATGCGCTGAGATATCTGGAAGGTATACAAGTGAGCTCATGAGCTCATCCCAGATATGACCATATGTAGAGAGGAGACTTCAAACCATAGGGCTGCTGACATGAGCAAGAGGATCCAGAGATATGTTGATGAGGCATTTTATCTTTGAAAACGTTGGATGCATATGTTCATTTATGAGCGCAGAATGTCTGTTAATATTATTCTTGTTGTGCATCACGTCTGGTTTGTGATATTTAAAAAGTCTCAAGGGCATATAAATCAGGCTGAGAGCTGGATGTGTCTCATTCATTACTGCGCTAAAATTGAAACCAGCCAAACAGCGCCTCAGTTAAAGTCACCTTTTAAATCAGTGAGACAAACTTGTATTTGTTGTGGCTGCTGAATCTTTAAACGCTGCCCCTTAAATTTAAACTGATAATGGAGCTCTACAAGCTGTACTATACTAGGTATGGGACGATATGAAAATATCAAGTCATGATATACCCAAAATAAGTACGATTTACAATATTATCCTGATAATCAATATATACATAAAACTCTTAAAATGGCACTAAAACAGACTGGAATCACTTCACCTTACATTTTGTTAAGAAGTCTATTTCTGTTGCATCATGGATCGGACATAGATCTTATTCTAAATAAATCAGAAAATCAATATAAGACTGTGCCTTATCAAGGTTTTTCACTTATGTGGAGATATTCACAATTATCCCGATAAAGGAAATTCACTGCGATCAACTTAGTTTTAGTCTTTTTTTTATCGCGATCCGCATTAAATTCTTACAGATGAGAGCATCTGGGTACTTTGCCCTCGGGTCATGCCCCGCCCTCTTTTGGGTAAAAACAGCCCCTCTAATTTGACAGGTGGTAAATGCAAATGCAGCTTAATAGAATTAAATAAGAATACTGAATGGATTTTCAGCTATAAGGAGCCCAAATCTGATGTCCAGACAGGCAAACAGTCATGTTATGTGTAGTTGATCTGTTGAAGAAAATCAATCACTTTACTGTCCCTCAAAGTACACAGGCTGTTGTCTGGTTTGGTGAATGAGAGTGTGAAGTTTGCAGTTTTCTTTTAGGGAAATCACATTTTTTTAAACAGTTACCTCTCGTAACTGCCTGCAGGTTTAAACACATCTTTAAAGCTTTAAACAGCAGACAAATAACTCCTGTGGGAGCAGCAGAGCTTTTCCTCCATTGAGCCTCTCGACGGCGTGAGCAGCGTGAGATCGGCTGTGAGGGCAGATGGGAGAAATTTGAAAGCAAGTGCAGAAAAAACCACAAAATCCACAATTATGAGTGTTTCAGGGTTCAAAAACATGCCCGAAATCCACCAGCGGCCCAACCTCTCATTATGATACCAACTCTACAACTGCAGTTCATAAAACACACGACACCACACAGGACATCTGACGGACAGTTTGTACTTTTTTGGGTCTTCCAGAGTTCACGTTGAGACACTTCGGGAGATCATTTGACTTTTTCTGCATTAAATCTTGATACATTTGAGGACTTGAGCAACTCTGAGGGCTATTTCAATTTTACGTTAACTGAGGTGCGAAATGAGGAATCTTTTATTCATGTGCGGACAGATGTTTGTCATTCGCTGTATATTTTGTTTGGAGAGCGTCAGAATGGAGGTCTACTTTAGAAATGTGGCTCCAACTCTGTAATTTTGATAAAATGACCACACTGAAGGTTTTTTGGCTTCCAGATGTTGTAACTCTCTGACTTTTTTCTCTCAAGACCCAAATAACTCTGTTGATGTTGGATTTTTGGCAGATTTATTTAAACTTTTGTCAAAATGTGACCACTGGCCCACTGCTTTTTATGTGTATTTATTCTTGGTTCTCCCCCTTCTTGAGTTACACATTAATTTATCTAAGAGCTTCGTGCCACTGGGTTGAATGTGGATGAAAAGTTATAGAATATGAATACAAATCAGATTCTGTGTTTATTCTGAATATCAGTGAAATTGAATTGTGAAACCAAATTACATAAGTGACATTTTGCTCTTCAATACACTCACCTCCTACTGAGTTATACAACCTCAGGGAATTAGCTGCATTCAGTCTCGTTAATCACCAACTCTATTACTGAAGTGAAAACAGGGAGGTGTACTCAAAGGGTAAAGCTCTTTTCATGTTGACTATGGGAAAAATCCAGATTAACTCATTCTCAATCATTTAAAAGACAGGACAAATACATTTAAGTTGTATGTTAATTTTCTAGTTTGTAAATGAGTAAGAAGCAGAATTTAGCCTGAGTAAGAAAATGGTGCTGACTACGGTCCATGAGATTTTAGTAACACTTTATAATACTGCTCGCAATTTACTGTATCGTTTCATTGTATGAATTATAACAAGAAAACACCATGGTGTTACGTAACCACGTCACAATGTGGGACAAGTCAAGAATTTCTTTCTACCATGTTGACTTTAATTCAAGATAGTAACCTGATTTAACCAGGTAGTCTCATTGACATTGAGATATTTTTCAAGAGAGACTTGAGAGCAATAAAAATCCACACAAACAGCAAACAAGTACATGTCCAAATCCAGGCATCCAGCAATCAAGCAGCAAAATCTAATTTATGAATATAAAATCACAAGAGTCATAAAAAAGGCTCAGATAGAAATATTTTTAAAATCTCCTCGGGGAAATAAATGGATCTAGCTTGATTTATTAGGCACTCAGAGCTGTCTCCTGTCTAGATTAGTGCATATCTTAAGCTCAACAGATATTTTCCAAACACAGATACTGTAGTAAAATGCAGCCTACTTTCACATACAGTAAGTCTTTGGTTTCCAATAAAGTTACAACTTATCTGTCTTTGAAATATAATAAAAATGATATTTAATGTTTTTTCTAAGATAGTTCCTCTGTAGCAAATCACACCACCATTCGTTGATAACGTACACCACAATTAATTATAAGATAATGGACACATGGAGCTGATCATGTGTAAAACCACACAGAGTCACCTGGAGCTGTTTAAAACTTTCCTCTCTCTCTGCAGGTCAGAACAGGACGACTTTGAGCCAGTTGAACCAAGAAACTCACAGCAGCACCGTCGGCTCGCCAGCTTCCTGTTTCAGACTGAACCATGTGTGAAAACAACGCCAATGGGACATGTTTCCAGGAGCCCATGATTGAACTCTTAACTATAGAGCTGCGTGGTAAACAATCCTGAAAACGGACGTCTCTGATCAGACAGTCCAGAGATCAACACAGTGGAACTACGAGGAGGATGTTTTCCAGAGTGCTTAACATGGACTGAGATGGTTCTGCCCTTTTTTATGCATTCAACAAATTATTTGAAAAGTCTTGAAATACTAGATGGATGGAGGGAAGCCAATCAGGCCACACCAAGTCATCCATCACAGAGAAAAATACTTAGTTGTCTATTTTAGACTTCTCTCTGATTGTCAAATCACTCTGACAGTCACCGAACTCCACCCTTCTGGCATGTAGGAAGCCCCAAACAAACCAGACATGTTTGCAAATATAGTTTGGCTCGGCTCAGCAACTGAGGAGTGATTTGTTTCTGCTTCATCTCTCTGCCTCTGGACTCTGACGGCAAGGGACGCTTCAAAACCAACATAGTTCTGTTTGATCTCAAGCTGTTTTTTCTCAACTAATTAAAATTAATTTTAATTTCAGTGTGTGTGCTCGTTATTAATGTACTGATGTGACCAAAATCAGAGAAACATCATTGTAAGATCCTCTCCAGACATTTTTTGAGATACAGACAACAATAAAAAAGTTCAATAAAGTACTTACAAATTCTTAAAATTACATCCTCTCCTTCCAGAATCTATGGAGATGCTAATACAGGGTCTTCTAGTGTCAAACTCTGCATATGAAGTAATTATAAGCAACACGCACTTTTGAGTGCGTAAGTAAAAATGTTTGTTTGATACAGACTGTTGTGGTTTAGGCAAAAAGGACAGTAGGCAGGAATAATCCAAGAGCGGGAAAACTAAACTAAGTGAAAACCGGGATAACATACAGGTAAAACACGAGGAGAAGACACGACCAGGAAACAGACGTGAGGCACTGAGGAACCAATGATGAGTGAAGAACACACTTCAATACACAGAGGCTGATATCTAATGGAACACAGGGGAGCAGGAAAAACTGTGGGAAACAGACAAAGACAGGAAGTGGAATGTAAAACATGACAAATGAGGATATGATCTACAAAATAAAATGTCAAAACAAATGTCACAACATCATGATTTTACTAAGAAATGAAAATTGTGAAAACATGATAAAAAAAACTGGTAATTCCCACATATTGTGAATTATATTGCAATTGTGATGTCAAAACAGTTGCAGCATGTGTTTTTCTTTCTTTTTCTTTTTTCTAAACATATTGTGCAGCCCCTTTTGAAAAAGTGTGTGGTGTAACTTTATTTATATAATTTTGAGTTACTTGCAGACTCATTTTGTCTAATTGTGGGGAATAATAAAACATTAATAAATAGATATGAATTGACAAACAGTTAGGAATTATTTCTACTTGATATATGTCTGCTTTTTTTTTTTTAAAAGTCAGAACAATTTAAATCAGGCTGTGTGTTGACAAACTCCTCTCCTCTTTTAAAAAAAGCAACAACAAAACTTGATTACATGTACTGTATCCCAACAATTTAGAAAGTCAAAAAATTCACAAGTACAATGCAGACAGACATTAAATTGAATATATAAATACTAACCCTGGAATGATGTGTTACAGATGACTACTTTTGTGACTTTTGTTTATAGAAAATTAAAAAAGGGCTATAAAATAATAATTTCAGTGCTTTTTACAATGAATTCAGACTGTATTGTAAATAAATCCTTGAAATATATGAACCTAAAATCTGCAACTGATGAAATGTGCACAATTCTACAAAATAATATCCTCTGAATGTATCAACCTTTAATCCTTATTAAAGACCATCTACGTATCGAATTTCTGATTTATTTATTTTCCATTTCATACATTTAATATTATGTTCTCTATATATTTTAATGTATTTGCCCTTTTTTAATAGTTTTATTACATGGTTTTGTAGGGAAAGAAAAGAAAAGAAAAGAAATTAGGACGGTCGTTTGGCGCCACCCTGTGGTGAAACACGTCCATTGCAGTTCCGACGCACTTCCGGTCCTCCAGTCAACAAGGAAGTGGAACCGATGGATGAGAAACGACATCGACCCACCGTCCCCTCTGTCTCCTCACCGTAAACCGGGCACATATCGTCGTTCTCCGGCAGGAAGGTGATCTTTCATCTCTCATCATGGCGATGTCGACATTTCAGAAGGTGACCCTCGCGACGTGCCTCGTGCTGTGCGTCGCTCTGCTGCTTCCTAAAATGCTGCTGTCCCGCGGGAGGAAGGATGCTGCTGAGCGGCCGGAGGGTGCGTCACCTTTAACTCTTCCTGTGTAATCCGTCAAAATGTCTTCAGCTCGATGCTGAGGATTGAAGCTTGTTATTGTGGCTTTTCATATTGTGATTGAAGGTGTATTTTTGTATTTTAAACCACAGTCTGTGCTGCACATCACCGCTGAATCCCCCATCAACCATGCAGTTACATTGCCTCCCTGAAGAGGGCGCCAAACACACCATAACACCTGTCTGCAGTTTATTAGATGTGTGTAAAAGAAGAAGGCTTGAGCTATAGAAACACTGCCTTGCCAGTGTATTAGGTACACCCAGGTAAAGCTAAACCACTCTGCCTTTATTGATAAACGCAGGGTGGACTAAATAATAGAAACACCTGTCGGTTTAAGGCAGTATAGTTCATAAAGGTACTAAACATATGACATGATCAATAGAAGCTGCAGGCTTCAAAAATGAGGCAGTACAAATCCCCACTGATATCAGCGTGATGTGGGGTTTCTGTTTAAAGGGGAAACAAGCCTGTGTGGCACAGCCTTTTAGGTTAAACATGTCCATTTCTTCACAATAATCACTTGTTACTGCAGAGTTTAACACAATTCTCTATATATAAAAGTTACGTGACTAGAGCTGCAACGATTAATCAATTAAATTATTGTTTTTTAACTTTTATATCAATTGCCAGCCATTTTGATACTCAGTTAATTGGGTCATTTTCTAAGAAAAGTCTAAATTGTCTGATTCCAGCTTCTTAAATGTGAATATTTTCTGCTTTCTTTCCTCCTCTATGACAATAAACGGACAATCTCTGGGTTGTGAGCAAAACAAGACATTAGAGGACGTCATCAAACACTGATCAACATTTTTTTCTTTTTTTTTTACCATTTTCTGACATTTTATAAACCAAACAACTAATTGATTAATCAAGAAAATAATCAACAATGAAAGTAATCATTGGTTGCAGCCATAAGACAAATTCTTGTAGATTTGTTGTTGTTCTGGTTCAGATTGTTTTGTGCTCTGCTGTTATTGATGTTGTAAATCAGTCATGTTTTCCTAAACTGACCATCAGGAGAATCCTCCTCCTCCCCTCCCTTCAGGTAAAGGTCGCCTCCCTCCGATGATGCACCGTCAGACTGCCCCGGAGGGTCGAGGCCAGAGGGCTGCGGCCGCCGGCTTCTCCAGAGCCCACAACACCGAGGCCATAGCCCGGGCCAAGGGAGCAGGAACGGGGGCAGGAACCGGGGGCAAGTCCAACCTGGCAGGACAGATCATCCCCGTGTACGGCTTCGGGATCTTACTCTACATTCTCTACATACTGTTCAAGGTGAAACACCAGAGACTCAACACAGCCTCTGAATGACGATGATGACAGAGCTGGTGTAAAAAGTACTCACGACCTCAACTTAAAAGTTTTGATTATTGATTATTTCTTCTTCTTAATTAATGTTTTGATCAGACATTAAATAAAAATCTGACCAGAGATGATTCCTTTAAGGCAAAGTTTGTGTACAGCTGCTTCTTGTGAAGGCAATATTTAACATTCAACAATATTATCTTTGTAGGCTTTTATCAAAACTCAATTAATTTGGTATAAAAGCTCAAGGATTTATTATAGAATGTATATTCACAGTGACATTTATTCAAGCAAGTAACAAAGCATCTGACATTGCAGGAAAGATCAAACTATATAGAAAAGTTAATTATCAACATTTCACTTTGATAATGAATAGTGCTGTTTGTCAGAAAAAATAACTGTCGGTGTGCAAGTGATTTAAATACAAATGGAAACTCTGCCGTGGATTTTGTTCACAGCAGAGTTTTGTTGAAAAGTTTTTCTTTCACTTTATTGCCACTGATGCACATTGACAGGCAGTTAGCATCATAAAAGAAAATCACCTTGAGATCGTAGGTTTATCTATTTTAACGCTGTTATTGTCTCCGTGTCAGATCACATCTAAAGGGAACAGCAAACCATCAGAGAGCAGGTTTCCTTCAGTTCGGTCCGAGAACATGAAGAGAAAGATCAGTGAGTATCAGTCAACATCAGTTAAACTCATTCTTTCTTTAGCCACCTTAACTACTAACTTCCATCTTATTTATTTAAAATAAAAGCAGTGAGCGCTGCATTGAAAAAGACGTCTATCACATGAATATAAATTCTTCCGAAAAATTGTATTTTCTGCTTTGTGGGAAGTCCTTTAGATTAATACCGTATTTTCTGTAGCTGTGTGTGTGTGTGTGTGTGTGTGTGTGTGTGTGTCACATCCAGTCTCAGAAACCTCCATGATGTGCATTTTTACGGTGCATTAACGTAATGAGAAATAAATTAATGTTGGTTATTTTCTGGCATATTGATTCCCACAAAGCGTCACGCAGTAAGATGAATTGCAGTCCGCTCCGGCTGTGAAAACAAGAACTTGACGTTTTTCAAATTATCCAAACTGCCTACATTTTTGCGTGTGGTCAGTTTCTGTCTGTTCTGTCGTCTCAGATTGTTCATTTTTTCTCCCTCTGTCGCCTTCCAGCTGACTTTGAGTTGGCTCAGCTGCAGGAGAAACTCAGGGAGACGGAGCTGGTGATGGAGAATATTGTTTCCAACGCCCACCACAGTCCTGAGAGGTGGGTGTGTGCCTGTACTGAGGAATCATTTCATCAGTCGGCCTCCTCCCTCTTTTCCTGACAGAAATGGCTGGTTTGATTGAATCATTTGTTGATTAGTTAATTTAATCGCATGCTTGCAATAATTTCTTCCAAAGTAAAGATGAAGACAAACACGACACTCCCATAAAGATCATTTCCTTTCCTCTTGTGCAGTCTGTTCAGTCCCTTAGATATAATGATCTCTTATTCCTGTATGTGGGTTGTTTTTAACACTTCCATGTGTTATCTTCATTTTCAAAGCTTAAAAAGGTGTATAACCTGTTAGTGTGAGCTTCATAATCATCCTCGAACTATAAAATGTGTAAGTTTAATTGTACTTTTTTGGACGATATCCTCACAGATATCGAGCTGTTGTGTTAAAATAGTATCCTGGAAAATTATTAAGAGAATTCAACCAGATCAACACCTAAAAGACCAAACATGAAGTGAATCTTGTTATTTCTGGCAGCCCTAAATCGAGCACACCACCAACTGATCAGTGTGTTAGTGTTAATGGTAATCAGGGTTAAATGTGTAGTTTTCTGTGTGTGTTGCAGGCTGAAGGGCGTGACGGCGGATCAGGAGGAGAGTCTCCTGCAGCAGCTGACGGAGATAACTCGGGTGATGCAGGAGGGCCAGCTGGTCGACAACGTGACTCCAGAGAAGAAGAGCCAGGATGACTGGGAAGGTACACGAGCACTGTGACACTGCAGGAATTACAGTTTACTAAAAAAAACCTCTTATATCACCACTCCAGAGATTTGTTAGCACAAAATGGAGTGGTGCATTCAAGCGCTTTTGGTAAATTCCATCATCTAATAGTAGGGGTGTAACAAGCGTCCACGGTCTCATGTCCCCAAAAAATAAAAGCAACTGATGCTCTTTGGTGTGATTTCTTGACCTTTTTTTTAAAGTATCTGCAGGTTATTTTGATTCTGTATTTGCATAAACTGAAACCAGTGGCTTCCTGGGCTGCAGGAGATCAGTTTCAAATAGTCTAGTGCACATGATTTATAGGTGGTTGGCTAAAAACTAATTTCAGTTGCAAAGTAATACTGGAATCCTGACAAAACCCCAAAACCTCAGATTGATTTTTTATAGATTTCAGCTGTCACTGCTGAATCAGATGATGGGTTTCTGACAAACACTTCCACCAGTGTCAATCAAGGAAATGGTGATCGATTAATGACTTATTAAATTTCCCTAAAATGTCTGCAGATTATCCCGAGGAGCCTCGGCAGCACTGGGAACATTCCCGCTGCTGCTGTCAGCACCACAGTCCACAGGCGGAGACAGAGGCCGAGAGGACCCAAGCTGATGGAGACGACGTGGAAAACATACATGAGGACGTCACAGGGGGAGGAGAGGCTGAGCAAACAGAGGCTGTGAAAGAATCTAATTTTACAGCAGTAAGTGAAGCGGATGTGGGTCCAGACAGTGATTTAGGTGTGAATGAGAGCCTGCACGAACACAAGGACGGAGGGGGTAAAATCGATCTGGGCGTCCCGGAGGAGGACCTGGCCGGAGTCCTGGAGGAGCTGGACCTCTCACTGAAGATGACGTCCATGATGGAGCAGGAGAAGATGGAGGACCTCAGCAGGTCGACGGAGACGGAAACTTCCTGCAGCACGGTCAGACGGAGGAACAAGAGGAGGAGAGCAAAGAAAGCCTCGCACTGACCTCCAACTGCGTATAAACTCGAGCCTGGGCCTCGTGAGGACAGCTGCTTTTTGAATCAGCTCTCATCAGAGGAGCATGAATGTTGGTGAATGCGTGAAAACACGTTGCCAGCTTTGTTTATCTTTACTTGAAGTTAAAAAGTGAGAAAATGTGCTTACCTAAAATGGAGTAAGTGTAGGCGGAGGTCTTTTTAAAGACAAAACAGGGGCCTCATTTGTAAAACGCTAATAATCGAATATAATAATACCCGTCGACTTATTTATAATTACTTTTATTAAACCAACACTGACATGCTTCCAGGACTCTAGGGTTGAGATCTGATGTGAAAATGTGTTCTGAAGGCTTTCGCACTGTTGGTGATCAAACCCACTTCCTACTTATTCACATAAAGCTCTTAAACTAAAGGTGTTTTTACATGTTTCTAAATGTCAAGCAAACATTTCAAAACTTGTTCCACTAAATAATATATATCATATTTTGAAATTAGTAGTTGTAGCTCAGATCAGGACACATTTAGAAAATGTGATGTGAGCAGATATTATGCAGTTGGGGATGCTGGATCCAAATGGAAAATAGGTTTTTAATCACATTTCTCACATTTATTGGGGCGTTTGTGCCTTTTCTCACCTGGCAAAACATTTGTTGAACTCACAAAACTCTATTCAAATTATAGACATTTTAAAATTCCTGTGGTCTTCATGTTCAAGATGATTTGTATAACCCTGACTTCCCTCTAACTCACTATGTAGTTCTGGGGGAGAAACTTAAAGAGAAGTCAGTCATGACTGAATAAACAAACCATCCTCAGAGGACAACACAGTTTCATCCTGTTTTACTTCATTTATATTTGCTTCTAAACAGCCACGTTTCTAGCTTCAAACAGTGTTCACCTCTGAGGACAGCTAGTTTTTTCCAGTTATGGAAATATATCAAATAAATACTTCTGAGTTTGTGTTATTACCATATTAATATTATAAATATTATGTTTCTGAGTCTGAATTTCTTTTCCAAAACTACATAGTGCGCCTTTAAAGCATCAAAATGTAACTTGGGTTGGTGTCTGACCAGAGCTGAAGTTACATTTTGTTGCTTCAAGTATGAAGACATACAATAAAAGAGATGCACTTAATTAAAGCGGACAAGACCTATTGGACATTAAAGGTCCCTCTGTAAGTGTTTGTGATGGACCTGCTGTCTTGTGCTCTAAATTATTTAAAGATTTTTACTTTTATAAACTGAATTTATTTATTTGCTGTTCAGAAAAGCACCTGGGTATGCATATCCATGATTTAAATACTGTTAATTACTTGAATAAAATTTTCTGGATTATAAACTGTCGGCTTTTGGTTTGATTCGTCATTGTCACACGGTCAACATTTTAGAAACTCAGCGCTTTGTTGCCTGCAATCCTGCTCATCTAGATATTGTAAGTATCTTTGCTCTTGTGCTCATTCTCAGCTAAAGTTTATCAGTAATTTCAGTTGAACAATTGCTCAGGAGATGTGCAAATGTGTATTAATTAGGCATTTAAGTAATGAAGAGTAGCAGCATAATTCAAAAAAAGAGTTTATTACTTGTATAATGGTACATTTACTCATACAAAAGCAAAACATCACAGTTGTTGATGTTTGCAGAGAATATTTTGGATGAACAGTTTAGCAAGTGGCACATCACAACAACAGCTCTCCCCTCTAACAGTTATTCTGGTGAGTTGCTATAAGTGTCAGGTTGGTCTGGGTTTGTGCCCGCCCCCTCTCAGAACAGGAAGTAAACTGACGGGGCCGCCTCAGTGCTCCATTGGCTCATCAGATGCTGGTGCAGCGGCGGGTTCATCTGCTGGCTGGGCAACCTGAGACAAAAACAGACATAGGCGTGGTTTAGCACAGAAACTTCAGTGTCTGTCTAGCTGTAATTTTAGATACAACAGGAGGTGTTCAGCATCTCTACATTTTATTTTCACACCTTTATTGCTCTCAAAAAATGTCAAATATGTGCCTTTAACTTACGTGTATATTTTAACAGTATTCTGTCGGACTAACCTGGGCCAAATTTAATACAACCAACAAAGTTCAGAAGATAAGAGTTTGGACTGATCACATTATTGACACTGCAGAACAACAACAACAACAACATCATGAGTCCAAACTGAACTTTATAAATCCGGTACCCCTTGCTGTACCTTTCTCTGTGGCCTCTCCTCCAGTCCTTCCAGGAATGGGGCGACATCATCGTCGTCATAAATGACGAACTCCATGTCCTTCCCCACAATACCAATGGAAACATTCTGAAAGATTGAGAAATAAACATAAGAAACGGCCACTAAACTATTATATTTAAAAGAACACTGCAACATCTTGTGTTGGCCTTTGAATCCTGAAAGAAATACGCAACACAATTGGTATTTAACCATATTACAGCTACTGGGTAAGGTTTTGTTTTATTTGTTACACAACTCTGTCTGGGTGGATACAGGTTTTATCCCACAACAAATACATGTCTCTATAACACACAGATGAGGACGAAGACGACTGAACTCTTCTGTGCTGGGATTTACTAACAGCGTGTCACTTTAAACAGGAGAGGAGAGAGTTGACGTACCTTGGTGGTGAGGTCCTGCTCGCTCGGGAGGGTTTCTCTGAGAGCACGGAGGCCATGCTGGACCAGGTCATTCAGATTACCTGAGCGCAAAACAAAACTTTCTTAATGCAAGTACTTCCACAAGTCATACAGCAGGTGGAAGACACCGACTATCAATGTTTGAACTGTGAAGTTGCTAAATGAAAAAAAGAACTCATAAACAAAAATGTAATAAAACCCGACCTGCATAGTCAAAACTATCTCTTCTAAATGTGTCAGCAAGTCAGGCTAGTACAAGAAATGTCATCTTACAGTCGGAGAACTTGTCCATGCATCTCTCCAGGTAGGTGCGTGCAGACTGAGAGCGCGCTCCGATGGACATGGCTTTGCAGTCAAAGTAGTTGGCTGACGGACAGGTCTGGAAGATATGAGGTCCCATGTCCTGCAACACACAACATTTTAACAATGGTTAGATTTAAAGTCCAAATTTGTAGAACATTTATTCTTTCACAGGGGAAACAAATAATAATATAGCTAGATAAAAGTAATTAGATGTTTGAGTGAGCAGACTTACATCAAAGCCAGCAATGAGAAGTCCAACACCGTAGGGCCTCCTTCCATATCTCTGTGTTGGGATTTGGGTTTCTGAAGGCTCAGTTAAAGGTCAATTTTACTTTAGAGTAACAGATGAGCTTCTTCACATGAGGAACATGAGCCAAGATAACACACAAAAATAAACTTTTTTTCTTCAGAACATCAAGCTAACAGTAGTAAGGATACTGCTTCCAATAAGAGAGACAAGACGGGACGTGGGGAGGGGCCTGTCGAAGACAAATCTTGAGTCCAAGCACTCCTGACGCATGAAGTTACTGTGGGAGAGAGGGCGTTAGTATCTAATCACATTTGTTGATTTGCACATGCACTGAAAAGCTTCATTCAGACCATCAAGGCAGCTGCGACCTACCAGAGCAGTCTGGCGTCAGCAGTCAGTCCAGCGATGGAGATGCCGATGTGGTTGTCGACATGGAGGATCTTCTTCTGATGGGCAGCCAGTTCAGACTGGGCTCTCTGCAGAGACACAAAAATATGAAATCATGCATTGTCCTTCCACTGTCACAATTAATCAGCTACAATTATACTATTTCAGTGCACCATTAAATGGCGCAGATAATACACTTCTTCCTTGGTTTCCAAATAAAACAGGGTGTCAGAGCAGATGAAATGGATACTGATGCCTACCTATGAATGATTTTGACGCAAATGTTATTTAAAATTGACAATATGAATCATTTGTAATTGAGGATTGTTACAATGTTGCAGGTTTTTGGGAAGCAGACACACTGAGAGACATCACACAGACTGACGGACTGTACCTTTAATGCAACCAGGACTGCATGGGTTTTGGATTTGAGCCCTACGGTTGCAGACCCCTGTTTCACTGCCTCCATGGCATACTCGATCTGATGAATACGGCCCTGTAGCAACATGGACATGAATCATTTGGTTTACATATTGTTGTTTATTACTCACTTTGTAAAGTCAGTCACAGACAGAGCTTAGGGCCAACAGCGACTTACCTGTGGGCTCCATACTGTCACATCGTTGTCGTACTGATTGCGAAACTGCGGATAAAAACAAGACATGCTTTAGAAGTGACCTATTTTTAAAATGACACTCATTATAAAACACAAAGGAGCTGAGCTTACATAGTTGTCTTGCATTATCTGCTATCTTCTCACTTACAAACTAACGTTATTTCTCCTGGACTCAGTCACGACTGCACAAGACTGAACCTCCAGCCTGGACTCCTCTACACTCGGGTTTTAAATTACTATCTGACGACTGAATAATTGATAAGCTCAGCTTTGTGAACAGCAGCTTACCGAAGATAATCAGGAAACCGAGTACAGGCATCATTTTAGCTAATGTTTTGATGCGCTCGGTGCCTATTTAACTTAGTTTTGCGGAGAGCTCGCTGACAATAGCTGGATAAAATGCCGGTTGTACGAAAGTTAGCTTAAACATTGCAGTAGCTATTGACTATATTTATGCAAGTTAGCATCGCAACAAAAGTTTTTAAGTTGAAGCCAAACGCCAGCGAACTGAGGGAAAACGAAAGTAAAAGGCATGATACTTCAATTTGATGCTAACTCAGCCTATGCTGGCTAACGTCTGCTAGCTACTTTGCGTTAGCCTGCTAGCTAGCCAACCAGCACAATAATTCACAACGTATTTACGATACATTAAATTGGCGCTAAACGAAACTACACAGGGTTAATTATAACCATTATCTAATGCGATATCATACCACAAATATTAACCGTGAGTTTGTTTGGACACACGTCAGTTAGCCGGCATCCGTGCAGCTAACATTAGCAGTCAGTGAAGCTGTTTTGCTTACTCACAGTGTGCAGTCAAAAGTTAGCTAGCTAGCGATAGCTTGGTGCGAGTAAATGGACCCCGTTTTATATGTTTCCAAATAAAATATACTAGATGAACACCCTGTTTGATTTATTTACTGTGTAAACATGTTATATATTATTAACTGATCAACGCAATTCAGATTTCATTCATAGTTACCATCTCTGCTTCTGAAAGTGTTTCCTCCGCCTGTGAGTCTGACTTGATTTAGTATCCTGGAAGCGACGTCAGGGAAAATAGCAGAGCACCGATTGAAAATCAGTGATCGATTGAGCAGAGTTGATCCTGGCTGCTGCAAAACAACCTTATCACGATGTTTTAATATTTCTTCTCGTTGATTTAAAAAAAGGGGATAATCAAAACAATTACATTTATCAGTAAATAATTGAGTTATTATTTAATAATGAATAAATCTGGATTTTGAAGTTATTTCAACATTTCTTCTCAGAAATATGTGTAAAACTACCAATGAAAAGAATATTATTATTATTATTATTATTATTATTATTATTATTATTCTCTCACTGAATCTGTTCATTCTTGCTTCTCTTCTCTTGTCTGCACTGACGGAACAGGTGCAGTTCTTGTTCATGGACACTAGGAGGCAGCAATAAATCAGAATTAGCTGCATCATCTGGCTGTAGAAACTGACAGGGACACACATCTGCTGCTGAAACACACACAGCTCCAGAAGAAAGACGTCTGTGTCGTCCCGTAGACAACAATGGTGTCTGTTTTATGCTTGTTTGTAGACGTCTCTCCATGTCTGCCTTTAATTATCGAGAACTGGATTTAAAACGATAACAATCTAGAAAGCACCGTTTTCATTTCTATAAAAATTAGATTCACACTGAACTGATGCAGTTTCATACTCACTCAGTTTCATTCAGCTTAGACTGAATTTAAAGTGTATGTTGTAATTTTGATTTATACACCAGACTTTGGTCATTCCTCGCAGCAGAAAACTTTAATGCAACAGTGGGAGGTTAAATCACTGCTACACAAGTTAGAATATACAACAATAAACTGACCTTTATTGTGTCGTTCCACCTGATACTTGTGTAGTTGTGAGGGATTTCATGTCGTCCTCTTTATATGTCAAATCAACTAAATAATGTGGCAATTGAATATATACAGATAGATAGATAGATAGATAGATAGATAGATAGATAGATAGACAATACAAGCCATCACGTAGTTAAGAGAATATTTGCGAAAACTCAAAAACATGTCGTGAAATGAGGGCAGCAGCAGTTCATGTGCTGTCTCCTTCTTTAAAGGTAAATGCCACCCATTTTAATAATTCACATATGTTATTTCTGTGCCACGGAGCACCTCAGTCAATACTTCTGGTGAAGTAACACATGACCTTTAAACTGGACTGCAAGATCTGCCTCTCCTCCACAGACAACAACATGGACTGTGTAGCGGTCTTGAACCAAAAATATAGGGTTAAAACGCATTTATATGAAGCGAGCTGTGCAAGATTATTAATTTCATTTTGGTGTGACATGTCGCAGTTTGACACCATCAGCAGCTTATTTATTATCAATGAAGCAGCTGCTGATGCCACTTGAATCATAGATGCAAGGAGTTCCTTCTTGACAACTCTCTTCGGGAAAGTGTCACCAAGTTCATAAAAACTGACTGAACCGTCTCCACCCACTGAAATTAATGTTAATTCGTAAAATGACAGCGTCCCTCAGTACAACACAGAAACAGTTCAGATGAATCTTTTTTCTACCTACAAAATTGAACCTATAAATGTGCATAATGCCTTCAAAGTGAATCTTCTTAATGTGTTTCTTCATGTTTCTTTATCATGATTAACATTTTCTAAATGCCCCTATCGCAGAGAGTCCCAACAATAAAGACAACAGTTGAATGTTGTACTGGAATATTGTGGTGGTAGGGTTTAATGAGGCTGCTACACTTCACATATACTACGGAGTAACACAGAATCATTTAAAGTCCCTCAGCTCACAGAAAATGTTGCTTTTTGTTCGCTTATATGGGTAAAAGCCAGGAAATGCTCGATAAAATAAATGTGACTCATATCATTGTTTGTATTGGACTGTGTTAGTTCGTGCTGGTACGTCATGCAGTAGATCGTGTCGTCCAGAATGAAGTGATTTAGATACTCTGTTATATAATAATGCTAATGGTACTGTAGCCACTGTATCCCAATCAAGTGCTGTATGTCAGTTCAATTGTCAGGTACGTTTTACTTATACTCCATAAAATGAATATGCAATAATCTGAGAAAGGAGCCGTTCTTCATGACATAAACTTTTACTTTTTATATTGTTGTACTTATTTTAAAGTCCACTTTTAAGTTCAGGATGTATACTTGTTAAGGAGTTAAGATAGGTTAAGATATTGTGGAAGAGCTCTACAGGTGGACAGATGCTGACAGCCTGTAATAATTCATATCTTCTGTGTGTAACTTGTCCCTCGATTCTTCCTCACACATGCATTCATACTGTATATTCTCTATGGCTCCATTAAATCTGCACTGTCCTGCATTCAACCTGAAATATAGAAGCATTTTTTTTTATTTCTCCAGGGATTCTGTCACTTTTCATGTCTCTGCAGTCAGAGAAATGCCCACTGATCGCCTCATCCTCTCTTACGTCCAGCTCCGTGTCTGGTTTTAAGCTCTTTTCTCTGTTAATGATATCTGATGTACCCTTGATCCAGGAGGAGGGGGTGGTGGGGGGGATGAATTAGTAGGGCCGTGCTGACGAGCTCTCCTCCTCTGCCAAGGCAGCGGCAGCACGGCGGCGGCGGCCATTACATCAGCGCGCCAACCTCCTCCTTTGTGATTGAGATTGTAGGAGCGGTGCTGAGCTCAGCATGTTTTTTTTCCTGGGGGCCTCATTTAACTCTGCCAAACGGCCCCCCGTTTAATTTTTCAAATGGAGAGCAGCCTGAGTCACTGTGCGATGGGTCCAAGCCACACTGTGGACTCACTCGCACGTGGTGCAGGGGGAGACGGAGGGGGAGGAGGAGGTGTTTTAAGGAGTAGGGGAGAGTGTGAGTGCGCCCATTCCTCTATCCATTCATGGTTTTCAGTCTGCGTTAATCACACGGGCAAAGAGCGAGAAGAAAACGTCACGACTTATGTCTGATTAAGACATCATTTCTCTCTTCTACCTGAGCTACATGCCACCACTACTTCATGGATGACGACACATCGGCAGCGTACACCCAAGCCTATCTTTACTTAATTTAATTTGCACCCTGGGTGGCAAAATATTCCACAACTTCCATCCCCTTGTTGCTTAAAATAGGTCATCAATGTGTTTTAGCCTGGAAAATGACTGGACTAATGGCTGGGAAAGGTGGCGGCTCTGCCAAGGTTGCATTAAGCTGGCAGCTATCCTATAACAAGGCGGGTCAGGGGTCACAGGCCGCACTGCAAACGGAGGAAAGCCACCTCAGCCCCTCCCCTCTATACGTTTTATGAGTCCCAACACCGTATATGTCATCATTGACGTTAACGTTTCCAAGGGCCAGAGCATACGTGTGAGACGAGAGATGAGGTGGGAGTGTTGCAGAGATTCTGCTCGCTGCCGTCAGTTTCCTGGTGTTGACGAAAGCGCTTATGCAGCACTTCAGTGGCGAATGGCTGAAGAGGCTGTTTCTGGCTCAAAGAGAAGACAAATCAGTACATTGTGGGGTGCTTAATAATATCAGAAGCTAGATAGATGGTCTCTTTGCTCAGTCTATGAACCCATGAACAGACAGCTCACCACACAGGCTTTTTCATGAATTACATACATCTCTTATCTGGATCAGAAACCGGTTCACTTTAAACCACCTGATGCCAGCGAGCATTACATACAGTCTGGCTTCTGAGTCATTCAGATGTTGGCTAACAGTAATCAAGTTGCTGTGAAAAGTGAGTGAGTAATGGTCTTCACTGTAAGAAGGAAATGCAAGCCTGGAAGAAGAAGCTGATTTCAGTCATTATATTAACAGTGATTACAATTTTCCCATCCATCATTTTCATTGTTTTAATGCCAGGAAACGCTCCCACACCAGTGCCGGAGAACCAGCATCCATCATTTTAATGTTCTGATTGCATCTGACCGCAGCTCACCAAGCACAAGTTTAAAAACGTCTAGTGCACTGGTGCACATGAAGTTAAAATTTGAAATTATAATAATACAATAATAAAAGTATTGGTAAAAACAAGTTCCCATAAGATTTGGTTGAACTTTTCATGTAGTTAATGGAGTCAGTAAATGCACTGCAGGTGACAGACTGAAACAAGAACATAATGCCACACAAATACTGTTCATTAATGACAGTATAACAAGTCAAACGTTTGAGATGAACTGTTAATTCAGCTGGCTCCTCCTGCAGTTTGGCCTCTGAGAGGGGACATCCGCTGAATGCAACACTACCTGCAGGGAAATCCTTTTGCCATTCAGAAGTGTATCTGTAAAACAGGGCTTTCTCTAAGTGCTGAGAGGATTTATCTTTAGACGACTCAGAAGACTGGAGAGTATAAAGATTTCCTCCTCTCTATAATGAGGAACTCATCTAAGTCTTTGTGTTATTTATGTCAGAGTTTCACCTTGTCGAAAAAAGTTTAGGAATACTTTGGGAATCTTCATGACATAATGGATAAGTCCTTAAACTCAATAAATATGGTTGTGATGCCGTTATAAACAAATATAAGGAACTCACAGGGTTGTCATTAATGTCCTTATAAAAAGGGTTCTTATAAGTGCTTATAAATATTTTATGATCTAACAATAAATGTGCTTCTAAGGCTATAATTAATACAGATATTGTTATATTATAGGTGCAAAATATAAGAATTGGCCACAACTTGAATTCGTAGTTAGCTCCATTAGCCATGCAGCTTGTGGTCCAGACTGGGAGCTCAGAGTGGTATTACAAGACAGGATGGGCAAGGGCTAACTGGTTAGCATGCTAACTTCAGTAGAAATCTCTTTAACGATACATACATAACATTAAAACTGGTATTTCTTCACCTTCTATTGATACATGTGCACCTTTAATACAGGTTTTTGCACCGTGTAGCACCTCAGAAAATATTTGGCTCTCTCAGTACCTCCATTAACAGCGAGTCATATCTCCTCACTGTTTTGTGTATGCTGCTAACATTAGCAGGTGCTGTGAATTACCTATTAATGAATTCTTATTACAAGGAGCCTAACGTGAAGCCTTACCTTAACTTAACCACGAAAGGTTTTGAACAAGTTTTTAACTTGTGGTACTCCCAAAGACCTGCAAAGGGTCAGCTGAACTTTTAAATAAATTGAAGCAAATATAGACTTAACCCAAGCTACATGACAAAATAACTGCATATATTTCTGATAGAAGAGTTGCTTCCGTCCCCCGTTATTGATATGAAATCACTAATGTTTCTCCTTATGGTTTTGGACAGCGGGAATATACCGTAATGTAAAGATGTTTGACTTTTGATGAGAACACAGCCTGAACTAATTTGAAAACTAATGCACCAGAACCATTTGTGCATTTGTCATCCTTGTCAGTGTCAATGCAGAAACATCTGATGATGCCAAGCCTACAGAACGGAGACATCCAATCATTACTTTGGCTCTCCAGCAAACATTTAAGCACTGATTGCATTTGCTCATCTAGCACTGCAGTTTTTGGAATGAAACTAATGTGAGTGGTCACTTTTGGAGATGAGAGCATTGTCTTCTGTCAGATAGCACTGCACTGGTCCTTTTAATATCCACAAATTATTATTGGCCAGCAGCAAAAAAAAGAATTGATACCACAGATCAACTCAAACCTCATGATTGATTTGAGTTACGCAGACTTTACGTCAGTCTTTTTCCGTGATGACACACGACGAGAGCTGGAAGAAGTTGCGGGAGGTTTACGGCTCGCCTTCAACATGAGTCACACTTTGCATTTTGTTGTCACAGCAGAGCAGATTGTTCAGGACAAAGAGGTATTTTACAGTAGATGCATGTTTGACACAAAAGCCAGCCTGCTTTGTCATGCATTCAGACTCGTAGTTCAAATCATTGAGTTTCACATTAATGTCACACATGTATTTGAGTTTTTTTGGTATTTGGTTACGGTCAATTAAATGGCAAGATCATGCTGATGCAGTTGCTATTTTTTACTACTACTACTAGCATGAGGCCAACAGTAATTGAGCTGTATGGTGTAAAATAACATGTACACACTCAAAACACTGTGTAAAAAATATTCTGTAAAAAACAAAACGTGTGAGATGGCAGAAGTCATCGTCGGGATGACGTATTTTAGTAAGCTAACCGGGAAGTTAGCATCGCCCTGGTTCCCTCGACAAAAAGCCTAATATCACTGAAAATAATCTCTGTAGCAAACACAAGTTTATGATACGTACATGTTTTGTCCTGCAAGATAATCTTCACAGATGAACACCACCTTTGTGATTTTTGAAGCGTAAATTAAATCGCAAGAAGTAAAAAGCTAATGTGAGGCTATAAACAGACTACATTGTGGTCGCATGACTTAAACGTCACCACCACAAAGTGTCTTACTGCAATTACTACACACGTTTTCTGTTAACTGATCTATGTAGAAATTGTAAAGTTAGAGTTAGAATAGTTTGTAACTAAAGTCGGCCTGTAAAGACGGACTAGTGAGTAGATGAGACTCCGTGTTTGGTGTGATGACGTTTATAATGTTCGTGACAACCTCTGTAGTCACATTTAGCCACTTGTTAGCAACCGCTGTTTTTAAGCCACGTAAGCGCTTTATAATTCAATGTGGGACATTTAATGATGTATTTTATATCGTAGAATGAAACATGTATATAACCGAACCAGATGTGGGTTAATCTGGTTGTGTCTAACAGCAAATATATTCAAATTGAGAGTCTAAGGATTGAGTCAGAACCACATTATACTATAGCAAACTACAATAAACTTAAATGTATCCGACACGTCCTCATAACTAAAGAACTGCAGAGGTCGATTGCCTTTGCCTCCCGAAAATAAATACAGTCCTGCTCACCATTATTAGCACCCATGAAGTTTAAGTACATAATGTGGAATATCTTCTGAAAAAAATGAATCAAGTGAAACATTTCTTTTCTATAGGGAACTTGTGTTTGATACAAAAGAGCAAATGATAAACAACAATTTAAAACAATTAACAATGGGAGGAAAAAATAGAAAACCTTAAAGCTTGCTGTGTCACTGGTATTGGCACCCTTTGCTGTAAATCAGTATGGAAACACATTGTGTTCACAAATGAGAAATCACCTATGATAAATTGTCTGTGCCCATGTGACATGAATTAGCCAATGAATGATGACTTCCCTGTTTTAAAAAGCCATCTGTTATCCCCTGTTCCTTTGTCACAATGATGAAGACAAAGGAGCTGTCTGAGGACATCAGAAGTGCGATAATTGGCAAACACAAGACCTCCAAAGGGTATAAGGCCATCTCCAAAGACCTTGGTGTCCCTGTTTCAACAGTGCGTAATGTTATTAAGAAGTTTGCCAAGCATGGAACTGTCAAGAACCTCCCTGGGCGTGGGGGGAAGAGAAAAATTGATGAGAGAAGTCTTCGAAAGTTGGTGCGAATGGTGGAAAAAACACCACGTCAAACATCCAAAGACCTGAAGGCCAACCTGGAACAGTCTGGAGTCATGGTTTCAACAAGTACCATACGCCGCACACTAAACCAAACAGGGCTTCATGGGCGAAGGCCAAAGAAGACATCACTGCTGAGGAAAAGACATAAAAAGGAACAACTAATCTTTGCCAAAGAGTACCTGGACAAACCACAATCCTTCTGGGAAAATGTTCTGTGGACAGATGAAACAAAAATAGAGCTTTTTGGCAATGCACACCAACAGTTTTTTTATAGACGACGCAATGAAGCCTACAAGGAAAAGAACACCCTACCAACAGTTAAGCATGGTGGAGGATCCATAATGCTGTGGGGCTGCTTTGCTGCATCTGGTACTGGAGGCCTTGACCGTATCACAGGAATCATGAAATCAGAGAATTATCAAGAGATTTTAGAGCGAAATGTCCTACCCAGTGTAAGAAAACTTGGTTTGAGTCGAAGATCATGGGTCCTCCAGCAAGACAAAGACCCAAAGCACACATCCAAAAGCACGCAGGAATGGTTGAAAAGGAAAAAATGGACTGTTTTAAAAATGGCCAGCCATGAGTCCTGATCTCAATCCGATTGAAAATCTTTGGTATGAGCTGAAATCTGCCATTGGGGAAAAGAAACCTGCAAACGTTCAAGAGCTTGAACAATTTGCAAAGACAGAGTGGGAGAAAATACCAGCTGAGAAGTGCAAGAAGCTTATAGAAGCGTATAAGAAACATTTGGAGGCTGTCATCACTGCCAAAGGGTGTGCAACCAGATATTAAAGAGGGGTGCCATTATTGCTGCACATGCTGTTTTTTCTGTTTCTTCTTTGAAATTACAATATGTAAGTTGAAAAAACAATTTTCTTTGTTAAATTACTTTGGACCTCCAATTAAAAGATCCTGATGATATAAATTTGGTACATTTCCATTTATTTCTGACGATACTGTAGAGGTTATGCAAAAAATGAAGGGGTGCCAATAATGGTGAGCGGGACTGTACATGACAGTTGAAGAGTACCGGTTAAGGCACCAAATCTACTTGGTAGGTTGAGTAAAAGGTCATGGTTTGGGTTAAATGAGTAAGTTAGTAAGTTACACTATGAAAGTTAAGTACGTAAAAATAAGTCTGTGTTAACTTTTGGTTTCAAACTTGACATGAGCAGCAGTGTTTGACTCATCCTTTCATCCCGACCTCCTCCATGTGCAGACTATTGGGGTTTTTCCGTACACATGTGCTGTCTCGATTTGCATTTCCACTTTAACTGATTTAAACAATTACAGGCTGATATGAAAAGCCATTGTCTGATCTGTGAGAGCCATTGCCATGTGATCATGTCATCAGCTTGGACGGTGGTGTTTATCCTGACATTATGTAAATATGTATTGTTGGTTACAGCGGAGCAAGCATGACGGCAAATGAGGACAGGGAGGTCTGCCAATCAATACTCAGAGAGATGGAGCGGACCAACAACTAAAGGTTAGCTCAATTTGATATTTATGCTATTTGACTCTTGGACTTTTTTTTGGGATATCCAATTGAATACTGTCTAGACATATTTGGATGTCTTGGGGGAATCCTTTCTCAAAGCATCAGTTTTTCATATGAGAAACAATGTTTAACCAAGTTTTATATAGCCAAGACATGAGAAATGTTATTGAAAAACCTGTCCACTGGTGCAGTGAAGAGCTACGGCATGACTGAGAATGTCTGATTTGGCACTTAATGGCCGGGAGACACTTCGGTGGCAATGTTTAGGTGGGCGTCTGATCAAGTGTTGTTCTGGAGACACCTGGCTGCTCCGGCTAATCTATTCATTAAACCCCCTTAATGGCCTCTTGTGCTTCAGGATCCATCATGTCACCATAATGGCTTCTGCGAGTGAAGGGTGCTTTTAACTGCATTTGACTGATTGGAAAAACCGTCGCGCTTCTGGTGGTGGAGGAAAAAAATGCGATGGCGGAGCACACCGTATTAATTTCACTGCCATGCCAGCTGAACCATTAACTGGTAGCCTCAATTACGTCAACAAGGGTGACATAACTAGGAAAAGAGGAGGTTCACGGGTCAGGAATTTGATGGTACACAATTTGAGATATTTTCCTCTGATAAGAAGAACAAGCTCTCCAGAGGATGATGAGTACTCTTTGGTGACAACTTGTCTTAGGCAGCAGAAGGTACAAGAGCAATGACAAAGAAAAATGAAAGAGGTAATGAAAGAAGATGACGCAAAAAAAAAACAAAAGATGATGAAAGAAAGGACTCAGTGACAAAAGAAAGAAAAGAAAAAACAGCAGTCTAAAAAGACAGTGGATTTAGCTCTGGGTCATGTTGAAATACGTGTTTGGTCTGTTCATGAAGATTTATTCTCTCAGTTTCATTGTAACTTGAGCATATTTTTAAGCCAGACCGAGTGCCAGAAATTTCCAACTCTCAGCTTTGCTGCAGAGGCAGAAATGATGGCAGATTCTTGGGTCCTGGCCAGGCTTTATAACCGCATAACGTTTAACTTTCTATAAATACCACGGGACACGGGCCAAGTTGATCAAGTGTGATTGAATCTGAAATGACTCCAAAGATGAGAGCCAAGTTTCCTTAAGATACTTCAGAAGAACTGCTTGCCCCTGCCCAGCTTCTGACAGGGCACCCGCCTGAGTCCTCCCCGGTTCCTCAAGGTGCATCAGAGTTATTCAAGCAAAAATAATAAAAAATGAGCAGTATTGATATCTTTTAAGGACAGTCTAGCTATGTGTGTTGTTGCATACGTGTGGACAATCATGTTTTTTGTGGAAGATGTCCTGAATTATTACATACTGAGACAGTGAGACAGATTGTTTTGTTGTGAGATGCTGAGTTTTGGAGATATCAGCAATAGAGATGTCTGCCTTTTCTCTCTAATATACTTCGGCTAGATCGGCAAAAAAATACTTTAAAAAAATTCAACAGCAGTGTCGCTTTCCAGAAATCATGACTTGTTGACTAAAGATAATCCACAGACCTTGTTGTCAGCAGTTTTATGTAGGAACTATTTTGTTTCTACCAAACTATAATGTTGTGCAAAGGGAAACGTGCATCTACTCGTGGATGAGACTAGCAAACTAAGCTAACTAATCTAGCTAACATGTACAAATAGCACTACAGCTAAAAGGGAAACATATGTATTTTGATTTTGTGGTAATTATGCTTCATTTTCAACACTGCCCTGGTCTCCGGAGGAGGTATTTCAACTGACCGTTCACTAAGCACCAGTGGCAGATTTACCACCTGGACATCTTTATAACGTGGAATAATGGGTCTTGATTTCAAGGATTTGAAGATTTGCTGTTTTTCCTTGTCTTTGTTATTGTAAACGTGTATCTAGACTGGTGTAGTTTGTAGTCATAAAACCCGGAAATCAGTTAGCATTTTTGCACATCCGGTTCCCTTGTCTCAAAGTCTGTGAGATTTTTTAATGGGTTTTTGGTTAAACGGTTAAATAAGGTCTGTGGTTTCCACAAGCTGAAGATATTTACTTGTTTTGTTCTACAACATAAATACATCATTGAATGTCCCACAGTTGTCCTACAATTACTGTATCAGTATTTCAACATCTAGCGGACGATTGGTGCCTTATATTGACTTCAGTGTGAGTCTGTAAAATCATGAAAACAGACTTCAGATTGGAGCTGAGCTGAGTCGTGTATGCATCAGCGTCTAGGGCTGCAAGAGGTTATTAGAAAATGTGAGTGGATGAAATAAATGGGTGGATGATTCTCATAATGTTTTGAATAGTCGGGCTGGCAAGCATGGGCATTATAACTGCACGACTCAAATCCAATTCCACCATATTTCTGCTAGTCAGGTCACTTCATTCATTCCTGTGTAATGATGATAAATAGGACTCCTAGCAGGCACTTTTCGGAAACACACTCTCCTTAGTGTTGCTCCGTCTGTCTGTCGCAGCATTTGTAAGTGTCTAGCTATAGATTGCTGAGTGGTCTGTTTTTCTCCTTTTTCTTGAATGAATGTGGAGTAGATAGAAGCAAGCCCAGCCGTTCAGACAGTGATGTCAGAGCTGGGGGGGCAACATCCCTCCCACGCTGAAATGTCAGAGGCCTCTGATTGATGCTTTGAGGTCTCAACGATTGAATGTAATCTCGCTAATGTCTGGCGATGAACAACGGCAAACGCCTGGAAAATAAGACTTCCCTGCGTGCTCCTTGACATTTGACATGCTTCCTTAACTGATGAACTATCCTCAAATGTTAGCATGACCTTCCACTCTGCCACTTGCCTCGCTGGATTAACGAATAGAACAGCAAGTTCAAGAGTGTAACACCTGTCTGAGCCACATAACGTCCACTCAAACTGTTCCTGGTAACCCTGCTGAGCCATCCATCCCAGGTAAACACAGTCCCCCTTCTTCCTGATGTAAAACCACAAAGTGACACCAGTTCCACCACTTGAACTTGCATTTAATCAGGTGGCGAGCCTCCTTTGTGGTGGCAAGCCACTGATTAGATTTGGAGATTGAGAGCCATTACAGGAGGCTGCAGTTGGATAATGACTTAAGTGCTGTTTCGCCTTCCTTTCTCTTCAGGAAGTGATTTATCTGGATGGGCCTGGCCTTAACTGACTAGGAGGTGCCCAGCAGTGAGCAGTGCCATTCATAGATCATATCACCCTGCTCTGACCCCATCAACACTGACTGTCCTCCCAGTGGTGATTCATGGTTTCTGTACATGGACAAGTATTACATTTATAATGCTGGTCATATTCACAGCTTGTGAGATGGGATCGCACTTTGACTTGTTCTTGTCCTTCACTTAGTATGTTACTAATATGCCAGTTGTGTTGTGTAATTTTAGAGTGACATGTGATGGGACTGGAGCTGAAACGATTGACAAGTAATAGATCAGTCAAAACAATGACAACATTTTTTGCTAATCAATCATTTTAGCCATTTTAAGCAAAAATTATGACAAATACTGAACATTCTCTGGCTACAGTGTCTCTAATGTAAAGTTTTGATGCTTTTCACTATTTGATATTGCTGTAAATTGAATGTCTGAAGGTCTCTTTACCTTTGGCATCTTATAATACTTTCAGATATCGTGTCTACAGACTAAAAAGATGTCTGCATATGAATGCAGAATCTTTAGGCAAATGACAAGATGTCAAATCGGAGGTGTTCTGGTTTCCGTTGTTAGTTCATTTGTAATCTAAGTAGTATTGACCAATCACATCCGAGCAGGCTTCGGTTGCATGAAGGCAAAGTCCTTATCGGCAAGTCTTTGTGCAGGTTTTCACAACACCAACTTCTTTTATGGCTCACCACAGAGTGCCACTCCCAAAAGATTGCTCAAACAAATGAGAGTTTAATGTCTCATCTGTGAATAACCTCAACTTGCTTGGTATTCTTGTGCATTAGCGTAATATTCCCTCCTCCATGCTTATTAAAAGTATGTCTGCAGCTGCACCTAATCAGTTGAAACTGTCTCTGGATCTCAACTGTGTGCTCCCGTCAATGCAACGACACAGTTGACTGATATGTTTCCTGGTTTGGCTGCTATAAAGCAGATGATTGGCTTTTTGGGGGAGATATGTGTCATACAGCCCCCATCTGTGGCTACAGACTTTTCTATTGAAAATGCCCTAAGTGATACGTCTCGCTCTCTTATAATGTCTTTGATGCAGGTCCATGTGGAGAGCAAAAGAGGCATCTGCCTTCATATGCAGATAAATTAAGAATAATTTCTCAACTCCAACTCTATTCTCTCATCTCAAGTTGCTAATTGGACTATAAACAATGAGAGAATGAAATTCTTAAATTTTCTTAAAAGATAATTATTGTTTTATAAATTATTATACAAACTAAACTAACGAGGAAATGAAGTGCAGGTGGAGCGAGGCGGAGAAACACAGGTGAGGATGATGAGTGGAACACTAGGAACAGGGCGGGGCCAACGAAGGAGATGCAGTGCAGGTCTGGAGAGGAGCACAAATACACAGGAGGGAAACTGAACTTGACACCACACAAACCCAGAAAACACACAAAATGAAAGAGAAATGACAGGACTATGACGGACAGCTGTGTTTTTAAATAGCAACAAGCAGCCCTTCCATGATTGTGACATCTAGCTTATCTATCTTTCTACACAGTTTACAGGGCTATCATGGCTTTTTGGCTTGGATGATGATGATGATGATGATGATGATGATGATGATGATTATAATTCATTCTAATTCTTATTATTATTATTGTTATTGTTAGACATATACATTAGTTGGATTTTAAATAGGCTTGTTAGGAACAATGTAAGATGTAAAAAATAAAGTGATTCACAAGCTATTTAACTGTTCATGTAGAATAATCGTAGTGTGACAGCATAAAGCATCTTCAACAGCACTAAAGTCAGTCATCCGTGACCATCGGCTATTAAAGATTTCCTGCATTTCCAAGAATGTCCTTCACCGAGCCTCTGAGAGCTGGCGTGACCCGTTTCCATTTATCTGTGGGTGTCACTTCAAGTATTGAAACCAGTGGTTGTAAATTGTTCTTCCTTTTCCCAAGAATCGCAAACACGCTCATTAGTCTGGTTGTAATCGTTTGCTTAACAAGTTATTGAAAGTGAAACAACACATTTCCACTGAGGATCCAATATCAGGCCGACTTCACTCTCATTGTTTATGTGTAGGTGGAGAGAGTGGTAACAACAGCTGTCAGCAGAGATACTGAAAGTCGTGCTCCTTGTACAAACATGACATGTATTGTTGCTTCATTACACAACGCAGTATTGAGACTGCTGTTAATAATATTCTATTTTGGGAGTGTGATGTCACTCGTTGTTTGGTCATTTTGAAGTCACGGGATAATGTTTACATGGCCACCACCATATGGTCTGGAGTCAAAGCAGAGCATGCAGAAGGGCAGAGTCAAGGGCAGTGGTTACAACCTGCAGGCTGGACTTCAGGCTCATAATATTTATTCATATAAAACAACATGAGTAGTTTAACCGAATAGACCTTTATCACAGCAGACATTTTGACCAAGCTGTAGAAACAAAGGTGGAACTGATAACATTATCGATGGCTCTGTTCAATCAAGTGTCACTTTCACTCTCAATTTAATAGTAATGTCTCTATATGACTCTAAACAAGCAAACAAGACCATCACCGAGAAGATTGGTTATTTCTCTTAAGTTATAGTGATTCATAATGCCCGTCACCAGATCGGATAAGTCATAACATCAAGCTATGCTTTTATAGCAGAGTGGTATGGATGAATTAATCAGCCCGAAGAGAGAAGCTCCTCTATAGTCTGGTGGTACAGCACTGCTTTTTAATTTAATTTTTTTCCCATCATCATGTTATAGAAATGAATCTTACATAGCCATATATATATATATATATATATATATATATATATATATATATATATATATATATATATATATATATATATATATATATATATATATATACATATATATATATATGTATATATATGTATATATATATATATACGGAAGGCGCTCATCCAGCTGAAGTTTCTAGAATCAATCTAGAAGCTATGCGGGTATTTTAATACCCAGGTAGTAAAACTTTTTTAGCCTCATGCACCACTGAGCAGCTTTCATAGAAATTAAAGTGTCTCTGCCTCCAAAATTGGCTGGTGCTTATACCACTTTTGTCCACAGGGGCCGCCAGAATTGACAAAAAATTGTTCCTTGTAGCTGCTTTAAGTAAAATACATTTAAAAAAAATACAATTTCCACCACTGTCATTATCAAATTTTGTAACCACACTACCCCATTGACATACAGAACCGTGCAACCATTGTGTGTGCATGACATGAAACATACATCACCTCTTTAATGAGCTCAGTTACAATGTTGACATATAGCACAGATCAATCCTACATGTCCACTCAATAACAGTACTAGGTGAGTTAGCTTTATCTATGCAGTCGTACTTTCCTTTTTCTACATTTACTCTTGAGGTTCGTGATTGTCCCAAAAGAGCTGAGCCATTAAGATGACGCATAGCATAACGTTTGTTCACATTCAATAACACCACAGCAGCAGCAGCAGCAGACACAGCAGCACTCATTGTGTCCCCAGTAATAACTTACACTAGAGTGAGTGTGTTGATCTCAGCTGGGGGAGGCCCGGCTTCAAAGGTTATCGTATCGACTTGATGCTCAAAAGTTTTTTCAGGAACTGAAGGGAAACTTTGGAGGAGTCAGGATGGCCTGAGCAGCTCCCTGGGGTGAAGTGTGATGCAGATGGCCCAAGAGGAACACCCACACTGAAAAGATGAGCACATATAAGTAAGCATGCACGTTCAGTATAGATACGCTCACCCACACGCAGGAATACGATATATAGACCCATGGATGTACACAGAGATATGTGTCTGCTCACATATGTGATATAAAACACCACCACAAGGCTGTTGTAACACTCAATATAGTTGATGAACATATGGACCTCAGACCTCAGATAAGACTGTACTTCATTCTTAAAGGGGCTCCGTGGACCGAAGCCAGGCACTCTCCAGAACATGCACCGAGTCACATCCTTTGCACTGTCGCGAGTCCTTCACAAAAATAACATTAAACAACTTAAACAAATCATCCACATCCTTGGCAACCAAAAGATTTTTCATGTCACAAATCCACTCACATATAATACATAATACATAAATTGCGACAAATTGTTACATAGAGCCCCTTTAATTATTTATACTTTATTATAGCATTCAAACATCTGCCAATCTGGGTACCTTCTCTTTTAATTTCCCCTATGCCAATGAGAATTATTTTGGTTGTATCCTACTGGACCGTAATGCATCTGCTTTAAGTTGCCTATCCCTTACATCAAATGGCAAAGCTCATAAAAAGTGATGGTTTGCTTTGACAGTGTGTACCAGTAATCTGCATCTTGTTTTCTTGAGATAATGACATGAATTGAGCAGCTATCTCAAGAAAACAAGCTTTATAATCTTGAGCTAACAAAATAAGTAACTTGTGGCCTCGAGATAACGGCTTTAAAAATCATTGCAAGAAGAATAGAGGTGTTTCTGTTATTGAGCCTACCCTCATAACCTTAATAATTGGGATGAGAGAAATAGAAGAAACTTTGCAGTTGCAGCCTAAAAAAATATTATAAATTTAAATCAAAACTTCTTAAAAAAAAGTTTGAACAAAAACCCAATGAAGGATTCATTGTAGGATGGTTGCATTAGACTGCAATAATTTTGCTTGTTGTACCTAATAAATTGGCAGCTGAGTGTATGGAGTCTTGCTCTTTTAAGGTTTGGCAATTGTGCAGTTTTGACGCAACTTTTACAGATGTGACAGTGAAAGTTTTTTCTGAGTCTAAGGGCTTAAAGAACTAAAGAGTGTCTCTCTTTCAAAAGAACAGCAGGGGGTAAAGCAGCGAAGCAGATTTCCCGAGAGATAGCCTTTTTTCACAGCAGTAAGTTATGCAACCCATTCATAGTCTGCCAGACCCATGACTGTTAAGACCTGCACTTCAAAAAAAAAAAAAAAAAAAAAAAAACAGAGCTCAAAGTTTTGGATGAAAGGCTGAAAATGATATGAGAAGTTAAGAAAAAGTTCTCTCCAGGCATGTTTCAATCTGCGCTGCACTGTGTAATAAATTAGTCAGGACAGTAGACATGCAGGTAGAAAGTAGATCTGTAGATGTGGCTCGAGACCCAGCAGCTGTCTATTCAGCAGTGATTTAGCGTCTGACATAGGTGAGCCTTGTGGCTCAATAGCACTAAAAGGCTCATCCTGTCTAATGGGGTTCCTCTATGACGCAGACAAGGAGAGGCAAGCCCTCCCCTTCTTTACTCTGACATATAATCCAGAACATACACACTGATTTACACACACACCAACTGTACAGCCTTTCATTTTGTCCACAGACACAGATATATACACACACATGCTCATTTGTGCACACACACATGTTCTGTCCTGCACACTAATGAAAAGGAAGGGAATTGAGACGACGGTGCACGACAAACAGTTGTGTAATTGCTTTTGAGAAACGGCTCTTGTCGGAGGCTGTCATCGATTGGTGTTTGCCGTGGACAACTCGTTTACTCAGTGTGTGGGAGGAGGCCCGGGCAGCAGTGATCATTACTGGACTGACTGTGGCATCGCTTTATTAACTCAATATGGTTTGATGTTTCACTGTAGTAGGGAGGGATGTTGTCATACTTAGCTGAGGTTTTACTGCAGACAGAATGCACACAGAAGCTGCTGCGAGAGGAGTCAAAAAACACAATTCATGTGGAAGAAGATAAAAGCTGCACAATGCTTTGCAGTTTGAAAGTAGTTTATGAGATCCTCTGAGCAGAGTTGACTCATATGGTGTGGTGCATGATATGTGAAGGGTTCATTATTTGTGGTGAATCACATCATATTGGTTCAAATCAAATCAATAACAAGCTGATTACATAAGCTGATTGTGTGTGAGATGGTCGGTCTATACTGAGCTGAAGCACAGTGGGTGTAGTGCTGGAGTTATCTAAACAGCGTTATGAATGAAGAGCCCAGGAGTGCGTCACTGTGTAGTATACGTCCCTCCCCAGCAGATGGCCCCGCCTGCAAGTGCTTAGCTGGGTAGGGTGGCGTTGGGTGCGTTGGGGGGGCCCTTATCGATTTGGCATTTGAGATCCAGCATGCAATGTAACATTTTTGGAAGGTTCTTAAAATATTTATTGCTGGTGATGCTTCTCCACGGCCACCAGTTTTGCTTTGCCTCCTATTTAATTAATGACATCAATGCAAATTGGGGGGGATAGCAAATGGTCCAAATGACTGGTGGATTTTGTGAATGGAGCACTTAGTGACTGAGTAATGACGTCAGCGCAAAGCCATATCCCACATGAGTGAGCCAGGACCGAAAGGAGGCGTCCCATTGGCTCGCCATGGCATCAGAGCGATGCGATTGGCTGCCAGTGGATAATTAAACACCTACACAGTCAATGCACAAATCCAAGTGGTGGGATATATAGGCTGGAGCGTTGGCGCTGCATGCAACAGAATCAAGAGTTGTCCTGCAAGTTGAGAGAAAGTCAACTTATTGTGTTTTGCATAGAGATACATAGAGATATTTATTTATTTATTTTTTTTGCTGGGTGATTATCACTGAAGGTAAGTGTTGACTTTTAATGTTTGGCGATGTGTTGGAATGACTGTTCGACTTTAAATGTACCTGATAAGCTGTTTGCATGCATGTGTGGATCAGAGGGGATACGGGCACAGAGACACTGCATTACACTGCGGTGACGCGATGGTGTTGGTAATGGGATTGGAGTGTGGCCACTGGGGTCACCACCACCACCTCCACCACCACCTCCACCCTTTCTGTGAGGGTCCAGTCTGCTGTGTGAAGGCCAAAGACCGAGACAGGAGGAAAGAGTGAAAGAAAGGGAGTCAAAAATTAGGAAGAAGCTGAAGTGAAGTGAAACAGGAAAGAGAAAGAAAAAGGAGCAGGTTTGAGAGGGAGAGAGAGAGAGAGAGAGAGTGTGTGTGTGTGTGAGTGTGTGTGTGTGTGTGAGAGAGAGAGCGCTGGCAGCTCATTACACTAATGCACTGGTCCCTTAGGGAGTTGGCAAGCTTGGAGTCCCCCCCCTCCCCTCCTTCCCTCTTCACCCCTCCTCTTCCAGCAAGAGCTACAGGCATCGCAGAGTGTAGGGCCCCCACCTACCCTCAAACACACACACACACACACACACACACACACACACACACACACACACACACACACACACACACACACACACACACACTCACACACACACCCCCATGACACACTCTAGAACCTGTGGCGTATGACATGAGAGAACTACCTGTCCTGTGCTCTTGGCAGGATGTTTTGGAGGAACAGTGCGTTTTTCAGAAGAAGACAATTGTGGGCGGGCGGGCGGGGGGGATTGTTATGTGGCTCAGTTTTGAAAAGATTTTGTGTGGAGGTAAAAGATGTTCCAGAGCTTAATACTGACAAGCTGAGATGTGGGTAAAAGTGAGCTCACCTCTCTGGGAAGTGACAGGAAGCATTTTTTTCCTGCCCAGCAGCAGAAGAAGATCAGATACGAGTGTATGTTGGTTTTCGTTGCGTAGATTCATTTTTTTTAATGATTTGAGAACTTATTTCAGCAGTGTGTGAGCTGCAGGAGCTGATGCATGCTGGTGTCTTTCTTGCTGTGTAGGGGACCATGGTTATGTTGAAGATCTCCGCTTTCCTCGTTGCCTACGCCCTGGTCATTTGCCAGATGTACTGCTCACAAGCCGCCCCTGCCAGGTGAGACGCTCAACATTCACTTTTTATACACGTCAAGCTCTCAGCTGACATGATACATTATCCAGCAACTTGAAATATGTGGAAAAGTAGAATAAATTCCTTATTTGTTAGAATTACAAGCAACCGGTGGAAAGGAGTGAAGCTGTGTGGAGCAATAATAACTACTCAGAAAAATGTTTTCAATATTTTTTTTACTGAGGGAATCAGGCAGAATTTTAAAATCAGAATATTGTCAGTGCTGTTTGAAAATCATGAAGAAATGGGAGAGGATTTGTGTGTGACGGAGAGATTGAAAGATACTTGATAGATAACTTTAAGTAGATATTTTTTGGCTAATCTTAATTTATGATGCTAGAATTTGGCACTTTACATGACTTTTAAAACAAAAAGAATGTAGATCCTATAAATTGATCTAATCAATATATAAAGTTTCCTTTAATCCAACTGGATGAAATTACTCAGATGTTGTGTTAAAAATGGAATAATCAAAAGAAAAAAAAGGAGAACAAAAGTGTAATTGACATTTCGGGGCGAGATAAATGAGATCTATATTTATATGAAGCCCCATTCAAGCCACTCCCCACACCGTTCCCATGAAGCTATCGATTTAGTAATAAATCTAAAGCCGGCTGCACATCAGCCCCTCTCTCAGATGGGGCACTTTCCGCAGATTGTTTCCCCGCGTTGGCCGGGGGCCCTCCAGCTCGGACGTCATCCCTCTCAGAGTTGGTGACGTCCCAGCCAACCCCCCCTGACCCCCTCCTATCCATCCAGCCGTGCACTTCCAACACCACCCTACCCCACCCTAACACACACACTCACACTCACACCCCACCCCTCCTTTTAACTGCAGGTGATAATTCCAGTGAAGGATTTAATGCTGATCTCAATATCTTTCCTCCCCCAACCCCTCTGACCCCTAAACCTCACCACAGACCGGGTTTAGAGTCCATGTCAGACCGAGTCACGCTCACGGACTACGAGGCGCGAAGGTTACTCAACGCCATCGTCAAGGAGTTTGTGCAGATGACGGCGGAGGAGCTGGAGCAGCAGGCGTCTGAAGGAAACAGGTACACACATGACTTTTTTAATCCCCTATGTTTCTTTTAAAAAAACACTTTCCTCCCTGTACAGAAAACAGCAAATGAAAGATTTAGAAGGGTTGAACTCATTAAAATAAAAGGTTAAATGTACGGCTCTTTTTTGGGCTCCCATGTCGATCTTCTTAGGGACAGTATCACATTCTGATTTCACTTTAACACCACAGAGGATTCCTCTTTTTAGCGCCCCACTTGGGTTCAATCAGGCGTAGAGGTATGTACTTCTAAGCTGAGAGAGAGAGAAAAACAGATCGTTTCCAGCAATAGATGTTAATACAAAAAAAGAAATCCCTATTCTCTGTCATGACCCTGCTCCAGCATGGATGAGTTTGAGTTTGACTTTGTTTGAACGGACTATTTCCAGCCTGCCTGCCGGGCATGTGAACAGTGGATGCCTAACGGAACGAATAAGTGTGCATGATGTCAATTAAGTGGAGTTGCATGACAGTGGGAAGCGACTGGTTTCTGTTTCTTCTGTGGGTGTAAAAGATGTGACGAGAAGGGACTGACTCGGGTGGGGGTAGAGATGGAGGTTCGGTGCATGACAGGTTCTTTGAATGGTGGGTACGGGGAAAAAGCATGATGCTGTAGGGGGAGAATGTTTTTATTTTGACTTTTTTAAACCTGCAATGGCATGAGAAAGAAATGCATGTGAGACAAATGGTGCGTGGATGGAAGGAAAAAGAAAGACAGATGAATAAAAGTGTTACCTGCATGTTTTCCCAAACCTATGAGCCTGTTCTCTGCATGTGTTTTGTGTGTCCCCTCCCTGACAGCATGGACAGGCCTCTAACCAAGCGCTGCTCCAACCTCAGCACCTGTGTGCTGGGCAAACTGTCTCAGGAGCTGCACAAGTTGCAGACGTTCCCTCGCACGAACGTGGGAGCAGGAACGCCCGGCAAGAAGCGCAGTGCACCTGAGAGCGACAGCTATGCAAACTACGGCGAGACGTTTGACAGCATCTAACCCCTCCTCGTCCTCCCTCTGCCCCGCTTCTACCTTTACTGCATCTCTTCCTCTCCTCCTCCTCTCCTGTCCTCTTCCTCTGCTCATCCCAGTTTCTTCCTGATTGTTTTTGGATTTGCAAGTGCATGTTGATTTTACCTGCTTGATTGACTTGAGAAGAATATGACCCTTAACTGCAACTGCAACTTTTTTTTTGTTCTTTCCTCCTTTCCCCCCTTTTTTTGGCAGAGAATGATTTGTTCCCATCATTTCAGACAATCAGACTTACTTTTCATAGATGTAATTCAGGAGCCGGTTCAGACATCCATCTCTGTATACTGTACGTGGAGTCATTTGATGGCATTTCAAAGCCCCTGAAATTTAAGCATTGAGAGAGAACACTGAATCGAACCATTAATAAATGATCCACTCATGCGACACCATGTTTCTTGTTCAATAAACGTATTTTTCTACCAGGAAGCCTTAGCTCATTTTCATTCTTAGGGACACAGTCAGTGGGTACTTTATGAACTCATCTACAAATATGATCCATAAATTGGACATAAATATGATCTTAGAGCATCTGATAGTGCACTTCAAATTATCTCTGAAGCTCTCATCGAGTTCAAAGGTAAGAAAAACAACAAAGATCTGAAAATATGCAAGCTTGATGCATATTTTTAATCTATCTGTGCTGTGAATTTAATGTTGATAAAATGATATTGTGTGTAGGTCTGTGTGGCAGTATTGTATGGATGCATGTCACACCAGATCTTGGCGTTAATCCCTTGTTTGCTCTCCTGAAGCAGCGTTACAGCACAGAAGCGAGCCTGCAACACGGCAACCTGCGTGACTCACCGCCTGGCGGACTTCCTCAGCCGGTCGGGGGGAATGGGCAACAGCAACTTCGTCCCCACCAACGTCGGCGCCAAGGCCTTCGGCAGGCGGAGGAGAAGCGTCCAGATGTGAGCACTCCAAAACCTTCAGGGAAATGGTAAATAAAGTTTCTTCCTCTTCTTCTGTTTTTGACTGATTTGTTTCTGTTAAATCCAAAACTTTAAAAAGAAAGATTTCTTCACCTGCTTATTTAAAAAGATTTAGAAGAGAAAAAAGAAAGAAGAATTCTTAGAAAGACCTAACTGTACTTATGACAAAATTATTATTATTTTATTACAATTGGATTGAAATCATGTTGTATTCATCGCTTGAATGATTTACAGATGGAAAAATGATGACGACAGGTCAATACTGAAAGCTTTAATCTCTTTCTTTATCTTTTTTCTTTCAGAGGTTGAATCCCGACAAGAAAACATCAGAAAAAACCTGAGAACAAAAATCAACAGAAACAAAATCAAGCAGAAAATAAACACTGAACTGGCCCTTTATCCACTCCTTCACGTCCTTACAGAAAAAAAGACACCACCGGACTTCTCGTCCCCATTTCCATCCTGTTAGTGAAACCTTTTGCTTTTGGCAAATAACAGAAAAAAAGAGAAAAAAAGCACTTTAGTTTATGTACATGAACAAATGAACTCCTGAAGAAAGAAAAAAAAAAACATCCTGATGGTTCCTCTTTTTTATACATGACTATCATTGGAAAATAAAATGAAAGCAGCAGTGGTTATCACCTTATTTTTCTCCTCCTTTCACCTCGTTAGAGCACATTTCTTCCATGCAATCCACCTCCATATTCCTACATTTTCCACGATTCCCTTTCTTCCCGAGGGTACCCTGTTTTCCTGTGTGCCAGAGGGACGCCATTAAAGATCAGCCTACCCAAGGCCCCCCCACAACGGCTGTTGTCTTGTGCCTTGATGTAGAACAATTTACATGAACATGATTGTACAGTTCTGTTTCGAGACGATAAAGAAGACCCGAGCGAGGATGAAGAGAACGAAGACAGATTAATATTGTAAACAATATTGTGAAAACAAATTTCAGCAAGATTAAAATGTATTTTAGATACACTCGGGTTTGGGGTACTTGTGTTGTTATTCAAAGGTTTTTAAGCATTTAGGTGTAGAAAGAACGAGCGAGAGGTTGATTATATTATGAGAAGCTTATATTTGTACGTTAAATTGCTGGAATATTGATTTACAATGTCCATAAGTTATAAATGATAATGGCATTAGTGAACCTCACATGAACAGAGTGATTTGTAAAACATTTCCCACTGACGGATACACACTCACATCCTGAAAATTTGTAGCACACATCGATAATTTGGCAAATTATTAAAAAAATCAATCCGCATTCATACACACTACTGTCGGTCACTTTGTATGCAGCGACCGCCTGCAGGTTTCATTGGGAGTATTTTCTGACTCACACCACAGTGGCATGGATATGTTGAGATACATGAGAAAAATACTGCATGGGTAATTGCTTAATAAAAGGCAGCCAAACCTGCAGTCAGACTTGTTCTTCTTTAGCTCCATCGGAGGTAAACGCACACCAGAATCAGTGTATGTTTCCATTAATTTATGTATCAGAAGGTAAATCTTTATTGCAAACACACGGGAGACTGGTGAAGACATCAACACATTTTTGAGTTCCACAGGAAAAAACATGTATTCTCTTATTTAAGATACAAGTTACAGAACAATACTTTCTTCAAGCTGTCTTTCATTTTTAATCACCAAATGTTCACTCTTATGCAGGTGACTGAACATTTTGGGGTTCTGGTGTTTTTACAGCAGCACTCCAATAGGTGGCAACATCATTATCTTGACAAAAGCTTCAGTGGAGCTCTGCAGAGTCTCACAGGCAGAGGTGGCAAAAGTACACACATTCTTCACTCAAGTAGAAGAACAGACACTGTTGAAAAAAAAAAAAAAAGACTAAAAATACTGATTCAACTTCTTTACTCAAGTAAAAGTTATAAAGTACAGGCTCTGAAATGAACTCAAAGTATAAAAGTGAAAAGTATCCCTCTGAAGGACATTTCTAGCGCCCATTTCTGTGCAAAGCTAACTGAACCTCAGGACATATTAATATAACTCAAAGACTGTTAAACCTAAAGGTAGAATCAGTAGGATTTATCCGAGCTGATCTTCAACGTCAAATACCGACATTTTGGATTCGTAAAGCAGCGTAATCAATAATCAATTCCCCTCCAATGCATTAAGACTAAAGTAACGAGCCTGTTTTGAAAATGTAAGGAGTAGAAAGTTTGATGTTCGTACAGTAACGCTGACTTGGGCCACAGAAGCATAAAAAGTGTGAACTTTGAATTAACCAGCTCATCAGGTGGTCTGAAGATTTACATGTTTTTTCTTTGTACAAATGATAAACTAAAAGAAGAAGGAATATCTGAACCCTAAAAAGAAACAAAAACGGTGAAATGAAGCAAGGATGGAATGAAAAGCGATAACATAAAGCACTGGTTTTGTACACTTGATGGTGTTTGAACAGCATCATTTAGGGCTGTGTGAAACAGTGACAGTTGAACACTCCTGTAGGTGTATCATGAGTGGAAGTCATCGACTAATGCCTCTTAACAAGGATGTGTGGTTTATGGTTAATTGCCTTGAGAAGATCACATGACTGACTGATATTTCTCCTGCTGCAAAAACAGTGATGGAATGTAACTAAGTACATTTACTTAAGTACTGTACTTAAGTCCAATTTTGAGGTACTTGTACTTTAGTAGTAAAGTTTCCATTTTCTGCTACTTCCACTCCACTACATTTTGGAGGCAAATATTGTGCTTTTACATTTATTAAATAACTCTACTACTTGTTACTTTGCAGATTAAGCTGCATCAGAGCCCGAGTAAAAGATTTTTTGGCAATAAGATAGAAAAACACTGATTCTGAAAAATGCTGAATATTGGATACAATATTCATACCGCACTAACAGTACATGTAAATATATGTTTTATATATATGTTATGTTTTTGATACTTGAGCACATTTACTGCCAGTAAAATACGTTTGATACTTCAGTACAATTAATATCAGATACTCTAAGACCTTCACTCAAGTACTATATGTATGGGTGACTTTCACTTTTGACTTTTTAAGTAATATTTTAACATGATATCTTTACCTTTACTCCAGTATGACTTTTGGGTACTTTTTACAACACTGTGCAGAAACACACTGAACCTCATAGGAGCAAACGGCATCTTCTTTCAGATCAGAACTGCCAAAAGTTCTTAGCTCAGATTGATGGAAAATGATTTATTCTAAGAGAAGCACTGAGGGGGGACTTCAGCAAGGTACAGACCCTCTTCTGCTCCAGCCAGCCATCAGTGGAGGACTGGTTGTACTGGGCAGCCCCTCTGCAGATTCTGAATGAAAGTATGTGCACTACGTCAGGGACCATTGAGTAAAAGTAAGAAGAAAACCACAAAAACAAAATGGAAACAAAAGGTGAACATCATTAGTGGAAAATGAATCATGATGTATAACAGGAAATAAAACATTCCACATAAATCACTAAATTGCACAAACTGGAGCGGATGAATATCATGCAAATACATAATTACATTTTAATGTTGTTTTTCAGCCCTCAATAACATGTATTACCCTGTATGTACTGCCAATGGTTTGTGAAGTATTTGAGGTGCAGTGTTTCCAAAAAAATCACAGAGAGCTAAAGAAGTACTTGAAAAGAGGATAAATAAAGACCCTTCAGTTTTTTAGATGACAAATATGGGATGTAGGTTTGGAAATTAAGGGGATAATGAGCCCATTGAATGAGGGCAAAATCGAAAAACAGGATACAGTTGATCCTATTTGGTTGCACGGATGAATGCCAAATGTGCATCGGAGCAAATGTGTGCATCACACCGGAGCACACAAGAGCTGTCAGAGAAGAGAAAGAAAGAAAAGTGTTTTTGTAAAACATTTTATTTTGTTTAGAGGAAATGCAAGGAATAGGTGAAATAAATGGGAACAATCGATACCAGACATGCGGTGTCCAGGCTACTTAAAGCAATACATGATTGGTTAAAAAGCCAATTGCTCAAGTGGATGACTTATTAGCTCCCAGATGAGAGGATGTGTATCAAAATATGTGAACCTAATCTATCGGAGTATAAACAGTAAAGGGATTTGTGCTCTATTCCCCCTGAAGCCTTAAAAGCCTCATCTGTCAGTTGTTTTTACAGTCTTTCCACTCATGCTCTGTCTGTCTCACTGTCTGTCTGTCGGGAGAAAATCAGGATCCACATGGAAACTTCCCTGCATGACTGAGGAGGAAAAAAAATTAAAACCCCCTCTCTATATTCTGATAATTGAGGGGGACGGGAGGTTGAGGACTGATTCGTGGGTTGGTTTGGTTTTAAGCTTCTTTCTCAGCAGTAATCTAACAATCCCACTGTGCCAATGAGAATAGCAGTCCTAATGACACACAGCTGCTTTGAATGGGGCCCTTCCAGTTGGAAATTAGATGGTTCATATAAGAGAAACCAAGAAGCAAGCCCCCATCTCCAGAGAGAAGACGTGCTGCGAGTCGGGTTCCCAGAATCCTGCACCGCAAACCAATTTCAAAACCTGAGGCTTTGGTAGATGCTTCTTTTTAATGTTTGGAGGAATAGCTCAACATTTTGGGGAAATAGAGAGCCTGAGTACTGATGTCATGTCCGGGCTAGTTGCTGTTGCCCTGTCTTCTCACATTCAGCATTTACTCTTTCTGAAACAATGAAGCTCTTACTCTTACACAAATCTCCATCCATCATGTTTTGTAAGAAACTAATACCTCTGCGACTTTAACAAACTTAAACGATTACTTTAAGTGTTCTTACTACACAGAAAAACTACAGTACCAGAAACTACAAGAGACCTTCCCACCAACTTGCATAACCTCTACTGAAAAAGTTCTTCTTCATGTCCCTTGATTCAACTATTGGCTGTATAGAGAGCTGGAGTCACGCCCCTTCCCGTTTGCTCTATGGAACCTTACTTCAGAAAAACTTTGTATACGAATGAACAGTGAGAGACAAATCATCTTTTGATCCTGTTTGAATTGTGTCATGAACTTCACATATGATTTACGTTTGTCAATTTAGTCAATAAAGTCACAGTTTGTCATGAAAGTAATGAAATATAAGACTGTGAAAATATGTAATTATAAAGACTACACAGCCAACAGTTGCGTTAGTGGCGTCGTCTCGTTGAACGGTCACCAAAACGTGTAACTCAAACCTTGTAGAGCTGCTCCTGTATATAACAGCTCACAGACACTGACAAACTCTTCTTTCACATAACTGCAGTTGTCAAAATGACCAGATTTAATGTGATTTTCACCTTTTTTTAGTACCTTTTCTGTGCCAAGTTAGTGGACATGTTGGTGTTGGTGACGTGTGTTGAGCGAGACGATGTAGTTCACTGAGTGGTTTAACACAAAACTAGATGATCACATCATATGTGTAGTTCATGGCACAATTCAAGCAGGATAAAAAAAATTATTTGCCTGTCTCCATTCGCTACTATAAAAAGTTTTTCCAAAATAAGGTCCAATGGGGCAAACTGGAGAGGGCGTGACCTTGGCTCTCTATGCTGCTACACTGCTACCCACAGCTACCAGTACTGCTCTGTTAGGCAATATCCGTAAGCTTTCAGAAAGTGCTATTGGCTACTAAATCGCCAGTCAATATCCAGAACAAGTCCCTCCCTAGCTGCCTGTTTTTACAGTAAATGTGAAACTATGCCGAAGCAAATAGCGCTTCACTAGCTGCCTCATGGTAACTTCAAGTTGCCGTACTTTCTATTTGTAAAATCTGCTGTCTAAAAGTTTCTCTCCTCTCTCTATATGGAACTTGTGAGCTCGGTCATAACTTGAGAGGATTCAGGCCTGTATACGAAATGCCTGGTGTTCAAGTGGTTATGTCGTGAGAACTCCGCTGTTAGGCAACGGCATCTAGAAGCCACCGAGGCTAACACTTCAGCAAGCTAGCATGCAGGTAATCTAATATGGGAAATACAAAGGCATATAAAAGATGAGGTCATTGGGAAAATATTTTCGCAGGGAAACTATAAAATTGAAAAGAAAAACTCTACAGACTAAAATAACAATATATTGACTCACCATCTACTGAAAGATTAACTTAGCTTAGCATAAAGACTGGAAGCAGGAAGAAACAACTTGCCGGACTTTGCCAATGTTTTAAATCGGCCTGTGGATTAAACAAGATATATTTAATTATTAAGCTTCAGAGATGCCAATTTTGTTAACTTACTGCCAGAGCTGGGCTAGATGCTTCCCCTTGCTTCCAACCTTTATGCTAAGCTAAGCTAACTGCCTCCTGGCTCTAGCTTAATTTTTAGCGTACAAACTTGAAAGTGGTAACAATCCTCTCACCTAACTCTTGGCAAGAAAGCGAATATGTGTGTTTCCCAAATTGGTTCTTTAAAAAATGGGGTCTAGCTGAGAATTACCTTAACACATAGCATTGTGTGACTAGAGGTGCCTCAATGAGCACTCCCCTGTTGCATTTACCAGGAAATGAGGTAAAATTTCAGAGGAAATTAGCTGTTTACATTCAGATTTAAGCTAAAGCTAATATTTATTGACTCTATATAGTGTAACAGGCCCTTATGTGCACATGGGAGTGAGTATGGAGCCGCCCCCTTCACATGATCACATGGTAATTATTCACTCAAGAATACGTAGCGCTATTAACTGCAGCAACACAGACCAGCTGAGTCTCATTCGTAATGGGAACCAGCCGACTGACGTTTATATTTTCGCTTTCCTTCCTCGTTTTTAAAGCTCACAATTTTTCCATAAGGTAGTCATTTCCAAGGCTGATGTGAAACCAGACACCCAGGAGTATTCATGGTAAAGGTCCAGAAACAACAAAAAGCCGGCCCGACATCCTCTCACCTTCCCCAATCCCCCTCTCCATCTTGTGCGACTGTTCCTAGGAAGGTAAACACCCTTTCACCGTGTCAGAAATGGGATTTCATTCTGCTGCCATGGCAATTCCTTCATCTGGCCCTCTTTTCTGTCTCTCCCTCTCTTTCTTCTGCTCCCCTCCCTCCCTTTGCTGCCACATCTGGAACCCAGCTCCTCATTTATTTATGTGGTCTGTGTGTGTTGTTTCTTTTTTTTTCTTTTAATTTTTTTAGTCTTATTTAAAAGTCCTTTACCTTGTCTTGTTGGCAGTTTCTCTCCATCTGATGAGGTCTGCAATTACATCTCGCCATAACTGGTCACTCTGCAATTACATGCTCCACCACAGAGTCTTTCTCCCCCCTCCTCTGAGCAGCACCACTGCTCATATGGCAGACCGAAATAGAATAGTTTCATGTCTGTTTGGATGGCGGCCCAGCTGAAACTATGCTCGGCTGCTTGACTGACAGTGGGATGTGGGCTTTTTCTCCCCAAGAAAAACCTTTAAGGCCAGTCATGTTTAGACTCTGAGCAGTCGTACTCCAGCAGGCTTTGGTGGTGGTTGGCCTAGCTGGGGCTCCAAGACAGGAGACAGAGACTGAGTTAGAGAGAGCGAAAGAGAGGACAGAGACAGACGCTTTGCAGTGAAGAGGACAACAACCACGAGCTGTAACCATGAACCCTCCTGGGAACACTTAACCTTTCAGTCGCAGACCAAGAGAATGGGTGAGTTTGACAACCAAATCAGTCTAATCTCAACTTCTTGGAAAGATGCCGTGAGAAAGTTTGACATGAAAGTTGTTCAGATAACTTAAGCATGACTCGGTCGTGCTGCATGTGATTTAAATAGAAAACTTAAGAAGAATCACAAAACATCCCTGTCATGTCCTTCAAACTTCTTCAAGAGCAATGCAGTTGTTCACAAGAGAGTGTTTTCCAGTCAGCGATGCAGTTGTTGCATTGTGCAAGGTGCAGGCAGTGCTTTCAAACTCACGCATTTAAATGGGTGGCAACTTTACTGATGTCAAAGCCCCTTTTTGTCATAAAAGTGTTCTTGACCAACGTCCAAGTCTGCTTCTTCTTCTTTTTTTTTTTTAATCACAGAAATCTTAAAGATTTTCTAAAGAGGCATTCTGACCTAAAAGCTTCCTTATTTATAAGGGATGCAGTATTTATCATTTGGACAACCAGATTCTCACAAAACTTTTAAACATTAGATGGAGAGTGATGTTTTTTTAAATTCAAGAAGCTTTTGATTTTTATAATAACAATGTCACCCTTGCCAAAAACAGTTGTCAGATGAAGCACAGAAAAGTGCCAAGTCATACACAATTCAACTAAACTATATGCTAAAATGTACAGACTCACAAAGTGTATGTTGTGTGATAGAGTAATGCAATTAAAAAGATTAGATGTACATTTGGGAAAATAAATGTTTTGACAAATGTTGTAATACAAGTTAAAAACATCTTTTTGGGATTTTTAAAAACTGATATAAAACACATTTCTAAATTGTCCAAGATAGGAAATGTGATCCAAAAATAGCTCTGAGCAAACTGAATTACTTTAGTGTTTTAGCAAAAATCTGACCATTTTAAAGGAGATCGAATTAGTTTTTGGGCTCAAGGGGGCAGCACAACAAGCTGTAAACACAACAATGACGTCATCTTTTAAAGTTGGTATGGAAAACTTGTTAGCAAACAATTGACTATTCTCACATCCAGTAGCATTCATTTGGAGTCACATTTCTGGCTACCTGACTGATGTAAGGCCAATATTCACTCTCTTTAATCTCTGTTTTTAGTTGCCAACCTGTCCTGTGGTAAATATTCTGTGTTCATCAGCTACATGCTAATTGTGTGTGTCTGCTGTTTAGTACTGGACAGGAAGCAGTAGCCTATGGGTGGGCGATTGGAAGATTTTAGATCATCATCCATAGTGAAGCGTTTACAAGTTACTGTGAAGTCACAGTCTTTCATGTCCCCTTACTTCTGTTTCCAGACTTCACGTGACTCCACTGTCTCGAAGATCCAAGCTACATAAACATACCGATAGAGTGACGTAGCTTCACGTGGCCCTTCTGTGGGTGACGTAAACAATGCAACGTGGGTTATAATTAGCAGTATGATGAATGCAGGAGAAAATAGAAATGTTCATTGTCTGTTTCAAGTCCGACGATAGCTAACATTTTTCATCAGATCCCCCACCCCTAAGCAGCAGGGGTTTGCCAGAGCGTTTATGTTCGGACACCTGCTTGCAGCTGCTGGAAATGATGTAAACACTGAGGGTGAAACAAAACAATAAAGTTGCAGGCCCTAAAACCAAAACAATGAGCTGACAGATGCTACAATTTTAGAAGTTAGCTGGTCTCTGTAAACCTAGTGAATACATTGATGCTTAAGTCCTGTATAGATAGTTCTAATATGTATGCAAACACTTAAAAACATTAAACATTCACATTTTAAATCGCAATTAGCATCTCCCTCTTGTGGGAACTTGCACTTGCCAGCTGATGCTATCATTATAAATATGAAAGGTCCGTTCGGGCTACTGTTCAGTGGTCTCTCTCAATCGGAAAATATTTTATGTTTTTATTCTGAGTCATGCTGGAGCCGAACTCCATCGTGGCTAAAACAGTTTGGAGCAGGCTGATCTGGTTTGTGTGGGAGTGATGGCAGCTGAGTCTGTGGAAAACAACAAAGATTACAGTGAGGCTGACGGTAACGATCAGGCCACGGCTACCACATGTCTTCACTGCAGGCTTCCGTGTGTGTGATGTGGTGGTGGAGAAATGTGAACATGTGCATGTGTTTGAGAGAGAGATGGTTAGAGATGACAAAAGAGATGTGTCATTATGTTTTTCCATATGTACTCTATGTGTGTATTTGACAATTGTTGGTGATGTTTGAGCACGTGCACACTTCCTAAGTCTGAGTTCATGAACGTACAGTGTGTCAGTACATGTGAGTGCATATGACTCAAATCTTTGCATCTTATCTCTAAATATAACTGTTTCAGCTGATCATTTACTAATAAAAACATTATTTTAAATATTATACTCCAGTTCTGCCTAGTATACCCCTAAATCCTCCACACTGGACCTTAAACACAGCATTTCCTGTGTGTAAATCTAAATGTATTAGTGGAAAATATGTGTAAGGGCTCTGAATGTTAACAGGAACTGAACTGCAAATATGTCACATGAACCAGAAGCATTTCTGTGGCCATGTATGTCATGCTGTTACTATATAATTATATGACAGAACAGGGTACAGAGCTATATATACATGAACGTTCTGTTCCTGTGTGTTGCTCATTGTTTATAGACAGACCGACATGCTGGGACGGAAGAACTTGAATGCCATGAACTCTTGTACAGAGATTCATGCTCCCCAGAGGATGAATCCTCCAGACTCACAAGTTGGTTTGTTTTTCTTGACAACTTTTGGGTGGATTGCAACTAAATTTGGTGCAGACATTCCAGTCCAGCCAAGGATAAATTATGTGATCCTCAGACTTTTGATATTGCGCCATCATGAGATCAGTTGCTGAAGCCTATTGCTAAGCCCTCATGCGCACCCGAACGCACTGTTTAAAGCAAGTATATCTTGGCCTTAAATGAAACTACGTTACTTGCGCAACAGTTGGGCATGTAGTCTAATTACATGTTTTCACGGCAATGTACTTACAGTTTAAACGGCAAACTGAGATTTTCTTGAGTTAAAAAATAATCTTTTAAATTGACAATTTAGCATCAAATGATTTGATCGCCATACATTATTTTCTAAAATAAGGTCCCATGGTGGGAGAGGGACTTTGCCTCTCTATTGTCATTGCGAACTTGTTAGGATGCTGACGTTAGCATTCAGCATTGCCTCAGAGAGCCAGCAGCCATCTTTCTAGACTTCTTCTTTTACAGGAGCTTTCCGCATGTTATGATGCTAATTTTGGATCACCATATCCACTTAATCAGACTCTGCACGAGTGCCCTGCACCTGCTCATGTTTTATCAACATTCCTAAGTGCTCATAGACTTATGAATGCAGCATTTTTGAGTATTAGAGGAAGAACGAATGCTGTGATGGATGATCTGAGGACATGTAGGTTATTGAAGTTGCCAAAAACACAAAATACATCAAGAAGTAGCTGTAACATCCTCAGTGTCTTGCTCTGTTCTTGTCTTGTATCCAACATTTGGTTGCTGATTACGTCACACAAGTATTACAATGTTACAGGAGCCATTTTGGTATAATAATATGCTATGCTGCTTTTATCAGTCCTACAGGAAAATGAATGCTTAGCTTCAGCGGCGTTAGAAGCTCCATGCTTCATACTTGATGACAAGCTGTGACAACCACTTCCCATAAACATCTGTTTAGCACTTCTATCTAATGATAAATGACTGGCAATTACTCTCTGCCATGCATTCTCCTCTCGCCTGCCTGGTGAACAGCTGAGGAGGGCGCGGCATGCTGACCATGAACCGCACATGCAGGTGTGGCCCTCACTGTGTTGTTCATACTGTTTAATTAGGCTTTTCATGGACAAGGAATCATAGGGTTTCCACTGTAAAAATGATCATCTTGTCAGTCTCACACCCACATTCATTGTCTGAGACATTAAGACAACGCCTTGCCAGTGTAGTCTGATGAGAAGTGACTATCACTGAGGGTGCAACTGAACTCTGTGACCGCAGCTAAAGTTGGAAACGCGAAGCTGCACTTTGCTCCACACGAGTCTGGTTTTTGAGTTCCCCCGTGCCAAAACATTGTCTTCAAAATAGCGTACTCATGCAAAACATTCAGACTTCTTTTACTTATCAAAGACAGTCAGACCCATCCTGTATAGTTTATAGATTCACTTTCAAGACCCTACACTTGCCAAGTATCTGTTATTCTCCATTAGTAGATCCTTTCTTCAGAATGAGGTAGTTTCTTTCTTTGGCTGTTGATATTTTCCCAACCCTCGTCTTTGTGTCTGTGTGGCCTTGTTGAAGTCAGGGCCAGGTCATTTTGGGTCTCCTCCCACGAGTCTGGTGTTCTCCAGAAGCTATTTCTCACACAGCTCGGCCTGTCCTCTGTCACCGTTTTGATCCAGATACCCACTAATTGCATTTTCCTCTGGGAACACAGCAGTGTCACCGTTCCTTCTTATTAAAATAGTGTGGTAAGTTATTCTAGAAGTATTTTTTGTTATATTTGTAGAAAATCTAACATCCTGACAGCCATCCAATAGTCCTTTTCAGCCCGTATGAAAACATTTACAGGCTACCTATCTTTGTACCCTGTGCAGTCATTGCACATGACTGGAGTCTTCCACAAGGCTAGGCGGATATATTGCTAAAGCTATTAGTGAACTAGTGGCACAAGAATGGCAGAGAAAGTGCAGCAAAAATGTCCCAGTTCTAATATATTAGTTTGACAGTGGTGAGTACTAAATACTACCATGGTTGTGCGTTGTATGCATTCCTTATGATTTTATTGTGGTTAGCGATGACAATGATGTACTGAGCTCACAGTACACGGCCTCTGAGCCTGTCGTTCAGCGGCTGGCTAACTCAGTAGCACAAAGCAAACAGCCCCCGACTCAAAGAACAAGTGAGCAGCAGCAGTAGTGACAGACTGTTCGGTAGCTAACCAAGTAGCACAAAGCTCACAGCCCCAGACCCTTTATCGGCTAATTTTAGCATAAAGAACACACATACAACAGTAGGGAGTAACTGACGCGTTTGGTAGCCTTTTCAGACCGAGAGACGAAAATACAGGTATTTTTTTAATGTTTATATGATTGAAGCATTTAACAGAGCTGTTTATTTATATATTTATTTGACCAAAAAGTTGAACATAGCAATCAAGCCGCTAACTCATCTTCCTCAGGGCCAGCATGCTTCTGAGGGCTGAAAGGTGATAATGGGATTTTTTGGTTTGGATTTTTGTTTTGTATTTTCTTCACAATCTTACGATCCCCAGCTTTAACCATTTCACCTGTACTTTTGTTCAGCAAATGAGTACATTTACATTTCTACATTTGCAAGGCTGCGTCAACAATTGTGGCTCTGGCTGCTACCTTTGAGTTTCTGACCTTTGACCTCAGTGGAGTACAGACAACATCTTCCTCTGCATGGAGCCAGCAGCCTGTCTCCGACGTCAATCAAAGAGGCAGTTTTTATGGCTTCCAAACAACTGTGATCAAAGTAAGTTGTGTAAAAATCGTTTAAAGAACCTCCTGCTGTTTATTTTAACATTAATTTAAACAATGAAATGAAAAATAAAAGTTTGGTCGTTTGTAACCCAAAGTTTCTTCAGTGACTGAGCTTTGACATACACTTAAAATAATGTTGGACCACGACATGATGCAGCACCCATGAAAACTCATCACTTTCATGTTTCCTTTGGACGCTGCACATGTGTCACGTGTACTTCTTTGATGCTGCTTTATCGTGGGTAACTGTTGACACATCACTGTGATCAGGCTCATGACTCAGTGGAGGCTCTCTGTTCAGAGTGGGGACTCAATTAGGAGAGTGGAGATATAAATTTTTGCGTAGGTGGGCCCAATATGGCAGCCACTCTGGGGCCCAAGGCTGGAAGATAAATCAATATCAGACTGGTTGAGTTAGAGCGTCAGCGTGGAGCTTCTCTTACGTTTACCTCTTTTTCTTCAATCTCTTCTTTTCTTCCCATCTCCATCTGCTAATTGGACGCAGGTCATGGGCTTCAGTCTGTTTAACTGTCTTTCCTGTCACTGCCATCTACTGCATTTGCTTTGTGGCCCTTGTTACGGTTCATTGGGGAGATCATGAGAGGAAATGGAGGCTTCAGTACTTCTGTGCGTTTGTTTGCTGTGTGATTCAAAGAAGATGAATAGGTCAGCACCTCCTCCTCCTCTTGGAGAAGTCTTGATGCTGTTGAAAGCACCTTAGGGAGTCTTGAGGACTTACTACTTCTTCTCTGTGGTGGTGTCCTGTTCCCTCACTACTACGGTCTGTCTCATGAATCATCCAGCTTCATACGGCAGCAAGAGCAACTCAGTGGAGGCGTTTGAAAATGTGAAACAAACTGTTTTTATGCTCTCTAAACTGTTAAGGTTGATCTTTTTCAGTCAGCTGTGGCTTCTAATTTTGCTTTCAGTAACATTTACCTATAAGTCCCATAGAACATGTTTGAAAAGTAACTTAACTTCTGTTGCATAACGCTGCAACTAATAATGATTTTTGTGACAGGAAAAACTCAAGGAACAAAGTCCAAGGTAGACTGGAGCAAACCATTCATACCACATACTTTCTAATAAAAACATTTCAACACTATTTTATCTGAACCAGTGAACCTGTCTATCCTCTCCACTTCTAATTGATTGCTCCCTCCCCCTCTCTCCAGCCTGTGCTGGATAAGCTCCTAATTAGAGAAAGTTAAGAGGAAGTAAGTCTCTGTATTGTTTGACTCTGATAAGGACGCACATGATGTTGAAAAAGTTTGTCTTTTAATAAAAGTTTGTGGTCTGAATCCATTTGCTCACTTTGTTCCTTGAGTTTTTTCCTGTCACAAAAGTGTCCTGCACTGAGAGCACCAGACAGGCCTCCAGCTCCATGTGAAGCAGTTGAGGCGTGCTAAACTCCTTCCTTGACAATGATTTTTACTTTCTTTTAATTTGATGATTGTTTCCCTCAATAAATTGATTGTTTTTTCCATGAAATGAAAGAAGAATTGCACTACAATTTCTAAGAGACCAATGTTAGGTCTTCAGAACAACCAAAAGGCCAAAACCCAAAGATATTGAATCAACTCCGCCAAGGAGGTTATGTTTTCACCCATGTTTGTTTGTTTGTTTGAAACTTGGATGGAGGATGGATTTCAGCCCAGAATAGACCCCATTAACTTTTGGTGTGAATCTGGATAAAGGGACAGATCCAGGATTTGTTTTCTTCCTTTTTATTTAACTTTTCAAGACAACAAAACAATGCATTTTTGACGTTTTTGTTAATTTCTCAGTAATGCATTGGGATTGGATGAAAGAAATCTGGCATATTCAAGATATCTGAGTGAGTATCGAAGGGGACTATTGGGCCTTGGTGGAGGTATGCACTCTACCGAGTGCCATTCTAGTTAACATGATATCAAATGGAGAAAAGCAACACATTTTCACATTGAAGAACTGTTTGATTTAACTTCAATAGTAAATGTTACACCCTTTTAACGATGAATATCTCATTTTGAAATCACACTTTCTAAGTATTTATTTCTGAGGATATTCTGTATATCTCAAATGAGACATGGCAGACTCTTTTCCAGACTAATTACCCAGAAACTCTCACATGTGTTTACTTTTCGTGCCCCAAGTGGAAAAAATAGCACTGAAATGGCTTTTTGAAGTGCCACATGTGTGCTCGGTGGGCACATATGGAGCTTTTCTTGCATACCTTGCGATTTTTGCGGCCGCTATTTACTTATCACATTGACCCCATGTGTATCCCATTTGCCCTGCGTGTGCCTTCACTTCGGTGGTGGAAAAACAGGCGGAGGAAAACGCCTTGAAAAATTCCACCCTGCCCTGAAGTGGTGCCTGTGTTCCTTGGCTTAGATCTGGGCAGTGGACCTATCCTCCACCTCTGAGTCTTACTCTTCCCTTCTCCCCTAAACCCACACACAACACAGACCCAGCCCACCTAATTTACTCCCACCTCCTAATGTCAAACAGCTGTAGAGTTGACTCGCAAGGAATTGCTGCTATTACGCCCTCCTCCCCTCCCTCTCTGCTCGCTTCTTCTCAGCCATTTTGTGTGTGGCCCCTAATATCAGGTCACTCATGAGTCAAAACGTGATGTCTAAACCAAGCATCCGTTCATGGTTTATTTATGATCCAGGCGTTGGATATGACGTCATGAATTTACATTGTAGGTGCCCGTGGGCGGAGATGGATAGACCCACAGCTGGCTATAAATTGTGCGTATGGATCGTGGTTCTGTAGTAGCCCGGTCTCGCTGACATGTAAAGGTGGGCCGTAACTGGGCCAATGCCATTTCCACAGCACTTCATCTAACTGAAGGAGCTGCCTGACATAAATGCCAGTGAGGTCATTCTCCATGTGATTGACAGGAGAAGATCAGGCGATGATGCTGAGGGTTGAGAGCTCCTGCTGCTGTCGGGAATCTGCTTCAAAGGCCTGTTTTGGCCTCATGCCTGAAGTCCAACCTGGAAACTGATGACACAGATTTCACAAGAATTTATCACTAACTTTAAACCTTTGGCCGCAATATTCAGGACAATGCTGGAAAAGCAATAGACTGCAGATGGCTGATGAAACAGTACTTTATTGCAATGTCCAAAGTTTTTCAGTGTTAAGATCAATTAGATTAGCCAGAATGAAAAAAGAACAAGAGAAAACAGGCAAAATGAAAGCTTATATCAAATGACATAAAAACAAATTCAATGTCAATGTCAGAATCCTCACTCATCTCTCAGAGAGAGACACACTTGTTTGAGCCATATGTTGACTCTGTCCAGTCTTTGTGCAGTATGTTGGTCCTATTTAACTTGATGTGTGATTTAACCTGGAGTGGAGTTCAATAGTCAGGTAGATTTTTGACATGTGTAATGTTCACACTCCAAACCAAAGTAGTCCAATCCAAGGTGCTCAGCTGTTGTTTTTATGGCGCTTTTTCATTAAGACAAGCTGAGGTCTTGCTGTTTTATAGAGAACTCAAACTGAGTCTGAGCACTTCCACTAAAACAACTGGGAGTTTAAAGTACCGTGATGGTAACAGGTAGAAATGTAGTGTTGATGAGTTGAAGATGTTTATCCATTCATCCAGAAGCTTCATTAGCTCTACTTTCTGGTAGTGCCAATGTTTTTTAAAATTCACCCTCTCTACAGTTTCTGCTTATGGCGACTAAAGTATGGTGAGGAAATGTCAGCTATTGGGTTAGGCAATAAAAACACTGGACTGGGCCTAAGGATGTGTTTAAGCTGTGTCTTGATTACCCAACATCTTAGCCACTTATTTCTGGCCCATCAACCAATGATCAGAAACCTTGATGATGTGTTTACATGCCACAGTATCCAACTCTAGTTAGCATATTCGGGTGTCTCAAAACCCTGTCCAAACATCACAGAGAAACCTGATCATAACCAGGATATTCGTGGGTGAACACGGGCGAATCTCAACCTGGTCTGTTTGCTCTGCTGTGTTGAGCAATATATTTGTAATTTCAATGCATAACCAAGTTTGCTGTAACGATGTTTAAATATGTGGTTCTCCGCGGAGAACTTAGCGTTTCCTCAGTGTGTTGCAAAGTTTTGGAAAATCCCTGAATGTTATGTTTTGCACAAATCCTTCGATACTTTCGGTAACCAGCCACATACTTCATGACACTGTGGTTCCATGTGTTTGGATTTCAGTTCTTTTGTTCTGCATTGAGATAATCTGAGTTTTGACAACGACCCAGTCGGTCAAACCACAGACTTTCAAATGGATGCACTCCTGTCTCCTGGTTTCAACCTCAGTGTTTGTTGATATCTTTACGGCTCCCATGTGACTCAGCCGATGTTTCATAGGAAAAACCTGGTTTCTACTTTTGTTGCTTGCAGTTGGCCGTTGCTCGGCTCCGATTGGGTTTTCCCCTCATCTTTGCCACGAGGACTGCATCTCAGCCAATCATATTCTGTTTCTGACGTGGGTGTGGTAGAGGTTAGGTCATCCATGACAACACCCACCAATCTTGTTATTATGGACACAGCACTTTGCTGTAACTGACTGATCTTGCAGGTTTTCCATCCCACTCGATGTCCTCAGTCCTGACTCTTTTTAATACCACAGCACTAAAAATAAAAAAGGAAGTTTTACGAGACTAGACAGAGTCTGTCTGAGGATAAACTAGCACTAAACACACTTGTGGCCCGCTGTGTGTAAAGTGTGGAGCGCTGCAGGGTGATGACAGAATACTTTGTTAGGAACATGTGTCAAGTTGCTCCGACTGATTATGGTCATACCCTACATTTACCTGACCACGCTGTAAGCCTGTCTCCAATTATGTCAGTATGACTCCCCTATTAGCCATGTGGTGTATATGTGTGTGTGCCTCTCTGCAGGCCTCGCTCATTCATTATTAAGCAGCTCCTGATGTTTTGCTGGCTGTTGCTGCACCGGTGTCAGGTACCCACACGATCCCCTTCACTGAACCAGTCTAAGGCAGGATCCAGTTCCAGTCTCTTTGGCCTGTTGGAGCAGCTGAGCTCCACTCCAAACCCTTTTGTTAGCTCTGGTTGTTGTCTCTCTGCCGGCCGGCTAACTGCCGATGGAACTGGGAAGCTTAAAATGCATTTGGATATTTCTCTTGGCGTGACGTTGGGATATTTGAGCTCTTTGGAGGTATGGCGCTGCTATCATCTGTTTTTTGTCTTGAAAATGAGAATTACGGGTCCTTTTATAGCAGACCATTAAGTACTGAGACGACCACGAGTTCACTTTAGCAGACTTGTGGTGAAGCAATGTAGTTATTTATGCAGCTGAATTTCATCTTTTTTGGAGGGGTGTCTCAGGCTCCTCTGGTGTCTGAGGAATGAAAAAGCTGATGTTATTACTGCTATCAGTTGTAGCAATCTGTCCACTTTTATTAGTGTGACATTCAACAGTGTGTCAGATCATAGACCATAGTTGGGGTTCCCCGTCTTTGTGTATGTGTGTCTATGCGTGTGTGCAACTTGACCCTGTCTGATCTCATCCCCATAAGCGCAGGTTGCCTAGAAACCCCACAAGGGCACTTTCATATTATTATGCCAAAGGAAAGAATGCTCCCAGACCCGAATAGATTGCACAGTTTTTGGCCTTACAAGGGAATCTTTTCATTTAGTCTCGTGAGGAGAGTGTTGGGGAAGGATTTAAAGTTTTCATGCCCCAAACTGGGTCATACGGAGACAGGAGGGCAATTATGGCATGCGAGACAAAACCAAAACAGGCCTAATTTCTAGTAAACCTTTTATAGGCCGGTTTTACTGTATGCATGTGCTAAGAATAGCTATACAAGTGTCTAATGTTAAATTGGGAAAAAACACTGTTGTATGCTTTTGTTATCGTGAGACTAAAACTCTAAACTGCACAATTGCTGGATAATTGCTTTTCTAGTTGGCCTTTTTCACAAATATCCTTGCAGCAAAGTCTATTGCTCAGCTGATTGCTGACTGTAAACGTAAGACAACTGTTGTTTCCGTAAACTCCACAAGAGAAAAGAAAAAAAAAATGCTAGAGAAGCTTCCTCTTGTGCCTTGAGAGCCAGTGACCTCCTGGGTGACAGTGGATGGGTACAGTATGAGTGACACAAGTACAATGGAGCAAAACTGCTGTCAGGTACACTGTTCAGGCAAGTCAATCTTCTCTGTAGCAGCTGGTGACAGATGCTGACTGATCACCTGCTCTCTCCTTCTCCAAAGTGGATTTTAACGTTTAAGTCAGGAAGACTTAAATGATCCATTCAGGAGGTATTCTAGGTATACTTTCTGAGCACATCGACCCTCTTTTTCCACCGGTGTTAACTTTCTCACTCTTTTATCTCACAAAACTACCAGCAGTAACTATTTCAGCCCTGTGCCATCCCCACAGAAACTTGACAACCATTAATTCACTCAGCTTTCCTGATGCTGTACTGTTCAAATCTTAACCCGCCCAGCAAACTGTTGACAGTACACTGTAGAGATGAGACATATTGACCTTTTATCAATATACAGCATACTAGAGTCTCTTTTATTTGTGTAGCCAATGAAAGATGATTTACCGAGTATGAGAACTGCTCTTTATTTGTCTCACTATTTGGTTTGGTTTCTTTATTTTCCACTCAAGCCCAGATTCCTCCAGTCCACAAGTGTCCTTAAGTTAGGCTGAACACGCCTAAAATGACATATATCAGTTCCCAAACTGTGAACGTTGCAGCATACCACTGACAGGCATACTGGACCTTCATGTACGCTCACTGTTTGGTTAGGTTTAGGCACTAAAACTACTTGGCTAAGTCTCGGAAAACATTGTGGTTTGGGTTAAAACAGTGACATTAATGTAACCTCAGCTACAAACGTACTTACGCTATGTATGTAACTGCAGATATGTAGGTACATGATGTAACCTCACTATGCACTATGCTTGTTTGACACATGCATCCGTCCCCCCTTTCCTCATACTACTCAGCTAACTTCCTCCTTTACTGCTGTTATAATTACTACAGCCACGAGAAGTTGCCGCCGAACAATGCACAACAATAAAGATCGTAACAAGCGGTTTTCACAGATGACTTATATGGTCATTTTTTCTGATGCAGACGGGCAAGTGCCTTTCATGGTAGAATGATATGTAATGCATCGTAGCCTGCTGCCAAAGCTGTTTTGTGATCATGTGGGCACGTGCCTGAATGGGTAGATGGAAGCCAAATTTTTAAGTGATTTGGATGAAAAGAAATATATAAATGCAGAGTCATTAAGTCCATATTTGTTATATATTTGTTGGTAGTTGTCGTCTGTGCTGTCATCTAAGTGATTGGTTCCAGATGTTCCGCAGCATAATAAAGTTGACGTAGCAGTAAGACTGGTTTGTCTCTTGAGTGAAAGCAAAAATGTTTAAGAAGGTCATTAAAAGAGGCTGGTATTAGACGACAATTGAATCCAGGTAGAAATAATCTATTATCATGAAGATCATTTGGCTCCAACTATTGACCATTGCATTTAGAAAATGGTTATGGGCCATTTTCAGCAGACATTTGTGTAGTTCTGAGGCCTTTTTGCCTTGGAAGCAGACAGCAGAGAGTTGAGATGACATGCAACAGTGGTCCCAAAGTCGTCTTATCGAATATTCAAATTATAAGGACAGCAGCATGGTTCATCATAGTGCTAAAAACTGCAGTCAGACAGTCCAAAGATAAAACATCTACCACCATATAGTGTAGTTTTATCTTGCTGAAGTTTAATAGTAAGACTCCATGTAAATACCTTCCAGCATAAGAAGCACTCTTAGGTCTGCACCATCTGAAGCTCCTATGTTGAAGAAATATTTTGCTTTAACAAAACTTTACCAAAACAAAAAATGTTTTTTTCATGTCACAGTTTATACAGGTCTATGTTGCTACCCGCTTTACCCACAATCCATCCCCCACATTTCCCCTTGTCATTTTCTCGTCTTCTCCACTTCTTCAACTCTTTCAATCTCCTTCCCAAACACTGTGCAGCCTCTTTTTTATAGTAAAAATATGTGGAAACAGGAACGGTGTTTCTTTTCTATCCTCCTACACGTTTGTCTCTGACATCACGGTGTGTCCCACTCAAACCTGTGACGCTCCTGATGCCCCTGTCACCATCGCCCTGAGACATGTCAAGACGTTGACACTGTTTTTCTATCATTAGCCCCTCCGCTACTGTGGTGTTGTAAAATATACTGTCTTTAAAGGCATATTTAAATTGCAATTTCTCTAAAAGAACTAGCCATTTGTGATGATGCACACAGAGACAATACACAGGACTTCAAGTGTTATGTTCCTTTTTTAAATTGCATTATTAGGAGAATCTGGAGTTAACTTTCAGAGCTAACAGTGTTTCCAGTGGTGGGTCCCACTTCAGTGTCAGAAATGATTGAGGTGAAATCTGAAGGGTGTGTTATTTTGACAGACCACGGGAAGAGCTGGTTGTAGGCAGAGGGATCGCTATTTTAATACAGGATTTATATTAGAGTTCCTCCTGAGTGTATGTGGTCAAATGAGTATGAGTGTTCTTTATAGTCTTTATATCAGCTTTATAAAATTAAATCCATATTTTATTTTATTAATCTTCTATTGAGTTTTAAAGTGTATTTTTCTGAGAGCTTATCATATTTACCTTGTCAGTGTTGTAAGATTGATTACATGTTTTTCAGCACAGTCAAGAATCGTATTAACATGATACAATACATGGTCACAGTCAAAGGCATCTTTGATGGTTTAAAATGTGATTTTGAAAACTTTATTGTTTCATCTTTTAAAGTGATAGTTTGGGTCTTTTGGTGTGGGGTTGTATGAGGTACTTATCCCTAGTCAGTGTATTACCTGCGGTAGATGACCGTCAGCTCTCCCCGTGTGGAGAAGCAGCGCGTACCACCGACAGGGAAGCAGAGCATTGTACTGCTAAACCGTACCAACAGCAAGATGTATTTTAGCCACCTAGAAGAAAGCACACCTAAAAATATATATACATTTTTGGTACTTTACATTGCTGTCAGTGCAGAAATACAGACATACGGGATGTAGTCCCAAAATAAAGGGCTGGCTGAAGTGTCCGTAGGTAGGTGGATGATGCTAATTTAAAGTAAAGAAAAGTTTGCCATGCTTGATTAAACAACAGTGGGTTGGTCAAATTTATAAAACCCTAAGAAATCACATTCATGCTTGTAGACAGGAAAACCCAAGTACCCTGTAGACCTCAGTCACAGTTAACATTGGTTCAGGAGGCTCACTAAACCCCTCTGTGTCTGTAGCAAAAAATGCATGTAAGGGTCAAAAACTATGTACTATTTTTTATTATAACAAAGAAGTATTTATTAATTGATTTGAATGCCTTGCTCTGTAATAATAAATGATAAACTAATTATGTGAGTGTGAGGAAACTCCCCAGAAGAAACCGAATTCAAGTTTAATCTCCTGAAATAAACATTTTTAGACAGCTCTGGTGAACCTCAGGATTGATCAAGAGAACGTCTGCTTTACTCCAAACAATTTCAATACATAAACCTTGAGAACATTAATTAACATTAGATCCTGACCGATCCTGTCAGTGTGTGAGGATATTTAAATTATCATTAAAGCTAAACTGCTGTGCCTCATGCTGAAATGCATACTTACTCCTTCAGCTGCAGGTAATGTAATATTTTCCTCATTAATGATATATTATTTCACCCACCGACAATCCATCAGCTATAACTCAGAATGTTAATTTTTATGACCATGACCACCTAATTATCCTTGTGCATCATTTTTACTGCTTCCTCTACGCTCTTTTCCGTTGGGTTGTGTCGTTTGGTGACGACACAACCCAATGCTTAGTTTAAACATACAGGAGTCTGCTGACCTAAAGTGACAAAGTTAAAATTACATGGAGAATAAAAATGGAGAATGTACATATAGGACTCCAAAACACTGACCACAACACAGTACATAGCATACCAAACTCATTTTTAGCTGAGTTTCAGCCTGGCAAAAAAACACATTACACACATACCTAAAATAAGTTGCCCATGTCAGTGTTATCTGTGGAATGCACTGCATTTAGACTCACTGAGATAATGGTCAAGAGGGCTGGAGTATGTGGAGTATTAGTATGACCTTTCCAAAGGTGTACAGGAGACAAATTGATTGACAGTTCGGTCTGCAAATCTGCTGTTCCACTATTGTTCAAACACATTTTACTCTACTATTTTGGAAAGATTTAAATATCCTTTAATATATATAATAAAAGAGGATATATGTGTATTGTACTAAGTATGAAATAACTTGAGAGGGTTGTAAAAAGGATCATGGCTTCAGCCTTGAACAATGTGAGGAACGAGCTGACTCACCAAACGCTCTGACAGTAGCCGTTCACATCAGGCATTATCTGCTATCCTGAGTGGGTCTCTGTCCAAGTATAAGGGCCCACTTTGAGCCAGCCCACTGTGTGTGGGATGGGAATGTCTTCCAGTTGTTCCCACCCAACCACCCATACAGTACCCATCCTGCTCCGCTTTCCTCCCCACATGACAGCTCTGTGGTCAGACTGTGACCGCTGTCTCCTCCTGTGAACTGAGTCTCGAGCTCAATGATAGGACGTGAGCAGCACGGCACCATCAAGTCGCCTCTGCAGAGTATGTCCACTGTATTTAAGGGCCAAAGGCCAGAGACAACTTATTTAGTCGATGCTTTCTTTAGTCTGTGCGAGCAGAAGAAGAGGCATTTTGTACTTAGTCGTTGGCAGTTTTGAAATAAAGCCAAACCATAAGGAATCAGTTACACTGAGAGGGACCCCTGAAACAACAAGGATATTTAACTTGGAGTACACAGCCTGACTCACTCTGTCCTCAACTCCATCACTTTGATTCATGCTGGTTTTGGCCTCTCAAAATGGTGAGTGGCTTCGCTTGTTTCTCCTGATTGCAACAGTTTGATTTCTTCTGTTTTTGTCGAACAGAAATTCATTGCTTTTGGCACGACGTTGAAGCAAAGTCACAGTGGTGTGGTATTTTGTTTTCTGCGGACCAGTTTTTGTATTGCTTTGGTGGTTTCACCCGGAATCTGCGAGAGGCGTTCTGCTTCACCACAGAATATTATAAAAAGGACTGGAAATGTATTTTAAGCAGTGATTTCTGCAGCTATGAAGAGCACAAACAATGAGGTCAGCAGACAATGAATACTTGGTGGTACATTAGCGTGCACATATGCTCCATTAATTTGTGAGACAAAGAGAGAGTTAGGAATGAGACCTACGACTTAAACAAGCTTATAGGAACCAATAGGGAGGATATATCTGGTGCTACAGCATCATTTCCAGATAATCTTTTTTTAAACTGTGTCACAAGTCCTCTAACTTTAGAAAGGTACAATAGGCCTATGGAGATGAGCTTCTCCACCAGTCTGTCAAACGGGGGGGCTAAGTATTAGTGTCAGTCTTGGGTGGTTAGTATTTGTCTGGTGGTGGTGCCCATTCAAGGCAGCTGAAACAGAAATATAATGTAAACAATGACGATACATCTCTCGACAAATAGAGTGAACCATATCACTGTTTACAAAGGTTTAAGTTGTAGTACTGGGTGTTTTGTGATTTTCATTATAACAATGTGGTTTTCTCGAACCTGGAAGTTCCATTTCCATGTGGGTGCTCTGTGGCATCAACCTCTAAACACTGGCTCATTGTTTAGGCCGTTTCTCTGTGATTGCTCGTCACAAGCAGTTGAGCTATGCAGCCAGAACGTGTAACCAGAATGTGTAAAGGCTACTGGGCTCAAATAAGGAAGAATCGAGATGACTCATGTTAAATGCAGGAGTTGTCGTGACTAACTCAGACATTACACGAAACAACGCTAGAAAACTGCAAGTGACAGAAACTTGCACACAAGTGCACATACACAATACTTAAACCCCGTGTGCACACATGCAAAGAAAAAATACAAGTGCTGCAGTAAATCTGGAGCGCACGACGGACTGATTTCCCTTACACGCACAACTTTACTGAGTGGTTGTTATTTTACCCGGCGTGTGACATAAGGCCGAGACAGAGGTGTCCTTTGTATGGCTTACCTACAACCGACACGTTCTCCACGGCAACCGAGTGGGGAAACCCACAGGGCCACTCAGGTTTCAGCCCAGACATGAAAAGAAATGTCCACCCTAGCAAGAAAATTAGCCAGGATCCCATCAAAGCTGACCATCTGCTGAGGAAACTCGTGTTTCTGTAGCACTTGCAGCCTTTTTGTACACATGGGGATGTTTTAATTGCAGCTCAAGGGAAATACAGTCTTAAATACAGCTTTAGCTCTTAAATGTTATGTTACATAAATTATTACAGCATAACAGAGCACCGTCTGTGCCTAAAATCAGTCCGGGAGGCTGTAAAAGAAACCAATAACCTGCTGTAAACTTTGACATTTTGCTAAAAACCTTCCGCTCTCCTCCCTCATGCATCGTTTGCTGTTGGTGGCCACTCACGGCAGAATGACAGAGATCACTTTCAGCGCAATGGTCCTTAACATGGCACTTAGTGGCGCTCTCTAAGTGCTCAGGACTGAATTGCTTGATTGGACAACTCATCTCCATTTGTATGGTAATCCACAGAAGAGCGCTGTAGCAAGCTGGAGGCACCTGTAATGGAATCTGGTGGATCTGTGTCTCGTTGACGGTGACCCTGCGCTTCCTTATAGAGGCAATATAATTAATCTACACCTCTATTGTAATAATAACAGTGCAATTATAACAGATCTATTCTGTGGTATTCTGTTCTTACTGCATTGAATGTGTAGATGTGGGTTTTTCCCCCAAAAGAGAGTGCTTACTTCCAGCCTTCCAGATTTCCATGGACCTGGCACAGTATTGGTATAATTTCTGATTCGCTGTGATGCTTTCTCTGAAAATGGCCCCGGAGGAGCCATGCCAAGACTGCGGTTAAAAGACCCCCTCCTCTTCCCCTTTCTCCCCATCTCTGCATCTTCTTTTTTCCGCTCTCTCTCTCTCTCTCTCTCTCTCTCCTAACTTTCTGTTTGTATCTGTATCCATCTCTTCACTTATTCATCCATCTGGGTATATATTAATCTCAGTCACTGACTCAGTCACTCACCCCACAAAAAAAAACATTTTATTCCCTTATACATCATCAATTGTAGTCCCTTTGTGCTAACAATTACGTAACCCTGGGGAGTTTCGGAGCAATCGAAGCAAATGGTAAAAGAGAATCGGTGACTCCTCTAATGCATCCACCTCCAAACTCTACAGAACGGATCAGTTGTTCTGACATCTTTGGGCTTGAACACTGCGGCACTGAAAAGGCGAGCCATCGTGGGATCAAACGAGCGATGCCTCACGTGTATCACATGTCCCTGCATTCTCAATCGCTTTACCGTGAGTTCTCCTGTGTACGTTTATCGATCCCATAACACTCTGGAAGCATTTAATAGAAAGCAGGTCACGACGGCTGGAACCTGCTGCGTGACACTGGCAGGGTGTGTGTTTGTGTGCGTGAGAGAGGAATAGTCCCACATTGTAACTACCTGCTAATTATACTGCACAGTAAACATGAAATTTGTAACCACACCACTGCAGGATATCATTAACTAAAAGGATTAGAGTGTGGTTCAGGCAGGAGGGCATCTGTGGCTTCTCCCGATTGAAAATGGACTAATCTAAATGGGATACATCAATAAAACGGCAGAATAAAGTTGCGGGCACTTAAGAGCGTCAGCCTCTTTTGCTCAGGCTCAAAGAAGGGAAGAGAGTCACTGGCTGGCAGCCAGCCAAGAAATTAGAAGATAAGAAATATTATTCCACTGGCACACCAGCGGCTTGCAGCTATTTAAAACAGTGAGGTTTATTGATAATTGAATTACTTGGAGGAAAAAAGACAAGACAGGAATAGAATGCTTGGAGGCGGATCAATAAGGAGATATTGTAGTGGATAACACTGCGGTGGCATGCGACACAGCCAGGAGGATGCTGTGTGTGTGTTGTACTCACCGTGTGTGGTGAATGTTACGTATACTACATGGGAGTATTCAGTGATTACAAAATACTTTTGACAAACTTGACTTTATCTCATATTATAGCATAACAGAGTATAACAAAAGAGACTACCAGACCGCAGAAAAGAAACTTAAAGGTGCACTATGTAATTTTGGGGAAGACATTTTAATCAGAAGAGAAAGATCTTCATTGACTCCTTTTTTTCAGTTTAATGCCTAAACAAACTAAATAAATAAACGCCTTTATTTTCATGACTGAAGAAACTGAATACATAAACTGACTTTAAAGGAAAACACAATTTCATTGTTCACTGTTGTACTTTGTTTATATGTGGCGGACCCTGCCACCTTTATAGCCCCAAACAGTGTTCTGGGGACCTTATTTTCCTCTGAGAACAGCTTATTCAGTTATGGAAAGGTATTTCCATGGTATGGATTAGGTATTTCTGAGTTTGTGTTATTATCTCATTTATATTGTAAATATTAAAATTCTGAGTTTGAATTTCTTCAAAGCTCAGCAACCGATTTTACAGTCACACAGAGTAGTTGGAGCCCTATATCACAAAAAGACTGTCTGTGATAAGTTGTCTGTTGTATATGTTGCCAGAAAAGATGACCTCTGGTCCCGTCAGCTGACTTAAAACAAGTTGATAAAGGAAGACACTTTCAATTGTAACCATGATGTTTATGTTGAATGTCTTGTGTTTCAGGCGCTGAGCTGAAGTAAGATGGCCGCAGACAGAATGGCGACTCCTCAGAGCAGCTCCAGACAGAGCAGCTCGCTTTCTTCATCCCCAATGAGGCAAGTAGCAGCACAGTCTGAACTGATCTGAACACAGCACAGGCCAGCTCAAAGGTCAACACAGTCACAGTTGGTTCAGCAATCATGAATGTGACAAATTATATATATTTTTTTATTGATTTAAAAAGAGACGTTCAACCAAATCAGTAGCACAACATATTTTTCCCACTTGCCCCAGATGTTTAAGATATAAGCTACACTGAACGAAAGGTATATTATTTTTTACTAAGAAGTCTTCTGTCAGTGCAGTGAAGGGTGATTGGAATTGTACTAGCTGCCCAAACCATCGAAAAATCACTTTTAAATCAATATGTTAGGTAAGTTTAAGTTAAGTTTCTGCTTCCTGTGCCGTAGGCAACCTTTCCATGTCATGCTACTACTAACCATTACATGCTTTCAGACGGGGGGGGGGGCTACAAAACTTATAAAACTGCAGTGTCCATATCAATCACCATAGTGGCTGTCAAGGGTATAGGTGGATCAGAAAAGACAAATTCATCCATTAAAAAAATACAGATGCTGTCTTAAGTGGGGAGCAGACATGACTCGTCATGATTTAGGCCTATCAGAGTTACAGCTGCTTGATCTATTTGTTTCTTGTCAGGCCTCTCCTGTGTAAGGGTAGTAGATGGTAGGAAACATAAACAGATTCACAATTAGTTTTGCCACAATTTTGTATCGAGACACAGGTGTAGAAACACACAAACAAAACACACAAACAACATTTGGACATTAATACCCATGATAGAAACAAACAACCTTCCTTTTTTATCTGCTGAGGTGAGGTGAGGCCTCGTTCATACTTTGGCCCCTATCTCCTTCTGATTGTGTGTGTAATGGTGGCAGCTGTGTGAGGTACGCTGTTATCATGGCAGCTCTAATAGGAGCAGAGATTGAGGTTTACAGTGGTAACGCAGGGGTCTAGTTGTGTCACTGGTCATCCTCGGTGGTTTGTGACGAGATTAATGTATCAGAGATGTTTGTATTTGGTTCTGATTGGTCCATGAGTTGAAGGACTCACCATAATAATGTCAGAAATGACTTCAAGTGCTGTTTATCAGAGTCAATCAGCAGAATTAGTTTCTGCTTTTCTGTAATCTCAACTGCAAATGGTGTCATTCTAACCAACAAACCAACATTTTGGTCTCTGCATACTTAACTCTTTATATACTATAACGCAGTTGTATCGTTTGCGTGATGCACAACACTGGAACTGAGCTGAAACTCAGACTACATGAACGTTAGATGGGTCATGTGTGTGTTGAGAAAGGGTGAGGCAGCCCTGAAGCTGCTGAGTGAAATCACATCCTTCAGATCTGTCTTGGGAAATATTAACCGGGTGATGCTTGTTGGTTCAACATCACCAGACCAATATATCGGTCTTAGTCAGTATCCTAGATCAACGAATTAGAGGCGGTCAATAGCAGCAGGTGCAAAGGTCAAAACCTCAGTGACATTACAAACACATATACAGACACACACTCCCACACTCCCTGCCACGCACACACAAAACATCTGTCCACAGTTTGATTCCATATTTGAGGTGCATATCAGCACTTAAAATCCACAGACTGAAACCAAAAATGCAGAAAAATCTGTCAGACACATGTGGTCGAGATCAGAAATGAAGTGTGCACATACCAAACAATCAGAAACTGAAGCGAAAACAGAGCAGCGCTGCGTCCACGCTGTCACCAAAAGTTGACAGGGAGCACAAACCGGCCAGCTGACCAAAACTGGACTCTCGTTTCACATCCTTTTTTCCACGTCTTGTTAACTTACAGCCAAAGAAAACTCATCCAAAACCCATTATGTGTTTTCAAACCGTCATGGTCGTCAATCTCTAAATAAACTATTGCTCCTGACTTCCAGAAAAAGTCTCTTTTTGGAGACACAAGACAAAACTGTTGTCACGCAGCAGTGATTTATGTCTTTGTTGTGTCAGATGCTGATGCTTCTTCTTTTAAATGGGAAAAGCCTCCTCATCAGCTGCTTTGGTTGAGTGTATTTCAGTCATCGATAATAAATTTGAATATATATCTTCTGACAGTTGTGTGTTTACAAATGCTTACACAGCGTCGCAGAAGATGCGTAATGAATGCCCTTGGATATCAAATCAGTACAGCTGTCACGCCATACATAGGCAACCACACACGCACACACACACACACACAGACACACACACACAAACAAACATCTTCTACTCTCTTTCTTTGTCTGTCTCTCCTTTACACAAACATAAATCCTGTTTGTGCAGCACATGGCTCACTAACAGTCAGTAAATCTACTAATGAAAGGAGCCCAATGACTGAATTGTATTAAAATAAATTGCAAACACAGATGGAACGCCCACATGCACTCAGTTGACAAACATCTCCACAGCACTTTCAACCAGGCTTATCTGGACAATCCAGCCTCAGGTTTCACTCTGGAAGAGGCTCGGTCATTACGCTGGGTGCAGGTTAACCAAGTTTCTGAGCCTCCATTTGCCTGTGCATTTTCTTTTCTGCCTATATGTTGTGCGACCCAATTGCCAGAATAAGTGCATTTATGCAAAACCACATGATAAGATAAAACTGAAAGTTTCTTTATTTTGCAACTTTATGTTTGTTTAGGTTGAATTTTCTCTCTCTCTCTTGTCACAATGCTGTTTAGGAAAACATCATGGTTTGGCTTAAAATACATGCTTTGGTTGCCACAATCACAGATGGAGATGGTCCATGTATGTGTGTGTGTATATATATATGTATATATATATATATATATATATATATATATATATATATATATATATATATATATGGTAGATGGTCCATGTATGTGTATATATACTTTTATATATACTGTATATATATATATATATAAAAAAATGGTACAAAAGAACGTGGTACAAAAATCAACCTTGGATGCATCTGTGGTTTGCAGCACTGTTAACTGTTAACATTTCATAGTGGCAACTAGGCTCTGATTTGTGTTTGTGGCCCATGGAGGCATGTTGGAAGTTGCGTAAGTGTGGGTTTGCTGATGTGAGACTGAGAAAAATGGAACAAAGTGAAAGATGAGTCAGCTGGAGATGGTTTGAAACAGAAAAGAGCATAATATCTTGCACATATGCCTGCATTATGGGTACTTTCATGCCTTCGGTGCATGCAAACAGGCATGTGTGCGGGCAGGAGGGTGAGTCAGAGACACAGAGAACAAACAAAGGAGAGAATTAAGCTGGAGTTGGTTAGAGTGAGAGGAACAGACTCAGAGTTCTGTTCTAGGTGAGCCTGGTCTTGGCTGCACATTAGAGGCCGTCTGAAACATCTGGGAGTCAGATGTCTGCCTGTTGCCAGGATTCAGCTGTACCAATCAGAGGCCTCAATATCCCCTTACCAGGCTACTACTTCAGGAGGAGCACACATTTGACCTTCACCCATGAAATCAAGGCGTGACTTGCACATTTAAAAGTGCCATTAGCCATATGCTTTTACCATTTTCTTAGCTCATCTGTCACCCTTTTCCACAGTTTTCAGTGGAGCTGTATCCTCTGTTTAGGGAGTTTTGTTCAGAGTTCTCCTCAGCAATATGCTGGTTTTTAAGCAGAAGAGGAAAGCATTAACATCCTATTTGGTCTCTTTGTACTTTTGCCTCCAGATTTAATTCTTTCTGGGACAAGAGTGTCCTTGTTTCCTCCTTCACTCGAGGCCAAAGCCACAATGGTCTGGTCCTCAAAAATCTCGCAGCTCATTCTGCCCACATTTCCATTCACTCTGCCCCGCTGGACTGCGGTTCTGCTGTGGTATTTGAGAAAGATTTCCATTTGTTCACAAGTGACATCAGGCGTCAGGCTGCGATATTCATGAAAAACAGACACTGGACGACCATGAAGGGCTCCATCCCACTTCCATTTCTGAAAACTGTGTGGAGGATACACTGAACTGAATCCAGTCAGATCCAAAACAGAAATAAAAGTGTTAACGAACACATGTTGCTGTGCTTCTTCTCCAAACAAGCTGCTTGGCCTGATGGTGATACTGCATGAAGTCGGTGGACATTTCCAGATGTTTTAAAACATTTGGTGAGGGATTTTATCCAAAGAGTACATGGATACTTATACTAATAGATGATCAAACCCCAGAGCCTGCCAGTCTCTTATCCAAATAAAACTTATTTTCTTTTGTTGACACAATGTGAATATTTAATTTTTTTGTGTCTCTTTGTGTGAAAAATAAACTAACAGGCAGAATTTGTCGGTTTTCGGTGAAAGTTGGTAATCTTGTAAACATCCACACTGATCTCAGAGATGCATTTACTTTATGAACACACAGGAGACAAAGGAAAGGTCAGCAGGAAAATATCATAGTTACAGTTACCTAGTGTATTTTGAATTTCGGATATCTGTTCATTACTTTTTTTATACCTTTTATAGATTTTTTTCATTTGCACTTACTTTGTGCCGAACTGCAGTGCAACGACTTCCCTTGGGATAAATAACAGTTCTATTTTATCTTAAGTTATAGTATTAGTTGTTTAAGGACCTATTTGTAAGAAAAGTTGATTTTTGAGTCTCATTCCCAAATTGTCAAAAAAACGCTTTAAGATTGTAGGACGGGTCACCCAGCTGCCATCTTAAAGTGTACGTTTTGACAAATTGGGAGTTTAAGTCTGAGCTGTAACCCTTGTAAACCTTGCTATGGTGCTGGTTACACAAAATAAAGTATTTGTCAATTATAATGATGAAAAGTGCTCATTATAACTTTCTGAAGGCCAAGCCATCATATTTCTTGTTTTGTCAAATCAACATTCTGACACTTTCAGTTTAATTTTACACATTAAAGGGTGTACTACTACTGCATAAAAAGTAGCATAAAGCCTTTTGTTGGTCCAGAGGAAGCTGCATGTAATCTGATAAATTGTCTCCAGTGATGTCACTCAGTGGCTAAGTTGCATTGTGGGTAATGTAGGCAGCGGGTTTGGCAGGTCTGCTGTATCGATTTTAATAATTTGTTTTTAAACTGTCCATAGTGAGTCCAACAGTGTTATGGGAGTGCATAGCACCCCAGTGGACTGCTTTTCAAAACTTTGTGCCTACATTACCCACGATGCAATTTAGCCACTGAGAGGCCAACACTGGAGGCAATTTGTCAGATTATATGCAGCTTCCTCTGGAGCCACAAAAAATGTTATATTACTTTTTCACATATGCAGTAGTACTCCCCAAGACCTGTAAACATACTTCAATGTGTAAAATTGGTGGTGTTACCCTTTAAACCTATCTCTGTAACTTGCTTCATGTTTTCGTCCATAACAGCATGGAGCCCATTCTGTATTTTAAGACATGTTAATTTCACACACCTTCTTTAAACCAGACTGACCGAGCATCACAGGGCGTCTTCTCTTTAATTCAAAACATCAGTGGGATCATTTGCAGTCTCCAGCAGCAGCACCAGGGTGGCATGAAGTGCAGGGAAACCATTCATCAAGCAGCTAAAGCAGACATTACTCAACCTGTGCTCATAATCTATGAAGTGTTGCTTCTAGTGATATGTAGAACAAGCTGGTAATGGGCAACCGCCCCTGAAGAACAAACTAGTTCCTGCTGTGTAATAACTACCATAGTTGAGTGACAACAGGTGCTCTACCGCTTAGTTTCCAACCTGCCCGTCTGCTGCTCGCTAACCATCGAGCGCGACAGCACAGAGCTGATACAATATGTAAAGCAAATATGTGACTACCACTGTGGTTTAAAGCACTTTACTGTCATTTATTTTCACTATCGTCATGATGTGATTAGGGAATGACCCACAGTCGGCACACGCTATGAGATGAAAGCTTACAGTGTGTTTTCATGCGGACATGGTTTCTGTTTTTAGCCTCAAACAAACTGACTCAGCCTGTGATGAGGGATTCTGTAGGAGGTGCATCAGAGTGTTACTTCTGTGTCTATGCTCGGTGAGGGTTTCCCTCAGCATGGAGAGGCTGTCAGCAGATGATTCCATCTTTAAAGCAGCCTGTCACAAAGTGAAATTCACTGTGCAGCAGAGATTTTACACTTGGAATAAACATGGAATAGAAAATGTTTGCCTTGTTGTCTAGGGGTTGTCTGAATACTAATGCCTGTGATAAGTCATTGTCTTCATCAGCAACAAATTCTAGATACCAATTATTTTCATTCGAATTGTGATGTCTGTTTATAAAAAATAATAATGTTGCATTCACTTTGTCTGCAACCTAAGCATTTGTTGGCGAAAAGAGTATGAATGAAGCAAATGTGCTTCTCTTATTCCCTTGATTGTTGGTTTTGCTACTTGCAGGCTAAGGTTGTTATCCAAATGTCTGACCACATTATGAGAAGTATTTCTTACAGAGATAGAGCTTTTTGTTAAGGAGTAAGATCATTTTTGTAACCAGAATCCCAAATCTTACTCACAGAGAATTCTTAATCTGAAGTCTTCCGAGAGGTGAGTTGTTACAGGAAGATGACTGTGGAAACGTGAGTCACAGTTGGAGAGAGGAGTCTGAAGTATACCAAAAGGAAATGTCAGCAAGAATGAATTTCGTTGAGTCATGGCTAAATATTTTGCTGATTTCGACCATCAAGATGAGGCAAAAACTCACGTAGCGAGATTTCAGAGAGAGCATTCTCCTTGAGCGAGACATGTGTTTCTGCTCACAAAAAAGATGTTACTTTTTCACAAAAAGGTCTACCTCCATAGAAATAGTTTCTGTAATGTAGTCAGACATTTAGAATAACAACCTCAGCTGGTCTGTGGCAAAACCAAGCACTTTTAATGGACGTTACAGTCAGAGTTTCCCCAAAGGATTACGTTGCAGCCATTGGAGCCGTGTTGCAGATGGTAGCTCAGGCTATCTACTGCCGCAGTTTAAAAAGTTTTGGTATATATTGGAAATCAGTTACTTCCCAAAATACATCAACAGAGGGGCAAGGTTTAAAAAATACTGGAATTCCCCTTTAAATTGGATGTTTGAATATAAAAACAAACCAAATCCTGTTGAACTGCTTAGTTTTGTGACTGAACTCTGACTTCTACACATTTTGTACTTAACCACTTGTGAGGACCCTCATTGACATTATGTAATCACCCTGATCTTATGCTGCGTTCATGTCATACCGGTGTTATCGTAATTATGAGTTTCCAACTTGTAAATAGCGTTAAGTCAACATCAACTAGGAAAGTCAGAATTTTCAAAAAGCTTTGATATACCTGAAGTGGCGCTTAATGATATGGTCTTAAACCCAAGCTCAATATCAGCTGAAGTCTATTGTGCAATGTAATTAAAACCCTAATTAGATGGACATACTGTAGTGTTATATTGAGAATGGACAGTATTTAAACCCCCACACAGACTACAACTACATGTCTAACTACAGCCCTTAACCTAACTCCAACTCTAACCACAGTCCTAAAAGCAGTTTAGCCCTCATACACAGAGTGACTCTGCAGTCACAAACGTCTCTCTTTCATAAATGTGGAGTTGAGCTCAGAGATAGACGATTACTGAGCTGAACAGTCAGAGCAGCAGCCTCTCAGTGACTCATCCAGCAGAACAACTCTGTGTGTCTCAAGCACAAGAAAAGTTGAAAAAGTGAATCATTTGTAAGCTCTGGTTATCATTTTCTCCTGATGTGTTACAGGGAGAGTGAGCTCACTTTGATACCAGTCTTCTTTTGTAATCTTTATTGATGCCAATCAGCCAATCAGATTTCAGATTTCCTCAATTTTTATGTTTGTTCTAGCTATGTTTTCCAACAACGATTCTCATGTTAGATTGATTTATTTTCCATTATTTATTTTTTTTTAGGACGCACAGATCAATCCATTATAGCTGTAATATAATATACAGTAATATAACAGTATCTCCCTCTAATCTACGGAGAGAACAGAGAAATGAATCGACTTCCAAGCCTGGTACAAAAACATTTTGAAATTTTTCAGTCGCATTTTTACCCAACAAAACAACAAAAAGGACATCTCGTCTGTTGCTCAGTTTACTGACAGCCACCAGCAGATGAAAACGAGTGGTGCTTCATCTCCACAGGATCCCTGTCTGGGATAATAGAGCCGCTGTCGTCTGACCCTCTCCTGGCCCCGCATGTAAATATTTGTCATTCCCTGCGAGCTGAAGTGCACCGCTTCCCCTCCTTTGGAAAACAAGCCTATTATTATCATCTTTTTTTCCCCTCCCGCAGTGAGGGGAACGTTTTGTGGCTTGATGGAAGTGTAAATCAAGATGGCTTCATCCTTATGTAACTGTGGAAAATGGTTTGAAATAGCCACATTGGGTCAGATATGAAAAGAATTTTGCATATTGTTGCATATCTTCGATGGTTGTTTGTTCGTAAATTTCCTGCCTCACAGTGTCACTTTGTAGCTGATAAACATTATAGAAATATATGCTAACCAAATCTGAATATTTTCTCTGTTTCCGTGTCATCGCGTTTGAAAAATGTGCAGGTTAATTGGGTGAAATGAAGGAGAATGATGCCAATTAAGGATCAAGAGCTCTTCCCATCTCCGGTGGCAGTGACTCTCTGAGCTCATTGTGGCTAATTCAACTCACTTAGTTTGAGTCACTGTGTTATTCACCACTGTGTGATTAATATCTAACAAGAGATGAACTGGAGTGGTTTTAAAGAGGTTTTTGAATGTGAGCATATAAAAAAAAAGAAGCATGGTTCAGTAGTATTTTATTTGCAAGGAACATTTAGGAGAAATTAATTCCTTTAGTCGCAGAGATTTAAACCAAAACTCATATCTCATCTATTTTCAGAAGTCATGATGATAACTATGAGGCCATTTACCCCACTTAGTAGAACAAGCTCCATATTAATGATTACCACGCTGTGTGACACTGTGCAGTTATTTATTCTAGTCTACATTTACAGCTAATTACATCTTCATCCTTTTTCAAATTGAGGAGATTTATTTGCTTGAGAGAGTTTTGAATTGCTCGCTCCGTGGCCGACAGATTTGAATACTTCTGCCTCGTTATTCCACCTCCTCACCTGACAGGTGATTGACTGAATCTACATCTTATATACACAAATACAGTGTGGAGATTTGAGCTCCATACTTTATATTTTACTCCAACATTTGTGCTCTGTGTTTCAGGACCAATTGTGCTGAGACAAGATAATTTGATGAAAGATTTTAACTTAAAGTAAATCTCAAATTACAGTAGATGACCATAAAAAGGTATTGTTCTATGCACATTTATTTGAAATTCCCAAAAATATATAAATATATTTGATATATCTATGGTTATACATGTACTGGAAGACAAATAGCCTCTGTGTTGTGTTCAAAGCGTTGTCATGTAAATACAAAACTCTTAACAGGACATATAGCCCCAACACAGGTAGGTCCATCACTTATTACCACTTATAACTTAATATCACATATCACTTTTTTTACGCTATATTTTCACGAAAATAACTTGAAAGCACCATGTCAGTTTACAGCCAAACCTGAACCCGGACATTATTTTTACATTTTGTGTTCAGACCTAACCTAGCCTGTCAGGTTCAGTATCCATGCTTTATCCTATATTGTAATTTCTTCCTGTTTTCTCTGTTTTCTTCTTTTTCTCATCGTAAAGCTGGCATCCTAAGAGGAGCAGTTTATGCTAATGTCTTGTAGGTCAGCTGTGTTAATGTGCCCTAGCTTTTAATGAGACCTTTTTCTGACCTTAACAAAAGTCCACATTGATTTTCTTCAGCAAACGGCTGCCTTCTGTATGGTTTGATACTGGATTAGATATAATTGGTGTTGTGGCTTTTCTAATGATTGAGTCCCGTGCGACCAGCTCTGACTAAAAGCTGAAACCCAATACCTTCCTGGAGGATGTTATGTAATGACGTTGGCTGCGGCTGGCCAATGACAAATCTTTGTTTTGAGTGTACACACAACCACAATGCCTCTCTTGAACCAGATCAACCAATATTCAATCCCAGTGCAATATCTGTCTCCAGTGAGCTGCCATTTCCCACAAACTGCAGACAATACCCAGAGAGTCAGGAGGAAAATAACAAGCTTCATTAGAGACCTGTTCCATGTGTTGACTCACAGCAGAGGTGGCTGTTGTAGCCATCGACCTGTCTACCTTTCAGGAGCTTTGACTCGCTGGGTGCAGGACTCTGGTTTGCTCCCTTAAGCCTGCGTTCATTAGAGTTGGTGCTGGGAGAGATTGAAGTGGGGAGGAGTGTTTGCTCGATGGAGCCTGTTGTTAAAGCGTCTCCATGCTGAGGAAAAATGACGGTTAAATGAACAAGTGTGGAAACCGGCAGTTATCGGTGGATAATTGACCTCGAGCACACATCCCTGATTTTAGGATGGTGCTGTTTTAGTGCTGCAGTTTCTGATGGCCTTTGGAAATAACGTTAGGTTTCTCAGAATCAGAATCAGAATCAGAATCAGAAATCCTTTATTTGTCCCGCAAATGGGGAAATTCCTTAGTCACAGCAGCCAAAGGACAGTATCACACTTAAACAATAATAAAAAGTAAAAAATAAACAATATAATAGAGATAAGAAATAGAATTAACTCGTATATACATAGTATTTACAATATGAACTTGGTATTTACAATATGACATAGTAATATTCTATTACTAGAACAGACAAACTCGAGGTTTAATCTGTACCTTACTCTTGATTTTGGTAAGCCGATTACAAAGACATCACACTTATTACTCTTCAGTTTAAGAATATGTCTTTGTTGATTTTTTACTGTACTAAACCTACACTATGACCTAAAGTTTCTAATAAAAACAAGAAGGGAATACTTGGAAAAAGGAGGCGGAGGAGAACAAGGGTGGCACAGCCAAGTGAAATGATCTGTCATTATCCCAACAACCAGTTTGAATTTATGAGTAACCACTTCCTTCATTTTCTACTGATTAAGCGTGTTGTTTCTTGTGGAGGAGGCAAAGATGATTACGGTTTTCTCATATAAATCAGGCCAGGCTTTAGTCAGCAGGCCAGTCAGCACAAATGACTTCCCGGATCTTAGACAGTACTGTTCTCATCAACAGTATCTATGTGATACTGTTGATGAGGACTGTACTTTTGCATGAATGTGGTTCTGTTTGTGCAATAATTTGTACTTTCATTTATATATCAATAATAAGCAGCTGCTATGAAACCAAACAGTCAATTATATGTTGATTTCCTATCGGCAGATCAATTCAGAAGCAGGAAATGTAATTTTCTTTGCATACACCAATCAGTCGAGGTCAAGAGAACTTTTCCAGTCTACTGACCGCTCAAAGCACCCGTTCACACACACATTCATACACTGATGGCAGAGGCTGCCATGCAAGGTGCCAACCTGCTCATCAGGAGCAATTTGGAATTTCAACTTTATTTTGTAATAGTAATAATAATAGTAACCTAACGTAAACAAACTGAATAGATAGTGATAAGTTCTGTGTTGTATAGTCCATCAAAATCCAATCAATTCTAGGTCTCCTACCAGGTCATCATTCAAAGCACGTGCAAACTCAGTCAGTGCTGATTTGTTTTAAGGATTTTAATGTTGTGTGTGCCATTAAAATCAAAGTTTAAATCAACATTTCTTTCTTTGATAAACTACCTCTGACTAGCTTTATGTTCATTTCTCCAACAGTACCCGCATGCAGTCTCTCCAGGTCGACTCGGTCCAGCGCTGGATGGAGGACCTCCGCCACATGACCGAGGTCGAGTGTATGTGTGTCCTCCAGGCCAAACCCATCGGGGTGGAGGAGGACGCCCAACAGGGAGAGCTGATTGTAGCCGCGGGGGTCGGAGCAGGGGACCATGTGGCGAGGAACAACCTGCAGACACTCCTCCGCCGAGCGCTGGTGGTCAGCACGGAGCTCGGCAAGATGTTCCAGCGACTGGAGAAAGGACGCTGGCAGAGGGTCCACAGCACCGCCGTGAGGGCCAACTGCCACGTGCGTTCACTGGTGCACGAGTACAGCGCTGCCCGAAGCACACCACCTGAGATGCAGAAGGTGACTGTTGATTTTGGAATTCAGTTTGATGCCTTTACAAGTTTTTAAGCCATCAGAATTGATCTTAAGTACTGAAGGCACAGAGACTTCCCGACACACCAATTTTTTACGCTGTCACATAAAAAAAGCGTGATTTTAGAATGAGATCCATTTATATTTTCCATGGGCTTATCAGTCTAACAATAGAAAGTCCAAATGCTATCAAGTGAGTGCAGAGTCACGGCTGGATTAAATGTGAATTATCTTAACTTTTGAAGTTTGGGTATATGACAATGTACCACTATATTCAGGCGTTTAATGTGGATTATTCCTCTCAGTTAAATGGAGAAGGATTTTCTGTAAGGATATTTGATACAAAGCCATTTATTTTCTGTGTTTTATTGAAGATGTATGTGTTTCTTCTTTCCTTCGGTTGCAGTATGAGAAATCCTTGCTGGAAAAGTGTATGGAGCTGACCAATATTACAGAGAGGTAAAGCTCTTCAAGCTAATAGACAATCATAAGGAACAATAATAAAAAGTAGGTTCATGTGGAACACAATCCAAAATGACGTTGTACCCACAGGTGCCTTCACACAGACGATGAGTTCTTCCTGAAGTCCATGAGAGAGGCCATCCACGAGATCCTCACAGATGTCAGTGACTCCTTCAGCAACATGATCGACATGGCTTTAGCCAATGAGATCCGGGTAAGCAACCCCCAGCTCTGAGATATTCACATGATATATTCCTCCTTACGTGTTCCATCAGGTGTTAAATTGAGGCTGTCAGTACGCATTTGTTTAATCTTTTAAAAGTCGTGGTTGAGGTTTGGGGTAGTTGCACAAACCTGTGAGTTTGTGTGCGTGTGTCTGCCATTGACTCCATTGAGATACCCATTTACTTACTGTACTATACTTAGTGTATAATAGATTTAATGGAAATGTAAACATGCAGGACTAGACTGCATCATCTTTGAGTGAGACAGAGTTAATGGATGCCGCACTTATCTCTATTTATAGGTTTTAATAGCTTAATGCTGCACACGGGACTTGTGTTTGTGGTCCACAGTCTGATCAAGCTGAGCATTTAAGTTAGTCTTTTGAATTTAAAGCAAAAAAAGAAAGTGTTGATGAAATTGTTCAACACCTGGTATATAAGCACAACCTTGGGCTGTCATTGAAATGACATATGCAGTAGGGTGAGAAAATGTTTTCATTTCACTTTTCTTTTTTAAACTTTTGTGTTACTTTTAAGAGGATTGCAGAAACATCAGCAAGAGATGTCTTAAGAACTCACTTTAAAGACACTTAAATATAATTCGACAGCAACAGCTTCTGACAATGTGAACTGCATTGGTTAAAAGGTGATTGTATCTTATATTAAGTGATGTAATGTAATGAGATTTTTTTTTTTTTTTTAGAAATTAGACGTATATACTTTGTCAGATTTTGAGTTTTTTGCAGTGTTAACTTATGCAACGTTTGATCCTTGCAGGTCCTCATTAAACAGATTGACTCATCGGACAACATTCACACCATCGGCAGTGCCATCAGCAACCTGCTGTCCCTCACCCAGGACGGACCTCAGCTCTGCAGCATCATTGCCAAGGTACTGTGGACTCCTTGATCCTTTACTGTAACACCACCTTGATCATTAGTTTGGAGCGTCATTTCAAAACTGGGGCAACAAACACTTATCAAAATGTACCTGTAAGTGCATCACCACTGACGCAAAAACCTGTCAGGTCCGATCCTGACGTCAGTGACCAGTCAGCAGCATGATGTATTATGTTCCTATGTGTACGATTTTCACATGGCCCTCCCACCCAGGCTTTGGTAGAGGCAACTTCATTTGATACTACATCCCCACCGCTCACTTCATCCTCAACATAGCTGCAGATATCTCTTGATACAAGACTCTAAAAAGCTATTTCCCTGTGAGATAAGACAAGACAGACCAGACAGCAAGTCTCAACTGGACATTAGTTAGCCGACTGCTTCCAGGATGCTCTTGATAAGACTCTTCCTGATGGCCCACACACACACAGAGTAACACACACACCTCCTTTACTGCCAGCTTGTCAGATCAATACTGTCAGCTCCCATTAGGAGTGAGCATTGATCACAAATGCAGTTTGCTCAGGCATCTTTACCTTTCAATCCGCTCCACCTTACTTAACTCCCTCTGCAGCGCCGCGGGCCGAGCCCTCGGAGAGGTGTCTGAAGGAAACCTGCCTGCCAATGACTGTTAATGAATACCCAATACAAAACATCCTCCACCTGCCATCTGAATTAATTAGCTCTCACCAGTCTGTCTGTCACACTCTCACATATACACCCTTTACAGTATCTGCTGGCTCATATCCGAGCTCTTCTCTCATTATCATTTTCCGCAGCCTGCTGGTTTTACTCATGCACTTGTTGTTTTCAATAACTGCAATTAGCCGTTGAAATATTTGGCTGGGAACCTGCTGTTTCCGTCCTCTCCATCTCTTTACAAGCGTTGCTGTTGATAGACAGTGTTAAGTGAGCTGCGTATGGAGAAGTGGGGTACGTTAAATGTGTGAAAGTGAAGCCGACAGCATGATAAATAGAGATGAATCATTGTGTTTAAATCCAGACCAGGGTTAAATAGATTGGTACTTATCTTTTTGGTTTTATTCTGCTGGAAGCTGCAGATGGGAAGGGTTTAAAATAGTGTTGAGCAGCCTAATGGACACCAGACAGTTTAAGGCGGTGGCAGCTCCTCAGGGACAATGAGAGTACTGTGGGAAAATTGGGTATTAATTTGTGGCTCACATCAATCTAGCTTGCGTGATGATAATAGCAGATCCTTTAGCTCAATTTGCTTGTTATTTGTCTGTGAATACATCAGCTCCCATGACAGGGTTGTTGTTTGGTCATAGTCATCCCTTGGGTTTGGTCGGTGAACTAAAACACAGTACAAACTAAAGAAGTGTTAATATGATAATATGACTAATAATATTGTCATCATGTAAAGATTATATAGCAAACATGTTAGCAAACCTGTTTGCATATCAGTTGGAGTCACATGTTCTCACTCCCAACTCATCAAATTTGTCAGCTTGGTCAGCGTCCTTAAGCTTCAAACTATGCTGCTCTACTTACCGCTCTAGTAAGTCAGCAATAATACGTAATATGCAACATCTGGTTAGACTTTCAAAGTAAAGTTTGCTAACAAATAGTTCACATATTATGACATATGAGCTTGGACTGTTATTAATACTCCCAAATGTCTGTGTTTTTGATAAGCTTAGACTCCAAAACTACCCAGTTATATTAAGGCTCCAAAACTACTTGGTTAGGTTTAGACAACAAAACTTTTCTTTTTCTGGCCACTTGATAAATGTATGTCCAGAATTCACTCTGTTTTTAGCCCGTTTTGGTCTCCAAATACTCCTGAGGAAAATATCTGGCTCTGGTGCTGGACATGTAATGCGATTGGTCGATACGATGGGTTTTTTCATTCCTTTTTACTTAAAAAAGCTGCCTGCTGCTGGAAACAGCAATAATAGGAGCTCTGAACCAAAAGTGTAAAACAATGAGCTGAAATACGCTTAAAAACGTCTTAGTATTGAGGGAAACTGCAGAGTCGAGTGATAATTCTCTTTGGGTTTGTCATAATACGTGACTCATTTCACATACAAGTAGTAATTTGATCAGTTGTTAATATGAAAATATTGATTACAGCAGCTTCAAATAAACTAAATGAAATTTAAACTGATTATGGCAGGGCTGAGAGTATCTATTTGAAACTTTCTGTGGGAGCTAAATAAATCATATACTTTAAAATTAACGTTTAATTGACTTGTGGATGAGTTTTTTTATTTGTTTGCATATATTAAATTCAATGTATGCATGACAATGAAAGGAGCAGCTCTTGTTTTTCTTGTTCTAAGAGAACTACAAGCATATTTAGTGTTTAACTCCCTTGTGCCTCATAATGGATGTGTGGTTTATACTATAACAGGTTGTGGCTCCTTAAAGCACTTTTCTGCATTTGAGAATCAGACTCTGACTAATCACATAATCGTGACTGATTTGTCACGACTGAATGAACAGCGCCCATCTACCGAGCAGGTCAGAACAAATCGTACAAATTATTCTCAAACACCAAACGTATGTGCCTTTATCTGATGACCCACTCATAATGATAGAACAAACAAAATAAATGTTTTACGTATTCATCCAAAAAAGCCTTTTAATACTTGCTCCATAATCCACCAAAACAAGTCAAGCGTTGTGTCCTTTTCTCTAATGTCACAGGGATGAATCATATATAAACAAACACATTCATTCATTTTCATTTTGAACTGATCCGCGTGTTTGGAAGGAAACAGAAGCCAGTGAGAACATGCAAACTCCACACAGAAAAGACTAGATCAGAGATTTCTTAACAGTAAGATGTTTTATGACAGCGCTGACAGCGTTTAACACTGATCCATGTGCCACCTCATCAATCAAACAGCAGCTGGAGTATAAGAGAGCGACCGTGTCATGATGTACAAGTGAGTTTGCTGTCTCAGTGTTTACCTACTGTCATGATGGATGCTGATCTGAATGTGTCCATGTTGGCAGGCTCCTCATGTGTGTGTCCTTGCTCTCCTAACACTGAAGGCTTCAGACTGCAGGGTGTGAGAGCATGATGTGGCAACAACTCAGGCAGGGTGCCATCAAAACTATTTGGGTAGAGAGGGCAGAGAGATCTTTAAACTCAAGAAACTGCAGACGTTGTGTGTGCAACTACAACAGACCAGAGCACAGAGTTCACATTCAGAAAACTATGAGATGGAAAGAAATTACACGCTGTGTCAGCCTGTATATGCAAACACACAGATAGAGAGGCATTTATAGATGACTAGTCAAGTTTCACATGATTTTGTTAGTGCAGCAAGTACCACAATGCGTGAGTGTGAGAACAAATGCGTTCTACAGGCTCCATTGAAGGAATGAGGATGAAGTCAGTGGAAAGAAACGAACTGCAAGCCGTTTGATGGGGAAGGGAAAGAAACAACTGACGAGCCCAACGATCTGTGAAAAGGAAAAGCAGGAGAGAACTGTAGAGATGAAGCAAACAGAGAGGTGTTTCTACTGCAAACTGATGATTATTTGAATAAAACTGCTTTTTGTACATGAAGGTTTTCAAAGTGGGAGCCGGTCCATGTCAGGGGGCTCCAAACAGTTTTAAGGGGGACTCAGTGAATAGAAGTGAATAAATATTACATTAGTTATTACATTTGTTATCAAAAGGAGATCATACAGCATAAATCTGTGTGCTTTGATAAAATAAATAGTTCAGAGGTTCAGGTTTTTCTACTTTCCCAGTGTTAGAAACTATTAAATGCATAAAATTATTATTGGGCTATCTAACCTCAATTGATGAGTGTCGATGGGATCAAATAACATAATCATGATCCCATAGGCATCCAGAAATTGAGTGAAATGAAGCATGAAACTAGGGAGGATGATCGGGTGCCTTGGCCCCAGCTTTGTCTATTATGAGGCCACCTGGGGGGTCTCACTAAAAACCTGGTATTTCACCTGGATGGAAGCAGCCGTTTTGTTGGTTACATGAGAAGTTTTCTGTCGGAAAGTCTTTAGGTAGTTTGGTGATATGGTATAAAGATGGACAAAGGCTATTTTCACAGCAAGTTGTGTTGGTTAAATGGATCTTGAACATCACTTCCATGCGGGTGATGACAGTTTGTGTCCTGTGTGTGGGTACTACACATGCAAAGGTATTGTAGTATTTTGTTACTTTGTAAGTTAAATTATATCATATTATACTTTTTTTTTTCATTTTTAAAGTGACAAAATATGATTGAATGATAAGAACTAAAGCTCTGAAGTGAATTGGACCTGTCAGAGATTCTCCACAGACTCATTTTAGAAACAAAAATCCACATTTGCGTCACAATAAACAACAGGATCAACAGCCTCTTCATCACTACCCAAACACAGCTTGAATGAGCCTGCAAGCCTCTCTGGAGTTTCAAAAGGTTTACTGATAACTGTCTGACGGTGTGCTGGCAGTTCTTCCAGGTAAGGCGGAACAATATTGCGTAGGCAGCGAACAGGGAAGAGCGGTCAGGTTGGAGGGCAGGATGATTATTCACTCGAAGCCCCAGCATGGCCTTTGCAGCAGCATATGCAGCATGCCAGCCCAGTATAATGGCCTTATTAGGATAATGGTGGTAGTTACAGGCTTCGTCTTCCTCCAGGTAATTCTATCTATCTGCACGCTGCATAGAATTCAATACCTGCAAGTGTTTTTTGTCAGTCGGCTGCTGTAGTGTAGACATGGAGCCAATACAGGAGCTGTTTTTGTTTGTTTACACAAAGCATAATCCAACAGAGAAAATTCAGCTATTATGGCGAGTGAATCATCTTTGTTTCTGCTCAGTGTTTTCCATTCATGAAATATGTATATTCTGGCTGTTTTTATCTGACATGATAGATTGTGTGAGCCATTTGATAGGCTGTGTGTTTGGCAGGCTCGCTGAGTACAGCTGGCCAAATCCATCGGTCAATTCAGGTCTCCTGGACTCCTCAAAACCAGCCGGCTGCTATTGGCTCAAATCTGCAGGACCTGTTGGCTCCGTCAGTGCAGTCTAGAAAGGAGCAATTTGATCCATCATTTTGCACAATCATGTGTGCTTCAAGACAAGAGCTGACTATGACTTGTGGTGTATAATTTGGTGGTATGAGGCCTGTGAAAGTCTCAAAAGAGCTTCACTCTTGCTGACAGTAGTTTTCTAAATCCTAACCAGCTTTTGTTCTGCATTTACTTGTGATGCGGAAATCCTACAAGACAAATCATTGATGACCACAAATTTAGCTTCACACTGTCCTTAGAAATACAGATGAATCTTGTATCTTGCCAAAACTTTGAAACATACATATAAATGCAGTTTTTGTATCTTCTATCTATCTTCTATCTTCTTTTGTATTTTGTATCATCTTTTAAAAACATGTTGTTTTTCTTGTTTCATGTGTTGTTTGTTTTTATTGTTTTTAGTAGAACATAAAGAATTCATATATAGATGGGTTTACTTGGTGTTAAGGGTTTTAACTTGGAAAATAATTGTACATTTTGCTGTCTGCTGCTGCTGCAAAAATACCTTTAATGTCCTGTCTTGGTCGAGCTGAATAGAGAAAAACAAAACAAAGTAAAATAGGAAGAAAAAAAACGTTGCAGAGCGTAAAATTAAAGCAATTTTAAGATAATTAGGGGAATTACAGTCCCAATTATAGTTTTATAGAAATTAAAGCCTTCCAGAGAAACTTCTTCTTCTTCTTCTTCTTCTTCTTCTTGTGCCAATGAACAACGAGGAAAAAACAAAACAAACAAAAAACAAGTTCTTATGTCTCCTTACTGTACCTTATCCTGATTCAATGCAATGACCACCGGCTCGGCCCGCGGCGCTGCGATGACCATTTTATTTTATAAATTGTTCAACAATAACATGAAAACATGTTCTTACAAACTGTGAACAATGAAGGATTTAGAAGCTTTAACTTATTTAAAGAAGCCAAGACACACGGAGGATGATACTCAAAATACTTTTTCTGTTGTGTGGGCTGAACTCATCATGAAACGACTTTGTGTTGGTCCACAGGAAGGAGCTGTGGTGGCCCTGTTTAAGATCTGCAGGCAGGACCGCTTCAGGGATCTCTATGCTCACGCTCTGAGAACTGTGGCCTCTATCTGCTGCGTGGAGGAGGGCATCAACCAACTGGACAAGGTACATATCTCTGTCACACACACACACACACACACACACACACACACACACACACACACACACTATGCAACTCTTTTTACAAGCCCTTAAACAACCTTTGCAAGAGCTAACATAGGTTTTAGATGTGTTTTAAGGCCATATGTTCACATTTTTAGATGTAAATATAGAGCAAAACAGTCTTCTATTTTGAGTTTGAGTGTAAGGGACGTTGCCTGCTAATTCATGAATGAACTGTAAATCAGCAACAGTTGACCTTAAAGGCAAATCTGTAAATGTATTTCATGACCAGATTTAAAAGAAAACAAATAAAATGGGAAAATAAATGGCACATGTGCTCTAATCCAGATGTTCTTGTAACGGAAAAACGAGTATGTGGATGTGTACATGACAGAGAGCAATGAGAAAGTGAGATGACATTCATCTTAAATTAGTCCAGTACTTCCCGTAAAACACCTTGGCTCCCTTCAGTCCAGACAGAGCATGTTTACACTGATCAGCTGAACTTGTAGCTCAGACGGGCGGTTGTTCCTCTTCCCAGAAGCACAGTAAAGTCTGTCTCCTGTTGAACACATTCAGCCATGTTATGACTGCGAGAGTAGTTTATTTTCACAGGTGAATATGAGCCAACAATGGCAGCAGGAGGAGGTTTGGCTGCACACAAACAAAGTGTGTGATCATGGAGTAGAAGGATCAACAGTCAAACACACAGCATGTCATTTCTGCTGCGAGCAGTCTCCATCAAAACAATGAAAACAAAAAACGCGGTTTGTTGATGTTGTGAAGTAGAGGGGGATCTTGGGAGTTGTTGTCTTCATTCTGAAACAACTAAAGGTTTACTCAGATGAAAATCTATCTGATGTAACTCAGGTAACTCACAGATGAAGTAATGTTTGAAAGTTTTATTCACCTTATGTTGAGTCACCTTGAAGGAAAGGAGTCTGTCTTTTAACAAGGGGTTAAGCAGGAAAAAAATGACAATTGGGCAATGAAATCATCTATTCCCTTAACTTTTGACTGCAGTAGTCAAGTTCTCCAGCTTTCTATTCCCTTGATTAAATTTTCATGAATGAGTTCACAGAGTTCAGTTATGCCAGGGCAGCGGAGCCGGCATTAATCTCAGCTGTATAATTTTAGAGTAGGAGTCTGTGAGAAAATAAGCATCACATGGTGTATAGGTTAAGTATGTGTGTTTTTTTCTGATGACAGAATTGTACAGTATGTACACACAAAGATGAGTCATGATTTACAGTGAGTGTCCATGGTTTACAGAGATGAGATCATTATATGGAACCTCCTGACCGCTGCTAAGCTCACAGGTCAAACCTTTAGACCTGAATGACATCCCACTGTGTTTTCGTGTGTGCGTGAAGGAAAGAAGGTGACACAGCGAGAGAGAAAGCTAATGATACGTCCTTATTTGTTTGTCCTTGTTTGTTCTCTATCGAGAATTCAACCAAAATAAACAACAGACGCACCTGTGTCAAGCGAGCGTTTACAGAAAGACAAATATAACCTGATTCCGGCGAATAATGATGCCACAACGGTGTCTGTGTTCACATATAGAGCAGCTGGGACAGCATGAATCATCCAAGTGTGAAAACTCCTTAACGGGAACCTAAGTCCGCCCCAGATTAGCAGCCTCGTCCCCAAGGGAGAGGCTGTCAGGCAAGTCTACGCTACCAACCGCTCACCGGCAATCGCTCAGGCTTGAGAAACACAACTGTCACTGTTGAAGGGTGATCGGGAAAAGGGGCCTGTGTGCATGCAAGATGGACAAAGAAAAAGAAGATGACGGCAATATTGTGTCAGACTGAAAGTTAAAAGTTTGTCTACACAATCATGTTTTTATGAGAAAAGCTACACCAGGCCTGTTAAATGAAAAATGAAATTAAAAGATATGATCGTCCTGAAGTGACTGTATCATATCATTTGACGCAGCACACGCCAGGTGTGACATACAGACAGAACAAACAGACCTACACATGTTGAAGCTACATGTCCTGACATGTTGCCACGCGTCATCACTGTGATGGTGGTTGCTGGTGTGTGTTGCCATTTACAGTTTCATCAGGACTCCTCACTCTGGGGGTCCAATCACACCAGGGTGCCTTATTTCAGAGGAGGATTTAAGTGGTTACAAAACTATGAACATACTTTAATAGGGTCAGGAATCAGGACTGAATCCTAAAACCGGAAATAAGTTAGCATTATTGCACTTCTGGTTCCCTCGTCTTGAAGTCGGTGGATTTTTGAATGGGTTTTTGGTTAACAGAAGTATATGCCTAACTCTCTGAACCCTGAAGTAGTTTCTGGGCAATTTTCACTTCTGTCACATTTTTACTCACTGTGGGCTCATTTCACTGGACCTAGTCACACTAGTCCTGCATCTCTATGGAAACAGCACAGTAAGAAGTCAAGTGTCAAATGTCTTTTGTGCAGTATAAAACAGTTACAATGCCATAAATCATACAAAAAGAAAAAAGCAATTTGAATTTCTTTGTATGTATGAATGTATTCTACACAAAATGAAAAAGAAAAGGAGTTTATACATTCATAACATGCCCCAAAGTGTTAATATGGGATTTTTTAATGCAATGTTTAAAATGTAATTTAATGGATTCTAATGTTTTTTTTCAGCATCTGGTTAGAGCAAACAGTTTATTTCTAATGTCTATTTATAATAAATCTGTGCACTTTAGTCGACCTTGGACTTTTTCTTCTGAGTTTTTCACTTTTCACCTTCCAACTCCATGTCAAGCGGTTCAGGCGCACTAAACTCTTCATGTTGTTCTATGTTCTGTGACATAAATTACATCAGTCAATACCCCTATTTGAATTATTAGGCATTTACGTGTCTTAAAATAGGTGGTTGCTAACAAGTGGCTAAATAGACTACAGATATTGTCGGGCACAACACCAATTATCTTTACGCTTATTATCATCTTTTTACGCTGTGACTTCAGGTTCAAATTATTCTAACTTCTTCTTTAAAACTTGTAGATAATTTATAATAAAGTCTGTAAAGTATATTGTAGTAAGACGCTTAGTGTTGGTGACAGAGTCATGCAACTGTGATGTAGTTTGTTTAGAGCTCATTTTCTGCAATGATCCAAATTCCAGTTAAAAAATACCATAGGCTTTTTGTCACGGGAACCAGGGTGATGCTAACTTTCGGGTTAGCCTACAAATATGCGTTATCCCTGTAGCTTTCTTTAGTGCATGATTACAGCCTCTCTAAGGATTCATGATGTTTCAGCTGAGAAGAAACATAAAACATTTAATTTGGTTTGTAGGTTTAGGATTCTGCACTTTGGCTCCTGAGAACCACATTTCAATCTTTGTTGACAGGCTGAAAAACCTATAATAACAGGATGGTATTAAACAAAAACCTCCAATGAGCAGCAATGGTAAACTTTGTTATCACTCTTAAAAATGCAGAGAAGTTCTTTGGCCTTGGCCCTGACAATATAAACTAAATGAGACACATCCGGTGTATGGTTAGTGAGGTGAGGGAATATCCTATTTTAGGGAGGAGGCGGAGGTGCGGTAGGGACGGGGGGAAACAGAGGGGGGACGGTAGATGAACGGGGGTGTGGAGAGTGGATTGTTCCACGTCAGTGGGTCGCGCTGGCACACTGCTGCTGACGTCCACAGAGACAAAAATAGGGAATTGCCCTGTGAAGCTCAGCGCGCTGATGCTCGTCAGCAGATAAGACTGACAGGTGTGGCTGGCTGAGAGCTGATGGTTTGCCTCACTCTGGATGTCTGTCGCTAAACTTTTGTTTTCAGGAGTGTTGGCTGATGGTTGAAGATCATCAGAAACATTCATTTTCTTTTTTACCAAAATGATAACAATGATGACTGTGGTTGAGAAGTAACCGCAATAAAGACAACAAAATGTTTCTGATGTATCAGTTAATGGATTTAGCACCAGGACATAATTCAGGTGTCCAACACCACTCTCCAAACCAGGATCCTGCAGTTTATGACTATGATTTTTAATTAGAGTGGATGTTTTTTGAGTGTGTGCTCACTCATTTTCAACACTTACACTTATGCAAGACTTGATGAAAATGACTACTGACAGATGCAGAGTAACATCAGCAGCTGTGGTAAAGTTTGTATGTATTGTGCAATACTGCCCCCAAGTGGATGAAGTTCTGCTTCACATCACATTATTTCCAGAAAGCTCTTTAACACCAAATCACACACAAAGATGAGGTAAATATGACCTCATGCCCATGAGTAAACTCCTCTTTAAACAGAAGAGGATTTTCTGCTCCTCTTAAACTCTGATTTCCTCTACAAACCCGATGATGCACAGACCTCGGGTCGATGCCAGCCAGACATACAAGAGTTTCTGAGTGGCACATTCACCCTGGAGGTGGCCATTAAACTGGAGTGGTGTGTTTTAATTGTGATGGCTTTACGGGCAGAGCTGCAAGTTTCAGCCAAGATGACACGATGGACACTTAACTGTCTGGATGGCCAGTGATGCTGCAGGTGTTTTGTCAACTCTGCAGTGTTGAGATGAAAAATTTAAGTGAGAGTTCAGTTCTGGAGACAGATCCCAGTGAAAATAGATAAAAACTAAATGAAACTAGACATCAGAAAAAAAACAAACTTAAACAATACCAAATTCCATGCGTCTAGGTTAAAGTATCTGCAGGGGGTGCCCTTTAGGGGGCGCTAGTGAGTCATTTTGCCCCACCCGTTGCCAGAAACCATAAAACACACAGATTTTCAGCATATGACACACATTCATCAAGTTTCATGAGTTTCTGAGTTTTGTCCCACAAAAATGCAATTTATTTTGGGAAGAAAGAAAGAAAGAAAGAAAGAAGGAAAGAAACAAACAAACAAAGATTATTTGCATTTCATGAGGGTCCTCGCTGTAACACCTATTGTGAACTTCTTAAATGTTGCTTCTGATTAAATATCCCATATAAAGACACACAAAAACTAATAAAAACTAAACTAAAAGGCTCAGGCCCACTCTGGAAACTAACTGAATGTAAACTGAATTAAAAACAAATATGTAAATAAAAATAAAAAATAAAACTCAGAACTATAATAACCCTGAAGTGTGCTGTTTATTGTTTAATGTGTAGGTGGATGGGATCCTGTGCCTGGCTGATATCTTGACTGATGAAAGCAGCGTGGAAGCAGCCAGGGCCGAGGCAGCGGCGGTCGTGGCTCAGATCACCTCACCTCACCACACGTCCACGCAGCACCTCGCCAGCTTCCTGGAGAGCATGCACGACATTGTCACCGCGCTCATCAGTGAGTGGACGTGACACTGATGATGTAATCCTGACCTCTGCCTTATTGTTTGGAGGAACAGGATTTGTTAATAGTTGGAAAAGTATCTACCACTGAGTTTTACTTGTAGAGAAAAACAAATGACGGGATTGATTTCTTTTAAAGGTTTATTTAAAGGTGTTAGACCTCTAGACCAGATCGCCAAAAGAGAACAACCTCAGACTGCCTCAAATAATATGTGAGTCAGCCAGTGCCCTACGTGTATTGCTCTCAACTTAGTAAGTGATGTCTTATTCTGTCAGAGTTGTGCGAGACCGCCTCCTGTGGTGAAGTGTTCCTCCTGGCGTCTGCAGCCTTGGCCAACATCACCTTCTTCGACAGCATGGCCTGTGAGATTCTCCTGCAGCTCAACGCCATCAAGATCCTGCTGCAGGCCTGCAGAGACCGCCAGAGAGTCGACACTCCTTACTCAAAAGACCAGGTACACGTCTGCATGCAGGTGTTGTTTCTCACAAAATAGAAAGAAGAACTAAAATAATACGTTAATGTTGAACACAGATAGGTAGAGTGGATGTAAATGAATTTGACTTGTGCTAGTGCCATTGAGCAGAGCATGTGTGAGCTGTTCTGAAGCAAATAGCAGAAGGTTGTGGAGCTCTCACAAAGTATGTTAGTGAAAGTGTATGGTACAGCATACAGTGCATTTGCAGAGAAAACAAAAGCAAAATCATGTTTCTTAAATATTTCATGGTGTTTTGTCTTCTCAGGTGGTGACAATCTTGGCAAACCTGTCGGTCTTAGAGCAGTGTGCTTCTGAAGTCCTGCAAGAACAAGGCAAACTAATGTTTTTCAATGTTACATGTCATTGCTGTTTTCTGCTGTTGGATGAAATGCACCAGCAAGTGTTGAACAACTTATTAATACACATAAGTTGATGTACAAGTAAGAAAAAATCAGTGTAATTCTTCTTTAATCCTCAAGATGGCAGCATCAGATAATATCTGTGAAGTAGCCTGGAGGAGCCTAAATAAAACATCAACCACAGAGCTTAATGCAAATATTTATAAACAATTTAAATTTTAATGTTCTCTTTTATCATGTTTTTCTTCTTTCTATCATTTTCACTTTTTACATTTTCCATCTATATATCTCTATAAGATATATAGTAATAGATACTGTACAACACTAGGATAGATACACACAGTGTGTTTTCAGTAGAGGTCTGACAGTTTTTCCAGAGAATTTGTATGACTTGCTCTTGCCTCCTTTAGTGTGCATTTACAAAATTTGGTCATAGTAGCCAAAAATATTTATTTCTTTAGTCTGATTGAAATGTTTTTCAAAGTCAGATTGCTGCAGTCTTTGTCCCTAAATTGTCGTGAAGTAGAAATCAGCACAAACCTGAAAATTGATGTCTAACCACCCGAAAGCCTGAGTAACTGTGATTTTTGTGTTTTTAGCTCACCTCTTTCTTTTTGTATTGAGTGTTTCTGGAATATTGACTTTGCTTTCTGACTGCACTTTTGGTCTAAATCCATTCCCACAGTGAATCGTGTAATGTCTGGCTCTTTTCTAATTCACTCAAGCACTTTGTTGTGTCTGAGTCCCGTGTAATGTGATGTTTGTGACGATTCAAACTCATCGTGGAGTTGTTGTTGCGTCTGTATTCTGTTTTCTTACTGCATTGCATTGTCATTATCTTATTTAACTCATACCTTTTTCTGTTTTCCTGTCTCCGTCTGATTGTGGATGTGTTTCCTTCTTGATACCTTTGATTCTTTGGTTTCCTGCTTGGCTAATCTATTCTTGTTGTTATGTCTTTTAGGAATAGAGCGGCTGCTGCTGCTGCTCGGAGAAAAGCCGTCCTCCTCCAGTCCATCAGAGGGCGCTGCTTGCGAGCGTGTTCAGCAGAAAGCTGCTGTCACACTGGCCCGTCTGAGCAGAGACCCTGATGTGGCCCAAACCGCCATCCAGCTAAAAGGTAGTGTAGAAAGAAACACTGTTCCTCTATTTATACTAGAGTCAATAGTATTGTCTATTCATAAAAAGAAGAAAAACAAATCAAGTGCTGAAAACGGTTTAAACGGCAACACAGAATAACATTTTTTGAATGATAATCGGCATCAAAATGAAGGAGTGTAAATTCATAAACATAATGAGAACAAAGCTGGACCTGGAATTGAGCCTTGAGGTACTCCATTTGTAATTAAAGACGCAAAGACAACAAACCCATGAAGAGGACATGATGCCCTAATTCTGCATCCTTTAGCAGCTTGAATTTGTTTTTACTTTAAAGGTGCAATATGTAAGAATTTTAGTTTAACCATTCAAAAATTAACAACAGAGTGTGAAGAAAAAACAACTTTGACGTCGTACTTTTGACGTATGTATTGTGCTGCAGAGATATCTAAGCTAGCATGCACCAACCAGCAACAAGCCCCAGCCTGTCCTGTCTTGTAAACTTGAAAAACGACCTCCTCGGGGCTCCTAAGCTCCTGCGCTTCCTCTGATATTCCGGCTACCTGCATAGCTAACTGAGCTAACTAGCTAACGACAGCTACAATCATGGATGTATAAATAGAATGCAGTTAGCGGTTACTGTGGTGACAAACTGCTCCCTATTTGTTTTGAGTATGTATTCAGCAGCCTGCCAATTCTTACATATTGTAACTTCAGAGATTTATGGAACATTTCTGAATTTAAAATGACTAGACCTGTGTTTTATATTTGTGAGTTGTGTACTTACATTATCTGTTATATCATGCTTACAAAAATGTTCAAAGCCAGAGAAATCCCACATTTTATTCAAGTTAGCGATGTGTTTCATTTGTTTGCCTACCGCTGTGACTCCAGGGAAACATCAGATAAGACATCAGAGAGGGAGGCAGGAAGTTGGCAAACATGACTGAACATTAGACCTGGGTGATATCCAAAATGTTATATCATGATATTGTCCCCATAATATGAAATAAGAACTTTTAAATTAGACATATAGTAAGTGTAATAGTATAATATATTAAGTGCTGCTAGTCTGTCACTGGTGCTCTTCCCTCTAAACTCTAGAAGGCCAGCCAGGTGACAAATATCACTGTAATTCATTACTGTACAGTCAGAGCAGTGTCTGTCAGGTGAAGAATCACACAGCTGTTCGGTATTGTAAAAAAATATTGCTAATGACGGCAAATATCGCGATAATATCTGATATTGGCCCAAGCTTACTGAACATAATGTGAAAGAAAACTTTGAAACATTACCTCGTCTGTGAACATTTCTGCCTGAGTTACGTAGATAGATTTATGTTTTGTGCTGATTGAGAGGATCCTTTTGGCAGAAATCACATACTTTGTGTTTAAGGAGAAAAGAAGGTCTCACAAGATCATTTCACAGGCCAGAGGCAATGCAAGTTTATTTGTATAACACAATTCAGACACAAGGCAACTCAAAGTGCTTTACAGTACAAAGGCATACAATTATATTAAAATACATTAAAAACAAGGAGAAAGACATCAAGAAACAAAACATTAAAAAAACGTTAAAAATTGAAAAATAAGCTAAAATAGCTTTAAGAAAGGTTTAAGAAAGACAAGACAATGTCAGTTACAATGCAGCTCAAGATATTGATCAAAGCCTTAAAATTGCTTCAATAACAGGCAGTGGCAAACAAAAAGGTCTTCAGCCTTGCTGTAGAACAGGTGAGAGTTGGAGCAGACCTGCAGTTTTCCGGGATTTTGTTCCAGATATTTGGTGCATAATAACTGAACGCTGCTTCTCCAGGTCTTCATCCTATCGCTGGACAGAAACACCTCGACTTTAAATACAAACTTAATTTAATAATTATTCAGAACACACACTTGTCTGCACCACTGTTTAGTTGATATCAATGTCTAAGAATGGGACACGGTATAACAGAACGTTTTCCTCTGTCTTTAGCTGTTCCTCGTCTTATTGAACTGTGTCGCTCCCCTACTGAGAGAAATAACAGCGACTCAGTGTTGGTTGCTTGCCTGGTAGGTATAAACTATGTGTCTATTTACTGTGTGTGTGTGTGTGTGTGTGTGTGTGTGTGTGTGTGTGTGTGTGTATGTAGACTGAAACATATGAGTGTATGACTCCATATCCTGAATACAAATATATCATTTAAACATTCAATCTGCTTATTTTAGTCATGCCCTTTACGTATGATACATTTTCAGCTGCAATCAGTATATAGTACAAATTAAGGGCATTATACCACAGGCCCACACATGTAACATCAGTGGATCAAATGACTGTCCAATTTAATTACATCCAAAGGGCAATATTTGAAAATTGAAAATATATCACCACATCAGTATCTTAAAGCTGTGTTGAGATAGCTGACCGGTGCACATCATCTCAAACGTTGTGTGTTTAAATATGTACATATCATGAATAATATCCCTGCTCGTACTTTATCATTCTCTCATTCTGATCATCATTATTAAGACCAGATCTTAGGGCCGATGAGGGGATTTGAAGCGCATAATGGTCAGGCGCTTAATTGGGCTGCCTCGCTGCACCCAGAAATGCCCTCTTCTTCGCTGTAACTGTACTCGTCAGTCTATTCAAATTTCAGTCTATTCAAATTAATGTGATTCTATTTTATCCTTTTAGCCAAGGGTTAAGTAGAGCATTTGTAGGTGTTGAATTTTTACCTTCAAAGGACGCTGAGCTTTCACAGATCATTTGTAATCTTAAATGTAAATGTTGGAGGCTCTGGTGGTTTAAATTAGTTTGAGGCATCACACATGTTACTGCTTTTAAAATTACATGAGATGTGGGGAGCAAAACTGAAACAGCTCCTGGTCTGGAAGGACTTAATTTAGTACAGTATGAATACAGTTTGTTGTTTTTTACTGTTAACCTGCAGACACATAGTTTGTTTCTTGTTAAGGTGTTATTGGCAGGCTTTGAGAGTAATGGAATACAGGTAACAGGATTACATAAAAAGATGAAATTAGATCACAGATACAATTAGTGAAAAAGGGGATTATTAACAAGATTATACATTTAAAATGAAGAATGACATACTAGTCTGTAACTGTGCACATGTGCACACATGACAACACTTCACGAGTCTCACGCGACATCACTCTTTTCTCGAGTGAAACAAGCGTGTGTTCTTAAGGAATTAAGATTAATACAAGTCATCTTATTGATGTTTAATTTCTCTTGTCTGCATATGTTTGGTATTGAGGTAATCCAAAAGTAACACATTACTTTAATATTGTGATACTTGGATTACGTAACTGACTACAATTTTAACCGTTAATTGTTAACTGTACCGGAATACATTTTAAAGTAACCATCTCAACCCTGATTATTAATAACAATCAGCCACTAAATGTGACATTCTGTCTTCTATTGCATTCACGCTACAACACTGCTGTTGTTCGATCATCTGCCCCCTGAAATGGTAGCCAGTTTGTGCACTAGCTAACGTTGCTAACACTAGGTAGCAAATGTTAATGAGACTCTAAGTGCTGTATCGTAGGCAACTGGACGTGTTTCAGTTTCTTGACGACGTTTCACCTCTCATCCAAGAAGCTTCTTCAGTTCTAACTAACTGGAGGGGAGTCACAGGCTTTTAAACTCTGTGTGGGAGTGTCCTTACAGAGTCGTTAAGACTCCGAGTTTCAGAGTTGTTAGGGCCGCTTGTGGGTTGTTGACTTCATAGTTAATGAGACTCCTGAACTCATTCTCAACACTCCATTGTCTAAAATAGATGTAGCACGACTCAAGGACACAATCATTAGACAATAAAGTTACCTTGTACCTTAATGTTGCTCACCCTAGCTAACATCAGGGCAGTACAGTACACTTGGTACTCACTGTAGAACTTGGCCAGTCTTAGGTTTTTTTTCCACAAACTGGCAACCACCAAGGCTGCTGATTGCTGACGAAACACAGATAGCATGTGAAACCAATGGCGTTACACTATTGGCTCACAAACCTTGCTAGAAGCTGGAACCAGCTGTCAGAATTCTTACACAGAGATAAACAAAACAATCATTTTGGACCTGACAAACATTTTAAAATTATTGATTCACAATTATAATAGAGTTTTTAAGGAAAAGAGATACTTTTATTCTGTACCTTTCTATAAGCTCTGTAGATGTATTATTTTTTTGTCTACATAAAGACTTTATCAATAAGACTTTCTAATGTGCACGGATACAATTCTCTCTGCCAAGTTATCTGTATGTGTGATCGCATGTGTATTTATATGATTTCCGTGTGTGTTTTTGCACACAGGAGTGCAGTGTGATCGTGATATGTGATGATGCATATGTCTATGTGCCTGTGCACATGTATACTGAAATGTGTGTGCGTGTGTGTCTCCAGGCTGCCTTGAGGAGGCTCGCAGCAGGGTGTCCAGACAGCATCGAGGCAGCCGACCACCAACAGCTGATCAAACCTCGGCTGGTCGACTCTTTCCTGCTGTGTTCCAACATGGAGGAGAGCTTTGTATGACGGCCTGCACACCGAACACTGATAGTGGAGGGCTGAACTCATGTACAAGATCATGTGTCATGATACGGAAAGGACTAATGAGCAGTGACACTCCAAAATATCTCATCTATTTCCTGATTGGAGCTTCGGTTCGTCACTTACGGAGCCCTGACAAAATTTTGTTGCCCAAATTTCATCAAGAAAGGAGTGAAACTGCTAAAACGGATGCAGATGACATCTTTATGTATATGTACATAACTGTGTTGCCGTGAGCAACTCGGTAATCACATTAAATGCAATGAATGTGTACAGTGTTGTAGAAGGTCATTAGCTTATTTTATTCCACCAGGAATTTCATATCAGTAAATATATGGGTAATTACTTTGTACAAGTAGGTGCTATTTTTTTTTAAATGAACCCGCTTTGAAATGAAACACTTTTTATGCTATCACGGTGCAATTTATTTGATCTTGTCTGAAAGTATTTTATCCAAAGTATTTTGGCTATCTGAGACAGGAGGAAGATCCATCACACAAGTGGATAACACACTAAAATGACTTGATATGATCATCTGAAGCATTCAGCGTCTGAGTACCAAGATGTTTGTCTGATTAAATTCTTCTCAAGTCTTTTATTATTGGTCTGATGAAGAAATCTTTCCTTTTTTGACATTTCAATCAGCAGCCACTTTGTTGGGATAACCATTTTTACAGCTAAATTATTACAGTGAGATTAACCAGCAACATGTGTTCAGTTTGTTTGTTATTTGAGTACATTATTGAAGGGGAACTATTAGTATTTAAAATGTTTGATTGAGGCATATGGTCTTGAATTTGATTATGGAAATGCTTTTTTATTTAAAGAGAATTACCATTATTGTATGCCATGCATGGAATAAAGGCAATCATCTATCTGATGTTCAGTCTGTCCTGAAGTGAATTACTGTCTGGTTAATCTCTATGAACAGATATCTGCATACGAATGTAGAATCTGCTGGCAAGGGACAAGATTTTGGTATTGAAAGCGTTCTGGTGACTGACCAATCATGGCTGAACACACACTGGTTTCATGGAGGTAAACAATCTGCGTGGAGGGCAAAAGAGACGGAACACGGCTGAAATGAAGTCTTGGAACCCGTCAGCAACTATCTGATGATGGTTTAGTTTAGTTTTTTTTTTAACATTTTGAAATTGATTTGCAGTTAAATCAAGAGCCGTCTCTTAACTTTAATTCCATGCACGCGTCTCAAGTTGATTAATGGACTGTTAACGATGACCTGCACATGGAAGAGGAAGTCTTGGCCCTAATATCCGTCAACTGGGTATCATCTGGCTACACCAGAACATTGGCCATTTCCCACAGAGGCTTAATAGTCATCTGAAGATAGCCAGTGGGTTCCGCGATTTCTCAGAACCGTACTCAGAACATGGAAATCCTGCAAGAACACATCGTTAATACAGTGAACGTATGCTGCCAAAACAAATAGATATTCAAGGGGAAAGTGAGGAGTCGCTTAAAGTGATGACCCTACAGAGAATTATTATTCAAATCTGCAGCTCTCCTCAGCGTCACAGAGCTTTGAGTTAGTTTCAGCTCGGCTGTTTTACTGTCTGATCCATGAACTGACTGTTTTGGTTCACTTTTACTGCTCTCGAAAGAATGTTTTCGGTGAGAAAAGCTCTTGCTTTAACTTATCATTCTGAACTAAATACCAGTGTTGGACATCTTACTGAAGAAGTGTAATAAGTTACATAATTAGTTATGTTTCTTGTTATATTACTATATTACCTTTACCAAGTAACTTCTCCTGCAAGTTGTAACTTACCCAGCAACAAGCTTCTTTAGATCTTGTCCACTTCACGTCTCTCGACAATCGTGTCCTGATCTGAAATCCAGTGTCTGTTGTTCAGCCGAGGTTCATGCTGCATCACTGGCAATAAAAGCCTCATTTCCAGCACCAGTGTTTACTTCGACAAGTTCCACGTTGCTATGCTGCCATTTCAGATGCTTCAGTAATTTACATGTTGTATTTTTTGCAGTTAAAGCAGTTTGTTGCTTGCACAAAGTTTGCAACAGACCACAGTGTTGTTTGCATCTCTGACTGAGACAATACGACAATGGTGCTCTGTAACTTCTGTTAATTAGTTCTACATCGTCACTTAAGAAGTGAAGGCAAACATGCACACACACTCTCAGAGTTGAGAAGATGAAATTAAAATTTTAAGTCTATCTGATCTATTTTCAATATGCAGAGAATTTTGAAGCATTATTGAATAGAGAGAGATTAACAGACTGCACTTTAAATTTCATTCATATTTATTGTGCTCACATAGACACTGTTACACAACTGGTACAGCAGACCAACTCAAAATTTAAAATATCAAGCAGAAAGTCCCACCTTAACGCAGAACGAGTGCATTCAAGGTCCATGCAGCCAAAGTTCCTCGGAGGGCCCCCGACCTCCAGCTATCTCAGAGGAGCCATGCTCACACATTCTGTCTTGTCACAAATGCAGGCACAGAGATGAGAAAAGCCTTTGAATGAGACTCACAGAGAAAGAAACAGGCCAAGAGACGAAGAGGAGGTGGACCCAAAGGTCTACCTGTTGGTCCTCCGTGAACCACCAGGTCCTCTCATGAAAACAGGAGGGACATTTGGTATTTAAGCCTCCAACTTTCCAAAAAACCTCAGGTCTCGTAGGGAGGAATAGTGCAGAGTGTAGCTGTGTCCATTAAAAACTTGTCATTAAATAATCTGCTTTCACATGTTGAAAATTCATTCATTCACAATGGCTTTAATAAGAGTTCACATGCCCAAATGTAGCAGACATTTTCAGCTGTGACACGATACAGCAAGTGATTACAAAGAAATATGTGAGGACTTGTCTGCACAACTTGTCCTTTGTATTGTCATCTCTTTGATAAAAACATTCTCAGGTTTTTTTTCTCCATACGCCTTCCTCTCCTTGGAGAGACAATTGAAGGCCTTCTTGCTTTCTCTGTAGCTTCTTTTTCACCTAAGGGCACTGCTGCTGAGCCTGGACTTGTAACACTCCAGCCAAGTGTGGAGACAATTGAGCTGCTTCGTGTGCGCGTTGTCCAGCGTACATGTGGGACCGTGTTCAGAGGCCTTTGTGATAGAATATGCTCCTGCCTCGCTTTGTTGAGACCCGATGAAATATGTATCGACGCAGAGGAGAACTAAACAGACGGCCTAAAAACACAGGTTCCTTTGATATTGTTTTGGTTCGACCATCACCATGATACTATGAACTGCAGCTCAGAGTTTTTCAGTTTCTCTCAGTTTCTGAGCTCTTGAACTTTCCTTTTCCTTCTACTCCATCGTCTTCTGTCTATATGTTGCAGTGGTGGAGCAAGTACTCAACTCCTTAAGTAAAAGTACTAAAAATGTCCCCTGTGACTATCATACTACTATATTTTATATCATTAGATTATTATTACTCATGCATTATGTAAAAGCAGGATTACTGTTGAAGTTGAGATGGAGCTAATTTGTAACTACTTTGTATAGGACTGCAACTAATGATTATTTTCTGAAAAAAATCAGAAATTAGGGATAAATGCCATCACATCTCCCCTGAGCCGAAAACGACGGTTCTCTTGCAACCTATAGGCTAAAGGTAGCAAGTTACCTACACGTGTACACAAATGTAAACAAGCTAGCAGCTGTTACCTTTTTCTTTGCAGGGATTTAGTCATTTTAATCAGGGCATGGCAACTTTGTGGAACTTTGACCAGCAAAATTGCAGCCGTAATCAAAAGCAAAGACATGTGTGTGCTTGACCCCACAAACTGCCTACAAACCAGCAATCTGAGTTCTGTGTGTCTCACATCCTGCATTGCCCACAACCAGCACCGGCAGCCAATTTTTATTCATCTGCATTCATAGTAGCCTAAAACTAACTCCTAATATAAGCATCACAAAATAGTCAAATTATTGTACGCTATTGCTTGTTTGGAATTATTGATTGTACATCAGAAGGCAAAATTAACTTACAAATACAACAATTATCGTACATCTGGCAACGCTGGCACCATTGCTGCATCCTGGGCTTTGAGCCACCCAAGATGATTGTGACTGGTGTAAAAAAATGTATACAAGCCAGAGTGTTTCCCCTCTGTAGCAAAATGATAATGGGTGCAGCCAGACCTTTCCTCCAGAGCTGTGGAGGTAGTCTGACTATGCATAACATAAATAAAAGTGCAATAGTTCCCTCTGAGGTGATTGGAAGTAGAAAATGCCGTGAAAATAAATGCCTCAAGTAAAGTTTAAAAGCAATTGATACCATTTTAAATAAGACAATTTTATAATAATAATAATAATAATAATAATAATAATAATAATAATAATAATAATACATTAATTAATTAATCTATAGAGCTTTTAGAAAGGTGCAGAATATATTTTCCTTAAAAATATAGCTAGCAGTGTTACTATCCTTGTAATATCAAAGTTTTAAGGTGGTGGTCAATAATGAAAAATCAACAAACCGATCCAATCTAATCTAATTATTCATCAAAAGCGTTTCAGAATATCACAACCACCACTTTCTTTTTTAATGGAAATACACATTACAAATGAAACTTGGTACTTCATAATGAAAGGCCGAGCTGCACTACAGAGTCATTTTCATGTCAGCTTCACTGTCCCAAACTATAAATCACAGACACTTTGTGTAGGAAAGCTGAAGTCTAATGCAAGAAGACACTTCTTTGTAACTCTCTGGAGGCTTTAATATTTTATGTCCCACATCTTTTGCCTTTGCACTCTATTTTTCTGGGAAAGTTTTTCTCTGTGTGACTTCTTTTCTTTTTATTTTAGAAAATGATTGAAATTTCTTCTTCCTTTGAAAGTGCTTTCAGATGTTGATACATTAGACTTTACTTTTGCAAAACTTGCAAATTAGTCTGAAATGATTCAACCAAACTTACGAGTCAAGTTCCTTTGGCTTAGAGTTAAAAGTGCTTTACTTCACATTTTTCCAAGAAGCACACAATGAAATGTGGACTTTTGTTTTCAATGTTAGTCTATTGATGAACTGTAATTCAGAACCAAGGACTCATCAAGGAAGAGTTGAAGGCTGTTTTCACGGAGCCCCACTCTGGAGGAGCTCCTGGAACAATGTGATGTCTTAATATCGTGTGTTAAGACGCACATTTAAACAGCTTCTGTCGGTCCTATTAGCCTTCAATAACTTCAATAAGGTGTGAGGTTGTATTTTTGACGAGAGGTCAAGAATATGCAATATGCTCAATATTCAAGGCACCAAGATAATTTATCTGCATTATAAAACATAATGAAATAAAATTTTGTATTTTTTTCATGCTACACAAACATAGAACATATATACAGTTATTCATTTACATAAACATGTATAACAGGTTGTGCATTTTTTTGAAGTTGCATTTGTAGATGGCACATCCCCAATATATATATATGTATATATATATATATATATATATATATATATATATATGTGTGTGTGTGTGTGTATATATATATATATATATATATATATATACATATATATAATATGGAATAAATAATTTAGCTGTAATTGCAGCTTCAGTGTTCAGACTTTGGTTGAAGGACTGGGGAGGGAACAACTGTTTTACTTTGTTTATATGTGGCGGACCCTGCCACCTTTCTATCTTCAAACAGTGTTCTATCCTTAATTTCTTCTGAGTAAAACTTGTTTATTCAGTTATGGTAAAAAAATATATTTCTGAGTTTGCATCATTACCTCATTAATGTTGTAATCTGAGTTTGAATTTCTTCTCAAAAACTACATAGTGCTCCTTTAAACTCTGGCTCTTAACAGACACACAGACCATGCATGTACAGTGTGTGCCTGCATCTAACTGTTCGCGTGACAACTCAGCCTCTGACTGAATGTAAATCTAACCGGTTATTTCATTTCGTTTCCCTCTTTTTCTCCCCTTGTCTTCACATGATAATGCATTAAGAGTCACGACGCCTCAAGACGAGCATTGATTTCATGCTCAAGCTGAAACTTTTCAACTCACACATCATCTCTGTACAAGTTCACAAGACCAAGAACAAATTGAAATTCACTCATGTGTTTGCATTTTCTTCATATGCAAACACGCTCATTCTGCCTCAAAAATGTGCTTCATGTTCTGTCAGTTTTGGACCATGAAACTGTAAAAACTGAAACACACACACAAAGACTCTCTCTCTCTCTCTGTCTCTGTCTCTGTCTCTCTCTGTCTCTCTCTCTCTCTCTCTCACACACACACACACACACACACACACTGCAGCACATATAGACCTCACAGTAAAAATACTAATTATGACTTCAGTGCCATCACCTGTTGGACAGCCAATTAAGAGTGTAACATTTCTGTTCACTGATATCTCTCCCCAGCTGGCTCCCATTAGAGCACCCAGTGGGGATTTTAATTGCTGAAATACAACCACAACATTGAGAGTAAATTAATATCAGCACTTTGCGGTCTCAACTTTTGGCCAAAGTCAGTGGAGGGTAAAAGCCTAATGCCAAAAAATTTCAGGGGTTTGTGTACAGTGGTCATAGCTTCATCCTGTAACCGCAATGCATTGGTACTTCATGAAGTTTTAACCTCTGTACTGCACAAATCTCCAGTCATGATATTATTCTACGGCATGTGTCTTGATACTGCAGAAAATAAATAGTAAATCAACATAATGCTTTAAAAACTACAGGCTGAATAACCAGAGTTTTACCTTTTAGTTTTTGTATTGCAGGACTTCGTTAATATTCATTTAAAATGCTTAAATGAGTTGGTCCCCATTGTGTTTATGTTATGCTTATGTCCGTTCCACTGACCCACAGGTGGAGGTAATGTGCAAAGATGTGGGAATTCACCAGTAAAGACAGGGAAGAAGGAGCATGCAAGCTGGCAAACATTTCTGAAAACAATGCTGCATTTAAAATACCTTTTAAATACCAGTTTTGCAAATGTTTGATGGGGGAAGGAAATGCATTCAACACATTTTAGAGCTCAAGGATGCACACAATGGCTTTGGTGAGTAACAATGAATGCAAACTTAACATTTGTTGGTTCACAGGAAATGTCTACAGGGCACTAATTACCATTTTTACACCAAAGTTGGCATGTATATGCTATTTTTTTTTTAAATGCACTAAAAATAGGTGATTGACTCCTTTCCCATGGTCAAGAGGCGAGTTTACCTTTCATTTTGTTTTTGTTTTGTTGTTCCTCATGTGTCACACCATCATTAACAGAGAATTGGCATGTTCACCCAGGTGTTGTGTTGTCATCAGAGCCTACTATTTTGTCATTAGCCATACTGCCAGTGGCGGAGCGTGGGTCTCAGCACAGAGAGGGCGGAGCATTCTCGATGGGCCCTTGTGATAGTTATTTAAACATTGCATTTATTCCATTATTTAAACATGCCAGTCACACTAAATATTTCTGCAGAAGACAATGCCACAGATCACCCCCTCTGACACACACACACACACACACACACACACACACACACACACACACACACACACACACACACACACACACACACACACACACACACACAGGTCACTGTCTGAGTCAGTGGCTACCATGTCTAAGCCATGTAGCTACCATGTTAATTGTAGACTGTCTGTGTCCATTTAATGTTTATGTTGTACAAAGACATGGTAGCTACTGACTCAGACAGACATCAACCTGCTTGAGCTTTCCGCACCATAGACAGTGTCGGTCACAGACTGACAGTCAGTCAGACACAAATCAACTCAACTCAGTAACCAATCACACAACTCAGTAACCAATCACACAACTCAGTAACCAATCACACAACTCAGTAACCAATCACACAAGCAGCTCCATGGCTCCATGTTGTCCCTGTGTGATGTTCAGGACAGGTGAGGACAGTCTGAGGACAGAGAGCTCTGAGGTTGAAGTTTATAATTATGAAATGCACCGTGAATATGGGGTTCCATTTGTGCCAAAAATATGTCGCCATGCGCACTGTCTATGTCTACTGAACATGTGAGAAGACATTTGTCTATGTCTATTAAACGTTGAACTGTCACTATGTTACTATGTGTCGTTACTATGTGTCATTACTACGTGTCGTCTTGATGCGTCGTCTGACAACGTCGTTATGCCTGGCAACATATTTTTGGCACAAATGGAACCCCATAGTGACAGGTCTGTACGTCTTGACCACATGTCAGCTGTTCAGCTGTAGTAGAGGAAACTCCGCTGTTCTCAGCTCCACCGCGAGGAGCGCTTTTTTAAAAAAAAATTTTTTAATTTAGCTCCGGTAGCGACCCGGCTGAAATGCGTGAGGATGCGCGGATCCTGTGTATTTATCAAAGCTTGGTCACCGTGCTGAGGCACCGGGTTGGTTTGAGCTGTGTTCATGAAGTTAGAGGCTACTTTCAAACTCGTTACTCACTGGTCGTCGGCGTTTTAGCGATCGTACAGCCTGAGGCCAGTGTACAACAGGTTACAGTGTTGTTGTCTCTTTTCACCTCCTCTCTCCCTCGCAAAAACATGATTTTGAAAAGTGGGGGGGACATGTCCCCCCTGTCCCCAGTGGAAATTGCGCCCTTGTTAGAAGGTGTTAGTGGGTTTTGTAGAAGTAGACTGCAAGCTAGCAAACATGGATGAAAATAAATGCTGCATTTAAAATACCTAAAAAGAAAACATTTTTTTTTGTCAGTATTTAGCCAGCATCCACTCAGTAAAACCCAGCAATCCTTGCATTTTTCTAGCTTTTAATATGCAGAACCTCATTTTGGCACAATACAATTCCCTCTGCACCTGCCTGTTGGTTTGTGCTAAAACTACCACTAGACCAAGTCAGACTGTAGATTCTGGTGTTTACAGTAAACTTTCAAAGGCCTTCAAGGTAAAACAAAACCCATTTCTTCTTTGAGCTCAACAGAATTCCTGATGGACTGCCACGAATTTGTTCATTGTTGCCTGAGTGCACCTTAATTCGTGGGAGGCAGGACAGCAGGAGGTCGCTCTGCGTGGGTCAGAATTGACCCTCAAATAAACGCTCAGACAGCTCCTTTTTGTCCCAAGACGTGCGGCCTTGATCAAATGTTTGGCATATTCAGAGACGCAATTTATTTTTCACGCCGTGAAGTAAAAGATAAACAATGGTGATTAATTTTCAGCGACAGAAAATGAACATTTTAGAAGAATTTTTTTTCTTTCACTAAAATAACTCCCCAGCGCGGCGTGCAGTAGCTCGTTGGACGGAGAGCAGCATGCTTGTGGAAAAAGGAATGAATTAATTAAATGTGGTGATTAAAATTTGAGAAGCCACAGTCTTGTTAGTTTCAAAGGGTGTTTTTATTAAGTCTGTATTTTTTCATTTTGGTGTGTGTGTGTGTGAGACAGAAAGAGAGAGAGAGATCCTGCTGCTCTTTGGGGACTGGGGCTATTGCAGCAGAGAAAATCTGCCTTGAACAACTTGTGTACACACACACACGAACACACGTTTGTACCGCTGAACTTACGAGGACCCTCACTGACATCATTGATTCTAGCTCCTAAACCAAAATCATCTTGCGCACGTGACTACTAACCCAAACCCTTAACTGAAACTATGAAAATAATCTCCTCACTAGTGTTGCATTGATGTTTTCAAGGTTAATTCCCCAGATTCACAAAATCATATTTTCTCACTTACCTCTTGTGATATGGTTATCTATCTAACCTACACTGGAGTTTTCTTTTCTGTTATAACCGCTAACAAAGTGGCTTCACTAAGTCAGTTCCAAACATGTTTCATTTCCTACAACTTCATCACTATAAAAGCCCCACGTTAATTAGTCATTTAAAAGCTTTTATTGTGAAGCAGCATTACGGGAACATTGTGTTTTCACCAGCAATAACTAAACATGACTCCCAAAATAGCTGGAAGCCAACACAACAAAACATTAAAACACAACAGATGTTTGAAAGTACGAACAGGAAGAGAGAAACTAAAGTGATTCAGGTAGAAACTATGAAAGCACTGAGAGCTGGTCCATCGGTGTGGCCCAGTTTGACACAGCGTGGCCAAGGTGCTGGTGGAAAAAACGGCAGAAGGGTGGCCGAACTTAGGTCAGTTGGCTGCTTTGTACCTTCCGTGTCATGACAACAGCAGACAGCAAGGTGGTTGTGTTTGTACTAGTTGGAGGATGGCTCCCTAGCTGAAGGCTGTGCTCTGTTCCAGAGTGACGTAGATACGTAGCGGAGGAACAGACTGGACCACTAGAACACTGTTCACTGTTCCACTGAGGAGAATAACTCCCTTTGCTGTGGACTTTGGCTTTTGCAGAGAAGTTCATAAGCACACACTTTTACCAACAAATCAGACAATCTTGCTTTCTTCTACACATGCTCCATGTAAATATATAGGCTACACACACACACACACACACACACACACGCACGCACACGCACACGCACACGCACAGACAGAAATCTGTTTAGATAATTAGAATAAAACGTTTTCCATTGTCTCTTTTAAAAACCATCAGGTTACAGAACAGCCTAACTTAACCCCTGTTCACTACGGCCGATAACACACACTCACGCGCGCGCGCACACACACACACACACACTTTCCCCTCTCTGGTCCTCTGAGCCCTCTCGCTTTTAACAGGCCACCACAGCACGCCTTCTCCATTTAGGTCCTCCAGTCCACCCAAAACCTCCTGTGAACACACACTCACACTCCTGTTTCCTCTCTCCCTCCAGCGTCTCAGAGGATTTGTGGACAGATTGTTTCTCCTGCAGACGACCAGGCAGCAGAATTGTATTTGTTTTCTCTGCAGCGCTGCCTGTAACTGCAGACAGTAGCAAACCGCCGGACTGTGTGTGTGTGTGTGTGTGTGTGTGTGTGTGTTAACTGTCTATGTCGGAGTGTATCATGTAACAGCCTTTCAGTTTTATACGTCTAACAAGCCTGACAGTGTTTGACACTGTTTTGGATTGGCAGGAGCAGTTTTTGGACTCCTGCTGGATAGGAGGAAATGCCCACATGTTACAACTTACACATTCAATTTCTATTTTCTATTTATTTATTCAATATATTTTCACAAATTAAAAAACAGTTAAATAGACAGTTGATACAGTTTTTTAGGGAGAATAAAAGTAAATACAGATTGACCTCATGTCTGTAACCTCCTGTGTCCCAAAGTGACTCTCCTGGTTAAACATTAAGACGGGTGGCTGATTGTGTTTGCCCTCTTGTAGTGGCTGTTTGAGTCTGAATAACTGGTGTTTCTGGGGTTGTGTGTGGCTCTAAACTCTTTTCCTAAAAGTTAGGAATCTCATCCACACATGCATGTGTATTTTTTAAAACAAAGCTTTTTGAATGCATTTTGGCCTTCGTACACACGTAAATAGCGTTTTAGGTCGATGCAAATAGACCTTTTGAAAAAAACTCCTTCCAGGATGAAGATATTCAGTAATTGGTTGTGGATGCAGGAGGCATTCATAACATATGTTCTTCTACGCACAGAATTCTTTATTTTTATTAAGGAAGCATTCACACTATTGTTCTTCTGGAATTTATTTTATTATTATTACATCTTCCGGGTCTGATATTTTGGCCCTTAACTCAACATTTTTCAACGTATTCACTCCATTCAAACACCAAAATATTCATCTCAATTGGGAATTGACCACGTCTATTTTTCTCATTGATATCATTCATAATTTCAGGGATATTCAGCGTTTTTTGGCCATTTTTTCCCATTCAAGCAGAAGACAGAATGTCCAAAAAATCCCACAATTTCACAATTTTTCAAGCATTTTCAAAGCTTATCTAGTCATTCACACTTCCAGATAGAAACTCCATTCAAACTCTGAAATATTCCACAATTTGTCTACATTCAAGGTTGTATTCATCTTTCAAATCCCATTAAAACTTTTGAAAATATTCAACCTTCTTTGAAGCTTTGTAATATCGCAATTATAATGGAAGTCAATTAGAAATCACTTCAAACCCACTCATTGTCCAACTCTTCCCCCTCCTTCATACATTCTCATAGAAACTCCATTCAAACTGTGAAATGTTCACAAAGATTAGGACTTTCTCACATCAATTCAACTTTTTCACAGCATTCATACTTTTTGCACAGTCGCAGTTCAAACATTGGTAACTTTTCAGCCACTTTCAGATTTTTGCATTGGTGTGTATGGGGTGGAATGTTGACAGCCAGAGTGCAGGAGCCAACTGACAGAGTGCGGAGCAGCTCAAAAACATTCAGAAAACCTCCTCTTCAACTCGCGCTCGCTTCCACAATCTTCACTCCAGACGACATCAGATTCTGATTACAACACCAGCTTGTAGGAAAACTCTTGCTGGTCGCTAGAGTGGTTCTCTGGAGGCAATCGGACAAAAACTTTTGGCTCGGTGGGCGTTTAACTGACAGGAACACCGACCAACTGCCGCATTAAGTCCCATGAAACTGAGAGGAAAATATCTGGAGGCAGGCAAACACATCTACTTTTCTGAACTGCTTCACAAGACACATTGTTGACCACACACACACAAAGATTTCACAAAGTGCTCACAAGACTCTCATAGTTTCAACCATATCATTATTTGAGTGATAACAGTTACTGTTTTGGAGGGAGAAGCATGATAATGTGAGGTGAGCCTCAGCTAAACTCACTATTAAATCAACTCTCACAGTCCGTTACCACGACCACCCTGGTTACCATCACCGTGGCAACCGAGGTCAATTGGGCCAACACAGAGAGAGACAGATTTATCAATGAGTCAGTTTAATACACACAGTGACATACAGACTATATTTCCAAACATTGTAACTATATTTAACTATTATCTTTTCATTCATTCAAGCCAGAAACTCCATCTCAATATTAAATGTTCCCAATCACTGATGCACTGACATTTATTTAACTTGAATTCATAAAGTCCTGACATTGTTCAAAGTTTTCACAGCCAGCATTGTGCATTTGGCTTCAGCTTCTCAACAGGGAGCATTCACAACCGCAAGTTCTTCAGAACTTGCCTTCTCTAGTTCTAAGTGTTAATGTCTGGACGGGCAGATCCTGCCGCTAGGCATCAATTATGCAAATATGTGACATGGTGACATAGTGTGATGTCACAAAGTCACAGAATTAAAGGCGGGACTACTGATGAGGCGTTACAGGAGCGGTGTTTTCTGTTGGAGAGAGGAGCTTCTCTTGGTGCAGACTTTGGGCTTTTTAACTTCCAGGACCTTTTACATGTACAAGGAAAAAGTCTTATTCTTTAAACAAATTTGCTTTCTATCTGACCAACACTGCAGCTGCACTCTCTGTCTCTCGCAAAAAGCAGAACAGAGCAAAAAAAAAAAACGCCTTAAATCCAAAATAAAATATAACATTTCCATCTAGTTTTCAACACCTTTTATTGGGCACATTTAATTTTAAATGTTGCTTGTCATGTTTTTCTTTCTGTTTCATCTCTTGCTCTGTATAACAGCTACATGCAGACTTAATTCCATGTATCCCAGAACAAAGCCTCACACAGCTGCTCGGCAGAGAGCATCGAAGCCGCGGCCTCCTTCGACGCACTGTTTCTGCGCTGCTGCCCTCCGATCTAACATGGCAGCGACATTAAAATCTCTATTTAAATCACTCTCTGACACACAGACAAGGGGGGATACGTGGAGGTGGAGGGGGCAGAGTGCTTGTCAAACCCCTCCACCTCCTCCTCACATACCCTGACAGGGGAAATTACTCCAGCCCCTGAACTGAGAGGCTGGCCTGGCCTTCTCTATTAGAGACACTTGTAGACGGAATAAAGAGTCCTTCATTAAGAGGGGAAGCGAGTCACTGTGTGTATTTTCCAAGTGACTGGTATTTCCTCGTAGATGTACAGTCTTGTCAACAAGCTGACGATGGATTATCCTCAACCTGCTGTTAACACTTCGTCTAAGTATTCACTGCTTTCCTCATCAAACCAACTTCATGCTACTTTTCCACTTACCTCTCAACAATTAAACAAGAGCAGCACTTGTAACCAAAGCAGGTAAAGAAGCAGTAGATATTAACTAGACAGAGCACTTGACAGATGTTTTTCAAATACAGCACAGCACTTTCTCCCCCCCCCCCTCAAAAGAGACCCAACAGCAGCATTGAGGGCAGATCTGTGTGATTTTCCAGCTAGATGAAAGTGAATATGTGATTAACATGCTATAATTGCGGGCAGTCTCTCTTTTTATTTCAAGATGAAATGATGCGCGTTCTCTTCCAAGCCAAGGTCAGAGGCCCAAGCCTATGCAATACATATTTAATGGAGAAAGACAGAACGTGAACATATGTGACTGGATAATTGAAGCTGTACAGTATTTTTAAATATAATCCGCAGCTGGCCTGCAGAATACACGAGGCAGTCAAATAAATCACTGCATCTTTACGCTGCATTATTTATTATTTTCAATGTGTCATTAATAAGACATGTTTTTTTTCTCCAGTTTGGTTTCAATCCAGAGAATGATTGTTCATTTCCTCAACATCTAACATAACTCAGTAGCCAGACCACAACTCGAACACACTCTACTTAACATAAAAGTACCTCTGCCTCATGTGCTGACGTGGTTTCGTGGCTCATTCTTCATTTCCAGAGCGTTTCAGCGTTACCGCCATGCCGCCATGCTCTATAAACTGTGTCCCAACCGCCTGCACTGCTCCCGGCAAACAGCATCACAAGCACGAGTTCAAACATATAAAGTGAGCAGAATTTAGCTTTACGAGTGAGCCCCAAAGAATCAACCAAGGCTGGGACAAGACAGCATTGTTGGATGGTGAACACCCCGAAAGATTGTGGTGAGAGATGGAGCTGGTTAAGCTTCACTTTGCCAATGATATCAGATTAAGCAGAGCTTTCAGGGCCCGTCCGGTGCTGGCTACGTGGATGACCTCATCAGCTGTGGCTCGGGCGGTTTGGCAGCGAGGGAGCGTGTATAAGCTGTGGCAGGAGATGAGAGAAAACACAGTAGAGACGTTTTCTGCAAAAAGAGCATGTTGGTGCCGACACTGGCAGCATTTTTAATCCTTAAATGCTTTGTTTGATAGAATTAAGACAACAAGAGTAATGCTTTGGAAGCATTTGGTGGATTTAATCCTTAAAGGAATCAGAGACTTTTTATTCACTTTTTATTATATGTAAAAGCTTTGTACAGGGCAACGGTAGTTTAGACAGTGTGGTAAATTTTCAACAAAAAACAGTTGTAAGAAATCAGTAAAATGCCAGCAAAACACTCTGAAGCACTGAATCATTAACCTGTTAAAAAACAACCTCAGTGGTCTCTGGACTACAGTCATCACACATGTCTCTCTTGAAAGGCAAAACCTTATGGTGTTTTATCAAAAACTAAGTATTTAGCTGCATCACAATACCTATACTACTGTACTCTTTAGTGTCCCAGAAATACATTTAGCATTCCCCAATACATAATACATCAAATGCCACATTCCTCTGCAGAGTGCCAGATACAGTATGTCACTGAGCCGCTGAGAGATGATTGACAGATGGTTCCTCAATGACAGATAGCATCACATTCGCGTGAAAGTACTATTTGTTTATGTGTGTGCAGCAAGAGCAAGAGGTCAAAATTCAAGACGCAATGTTACATGAACAATGTTGGGTTACTGCGTTATCTACTGAGAAGAGTAGATGAAGCAACTGCTTCATTTTATTCACTGTATTTTTGGGGGGGACAAAAGGAAAAGAAAATACTTTTTTTCCAGACTATTTTTCAAGTAACAGATTGCTTTTATGAAAAACTAACTAAATAACGGTTACTTGCATCACAGAACTAATGCGTTATGTTACTTGTTACAACAAAAAAGTAATCTGAGTGCTGTAAGGGATTACTTTGTAACAACTTACCCTCAACACTGATGATGAAGTAGTTTGTCCCAATTGTATGCATACTGCATGCAATGTTCTTTGTAAAGGCAGCTGCAGATTGTACTAAAGTAAAAATAAAAGTATGCGATTTGGTAACGCGATGCAGGATCTGTTACAGCGACACTGAACCAAACTTACAGTCAAAAACTTTTTCCCAACACAGACTCATTCCAAAATGACTGAATACGTATGTATCATCGCTCCTAAAACTACGGAAAGAAAACTACCTAGTTAGGTTTTGGTTTGGATTAAAATTAAGTATGTTAATTATATTACATTATGTACGTGACGTAACTTTTACTGGCAACAGACAACAGAGACATGGGTTACTGACCAAACACTCTATAACCATGACCTATAACCACTGTTGCAATATAAAGGTATCTAATACTTATTTCTATTAAAAAAAACATTACTTACAGCAGCTTACCATTAACTTATCATTCTGAAGTAAATACTGATTGCACAGTGATGGCTGAAGAAAATTGAAGATTGGATTAAGTCAGTCTGCCATTGCGAAAAATCAAAACAGAAAGAGGCATTCTTTTCCCAGGTCGCTATCCCCAGGTTATGGAGGAACAACTGGAAAATTTGTGGAACCCCGCTAATGGAGGAAGCAAAGAAGGCGAAGAGGGAGAGTGATAGAAACCGAGGTAAAACAAGAGCGAACGATGGAGAGTGCTGGTGTTGTGTTTAAGTCTGTTCCCCTGTTGATATGTGTTTCCCCTTGCCACTGGGACCTGAGACAGTTCAATACTGGTGTTCTCTTTACTTGATCAGTAAGAAACAAAACCTGCCTACTTATTAATACAACCGGGTGTTTTACCCTGCACTGAGATCAGAATTTCAGGGTCAAATTGGATTTCTCTTGTTCGTTTTTTGCTTTGGACAGTAGCCAGGCTTCTAGTGGTTGCCATGTTGCTAAAACCATCAGTATTACCACAAGGAGACCCAAGGATGGGCGAAAGTTGAAAAGTTGTCTAGTTAAAATAACTCACCGTTGACTTTTGGGACACAAACAGCAGTCTCCCGGGTGAAAGTCCTGTGTTTAACCCATCCATCCCGTCCTCCTTCAGATGCCGACTTCCTCTTTTGCTCCCATCATAATTGCTATGGCCACTAAGGTCGCCACCTAACCAGAAACATGAATATGGGTTGAAGAAAGCTGCTTTCACAGTCCACCTATCTGGTCCTTTTTTTTTTAATGAGGAGGCTCTGGTTTTTCTTCGCCTTACTTTTCAAACTTCAAGAAGAAGCAAAAAAAGAAGTGGTAAAAATATTTTATAAATTAATTAGTTAGCTGATGGAAAAACACCATGTCCTGCTTCAAAGTCCATACATATAAATCAATGAGTTAGATACATCTTTAATTTCCTTTCCCTGGTCTCTTAAGGACGATACCTGTCGTCATCTTGAAGTTGTTGGATCATGTAAACAGTGACTGTGATGGAAAGAAGTCCAGGACTTGATTATTTTGATTAGTCAACTGATGACCTGACCTAAAAATATATTGGGATATTGTCCACAAACCACCCAAAGCTATGCAGACGTCTCCACCTAGAAATGAGTATTGTGTAGTACTACCTGAAGTGCAGCAGTAAAATGAATGAACACTCCTGCAGCTGCTCCAAGACGTGACACACATATCCCATCCACATCTCTGATCTGTCAGTGTGAGGGAACAATTAATTGCAGATGCAAAGTATTTTCATTCCCCATGCAGATCAACAATGTCTTTGGCAATTAGCCTCCCACCCCCTCCCCGATGGCTGAGGCCTGAATCCTGCATGTCACCCTCTTAACATAATGAAGAGACAGCGGGTGTCATGTCTGGACTTTGCAAACTGCTCCTGACATGAGAGTTAGAGTATTAAATGGACTAACTGCCGGCTTTATCATCGAGGAACACCGGTGTCTGAGCCCAATGATTACCGCGGCCCCAAACAAAAATGACATTTGTCTGACAATAAAATTGGATACTAACCTGTCTGAAAGCAGTCTCCATTTGCCTAGAACAAATGTTGGCAAACAGTTTGACACACTTTCCCCTTGAATGCAAAGAGAAGGCGAAGCCATCCTTTGGCTCACGGTAATGGCCCCTCATTGTTGGCCACAGAGGATGTGGCGCTATTCATACCGGTGGATGATTGAAAAGAAAATTGAATCCCTTTTGATGTGATAAATGTGTCTATTACTGCATTTGCACACAAAATGTCGGTGGAAATTATAGTGGGGAGGCAGGGCTCAGAGGAGAAAATACATAGGGATGGCATATTGGCTAGTTTTGATTGGAGCTGAAATATAAATATACTGTACCGGTAGATGTAATGAGTCCAAGCTCCCTGATTTTTCCACAGGAACTTCACAAATGAAAGGCCTTGACAGCCCCAATTGTAAGACTATATAAAAAGGTTAAATGTCTGCATAGCTCTCTCTCTCTTTTTCTCTTCAAAGAGCTGTTTGATAAAGGACACCAACAACTGTTTGCCTTATAATAAAAGGGAATTTTCTCTTTTCAAAAACTTCTGAAAGACAGCGAGAAGCCCGGGGAAGAAAGGAGCCAGGTATTTTCTGTTGCATAAAGTGCTATGAAGGACAGATTCATTTGAAATTGTTAAGACAGTTGATGAAGTGGTTTGATGTATACATTAAGCAAAAATGTTCTCTTACTGGAAGATAAAATATTCCTTTTTTTGCTATTTTGGTAGCAAAAAAAAAAAAAAAAAGGTAAGTATAATTATAAGAAAATAATACAGTATGGTAAAAACATCGGTGTCTCATCCACATATTGAAGTACAGTAGTATTATTTCAGCGTTATTAATGTGACAGTTCTTTTTGAGGGGTCACTTTAAGAGTTTACCTTCAAATAACTGAGCACTCTGTATGAATGAGGGAGAAACACTTGGAAAAATGTTATCTTTTAAAGGTAAAGATTTATAATATTACCTGTACAAGTGCCCGTGTTGGAATGATAAAAGATATGGAAGGTATTCTATAAAGGAATTTGAAGCATTATATTCAATAATGAAAACAAAAACAAGATGATAAGACATACAGTACACATCAACAAAGATCCTGTTACTCATGCGTACTCTTTTCTTCTGTAGTTTAATAAATATAAACCCCAGAGTCTGTTGATGCTGATGAATGTGGCTTTTCATTGAAAAATAGTTCAAAGTTCTTCTGAAGAAAATCTACTAATCGAAGGAATTCACATTGACGGCACTTTAAATGTGATCTCATTCAGTTGTATTCATTATTCATCAAATACCAGACTAATTAGAGGAGACTTGGTATTTAAAAGTCAAGGTTAGACAATTTTCACGTCATTTATTTTACCTTAGTTGGAATGACTCTATGTTCTTCTTCTCCTTTTTGTTTTATATGATTCGTATCATAAGTGCCAGTATCAATGTTAGACCACAGTTTGTAACATTAAGAGGATGTTTGTGTTGTGAATTTGCTGCAGGATGCCCACAGCCGTAACAGTTTGGCGCTTTTTTGGAAAAAAAAAGAAAACTCTCCACATTTTTCTTATTCTGTATACAGCTCTTCTCCAAGCATCTCCATGCATAACTGAGATTCAGTTTACATTCCATACACTCCAATTTATACAAACAAACAAACAAAGATGCAATTCACCTTTGGTAAGACCTTGCAATATATGCACACCTTGCTAACGGCTTTAATGATGGAAATGTGGGTCTATCGGTAGGTTCACCTTTGGTCCAAACTGAAATATCTGGATGGGTTCAGATAAAATGTTCTACAGATAATCTGAGGATAAATCCCACCACCTTTGGTGGTTTTGTTTTTTAGTGAATTATCTATACATCTATATAACATTGGATGGGATGTCAAGTAAGTACAGACATTCATGGTCTCCACATGATGAATCCCAATTAGTTTTGGTAATCCTTAGATTTTCTTTCGTCTTGCTCCACCAGCAAGTCAACAGCTACTGGATGGGTTGACATTTTGTGCCCAGAGGGTGAACCACATGAATATAGTGATTCCCCTGATTTCTCCTCTAGTGCTACCAAGAGATCCATATTTATGGTTTTGAGTCATATTTCTCAACAATTATTGGATGGATTGCCATGAAATTTAGGTTCAGACATTCAGATTCATACTTCAGTGACATTCCCATCAGCCTCAGCTGTTCTTTGTGTTTAGCAAATGTTAGGATGCTAGAGAGCTAGACAAAGTTAGAGAACAGGGTGAATGTTTTTACCTTCTTAGCATCAGCATGTTAGCATTGTAATGCTAAGAAGTATTCCAAAACTTCTGAATAGTCGATTGAACTGAGTCGGTCGATTGCTAGTGACTTGCAAAATGACAAAACAACACGACCAGTGGACAAGCGACAGGTGTACTGGACCATTGTTGTACATTTGCAGTTAGGTTAGGTTTAGACAAGAAAACCACATAGCTAGGTTTAGGAAATAATCGTGGGTTGGGTTAAAATAAATAAGTCATGTAACTTCAGTGACTTACATCACTGCCACTTAACCATCTTAGTCTTAAAAAATCTTAAAAATGTTCTTAAAAATGTCATCTTAAAAAGGTTGAAAAAAAACCCATTCACGTTTGGTTTCACACTGGCCATGAACAGCAGTCTCCTGGGTCAAAGTCCGTGTTTGTTTAACCCAACCATCCATCCCAACCTCCTCTTTATGCTGACTTTTTGTTATGGTGGGGTTTTCATTAGACCCAAATGCAGAGATTAGAGACACGTATTCAGGGAGCAAAAGATTTTTTTTTATTATTTAATAGTGATCTCTGGAGGGTAACGTGGATGAGATGACCAGGCTGGCAGGCAGGCAGGGCTTACTGGAGCTGGCGTGGAGGTACTCAGGTGAGCGGGCGAGCAGGAAGCAGAGCGGAAAGGCGCTTGAGGTTTCTGCAGACGAGCCAACAAAGACACGAGCATTAGCACAAAAGCAAATTACAGGTACACAAAATACTTAGAGTGATCTAGAAATACACTTGACACTTTTTGCTCTTTATACTACCTCACCCGACTTCTTCCTTTGCTTCCGTAATAACTGCTTTTGTATAGGTATTTCTGATTGTACGGCCTGTTGGTCTGATAAGCTGTCAGTCACATCCTGCCAGGAAGTGACCACAGAACTTCAGTGAAATTTGCAACACTGTCAGATTTTATCACTTCTTAATGAAACCTCACTCACAAATATGGCGAACATGTTAGAATGTCTACAGTACTTTAAATGATTGGTATTTATCATGTGTTATGTTACTAAATGCTAACAACCTTTTAAGCTCATTAGCTATAATCCAAACAAAGCCACCTAAATGCTGATTGGTTAGTGTAGCTGAGCTGTTTTGGCAAAGATCTTCGACCGCACTGATGAGTAGAAAAACTGCTGAAAATAGTCCCCAACAAATGCACAATTTTCTCCACAACTGTTTTAGGAAAATATTTAGTCTATTTAAGAAGTGGAATACATGTTTGTCTAGTTTTTAAAGTCATCTTCCGTAGGAACATAAGGACTTGGGGCTGATAGCCACTGACAGGCGAGAGTAGTCGAGTAGAATTGAGAGAATGACTCTCACATTTATTTATTTATTTTTTTTGTCATTTGATGGGATTTGTTAAACATAACAAAAATGAAGAATATCTCCAGCCTTATCCTTTAAAATGGAAAGTTGTGACCATAAAGCACAACCTGCAGCTGTTTCAGTTACTTCTCATTTTTTGCCAATCAATCCATCATCCAGAGAGCATGGAAAATGTTTAGTAGCGGCTTCCATTAGAAGGAGAAGTGAGGACTTAAATATAATCTGCAGATAGTGAAATCTTTCAATCCTCTCCTCTATTATTCTACTCCCACTCATTTTTTTCCCACATTTTCTTCAATAGGTATACCTGGTTCTTTTGCTTAAATGACTTCTGTGATCGTCTAAGTAATGTCAAGAAGTCAAGAGAAACTCCAGCAACATTAACTCAGTTTTATTACTCTTTCATGCTGTCTTCAACACAACTGGTGCTTTGGTGATCCTTTCATAAATGATTAATTTTCTAGGCTCAAAGGCCCAAATGTTAATGTCTGCAGACTCCATATTTAACAATAACGAGGGACAAGAAAAAAAGACAAGCCAGACATACAGTAAGTGAATCTGTCTGCAAAGTGTCATAACAGAATATTCATGCATGCATGGGTGGTTTTGTATGTCATCTCTTTTTCAAACCAGCCCTCTTGTTCGGCTGTATTTGAGAGGTACACGCAGCAACACAAACACAGACTGCGCTACTCGATTCTACCGCCTGACCCTTACATTTTTAATCGAGACACTCATCTCTCTTTCAATACACAACATCTTTGATGATGAGACACTCTTTGATGGCAAGTGAATTTCATTTGCGTCTAAAAGCTTGCAGAAGTATTCGGTTCAAGATGATCACCACATTCGTGACTTCTAGGCAATTACTGTAATGATGCAAAATGGTAAACATTGGCCCAACATCTAAATAATTTAACAGACTGAAAACATGCTGCTCCAATGTTTATGAAATTCGTTTTGTGTTTACAGAGTGATCATGTTGAAATGTTCCATGGCATTGAGTGAGCATGAAAGGTCATGTTTAACCCAACTAATTGTATGATATTTAAATGGGTCCTCTAGATGACAAGATGTCTTTGGTTAAACAATGGACTCCACCCTTTAAAAGTCTTTGCTGGCGCTGCACACAAGCCAAAATGTGATGCATCTGAAAATGATCAAAAGTGGCCTTATTGGGCTGATTTTTGTCGTATGCCTACTTTTTAGCTTGAATAAACTTCAACAAAGTAAGCTGTAACCTTAATTCTGTATCCAGCCTCTGGGACTTAGTGCAGTGATGTTTTGCAGCATGCTCAGTTTTTTCATGTTAGAACAGCGTGGTAGGGCATCAAGTATCAGAGAGCTGTGCCTAAATTGACTGCAAAGAGTTTTAGGAGAGAAAATATGCAGAGCTCAAATTGGACACAAGTGTCACATCTTCATGGCTGACAGCGCATGACATCTGTTTAATGACATCCAGTCCATACTGCGCGTTCACGTCTAGAGGCAGGGTGTCTCGATTCTCAATGAGATATAGGGGTAGGGCTACATGGCGATCCAAACAGAGATTCCTAAGAGGCACACTTCAAACTGTGGGTAATGAGATCTCTCTGTCGTTTCAAGGTTTTATGGTTCTTTTCTTTGTAACAAGTATAAAACAATCGGGAGCATTTTGCTGATGTCTCAGTTGCTAGCTTCTCTAGCTGGCTAGCTAGCTCTATGCATTACAGTCCCACATTTTGATGGATTTTAATGTTGCATTCCCCCCTTTAATGGCATATGATGCCCGTAACTTAAGTCCAGCAGTGAAGTAGCTGCAGTTGGTACCACTTCTTTAATGTCAGACATTAGAGTCATTACAGACATCAGAATTTTTCTCCAGAAGGTTTTTCTTTGTCCATGTGATCAGCAGCAAACTTCAGTCGAGCTTCAAGGTACCGCATCTGGAGCAAGGGCTTTTTTGTTGCACGGCAGCCTCTCAGCTCATGTTGATGCAAAACATGCTTGACTGTGGACACTGACACCTGTCTTCCAGCAGCTTCTAATTCACCGCAGACTTGCTTTTTGGTGGTTTTTGTTTGAGTCTTGACCACCCAGACCAGTTTTCTCTCAGCAGCAGGTGATAGTTTGTGTTTTCTTCCTGATCATGGCAGTGACACAACTATGCCATGCACTTTGTACTTACAAACAGTTGTTTTCGCAGTTGATCTGGGGACCTGTAACTGTAGCTGAAGATGCCATATTGCAAATGTCCGTTCATAACGTAAACACCATCAACTTCAACTGATGACGTATGAGGGCCCTGAAGGTTTGTCCCAATGGGTCCCAATTAGTAAATTTATTTACAGGCATACTACATGGTTAACACGATAAATTACAGCTGTAAGTAACTTTTAAAAATTTTTTATTGATGAATCTGATTATTTTCAAGATTAATCGATTCATCATTCAGTCTATAAGCTGTCAGAAAATGGACGAAATAAAATGCTCGTCACAATTCACCAGAGCCCCACTTGACTTCTTCACGTTGCTTCTTTTGTCCAGTCACCAATTACTATGAGAAATGATTAAGAAAAACAGCAAATCCTTAAACCTGGAACCAGCAAATATTTGACAATTTAGCTTGAAAAATGGCTGAGAGGGTTAACTGATTATCAAACTAGTTTGCAGATTGACTAAACCATTAACTGACTAATTGTTTCAGTTCCAAATTGAGTAAATATAAGTAAAAATCTGATTTTAAGGCAAATTTTAATCATCATCCTTTGGTTTGTTATTTTATCAAATGACTTCTCTTGTGGAATTCTGTCTAACACCACACGTGCCTGCAGCAGAGCTCCAACCACTGGTAGTTAATGTGTAAACTCTGCAGCAGTGGGGATGAAGACGTCCGATGGCTCTCAAATTATTCTGACAAAGCAGAGCAAAGGCCTCTGTTTTGGATCATTCAGACCTGTCTGTCTCACCGTGGCCTATGTTTGGATGGTGTGGACATAATTCAGCTGCTCTTAGAACTGAGTGGGAATAATATAAGACTTGTTGAAAATGGACAGAATGTCTGCTGGTGCTAGGAAGCAGCTTATCCATGTGGATGTCGGTATTGATGAGCTGGAACCTCGTAAAGGAATCCTGGACCTCTTGAGAAGACTCCGTCCTCATTGGAAGGCACAGGATATTCAGATGAAGGCAAGTGAAAGTTTGTGTCACCTGTGATTCACTAGCCACTTTGCAGAGAAAAAGATATGTCAGTTGGTTGAGGCTTGGTCATTCAGATAAACTTCTCCTGCTGTGACTCATGAACCCGCTGCTCACCTTGTATTATACAGATTGAGCATTGCACAAAATGCATATGCATTTTATCACGTAATGTCTTACTGCCCATAATAAGTAATGTGTAGCTCATAAAAAGGTGAGTAAACCCTGTTTGATTCAAAAAATCTTGGTGAACTGACTTTCATCCCATTCGCTGTTCAACTCCACTTCCTACTGCAATCAGCTGGTCATTTGATCGAGAAGATTTTTTAATTGATTTGGGGACAGTGGTATGGTTGTTAGCTAGCTTGTCTTGTTGTTTAACATGCTGTGAAACATATTTCTCTCTTCATCTCCTTGCTGCTGTTAATGTAGCTGCTTTGACCTATAGTATGTTAGTGTTCAAGTTTTCTGCTGTGTTGCAAAGTATTTTCATCGTTGTAAATTGTTGCTGATAACTACTAGATAAGATAAGTTACCTTGACCACATACCTTGACTTCCAGCGTCCTTGTGTCGACCATTAATTCCTGATAATGGACAACTCATTGGGCATTATCTCTTACATATTTGGGATCCATTAAAAATAATTGGTGTGTCACATTTTTAGTTTGCTCTATTTTAACTATATCTGTGCTCCACTAACTCTAAATGAGATGTTGAATGCCACATTTATCATGTGGCACGTAGACCTGTCTTTGACATTGTCACTGTGACATTTGTAAACTGCCTCTGTCTAATTTTGTATGTTTAGTATCTTTACACAAAAACAACAGCTGAAACTGAAATGTCTTATCTTCTGTACATTTAGCATGATATTGAATGACATCTTACTAAATACTAAAATACCAGCAGAAACTCCAAGGTAACAAGTCAACAAAGGTACCTTTCTTTTATTTTCTAAACCTGGGAACAGATGTCTAATGTTGTCAGAACAGGATAATCCCAGTCTGGTCCCATGTGCAAACACAAGGTCCAATCTTTCAGAGAAATAGGGTTTATGTTTGTTATGTGACAGCACATTGGGTGGGTGACCTCTCAATCTACACCAGGTCCTGTAATGTACACAGAGGAGTAGATGTTTCTCTTTCAGCCCTCAACAGTCCCTTTAATGATGTATTGTGTTCAACTGAGTGTACAAGGGAAGGACAGCGCCTACTGTTACACCTGCCCTTGTGTTTCTGTTTTATCTTGCATTTCATCTTTGAATCTATTTTACTATTCTTGTTTTTAAGCCTTCCTGTGAATCACTTTATAATCTGTCTTTTTGAGAAATGAAACAAAAGATCAAGCTCAAGGTGAAACAAGTTGAGGCAATTTGAATGCCTGATATGCACTTTAACTTTAAAAGGAATGGAAAACTAAGGAATACAAGACAAATTTACACAGGAGAGATTGTTAAAAAAAATAAAGCGACAGTGCTTCACACAAAAGATTTAATTAAAATAATTGCAAAGAGAAAAAATATATTAGCAAATCGAGAGGCAAGGCTGAAACAAATAATTACAAAAGGGAGTGTGGTATTTGCATAGCTTTTTTGGCACATTAATAAAAGCAGTTTAGGTTCACATGTTCAGAGTTCAAGCTTAGGAAGAGCTTTTAATAGTGAGTTTTTGTTTTCAAATGACAATTGATGCAAATAAGAGACAAAAGGAATTTGATAACAATGTCAAAGCTAGTGGAAAGTATCCACGTTGCCCTCCATCCACTATATAAATACATGATCAGATGTCAAGGTGGGCATGTTTGTTCACTTTCCATCTTGATGAGAAACTGTGGGCCTGCCTGTCTGAGGCTCACAAAATGCCTTGGGGACTGTGGCAGAGAATGAGAGACTTTGAGAAACCACTGAATGACAACAAATGTCCGATGAGGCCTTCGCAGGCAAACAGCGGTCACTGCGGTATTGTTGTGTACACACACGGAGCGGTTCAGGCTGTGCTGCAAGTGTGATCTGTAACGTGAACTCATTCAGGCTGCTGCTTTCTACAGCTGTGCATCTGTTTACATATCTGTCATTCAACTGCCGCGGCATGCACTCTACCTGTGCATGCCTGTCTGTTTCTCTACATGCAAGGTTAATTTTATGTTCATTTACTTCGGTTGTTTTCTGACTCAGTTTGGAAGAAGGATTAACTGTTAAAGACACTGTGCGGGCTTTAGTCTGTCCTTCAGGGTTTCAGTGATTTTACTGCTTTCATGGGAGCTTAGACCCTACCTCAAGGGTGCTCAGCTCCCATTGGCTCCCACTTATCTCAAACCCTGCTGCAGGTTCAGTAAAATCAGTCAGAGGTCCAAATGTAATTTCTATCCCTTCACTTCTTTACATTTCAGATTGTTGTCCTGTTCACAGACAATATCTTGACAATATCTTATGTCGATTAAAGTTTTGTTCGGAGGCTACTTTTTTTTTGTCATTTCCTGTTTTATTTTGGTAATTTTATCCTTGTGTGTCATGTGTCACTTTCTACTTCCTCCTTTTGTCTGTTCCCCTTTCTGCGCCTCACCTGTGCTCATTTAGTTAATCACTCCCTGTGTTATCCAGTGTTTTCTCCTCACTCTTCGTTGGTTTGTCTGCGTCTCACGTGTCCCCCCGTCCTGTGTGCTATTTGTGACTACCTGTGTTGCTTCCGGTGTTCCCTGTGTCTCCCTGGTTTGTTTAGTTTTACACTTGTTGATTTCTGTTTTGTTGACTGAGTTTTGACTGCCAGTCTTTGCTTTTTTGGGGATTTTCTTTGCCTGCCTTTTGGATTTTTGATTCTTGGATTTCGTGTTTTTGACTATAAGCTTTATTTTCCTCATCACTTTGCTAGTGACAATAAACTAAAATTAAAAAGAATATTTTAAAACTAGATTTTTGACATAGAGTCCTTCTTAAAGACAGAGCCACACCATTAGCTAATGATGATGATTAGATAATAATGATTACAATATGCAATTAATCAAATAAGCAACTCTATTTCATTCTGATATGAAATATGTTTTACACCTGTTAGCAATGAGTGTTAGTGATGTGTGAGTGGGCGTATATACGCATATCTGTATGGATGTTTGGTCTGTTATGTAAGTTGACAATTTTTGTCCTTTCTTTTTTTGTTCTTACTCACCTGCCCAGGGACTACGGATGGAAAGTAGCTAGTAAGCTAAATCCGGTACAAAGCATCTTCTCTCATCTCGAGACTTATGTCATTTTGTACATTGTCCCTGATACAAATAAACTTATTATTATTACCGCCAGACACTCAGTGAACTTAACACTCTTACTCCCGTGGGAGTCTGGGGCCCCTGTGCAGTCACCTGCTTTGCCCTTTTTGTTATCTTGCAGTATGACTGACATTATTTTAACAGAAACATCACTTTCACTTCGCTCTTTAGGCACAAATACTGGTAATGTCAATTTATGAATTATCAATAAATATATTTATGGTATAAGTAACCAATCCCAATTGGTGGAATGTAGGGTTAGGGTTAAGTACTTAAGAAGTGGGCTTAATTGTGATTTTGAGGTGCTTGTGCTTTACTCAAGTATTTTATTTTTATGCTCCTTTATGCTTCTACTCTTCTTTTAATATTATTCCACAGCCATATTACCAATTACTTTTCAGTTAAGAATTGTCTTTGTAAATGTACAATCAGTTTAGAAAATATGAAAGACTAAACTAGACACAGTTTAGAACATACAGTCGATGTCACTTTGACAATATTACGTTCAATAATTCATTAGTATTATGCTGATGTTAGTACTTTTAGTTTTGATCATTTAAGTACACATTCCTTCCAATACTTTTATATTTTTACTAAAAACGTACCAAAAAAAACATTTACGGTGGGACATTTACTGGTTTTGAGTATTTCTTATACTGTGTTTTTACTGTTTTTAAGGTCTTAATACTTCTACCACTGCTGATTCTTCATGTCTTGCAAGTTGTGGTTCCATGTTCACATCTGTGAAGATCTTTACATATTTGAGAAACTCTCATTCAAAGTACACATGTATTTTCTCAAGTTTCTTTTCTACTATACAATTACTGGTAAATGACCACTCTGCTTCTATAGTTTGCTTTTGCACAATGCTGTGCCTGTGATGGTAGGTCAGTAGAAAATTTTAGATAAACGAGCCATAACGGCAGTAAATTAGCAGCCTGTAAAATGATATGTTCCAGTGAGTTGTAATCCAGATCCTTAAACGAAACATATTGCATCTGTTAGCTGCACTTATTTACCTTCTAAAGCTCTGAGTGCAACCATGTTTGGTGTGATTTGAATAACTCAGACTGAGGTTTAGTAGTGGGCTGTTAAACTTTTACAGAATAGGGACATTTTGTAACTAAAATGGTTTCGAACACACTGCAATTGTATTGTCCACATGTAATAGCGTAAATGCTATCATTAAGACAAGTCCCCCTTTTTACAAGAGGTTGCGTTGTCACAGTTGTTATCTGTTAAGCATCAATTTCAAAGTTGATAGAAAGTCAGTGCCAATTTAAAATGTTGGACTATTTGGAGATGTTGAAGTGTTTCATTTGCTTTGTTCTACCCTGAAAAATCCAAGCTCGAAGTATTTTTCCATGTTCATTTCCCCTTTGATTTCCTTTTATTCCAGACATTCACAGAAGGAATCACCAACCAGCTGATTGGTTGCTACGTGGGCTCTCTCCTGGAGCCTGGTTGTGTTCTGGTGCGACTGTACGGCAAAATGACAGAGCTCTACGTTAACCGGGACCGGGAGGTGGAGATGTTTCAGGTCTTCCATGCCCACGGGTGTGGTCCTCAGATCTACTGCAGCTTCCAGAATGGCATCTGCTACGAGTTTGTTCGAGGAACGGTGCTGGATGATGAGCTGCTCCGGCAGCCCTCCATCTACAGGTTTATGCTTTTTAAATTGGGATTTATTTCTATTATTTGAATGTGCTGAGCATGTGTAGGTTTTTTTTTAGTGAATGTGCTGGTTCACATTGTCATTCACAGCTAGAAACTAGCCTGTTCAAGCACTAACATGATGAAGTCCCACAAATTGGTCATAAAAATGAAAAAAGGTTGGAAAAAAGCTGACGTTTCTTAAGAGTTCATAGTTAAAGAGATGAATCTGAAACAAGTTGCGTGCAGAATTTTCAAATACTAATGCGACTCAGCCTTACCACCAGTTTTGCCTTGGAAATGGTGTTTTTTGTTGTTGTTGTTGTTGTTGTTAATATACTGTAATTAAACATTGAAGGCAAAAAAAAAGGATATTTAATCATAAAACCAGAATTGGAAAAACACATGTGAACATTAACTAATGCTTTTCACATGAGTCGTGACAACAAATCATCGTGTTTGGGACACATGACATGAGTGTTCGTGAAACAGGTGAACTGTGCCAAATTTATATAATATGCCGTACCAGTACAGTAAAGGTCATCATGGTGTGTGAATGTAAAAATGTTGCATAAATGGCTACCTATTTGAAATTTCAGCTTTATAAGTCAAAACATAATATGTCGGCTAATACATAACTTACCACAGGTAAAACTTAGTGAAGCTTGGTCATTCAGTACCATCACTATCACAGAAAACACAACAATAGCTGAATAATGCCAATGCACATTATTTTCAGGTCCATTTAGTTGTCAAGCTGTGCAAATTCAACAGGTTTATTGAGAGTGATGTGAAACCTTCAACATTTGTTTTCTAACAAAACAGTTAGTGGTGTTTGTCATGAGGTCGTGTGTGTGTGCATATATGTTGAGCAATTCAATTGTGCTGATGCAGGTGTTTTTTTTTAAAATTACTTCAGTTGAGTCGTGTTTCATTTTGAGCAATGTTGTTTAGTCGTGCCCCCGGTTTCATTCATCATCCTCGTGATAACAGGCCAGCGTCATTATTCTCTCCATAGGACAGTGGGACACAACACAGCCAGCCAAGGCTGAACAGCCAGGGCCACGATACCCATCAATCACCTGCTCTGCCTGATACCCTCTGTGGGGAATACCCAGAAAACTTAGTGTCACCACTAAGATGCCTCGAGAATGAGCACTCAAGTAGTCAAAAGGTCACGAATGCAACAAGGCCCATTTTTTGAGAAGAAGAACAAGATAAGAGCGCTAAATGGAAAGGGAGTTGTGTTTCTACTCTGATAATGGTTGTTTGTGCAATAACAGCGTCAGCCAGGCTCATCTGAGAAAATGTTTTCTCTCCGCAGATTGATCGCAGCAGAGATGGGGAGAATCCACTCTATCCAGCCAAAATGTGGTCGGCCTGTTGAACCTCTGCTCTGGACAAAAATGTCCCACTTTCTCACACTGGTGCAGAACAGCATCCACAGCAGCCCAGCCGAGCAGCGGTGCACTAAAAGGTACAAAATTGTCTCAATGTTCTGGTGTTTTAGATATTGTACAGTAGTCATCAGAACACGTTTGCTTTCTGAACACAACATGTTAATGTTTACTATGCAACCACAGCTTTACGCTGACCACTGAGCAGTAGCACTGGCATTGCTCAAGAGCACCCCAACAGTAGCTTTTCTAAGCCAAACTTTATCTTGGAAGCTCAGATTTTGGCTCTGAAATTAGGTCTGGATAATGGATTTGTTGGACTTGATCAGCAAAATGGTGTTTGTTTGGCCAAAGAATGTTAAGTCAATGACATGACCCGCCACCTTAAAACTTAACAACTATTTTATTTTTTATACATAAATGTGACTCCGATTTATCACCTCAGATTCACTGACAACAAGATTTTGGTGGACAGAAAGGTGTCTACATCTACCAAGGGTTTAACTTCAGGTTTAGGGTTAGGACTGGAGAAAGGGTGGGGTGAGTGACTCTGGAGAAACATAGTTGATTGCTGAGTCTCATTCCCAGGTTGTGAAATGCGCACATTTTGGTTTGGTGGGTCAGTCAGAGCTAAAACAGCCATGACAACCCCAAACATCACTATTTAATGACCTGGAAATTAGTGTCTATCCGCTCTGACATAAACTAGAATGTCAGAACTAGCTTAACGTCAGCAGTAGTAACCTCATGCTGTGTTCTGTCAAAGGCCAAGAAGCAGTTAGTAAATGTAAAGGTCACGTTTAAAAAAAACAAAAAACGTTGCATTGGTGACTAGAACATGCACCGTGTGGAAGCTGGGATGCTGTCGTTTTGCCTGAGAAATACAGATTCAGGGGAGCTATTCCTGAAGGGGACTCCAAAGGTGCCACCAAAGGTAGGCCTACTGTTGTATTAAATGTTTATAGAAGAAACATCACTGAACACTATTAAACTATAGTGGATAATTAAAAGGTAAATAACTTCAGGGTTGTACCAGCATGTTAAAAGATGCAGCTTCAAAGTGAGAACATTGTGGCCGCATAGAGCGGTGCGGCAATGACATATTTTTGAAGGCTAATCTGAGAGTCAGCATTAGAAATTATCATAAATTAAATCACTAGCAGTAAAAAGCTAATATTAGGCTTTAAACAGACTACATTACGGTTGCATAACTTGAATGTCACCACCACTAAGCGTCTTACTACACAATTACTATACATGTTTTCTGTTAACTGATCTATGTACAAGTTGTAAAGTTAGAGTTAGAATTATTTGTAACTTAAGTCGCCCTGCCTCATTTAGCCACTTGTGTTTTTCCAGCTGATTTTAAGACACGTGAGCACTTTATAATTAAATTGTGGGACATTTAATGATGTATTTTATGTTGTAGAACAAAACGTGTAAATATCTTAAGCCTGTGGAAACCACAGACATTATATCAGGCATTTAACCGAAAACCAATTAAAAACGCTCATAGACTTTAAGACGAGGGAACCGGATGTGCAAAAATGCTAATTGATTTCCTTTTTTTAGGACTCATTACTACAGCACTCTATTGACGCACAAGATTCAATGTATAGAACAGCCTTGTAATAACTTTAAATGTGTTTTATTCTATTGAGTGCAGACATAAATAAAAATGTCAGACACACCTTTTGTTTTAGGTTAACTTTAGCAAAGAAGCTACTTACTAGAAGTGAACCAAACCACTGTGAGGCATATAAAGAGTTGATCCAGTCTTTAAAAACTTAAAAACACTTTGTTTTGCGTCTATAAGTTTTTCTGGTGCATATTAGTATGTTGTTTAAATTATATGTTTACAGTGATATTGGCTATTCCCCAGAGGGAGGTGGTCCGGACCCCCTGTTCCCCCTGTAATTTCTAATAAATTAATAAATAAGTGGGTACAGCTGATAAAGTTCTCATTTCAGCAGTCGCCAACTAGAAATGAAAAGAGTGCTTTTGTCTGCTTCTGTCTAAAATCACGAATGACCACGATTTTAGAGTCATTTTCTGCCACTGTTCTCGTTGTAAACTGCATCATGTGCCATACAATAACGGAAAGCTTGACAGGCGTAGCAACAGTAACTACTGGGGCAACAGTCTTGGTGAACGGTCGGCTGTCTCGTCAGGTGTAGGAAAGATTCAAATTAATGTATGAGTCAGAGAAGAAAGCTGTCAATTATCTACTGAACTAGAATTGACATCCTTTTAAACAAATACCTGTTGCTGGTGTTAGGAGGCACCTCAGAGTAAGATTTTTTACCATCATCTGTTTGATGGAAACCAGCAACATTTTCCACATCTTTATCTTTCAGGGAGCAGCACTTCCACTGATGCCTTATCATTTTCTCACATTTCTCAAACCTGCCCACAGTGAACGGTCAGTGCCCGAGTCACATTGGCACATTCACCTCTCTCAACACGTGGAAGGAGGTGGTATTGTGAGCTGTCATTGGTCGGAGGGATGAGGCGGGGGAGTGGCCTCCGTGGCAATGACATTGCATTATCTCTGACAGGGTCAGGGGGTGAGAGGCGAGAGAGGCCTTCCAGACACTACAAAGAAACAGAGCTCGGCCCACAAGCTTCCTGCAGAGCTCTCTCTTATCGGTCAAACGTTCAGCCTTGTTTATATTTGCTGCGAAGGGGTCGGAAGTCCACGCAAACTGAAGCTGGAAGGCCCACAGTTGCTTTTGAACAGCTTGAGTTACTTCTTTGAGTTTTATCACGTGGGCACTGGAGCCAGTCATCCATTAAGGAAAGGGACTGTGGAGGAGACAGTCTTTTATGATAAGAAGGTTTAGCTCCCTGGATTCAGATGTAAGAGAAAGCCAGAGTGAGTCAGCTTCTTTGTCATCAGGAAGACAAGACACAGACAACTTTTCTCGTTCCTAGTGAGCATTTCCTGTTTTGTCTACTTTTTCTTTATAAATCCATTTTAAGGACTTGCATTATCAAGCCCAATCTACTGATATTTTATTTTCTGCTGTCAGGGAGGAAAATCAGCAGATCTGATTGAATCTATCATCCAATCTTTGATTTTGACATCTTTCACTTCATCACCGACAGTTAAGTGAACTTTTAATGTGTTCAGCCAGCATAGAATGATGCATAAAAGGACACACTGCCACTGAAAAGGAAGGCACAGAGGGTGACATGAAGCACAGAGAAGGAGTGAACTGTAAACGAGTTGAGACTTTGTCAGGGTTAACGTCTACACGTCTACTCTCACGTTTAACTTTATTTTTCTTTTTAAGCTTCAGTTTTACACAGAACAGAGCAGTTTGGGAGTATAAAACTCCTCATTAGCTATTTTATATACAGCGTGATGACAAAAGTGAGTGATGTGTATGGATGAATCAACATATTACATATCTACTGAATGAGACTGCACCACATTTAGAGGCCCAATAGATGGTGCTATATTGTGAGACATTTGTGCAACTGAGGGGCTTGACACAGTCCACCGCTGCTCAAACAGACACACTGAACAACTCAATATCAATAATTTGGATATGTAGAATAATATTAAGTGTTTGAAAAGTAAGGAAAAATTGATGAAAGGAATGCGACCGCAGAATTTATGAGATTTGAGATTGAAGAGATGAGATTTAACAGGTTAAATCTCATGTCTATGGTGTGTATTGGCTTATATAGGCCTACTGGTCTCTTGAGTGTATGTATGACACACACACACACACACACACACACACACACACACACACACACACACACACACACACACACACAGAAGCAAAGACAGAGCAAACCAAGAATATATATATATATTAAAAAAAAAGCAAAAGGGATTTTAAACAGGCATCAGAGAAACTTTTGTACTTGAGAATGTACGAGTGCTGGTATGAATGTGATCTTCAGAGGAAATGGTAAAAGAAAGGCAGAGAGAGCAGGAAGAGGCTGCACCTGCAGAGGAGGTCTTCAGCTCTCAAGCCACCCGCTGTGCAAAGAGAGAGATACAGATACAGAGAAGAGAGGGAGAGGGAGCGAAGAGAGGCTGCAGCAGCTGCAAGGTTTCGGAGAGAGAGTGCACAGTACAAGTCAGAGATGGGAGAGAAAAGAGAAGAGAGAAAAGCGATGGAAAGCCGGAGTGCAGCGTCTTCTTCTCCAAAAAGGCCCCCTGCTACGTCTCCCGTTTGCACTCCCATGAATTGCATAAAACCGCAAGAAGACAAAAAAAAAGAAAGAAAAAATCAGCAGTGCTCGGCTCGTGTTTGAAATCATATGTAAATAAGGCACATTGATAATGAAGCGCCAGAGGAGGAAATTCCACTAATTACCTTACAGAGACTTGACAAGGAGCAGGAGGCGAATGTACTTGACATACTGTTTCTTGTGAAAAGGACAGAAAAGAGAGAGGAAAAGATCTGATGGCAAGACGACAGGTTTCCATTTAAAGTCAATGCAAGTCTTTCATTTAGCTTTTGACTCCGAGTAATCGTGGCTTTCTATGATAAAGTCAGTTTGTTAAGTTAAAGAAATGGATGGGTTGAAAAGGAATCAGGGTGATTCACCATTCAACTGTGTGCTTTAACTCACATTAGAGAGGAGATAGATCAATTATGCATGTCAGAGGGGGTTGATTTTAAATAACAGAAAGATTTCGTTCAAATCAAACACTCTGACTTCTGTATTCTAGGCCTGCAGTTTTTGAAAATACAATTTGGAATTGAATTTTACGGTATTTGCACAATTTCAGTTGACAACAGAAGTAAAATAATAAGAAACAGAACGATCCAAAATCCAGCAAGACACAGCTATTTTTGTATATATTTGTTTTTTACATTAAAGGAAAGCTAAGACCTCATCGTGCTTTTATTGAATCAATCCTTTCTTGAAAATAATACACAGAATTGACTGTGTTGAGGAGGATGTGTGGGAGGATTTAGCAGAGCCTCTGTGCCACGACTATAAACAAGGCTCCGCTCCTCTGCTTTTATTGTGCGTTCCTAACAGGCCTCACTAAATTATGTCTACAAGTGTGTATAATACTGGAGCATCTGTTTGTTCCCCTTCGAATAAATAGGTAGTGTTTAAATTACACTGTTTAAATTACCCTCTTATCGTGGCCTGACGACTGAAAAGGAAACACGAAAATTAATTAGAAGACGGATGCTTGCGCAGCATTTCTTCCAGGTGCATTTTGCACTGACGTCCAAGGACATTACTGCCTTGTTTGATAGATGGAGTAATCAACGGAGTGAAAACAAGGCATGTAACCTCTCAATGAGGCTCGCTGAACTGCTTCAGTTTACAAACATGTTGCTCAGAGAAGAAAAGTGTGGAGTTCATGACAAAGTCGGTCTTCCATATCTGCATTCTTTCAGCATCGTTTCTTTCTCCCTCCGACAACTGTGCCATTAAAGTCTGGTCTTCCATTCATTTATGCAAGTTTAATTCTGTTTTTTTTCCCCGTGACTGCTGTATACTCACATACTCTTTTCATATAACAATAAATGTTCAAAGAACCAACTATGAAGATTTCTGAATACCAATGTTTAAGGCATGTGTTACCAAAACAGTTTTTATGATGAAATCAAGGATTTTTAATTTTTTTAGGCTGTGTTTTTGTCTTTTCCCCCCCTGGTTGATAACCCTCTGAAACATCATTCACAGTAGACAATGGGAAAATAACAAGCAATCCAGACAAATCAAAATTCTTTTAGAGTGACCAAGTCTTAAAAGCAGGTGAGTCACCATGTGGAAGGGGAAATTTTCGGTTAAGTGAGCCCTTTTAAGAACAGTTGAAGAGGAACAAAGTAATAATAGTACCACTTTACAATAAGGCATTCTTGCAGTGTTCAAAACCAGGGTGCCCAAACTTTTTCCTTGGACAGCCAAAACTGAAATTTAATAACACCTATTGTATTGTATTGTATTGTATTGTATTGTTAAAGAATAAGATCCAAAGTTCCTTTAATTGACCTGTTTTCTTACAGAAAACAAAACAACTTTGGAAATTCTGACCATATGTGAAAATAAATGAATGTATGTAATTCACATGTAAAAATTTCTTATGTGGATGTTTTTATTTGTCATGTGTGAAAATGTGAACTACATGTGGCATTATTTGTTTTCACGTTCAACTGTAGTTCTCATGTGAAAAGGTGTGAAAATTCATATATGGGTAAAATTTGGATTACATGTGAAAATGTGTAGGAAATGTGGAATTTACATGTGAAGAAGCAAAATTTCGTGTAGTTTCATGTGCCGTGTTTTGTCTCCACATGTGAACATTTTAATCCACATGTGACAAAAAGCCAAGCACGTTTAAATAAAATAAATAAAGTGAGAAAAGCCTAACACTTGCGAAAATGTCCAGTTCACCTGTGACATTATTTTCTTTTCACGTTCAGTTGTATTTCACATGTGAAAAGGTATGAAAATTCACATATGAAGAGGCAAATTTCACATGATTTCATGTGCCATGTTTTCCACATGTGAAAATTTTAATCCATATATGACAAAAAGCCAATCACACATGAAAGTTTGCAATCCATGTGTGAAATGTAAATTTCTTGTGTTTCATATGTGAAAAAAGCCACTCACTTGTGAAAATGTCCAGGTCACGTTTTCAAGTTTAGTTCACATGTGAAAATGTGTAATTCACATATAAAGAAGCACATTTCACTTGATTTCATGTTTTCTTTCCACATTTGACAACTGGCCACATATAAATATTGTATTTCACATGTCAAAAAATACATTTCCTACATAATTTTATTTTCATGTTAAAATTGTTTTAGTACATGTGAAAATAGCCAGTTGCATATGAAAATGTTTTAATGTTTAATTTATATATAAAGAAAAAAAATGTCATGTGCCATTTTTTGTTTCCACATGTGACAAAAAGCCAATCACACATGAAAGTTTGTAATCCACATGTGAAAATTTGACATTTTCATTCATATGTGACAAAAAAAATGTCTAGTCCAGTTTTCTTTTCACATTCAGAGTTTAGTTTACGTGTGAAAATAGCCAACTGCATGTGAAAGTGTGTGAAAATATGGAAGTCACATGTGAAGAAGCAGATTTCACATGATTTTACGTGCCATGTTTTGTTTCCACTTGTGAAAGTTAAAATCCACGTGTGACAAAAAGCAAGTCACATACACACACATTTTTTGTATGCAATTCACATGATTAGAATGTAAATTGGAAATGTAAAATTTTTCATTCATATGTGGAAAATATCCAGTTCACAAGTCACATTATTTTATTTTCAAGTTTTAAGTTTAGTTCACATGTGGAAATATTAGGTTTACATGTGGAGGGCTGAGAAATTTAGAAAAATTTCACGTCTCATTTTCGTATTTAATCCCTTTAATGTGTTTTGCCTTGTGACATCCTATGATGACACAGTGTGTGATGACTTTGTTAAAATGAAATGTATCGGTGCTGCACTTGTCTCATTCAGTGATTCAAAGCTCTCGTCTTTCTGCAGCCTTTGGTATAAATCGTCACACACTGGTTAAGCTGGTCATCATGAATGTGAATGTTTACAGTTTATCACATTTGGTGTCTCTTGGGAGTTAAACTTTGACTCCAAATGTGCCCACTGCCTTGTACAGCTCTGAATGAAAGACGGCCCTCTTTCACAAAACACTCCTCAAAACGCTGGTGTAACAATCTTGCCTTCTCTGTTATGAAAAAAATAATAATAATTTCAGTGGTTTTACCTCTTACAGCCCTGCCACTCTACGAGAGGTGCCCAGCATCGAGACTTTGTCAGTTGAAATGGAGTCATTGAAGAGACACCTCTCTAAGATTGATTCGCCGACCGTGCTCTGCCACAACGACCTTTTGACAAAAAACATCATCTACAACCACACAGAGGGTGAGGAACTGTGGTGCACATCACTAAAACATGGTGGATATAATAATGAAAATAAGATAGTTTTTAATTATTTTTACATGGACATATAGTGGAAGCATTGAAAACAACTGAATGCTGTTCAGAACGAAAGACTGCCTCATGCTCTTTAACTGTAGGTCTGTGAATGAAGAGTCTGACGCTGAAGCTTACATGGAAATAGATTAATGTTTTCTCTTTTCAACAGTTTGAAGTAATGCGGCTCGTAGAGTTTTCATACTGTACCTCTTCCCTTTTTTTCCCATACAGAAGCAAACCTTTGCACCGCTGAAAAAGCATTCCCACTTTATTAAATATCTTACCTCATTTGTATTCTTTCATTATGATTGTATTTCTCTCACGTTTTACAAGGATGCCCAGTGTGAATGTCAGTCAAAAGAGACTCCCTTTTCCTTTGAGTCCCACAAGGTTCTGTACCTTCAATAAAGGGAGGGAGAGTCGTCAGTTTAACGCCCATACCTAAGATGTGTTCATCATGTTGTCCTGGTAACCACTGCCGCTGTTTTCCCTCTCCATCCTCCACCAGGAATGGTGAAATTCATCGACTACGAGTACGCCGATTACAACTACCAGGCCTTCGATATTGGCAATCACTTCAATGAATTTGCTGGTAGGTATGTGCTGTGATGAAAAGATGTTCAATTTTCTTCTGAATCTTTTTCATATAAGACGGCCTAATGTGGAATATCAAGTTGTATAGACAGTATGTGATATGAAGAATCATTGTCCAGTTTGTGCTGTCTCTTTGACTGTGATATCATTTATCTTTCTGCTATTATGTGCCATGAAACTATGTCCTTCTTCTGAAGCGCCTAAGACAAATTGCTGTGTACAGTGTGTATTCTGCGTGGTGATAGAAGTGGCTTTGATGTGCCAGCTGTGTCACAGCAAAGCTTGACAGGGTTAATTTGAACATTTGTGGAACAATCATCCATTTAATACGTTTAGACAGTTTTGAAGAACCATGTCGTGTCAGCTTTCATGTCAACTCTAAATGATTGTAAATGAAATAATGTTTGAGATAAAGCTGTGTTGTGCAAACTTGTTCCGAACAAAATGATCACGATGCCAAATTCTGTCTGGAACGAGCACAAAAATGTTCATATGTCCGGGCTTTTTTCATAACATCGTATAAATCCCTTTTTTCATTTCACATTTTCCTGTTAATACTACAGTCAATTATTATTATTATGTCAACTTGTCCTTCATTTACACCATACATCAGTTTTCATCTGTTGCGCATGTCATAAAAAAGCCCCCGCTTCTTATATTCTGGTATGTGTCCAATTAAATATTCAGTATGCAGTGGTGGAGGACATATTCAGGGCCCTTAAGTTAAAGCATTGATAACCCACGTACAAAAAAACCCAAAAAAAACCTCAGTTTTTAAATGCTGTACATATATAATATACAGTACTTAATGCAGAACAATTGCCTCTGTGAGTGTTACACTCTTTTATTAATAGATGTAGAGCTCATTTCAACTATTAATTGCCCTGTTAAGCAGTTTCTATCTATGGTAACCACTGACCTTTGCTGTGAAGTGGATATAGTGGAGTAAAAAGTACAATATTGTCTTCTGAAATGTAGTGGAGCAGAAGTGTAAAGTGGCATTAAATGGAAATACAAGATCCTAAAATCTGTGCTTAAATGCTGTTATACATGTACCAAGTTAAATTACATCAATAACAATATGTTTCTAACATCTAACTGGGAAGAGCATTTTCACTATTTTCTTTTTAAAAAACAAAACAAATAATACAATATGGCAAATAAGGGACATAAAACAAACAAAAACAGCATTCACGAGGTCATGGAAAATCAGTAAAAAGGCAAATTTATTTTAAAATAAAAGTTACACAGGGTTCAGTGTTTATGAAGGATTTGTCTGATTGTCTTTTTAAAGTAGTATGAAATAAGTAATCAGCTTGAAAAGATATGAAAATTGTACTGATACTAAAACCCTTTACTAAGATTTCTTTAATGATTGATGCCACATTTTAACTGATCTTTTAAAGCCAAACAAATAATTGTAAAAATTATTATCAAGTAATTGATCTTTGAAAATCATTAGTTGGAGTCCAAATTCTTTCATGTCACAGTGTCACAATTTTTTGAGCGCACATTTGCACCATTTTGATCGAAGATTGCTCAGGTGAAGATGCTGTCATGCAGTTTCCATGCTTATTTTTTAAAACCAGTGCATTATAATAAACGTGTGTGTAGCATTGTGCTCACTGAAGACTTATTGACTGAGAGGTTGAGCTGATCTTAGCACATGTGGCAAATCTTTAAAACTAGTTTAAGATAAGAAAAGAACAGGGTCCCACAACAGGGAACAAACAGGGAAATTTCAATTTCTACAGCAGTAAAGGGGTTTGCAGCATAGATAAGCGTCAATAAAAAAAAACAAAAGAAATATTAATGAATAAGTAAAAAAGCAAGATATGAAAAAGAGGAAGATAAAACAAGGAAAACAAGAAACAAACTCAACAGTTGAATTTTCACTATTGCACATAGGAATATTGAAATATAGGAATATTGCATTGTGTTGAATATTATCTCTGACAGTAGCTCCACTAACATGTGCATGTGTGTGTGTGTGTGTGTGTGTGTGTGTGTGTGTGTGTGTGTGTGTGTGTGTGTGTGTGTGTGTGTTTTATGTCCAAGGTGTGAATGATGTTAACTACAGCCTCTACCCGAGCCGGGAGCTGCAGAGAGACTGGCTGACGGCCTATCTGGAGAGTTACAAGCACAGCTCGGGACGTGAGGTCACTGTTACAGAGGCAGAAGTTACACAGCTCTACATTCAAGTCTGCAAATTCTCACTGGTGAGTGTCTGCTCCCTCCGACTTTGTTGAAATGTTGAAATATGTCATTATGTAGTGCCTCAACACTTTGGAAAGACTTTGGAAAGTGACAAATCTCTCAACAGTTATTTCCCGTTTTTAAGTTCTGCTCTCGGAGGGACTCAAATATCTCAATATTATGAGATTAGTGTGTTCATTTCAACAATATCCATGTGTCTGCAGAGCTCTGAAATGACAGGGCGGCAACACCTCACCATCACATTTTAACAATTTACTTTTCCAGCTCCCAGAAAAAAAAAATCCCCAAAGAAAACCAAACCCCATCCACAGCTGACCCGTCACTGTTCAAAGTTTGATGGACTCCATCTGAGTTGATTAGAAACTGCCGCAGGGAAAAATGAAAGACAGCAGCCAAAATTATTTTTCTTATGACCACAATTTTCATTCTTTGGTGGCTCGAGTGGTGCTGGGCTATCTGTCTAAAAGTGCTTTCATAGCTCAACACAATATGCAGAATTGTCCTACCAATTTCGGGGCGGTGTGAATGTCTCTTGAAATAGCCCAGAAATGATGAGGAAGCATATTACTTTTTAAAATAACTTGCGCCTCGGCCAAAAGACAGAGAGGGAGAAGTGAGAGGAGGGAAAAGAAATAAAGCCTGAAATGGGCTGAGAGAGAGGCGATAACATCACGTTGATTGAAATCAGATTTTCTATGACAAACCGAGGGGGACTCTTGACTCGAGGGAAGTGGGAGAAATTGATCACTGACGCTTAATAAGCCAAGTTTCCAGCTCCACTCATTTTTGACAGCCGTGTGTCAAAATGAGGGATACAGAGCCTGTTAATGGAGAAAATCACAGGGTCTGCTTTTCATAATGTCAAGGAATTTCTCCTTCTTTCCAGAATATTCATAAATAACAGAATTTTACATGTTGTGTTTCTGTATTTAGTACTTTGCTTGATTAAATTTGATCCTCAAAGTATTTCATTACTAGTTTTTCTTTGTCACAATATCTAATATTTCTTTTGTCCTCTCATGATTAAAGATCATTCGACACTGTCAATTCTCAACTTTATGATGATTAAGTACTTGTTTCAGCTTTTCGAATGTGACATTTGTTGTTGGTTTTTTAAAAATAATATTACATTGCCTGTCTTTGGGTTTCGGACAGTTTGTCCGAGAAAAACAAACAATTTGAGGAATTCACGTCAGACTCTTTTCTGACATTTTATAGATGAAATGATTAAACACAAAATGTTTTTAGATTATTTTGCTAGAGAAAATATAAGGCGTGTGCTGCACTGAGTTAGGAGTAAAAATGGAGTAATGTAGATGTAAAAAAATCACGTGCTCTTCAAGGATGAGGACAAATAAAAAATGTGACCGTCCAGCTTACTTGCAAAGAGTCTATGGTATCAGTATGTAGGCAGTCTGACTGAGCATCTGAGGCAAAAAAAAATCCTTTATTAACTTAATGACTATACCTACACATTTTGACTTGTAAGGGATTATTTTGCTATTTGAAAACCATTGTTATTTGTACCTAAACCATTTCCATCAGGAATGGCACAGTGACATTTGTGTCCACACAATTTTTGACCATTCATTTGCACAAACAGATCTCAGAGATGTCTAGGATTTTGAAAGTTGTTTCGCATAGTATTCGGTAAAAACAGATCATTTTTCAGAAGGGTTTACCAGCTTGACAAGACTCATGTAGTCTGATGCATTTTGATATTTTTGTGGATTTTCTTGTGTTCCCTTTTTTCATGAATTGTATAAAATGCTATTTTAACCTTCTGTATCACTTCCATATCACTCAATTATTGCTTGGTATAATCAAACTACATTGAATTCACACTATAGCTATGTCTCAGCAGATAAGAATACAGATGAATAGTCAAAACTCAGGAACCAAGGAAACCAGTGTGCACTGAAGGAAGCTGTGTGGCTCCGCTGTGTGGCATCGACAAAGCCTGGCCAGCTGCCAAAGCTCTGCGGCGTGAAGCTGCCTCCTCCGAATCGTAATCCCTGGCAAACTGTGCCAAGACGCAGTGGGGTCTTTACGACTCGTCCTCTCCTCCACAGGGAACCCCCGTGATGTCGAGGCTGAAGCCTGCGGCTCTGTGATGTCACTCCCCACACGTCTCTCATCTCCGTTTTTCTCAATGGCTCCCTGTCACTGATGGTCTCTGCTTAGTGTTAAACTAATGCTCTCTTAATGGAGAGCAGTTATTAATCATAATGGAAACACGCTCAATCTCTCTCTCCAACTCAAGACAGAGATTAGAGATGAAAATCTGCCAGGGAGGGGAGTAAAGCCAAGGGAAAACCGCACATTGCTCTTCAAGTATTTCATTCCACCCTTTATTTGATTATCAAATAAAAATGTGATTATATCACTGGGCCACAGAACAGAGGCCCGTCTGGATCTTATTAGGAGTTGCTATTAGTGGTCCTACCATGAAGATTTACAATAAGGGTGGAGAACAACAGAAATTTATGGAGGCATGGAAGTCCGCAAGCCTAAGTGAGCAAAGCCATTAAGGAGGGAACCATTCAATACAGAGGTTTGTCATTCTGACTGAGCAGCTCGCAACTGGCAGGCAGCAGCAGCAGCAGCAGTCATGGGAGCAGTTATAACACGACAACTGGAGGTCACAGAAGTGAGTTTTAACAGTTCTGCTGTACGGCACGGGGAAATGCAGCAAAACATCAAAGAAAAGCAAAGTTGGTGAATATTAAATTTACAACATATTTTCATAAGTGTGCAAATACCACAAACATACTCCAGATCTCTACACTTTTGAGACATATCACTGTTCTATATCAGGATCATGGACAAGCTGCATGTAGTTAATGAGCCTGTCATTCAATTAGATGGATTCAATTCAGTCTCTGTCAGCTGGCATTTGCCCTGCTGAAGTGTTCTCGAGCAAGACGCTGACATCTGACCCCGCTGTGACCTCCCTGCAGGGGGACCTGAGGAAGTGTGCTTTTGAAGCTCTAACTGGATCATGAAAAGGGCGCATGACAATTACATGTCAGTCACACGTTCTTGCTGCCAACAACATCAAGTATTGTACTGAGCATGCACGCACATCAAATTATGTTCTTTCATGTTACTGCAAGTGGTGCGACTTGTCTTCTGCTTAAGTATTTTTCCATTTTATGCAATTTTCTTCTTCTACTTCAGCACATCTCAGAGGCAAATACTGTACCTTTAACATGCAGCACATTATTGCAGCAGTGCTATTAATCCTAAAACATCCCATATAACGTTAAAACACTGACAGCGACTATTTGTCTGCAGAATTTGTACTTTTACTTTTGATACTTTCTTTTTTTACTAAAGTACATTCAGCTAATAATACCAACATTTACATCTTTAAGGTTTTCAATGCACAATTTGCAGTAGTAGGTTGTTTTCACAGCATGTTTTTACTAAAGTAAAGGATCCAATTTTTTTGGTATTACCACCACCGGTTATTGCTGTAATTTTGATAACAAAAAAACACACAGTGCTTGAATTCAATTTTTTTTTTAAAATGGATTACTACTTTTACTGCATACAAGTTTGAGCTCTCGTCAAGTAATTTCATTTTGCAACAAGAATGGCACTCAGTAAAGCACATACTTCCACCAAGGCCCAACAGTTACCTTTAATTCAATCGAGCCTAATTCAATATCAAATAAAACATCTTTTAATCTGCTAGATCTGGATTTTTATTGGGATTCGGATCAAATTGTTCTCACTAATAGATACCAGGCTAAATATGTTTATATCAGTCGTGCATACCCTGAAAAGTTAATGAAAATGGGGCAAAACATGCTATCTATCCCTATAATGTGAAAGAAAGTGATAAAAAATAAGAGTACATAAATAGTGATCTAAAACATGAAAACTAATGTCATTGTCCTTTCATGTTGTTTTCTTTCTCTTCTACCAGGCATCCAACTTCTTCTGGGGTCTCTGGGCCATCCTGCAATCACGGTACTCCTCGATTGACTTTGACTTCCAAAGGTTTGTATTTCTGACGTAGACAGCTGAAAGGGCCCGTAAAGATCGAGAGAAAAGCCTCTCCGTGATTACCTCATGTCCACATTGGGAGGTTTGCGTCTGGGGGTCATTTAGCATAAACATAGCCCTCAGAGAGGTTTGATATTGTTAATATTCAAATCAACATGCTCCTGACAGTGAGCACCACCTTCACATTAACACTACCTCAACAACTGTTTAATGTAGAAACACATGAAACCACAAAGAAAATTCTGACATCAGAGTAATTTCATGGGACCCCCTTTTTACTGACCATCATCATGTCACTTAAATAATCACGAATGGAAGAAACAATCCTGCAAATTCAATTCAATTCAAAAGCACTCACTATTTTATTGTTTAGACAAATAGGATCTTCATTAGGATTCCCTGACAAGGCCTTTTTTGCCAGAGAAATTGCAATAAAAGACTGTGAACTTGAGCCCTGAGTGTGGAAATACCTCATTTCTTTCCACCGGTGCTTCAAGACTTTGTGTACCGAGGATCTGGAATAAAGCAGGCAGGACGAGCACACTTCTTCTACACTTCTTGTCACTTCTAAAAACAGACAAACCATTTAAATTCTCTGCTTTTCTTCACTCTTAAACCACAAATTATGAAATGACGAAAGGCTCAGCTTTCACAAAGACTTTCTCAAGAAATCAAAACTCATTTCTTTTGTTTTTAAATATATTATGATCCACGTAGGGACTAGTTATCTTTAAAAAGTCCAGGAGAAATTCCTCAACACCAGCAACCAGACAATAAAGTTCAGGAGGGCGAAATGTTTCCCTTCACCCCCACTTTTTCTCCCTCCTCTGCGTGCCCCACACCCGCCACAGTTGTGATCGTGATCCTAATCACTATTGACATACGGCACCCTCCCCTCTGTGTGGCTTTCTCTCCTCGCTTGCTAGATCAGCGACAGGGCCCCCACCTCATTTCGATCTGGACCTCGGAGGAAATGTGATCCAGAGGGGTGCCGAGGCACAGAGGCACTATTGTTCCCATGCCGTCGGTCCTCCCTTACATATACGTCTCTCATCCCTGGCTGGGCCACATGCGCCTGCTAGACGTCTGCTCCTCTAAGCCGCTGGCTGAGGTTGTCCTAAAGTGCATGGTGAGGGTCGGGTTACCTTTCCTTAACTGGAGGGATAAACTGAAATGAGAGCAACAGTAACGGTGGGGAAGCAGGTCTAACATTTGAAGGCATTGCTACCCTGCCAACCTCAATGCACACACACACACACAAATATCCGAATTCCCTCTTTCAACAGAACTTTCAGAACCATGATCATTCATGCTGTAAAGAAAGAGCAGTGGTCAAGTTTGTGATTGAAATAGCATAAAGTAACCTACATTTACATTCAAGTAATTTTACTGTAACTTTCCTATTATGTGGAAAAAGGTCTAACAGAGGAGATGAAAATGGGTGCAATAGCTCACTAAATAGAAGTGAATTAAATGTTGCACAAACCTGAGAACAAAATGCCATGACGGAAGTAACGTGCATGCTACAGGAAAAGGAGATATAGGAATATCTGGCTACTTTGCCAGAAGAAATGTTACTCTCTGCAAAAATACAGATACGTTAAAACTGAATGTTTCTTTATGTTGCAACTTTTATCTTTGTTTAGGTTGAATTTTTCTATTTTTCTCATGTCACAACCCTGTGCTTGTGCTCTGCTTAGGCTAAGGCACAAAAACCACTTAAAATACCTGCTTTGGTCGCCACAAAAACAGCTGGAGATGTCCCCAGGTATCCTTTAAAAAAAAAAAAAACAGTTTTGTCGCCACAAAAACAGCTCAAGATGGTTCGACTTCCCGTGAAAAATAGCTGGCTTTGGTAGCCACAAATACGGCTGGAAATATCTCCACAGACTCAAACTGCAGTCGCCCGTTTGGCAGCCTTGTAGCTCCTAATAACACCACCACCTTCCCCTCCACCTCTGGCTGTGAAAGTCAGCCAATAAGCAGATAATGTGACCGTGTTATGCCACGTTTGGAGCAAATGTTAACCTTGGACGTATCTGTGGTTTGTGGATACGTTAACTGCTAACATTGTATCCTGGTGACTGTGCTGCCTTAGCTGCTAGATGTTCCACTTTTCTCACCAGCTAGTTGCTAACTGTCTCCTACGACAGTGAAGCTTTTTTTTATTTTGACCATTAATGATCTTTCAAAAACTTTACCCAAAGTTTGTTTTTACTATTAGGGAGATTTCTTCTTAAAAGAACCTGACACACACAACAAAAAACAAGGCTCTTTTTTGCTACCACACCAGCTACCCGCTAACATTTCATGTTAGCTTACAGGGAGTTTATCAAAGCCTCATTGCTGAAAACAGCTGCCTTTGAGAGGTTTGAGGGTTGAGAGGCGGTGAGACTGAACCGTAAAATTGTTTATGAATGCAAAACAGTAAATTTGCCATAAAGTTTACTGCAGAGTTGCGTAATCTTTCTCTGTGGGTTAATTACAGCAAGAGATCTTTATACATTAAATCCAGTCATTTGATTTGATTCAAAATATAATGATTAATGCAGCTTTAACCATGATTTACTTCACATGACCACAGCCGTACCCTAAGCTTAACCAAGCGGTTTTACTTCCCTTAACTTAAGAGAGAACACACAACACACTGTCGCTTTATGCCTTCGTGATAAACACGGAAAGAGATAAAGAGTTAAACCCTGGATGTGTGTGCGCGTGTGTGTGTGTGTGTGTGTTTCCTCCCACTGTTATCCCCCTGAGCCAAATCTGCCGACTTCCCAACGAGTGACAGGCGTCGCTGAGGCCTTGTGCTTTAACCAGGGCCAGATGTAGAAGTGACAATAGGGAGCCACAAGGGGAATGCAAACCCGCCCTCCCTCTACTGTCCATATTTGCTTTCCTTATATGATTTTATTCATGTGTTGAAAGTGTCTGCGAGTCAGCGGTTTAGATTTGTGGACGTGTTGGCAAGGTGAGCCGTTATTTGACAAAGACATTATTATGAGGAAATGAACAAGGAGGAGGCCCACTGTTTGGAATAGCCTGACTGCAAAATTGAGCGAATTGTGCACAAAAGCACATTGTGAAATGGAATACCTGCTTTGGAAGGAGTTCATTTTCCTCTACTTCTGCTAAATAGAAAAACATCTCAGTTTCATTTCTGATGATGATAAATGTTAAGCACGCTAGTTGTAAGTGTCACCCTTAATAAAAATAAGGATGAATGGGATCCAACGTGAAGGTTGCTGTTCTTTTAAATTGCCGGACTCAAATATAATTTTACTTATGAAAGGTGTGGGCATAATGGGTAATTAGATTAATAGAACAACACTCTTTGACCAGTAAGTTTTTTAAAGGTTTTTTTATTTGATACAGTGACATTGACGCTCTTTTCATTATATATTCTAATAATATATCTTTAATGACTTTGACATTCATCTTTTATACTAAATGCTATGGCTCAACATTTCAAGATATGTTAACTTTTTAAGAAGAAATTTAAGCAGATAATATTTCATGCATATTTCAAGAGCTACTTGATCCGAGTACTGAAGGTAAAAGTCACAGCATCAAGATCAAGCGGGATCATCTTAAGTTATTTTTATGATATGAAAGGAAGTTTAACTAAGAGACGCGACTGCTGAATTTGACGTGACATGGCTGGACAGAAAGAAGACGTCCAACTGAAGTAGAAATTTTTGGAACATCAAAAACACAAATTCCACTCTTGACCATAAAGGAGTGTAAGAGAGAGAGGAGGTTTTTTTTTTTTACCTCACAAACGATCTTTAGTCAAGTACACACAACCCTGAAACCCAACAACAGAGTTATGATTAATTAGCCACAGCTGATATGACCTGCTGCTGCTTTTGATGGGTGAGAGCCAGGTCATTGTGGAACCCACTGCTTTTCTTGCAAAGACCTGCCCTTCTATGCCTCTGATATTCTTTTCAAGCTAGCGCTTGCCACCGAGCTGCTTGTTGAGGGGCAGCCTGCCCTTCGGACATTCAGCCTGTCCACTCTCTCTCGCCCAGAGACACTCAGGCAGCGCAGAGAGGAGTATAATCCAAGAGGAGAAGCAGCCTGCCGGTCAGGAGAGACTACAACAGCCGAGGAGTGTAGTGTATTTATTGGGGAAACTAAAGGTCACAATCTGGTTATTAGCACTGCTGCTAAGCACCGGAGGAAAAGCCAAAAAATGCTATGCTTCCAAGCGGACCAATCACAGTCGTTGCAGTCCACGTTGCTGTGACGTGCAGTTCCATTTCTGTTGCTAAGGCATACAGCATGCACCTATGCAGAGGGTATATGCTGTAGGTGCACCGTCTATTCAATGCAGAAGCATAAATAAAGCATTAAGCATGACTTTTCCTAAATTCAGTAATCACATTACAGTTACTAATCAAACAAATATTATTTATAATTCTTATATAATCCGGACTACTAAACCATGCAGACGACTCTAGTGAGTTTGTTCGAGTCTGTTTCGCCCGTTAAATACGAAGTTAAGTTTAACTGTGTGTTTTTAAAGTCTGTCATCATCATCTGGTCAGGCCAGTCTATTATTCATATATGATATAGAGGCAATTAATATTTGTGCTAAGTGGTCAGGGTAGGGTTAATGATACAGTTTTATTTTGAGATCATTACTGCACACATCATCTTTCTGTTAAGTGCCCTTGGACACTTCATGTCCTGTCTATTTTGTGGTATTACTTTATTAAAGAACATAAAAGATCTTGTGTATGTCCTCCATGAGGATATGACTGATATGGGCATATGTAAGGTTTAACAGCTTTATTAACTGGCATTTACAGGACAGGGCATCTCAGGCAATGTTGAGGTGAAAGTAACGTAACAAGTAGTGTAACAAATTGTCTTCTACAGGGAGTAAATAAGTAAAGTAATGTATTCCTTCTTTAAAAAGTAACGTGTATTTCTATTTATGAGTAACTACCCCAACACTGTCCATAGCTGCAGTCTTGATAAAATATAATGCCTGAATGTACACTGCTCTTTCTAATAGCAAAGAGAGAGAGATTCTGTAACAGATTCATTAGCATCTTAGCTTGGTGAATCTGTGTATTTTGTTAATGTGTGTGTCCTGACAGCATTTAATTGGATTCATTTTAACTGATCCCGATCCATTAGACTGCCCAGATCGGCCCTGATGATGATCAGAGTTTTAAAATGATTCTGCATAGGCTTGGCTGATATTTTGCCAGCAATTTACATGAACTTATTTTGGAGGATAACAGCTGCAGTATGAAGAAGCAAAGATTTTACACAACACAGCCATATTCTGCTTTCATCCAGTCGCGTTTACAAAGCTTCGTTTTGCTGTCTGAGTGAATAAGAGAACTGTAAATCATCAACTGTAACACATAGTTTACAGCAAATTAAGTCTGTCCATAGAAAACGCCTTTTGAGAGAAAACTCTCTGTTGGTTCTACCAGGCCAACACCGAGGATTTCTATTACCTCACTTTTTTTTTTTATCAACTACTTTCCAGGGCAAAGGTTACACACATACTGTACTACATGTTTCTATCTACAAGCCACAGATGTACATTTTATATGTAAAGGTGGCTCATAAATTACCCAAGAAACTACAAGAAAGAAACTGAAAAAATTGTAAGGAGTAAACAACAGAAGCCAGACCCTGACACAACAATTACAGAGTAGTTTTACCCGGAGATACAGGTGGGGAACAGACTGATGGAGTACAAGTAACTAAAAGGCATGTGTCAGAATTATCTTTTTGTCTCACAAAGCAATAAGAGAGAGAAAACTGATTCGGCATTGAGGAGTTCAGTGAAAGCACTGATTAAAGGACAAACTCCTCTCTGTGCCTCCATTTTCTGAGCTTTTGAAACTTCACTTAATTTCAAAGGGTATAGTATAATGGCCAAGGGCAACAGCGTACTCAGACATCAGATTTATTGAAAGCCACTTTTCTCACAGTTAAGTTCTGAAATGTGCTGAGACTTTGGCACAGCTTTTAGATTCTCTGCTTCATTGAATAGAGACTTGATGCTATATTGTTACGCAGGTTTTGCAAACAGAACACATAGTGCCTACCTTGAGCTATGAGCAGGGTCTGCATTGTGACCTGTGAAGAAACAGGAAAAATGATTTTATGATAACTTCCGACTGACACATCCACAGTGCATCCTCAAGATGTTTGCTTTTATGTACACTGAGAGTGAGATAAAAAAAAGTTACAAGTGATCTATGAGTCGGATTTTTAAAAATGACAGTATGTTCTAACTCAATACTAAAGGAACGCTCTGGAGATTATTAGTATGTCAAAAAAAAACTTCAAATACAGAGTAACAGTCAGTATAGTTATTAATACAGTTAAAATTACCATATTACTAAAAAATGCTGTACTATTACTAATTTAATAGTTTTCATATCTGTATAGTGTATTAAGACACCTGCGATTATGTGCTTAATAGGAGCACTACCCCAATTTTGCAGATTGAAGATAAGTTTACTTATCCTAGTGAGTAACAGCCATGAAAGAGGATGTATAATATTTCCTATCCCACTGCAGGAGCTTTGTTAAGTGTGAGTAAATAACCCTGATTATGTCATATAACATTTTACACCAAAATTAGCATGTATTAAACATGGTTAACACGCATCTGGAAATTCAACATACATCATAGTAAAATCAGCATCCGCCCAGGATGTCGTGTTTCCATCATTGCTGATTGGAGATTAGTCTTCTGGGTCCTCTCAGTTTGGGCTCAAGAGTTCAACATTTCTTAAAACTTTTTACAGAAAATGCCAGTAAAAGTCCCCCAATTTTATGAAAGTTTAGTACTATATCGTTTGAGTACACTGTGAAGCAAATCTAAAAATAAAGGTTCATTTGTGAAACACTCAGGAGGTTACCTGCATCAAATCAAGTGAAATTCCAATTGTGCGATCAATTTTAAAGCAACATTATGTAACTTTTTTTAAAATCTTAAAATAACAGCTTCAAATCATTTTGATGGTTCAGTGTCTTGTAATAGTGTGAATGGTGTCTTTGTCTCAGCCACTCCGCCCCATCACTTATTTATTTATTATATTATCTACCTCTTGTTGCACTTTATACAGTATTTACTCCACATTTGTTACTAAGCTTCCTGCTTCAAATAAAGACTTGGTTTTAGACAGCACACTGGCTTTCAAGCAATTAAATGTGTGAAGTGGAAAAAGTAACCCATCGATGTGCAGTTAAATTCTGCAGGCTTTTAAGAGTTGCCCAGCTCATTCTCTGTAACTGGTGTTTAACCAGCACTCACTGGCCAAAAAGACTACATCCTCGTATTTTTGTGAAAATATTGAAGTTTGAATTGCTTCTCTAATCTGTCATCTTTTGCACATTTTGTTAAGGTGACATTCAGTGAGGAAGTTCTTTATTATTTTTCAAAACATAGACTATAATTACACTACAGAGGCCTGAAAATCAAATCTGGCAAAAGAGAAGGTGAAAAGTTATCTAATTATTGGATCAAAACTCTTTTATTCAAATTCCATTTCTTTTGCCAAAAATCTGGTGAAGTTAAGTGGCGAATCAGTTACTCTTTCCATTTATGTTCTCTGTATATACAATACCAAGGAGTTGTGATAGACAGAGTTTCGCTTTTGTGTCATTCACAACTATTTCTAGTGTCTCCTGCAGACCTGCACCCTCACAAAGAGAAGACATTTTTGATGATGATGATGTGCTGCTATTTTTAACATAATATACACAATGGCAAATAGGACTTTGTTTTGTTAGTTTTCTAAGGACGGATTTCAGTTAAATGAAAGCATTCAACATTAATGAGAAACAAATTGAAAAGATTACATGGAATATTACAGTATGCAGCCACTGTATTGTGATTATGCACCTTTTGAACATCCAAGGACAGTGGATGGTATATAGAAAAAAGAAAAGAAAATAATATTTGTGTGTTCTTTAATCATTCCTCGTTATTCTCTGCTCTCCTCCCAGATATGCCACTGCACGACTCAACTACTACTTTGAGAAGAAAGAAGAGTATTTTGGATTAATGATGAGCTAGAATGATTGGATAAGGAACCAGCATTTACACTGTGATGTGACCCGTGTTTTTTGTCACATTGTACAATCCTCTGTAAATCCACTGTGGAAATGAAGGCATAGATAAGCTTATAAATGTGCTCCCTATTGTTTGTTTTTCAGTCTGTAGCGCGAGTTAATATGTTTTGCTATCACTGTGATTTTTAAAATATTTGTTTTACCACAGTCAGTATGCCGATAAGCTTATTTGGCAAATTGAGATGAAGCTCGTGCCAGAGACACATTAATTGTTCCCACATTTAGCCGAGTCGCATGAAGCCACAAAAACTGAGCCTGATCATAAAACCCATAAGAGGGTTATTTGCATGCTTATTCAGTGCGTACCACAGTTCTGATGGAAAACAACTTTCTATTTCAACTTATTTACCAAGAAGTGCATTATTTTAAATCATTCTCTCAGAGGGACTGATGTTGTAAAGCTGCTTTTTATGTACCTTACAGGATGTTCACCAATCATACAGTGGACTGCAGACCTAAGATTTATTACAAATTAATTCACCTCATTTAAGTGCTAAAACAGTGAGTATCAAACAGTGTTTGTTTCTGAATTAGGTTTGTGGAACAATTTACAATTCATGTTACAAATTGATCCTGGGTTTTAGAAGGTAGTGAAATGCCCAGAGAGTCAGCCGTTTGTCCAAACGCACAACATACAAATATGGCCAAATCCACTGTAAATAGGATATTTGCTTACTGACTGACCGAGAGGGCTGTTACTACACTTCTGTCTGACCCTTTTCACCATGTCAAAGCAAGACAAACACAACAGCAGTTTATAGAATTAATAATAAGTTTGAGTCGCTGGTGCTACTAAACTATATAATACTGAGTTTTATAAATGCTTCAACAACTAAATTAAACCTAAACATTCACCTTATGAGCTGCAGCTGCAGCTGCAGTTGTCTGAGAAGTGTACATCACTTTTTACACTATAGCCTACAGTTGTGGGGGCATACTGTTGATATTGCAGGTAATAAACCTGTCAGTGTCCCAATTTTTTCAAAATCAGTAACCTAAGTGTTTAATATTTAAATCAGTGTATAAAGAAGTATTAGACAATGCACAGTATTTAATGTACTAGTGCAATGCCCCTTCAAAACATGCTGTTCAACTCAGATAGTCTGGTAAATTGAGGGGTTTCCAGATCCAGTCGTGCACCTCTTGAACTGCTCACAGACTCATTGGGGCCGCCCCGACTATATCAAACATGTTTGATATTGATGATTCAGAATTTGGATGATTACATCAGTACTTTCCAAGCTGGATCACAACAACCAATGAGAGAAGCATCCCATCCCAGAAAAAAACCCACGTGGACCACGCCTTGCCAGTCATCCAGACTCATTTAATCTTCTGCTTTTGTTTCCTTTCTCACTCACTGTGTTACAACGGCAAATTCTTGCACCCCGCTATTCTCCATTTTGTTTAGGTCTGCTTCCCCATGAGATCACATGAGGTGGTTCATTGTTCCCTCTGGTATGATAACCTAATCAGTAACGTGTCCCCCATGGGACCTTATTTTGGAAAAACTGTATGGTAGTGAATGGGGAGAGACAAATAATTTTTTGATCCTGCTTGATTTGTGCCATGAACTACACAAATTATTTTTTTCAATTTAAAAGATAATTCGCCAAGTCAAGAAAGTCACATTTTGTCGTAAATAAAGTCAAATATCATCTGTTTTGTGTAAAAACAGCTCAGTGAAATATATCGTCTCGCTCAACACACGTCACCCACACCAACATGATCATGATTTTTAGAAATGCAATTCCAGACATGAATGCTGTGTCAGTGATGGTGAAGAGAAGATCAGGATGAAGAGAAGACATTACAAGTGGGTGTTGATAAGGATTGAATACAGGGAGAACAAAGGATGTGGAAGGCTCCGTGCCTGTGTTTGCCTCAGTCCCCAAAATGACTAAATCTGGCCCTCTGTGTGAATGAATTAGAGAGAAGAAAATCGGTGACGATTTTAAAAGTTCAGTCGTGTGAGCCCAGCTTGAGTCTGCAGAGTCATGAAGCCAGAACACTGTAGCCACAGCGTTCACCATTTAATTTTAATGTGTTAATATTGAATCTGTTGGGTGTCCTAATTGAACCAAATTCGACACTGCACTCCCTCTGGTTCTCAGCAACACACCTGCCAAGTGTGAGTAGATCAGATGGAACGGTTCTTGAAAAATGCGAAGGACAGACAACAGACAGACAGAGACAGATAGACAGAGATTTCTTGTATAATTTAATATATAATGTCTGACTGAATTAAATTAAGAAAAGATTTAATATGTTCCACACCCATGCTCTATATTCTAGTTGGCCAGATGTGTCTGTCAGGGAAAGGACCACTACACTGTAACATCTTACAGACAGTTAGTGGAAACTTTTCTCATTAATTTAACATAAATATGGAAGTTTTGGTTAAATTTCAGCCTAAATAAACCCAAAAATTAATTTCTTTATTGTTTTCAGACCAATTAAGAAGACATAAGCATGGGTTCACCTGACTTTAAGCACTTGAAATGATGAGTTTTATACAAGTTACAAGGTTGAGTTATTTGGGCTGTTGTTGCTATTGAAAACAAATCATATAAATGGATGAATGAATAATCAGTCTTAAAATGAACTTTTGTGGTGCAGTGCAGAGGATGAATTGAGGATTGCTAATGAGAGGAGAGGTCATTAACCTAATTAAATTTCGAAAGAAGCAGCAGCAGCGTATTAACAGACTTCCTAATGCATTGTTTGAGTTAAAACTCGAGAGATACTCATCCTTTTTTTGTCATGTTATAAATCAATAAATAAATAAAATAAATTTTGAGATCATGGTTGTTTCTTTTTGTAAAATATGCTATACACAATGCAGTATCAAATTTAGTCCCATCTCTTATGCTTATAATTTAATAAAGTCACTAGGAGCAGCCTTGCATGTTTATATGCTGCAAAATTGCCTCCAATTGTTGCCACAGCTGTGTATTCTTCATGGCAAAAAGAAAATGGAAACAGGAAGCAAATTGGTTGGTAATGTTTGTAACTGAAAAGTTGTGGATTCAACTAAATATTGTTGTTGAACTTGTTTTCTCATGTTTGATGAAGTTGCCTCTGTTGGTTTCACATTTTCACAGCTTGTGAAGAATTTGATCAAATAATTCAACTAGTTCAGATCAGCTCAGTCGCCAAAATAACGACATAATATAGAAAATTGAACCTTAAGATAGGTAAAGTTGGAACATAAGAAAATTGTGAAGTTTCAACATGTCAGTGGTTTGCAAAATGTATATTGCTAATGCGCAACTCCAGTTTTAATTGGGTTGTCAGTTCATTCAAATTTCCGTCAGGATTTTGTTAAGATCATGTGAATATACAGTAAAAATCATATGACTCACGCAGTAGCTGAATGTGTAAATTGCTCCCTTTATTAGTGAAATGCAATTGCTAATGATTAAGTAATTCATCTTTAGATTTATTGTCTGTAAATTAATTTTAATTTATGACAAAAGAGGCCAGTCCCTGACATTTATCTATTTATAAGAGATTTTAGTGCAGTGTGTATATGTACCATGTACAATTAAAGACATTGTCAGCTACTTCAGGCAGTAGAAAATCTCCTAGTTTTCTAATGACATCTAAAATGCGTAACAAACCGAGTGTGGTGGACAAATGGGAGTTTCCTCCTGAGTATATTATGTGCTATTAAGTGCTTCTCATGATCTCTTGGACACTGCAAATGAAACTTTCTCTCTTCTGTATTTGGCGCTATGAAAGTATCAGATTGAGAATTAGACATAAAATGAGCAGTGTAATTAAAAGGTTTCCCACATGTCACTTTTTACTGAGCGAGCGAACGCTACAAGATATTTTATGATCTAACGCGTCCTTTATTTCTTTGTTTGCAATGGCCTCATAGTAATCAAAGTCATTCCTCAAGTGGTTAATGTGTCAAACACCACCTTGAATCAATAGGTGTGCATGTATGAGGGAGGGAACACTAGCGCTGGTGACTAACTGACACAAAAACATTAATTTCATACTGTAGTGCCATGGTGGCGTTACTGTAAGATGACCTTTCCCACAAATGATGTTTATACACAACTCATTTGCATTACCCTTCATATTCTGTAAAATGTAACTCCCTCTGGAATATGTTCAATAGTGATGTTTTTCTCCAGTGCAAAGTAGTGTGACCCTGTAATAGTGATGGAAGTTTGTGGTGCAGAAGGCGGGCTGGATGGCAGAGAGTACAATGCTCATTAGTTCGACTCTAATTCTTCAAATCACTTCTGACTTTTTCAGTATTAAACCAAGTTCACATACTTTCTCATAGTGCTTTGCTTGCCTACTCTTGTGATGTATTTGCCAGTACCACAGTATTTCCAGGACGTTAACCAAGTGCTTTAAGTTGCCTAAACATAGTCATGAAGCTCTTGATTATGATTAAGTTGCCAGAAGCAGATAGTGCAGGGAAAACAAAAGAAAAACATTTGGTTGAAAAAAAAAAACTAAATTAAATAAAGTTAAAGTCGAGGGTTTATTCTTGACCTCTGGAAATAGCAATTGACAAAACAATCTCACCACAAGGGTCGAGGTTTCTTTCCATCATATTGAATTACCTTCATAAGAGTATACAGTGCACCTATTTTCAATGGAAGTGTAGATGCCCAAATTTTGCTCAATCTTCTAAGCTAAGCTATTTAACTAATTTGTCATCCATTTTGGCTTTAAAATTTGTCTTAAGTTTTAGTTTTGGGATTTCCTGTTTGATGTTGAAAGTATTTCTTGTACATGCAAGAAAGAAACGCAAGTTTTACTTTCCACTTCCCGTCTTTTTCTTTTTCCTGCCCTTTTTCTGTTAGCACCTGTGTTTCATTTGTTACTTAGCCCCTGTGTATTTCAGTGGGTGTTTTTCGTTCACTCCTAGTTTCGTGCAGTCCTGTGTTTGCTCCTCATGTGTCCTCCAGTTTCCTGCTTTTGTTCCTTATGGCTTTCTGGCTTGCTTGAAGTTTTTGTATTTCTCTTCAGTTTTCTTGGATTTTACTTTGCCTGCCTTTTTGATGCCAGCATTTTATGGCCTGCCTTTTAATTACAGTACCTGCACTTTGTTTTTTTTTTAAAAAATTTATGATTTTCCTAACATAACAAAATTGAGGTTGAATATTTATTCTTGACTATAAAGTTAAAAAACAATTGAGAGTTGGGATCAGCGCATCATCATGTAACCAGAATAAATGTTGCCAATGTATGTTTCTGAACAGCATAAACATGTTGAAACTGTGTGTTTCTTTAGGTTCAGTTTTCAATTTTATATTGTGACAAAGCTTCTTTATGGTCTGGTTGGGTTTAGGCACAAAAACTTGTTCAGGTTTGGTTCGTTGCCACGAACAGGGCTGGAAACATCTTGTCATCTCGTTAAAAATATCCAGTGCTTTCACACTTACAAATGTTGAAACACAGTCTCGAACAGTGGTCTGGCAGCTGACATACCACCATCATTTCCGTTCACTTCCAGACATGACAGTCAGCTTATAAACATGTAATGTGAACGTGAGCTGACGTGTATTGTAGAAATCTTGATATGATACATATGACATGTACAAGTCTGAATGTATCCGTGGTTTGCAGAAACGTACAATGCCAACATTTTATTCTTGTGACTTGGCTGAAGGTTTAAACCCTCCAGACCAGTTGGGATAGTCTAAAGGATACAGTAACAAAATAATCTTAGCTCTACAGAGATTAAAACATGTACTATAGTCAGTTTGTTGAAATGTTACTTGATGTTCCCTCCTACTTAGACACCACTGAGCACTGTTTGATATAACATTGTACACTCTTTGTTGTTTAAACCTGAGTCTGTTCAGTTCGTCTTGTAAACAAACTGCTTCACAAACATTTTGAATCATGAACAATAAGTTGGTGTATAGTCAGTGTAACAAACACATCAGACTATGAAAAATGAACGCAATGTGCTCAGAAATATCAAGAGTCCCCTTCTCTGCATAACTGTGTCTAGTGTCTTTGTCTGCGAGGGAAGCACAAAAGGGAACGTGATTGTAAAATCCGTAGAAAGTATTATGGCGGGTGAAATGAGGGGAGGACTGGCAACAATGCAGTTCTTTACCTCCTCATGGTCGCACACAGTTCCAATCATCAAGGCTGCAGCCGTGTCTTTGAGTCAAACAATCCAGCTGCTTTCAAAGTGCATTTTTCGTTAAACATATAATATTTAATTAGCGGACTAATGCACTTAAAAAGACCCAAGGACTTTGCCTCAAAAAGGAAAAAAATGGCCTTTTGTCCATTGCCCATCCAAAAAGTGCTGTAGATTTTTTTCCTCACTTCTAATTGCATTAAAAAAAAGAAGTATAGGCCTTTATGCAGTGTTTCAAAGACATTGAAACACAAATGCAGCTAAAGCAACTCCTTTCAGAGTTTTTTTCCTCAGATTTCCTTTTATTCAGTTATTACATTTAGCTTTTTCGTTATAGTTGAAGGCCTCCCAAGGCTGCTGACCCTTTCTAATAAGGACTCTTAATTTACAGATGTTATCAGTTTTCATTTTGCTTAAAAGTGTCCAAACATGCATTCAATAGAAGGCTTTACTATGCACTGGCTAATGTAGAGTATATATCTATATTTTTTTACTGACTCTGAGTTATATCAGTACAAGTAGATCAAGAAATCTCTTTTTTCTTTTGGTGACACATTATATAAGTGATGCAGTGAAAAACCTGATTACTGTTAATTAAATCTTAAATCTAGAAAACACAACCTGCATTCGTGTATTATATAAATCGTACCACCATTGCAATTCGTGAGTACCTGAAAACATATTGTGTTCTCATAATTAGGATTCATCCTACTGCTTTTGGTGATCACCTGTCTTTTCTTGTAGCATCTCCGTGAGGTTGACATTTGTGGTTTCAGTGAAATGTCTCAACGACTATGAGATGTATTTCCATGAACCTTGGTAGAGACGTTTATGTTTCCCGCTGGATGAATTGTTGAGACTTTGTTGAACGCCTGACTTTTCATCTAGACCCCAAATCAATTTGTATGACAACATGCAAATCAAATGATGTGTTTTGTGTTTATTGCTGCTTAGCAAATATTAGCATGATAAGTTGCTAGCAGGCTTTACCTGTACTTTTGATCATTAATAATTAATTAATTATTGCTAAGTACATTTGATATAAGATACTTTCAGACTTTTACTCAAATACAATACATTCATACTTTTCACTCTTACCAAAGTAATATTTACATGATATCTTTACTTTTACTCAAATATGACTTTTGGTTGCTTTTTATAACACTGCTTTGAGTCTTGTTTCCCAGCGAAGACCTACTTGAGAACAGATATTTTGGAGGATGTCATGGAGGCCCAAGACATTTCACTTTTCATAAGTATAATGTATGATGAAAGGTAAATCTCAAATTGAAACAAAACCACTGAAAGATGCTGTTTATTTAAAAAAAATTGTGAAGAAAAATACATCCTGTCTGACCTCAACTGAACATTTAATTAACTCAGTCCAGATTTCTTGTGACACACTTAAAGCAACAGTTAATTGTAACCTGAATGTCCAAAGTCTCAAATGCTGACTCCAAAACACATTTGTACCTGCAAAATCACACAAACAGTGCTCATTGTGAAACGCAATCATCTCAGTGAAAGTGCGCGGGTCAATTTTTCCCCTCATGAATCAAACACACTTGAATGATGAAGCATCATAAGCTCTTAGCTCAAAGAGGATGATAGCGTGCTGCAGCACCGTGACCACTCTGTGCACTTTAATGAGTAGTGGAGCCTCCATGATCATAAACAGGGTGGCTTTGATGCCTCATTGAAAGAGCCTCTCCAACACGTCTGAAGGGGACTCCTCCTTTGTAATAACAATTTATAATTCTCTTGATCTCAAAGCCTGATTGGTAGGAAGGGGAAAAAGAAAGGATTTTGTTCTCTCTAGTCTTCAAGATGTTTTTTAAAAAAATCAAAAACTGAATTTGCCTACAGGGCCCATCCAAGACCAGGCTGAAGTGAGTGTGTCATTATGGCTCATCATCCCCACACACATCAAACCCACAAGAAAAGAAAGGTAAATTCAAAGCCTGTTCAATCACAGCTCCATTTATCACTATGTCAATTTCTCCCTCACTTGAGAGGAACATTTAGTGCAGTACCAGGAAGCAGTCAAGCTTTACTGCCAAATATCCAGTTTATACTCTTTCTTTAAAGGATAAGTTTACCCAAAAATGAAAATTCACCAATTATCTACTCTCCCTCATGCCGATGGAAAGTTGGGTGAAGTTTTGTCGTCCGCAAAACATTTCTGGAGCTTCACAGTAAACAGTGTTGCAGCATTTAACTAAACAGCTGAAGTAGATGAAGACTTTTGTTTAAAACATAAAAAATCACCTGGCATTCTGGGAATCTGTACACGTCACATCAATCTGCTCGTCCATCAATGACAGATGCCTTGGTTATATTTTGCCAGATGGACCACAGTAGACGCAACAGTAGATGGAAAAAATCATGTGTTTTTTGAATGTCTGATAGCCACCACTAACATTTAAGTCCTGTCTTATCTCGTCATATCATAGTTTTTATTATTTACCTATTTTTAGCTCTTTATCGCCTCGTCTTAGTTATGAAAAAAGGTCATCTACGGAGATTTTTTGTCATAGTTTTCATTAAAGTTACACAGCAAATTAACATTGCATCCAAATGGACATTGAACCATGTTTTTGTGATTTTTGTTTTGTTTTTATGTTCAACTTCATCTATCAATTAGGTGAAACCATGTGTGGCCACAGCAAATGTTCTGTTTCCAAAGTTAGTTAGTTAAATTCAGTGGGCCTTTTCCTTACCATACTAAATATAGTTTCTATTCATTAATAGGTAGGTATTATTAGTATGTAAGAGAACTTTTATATTTGGTAAATTAAAAAAAATAATGTTTCAGTTTGGAGATGTCACGCTCTTACCTCTTGTGACTTTACCACAGAAAACCACAGTCTCGTTTTATGTATTTTTCTGACTCACTTTCAGATGCACCATCTGGTTGTCAAACTCCGTGCACACAAATTCTAAAAAATATTTACAAATTTGACTTTTTACATTTGAATTTGTTCTGATATTCTAAGTGTGACTCTCTTTACATTAAGCTGCCAGTAGCTTTAACAACAGGGAAATCAAGCAAACTCAATGGAAAATCATGGCTTACATCAGTTCCCTTCTGGAATAATTGAAGTCTCTGTATATATATGAGTGTATGTATCGAGTTATGAAACTATGAATGCACTGTAATGAACTACTCTCTCCTTTGTTAAGGTGCTGAAAGCTTTGCATACACTCACACAACCGTGCACACACAGAAACAATCTGTCAACTTGCAAACAGCTAAGTGTTCATCCTGCAGAAAGGAAAAAGGAAATGTAAATTATGATGACTTATTTAACGAGATTAGCATGGCAACAGCACAAGTATGATTTCAAACACCCCTCCCAACTAAAAGCACCGCACACATATACACAAGTGCACACAAAGGAGTGTGTGACAAACTTGCCGGCGCCCCTCGCAGGGTGACGCTACAGTTGATTTGGGAATTACAATTAGATTTATGATGTGGCTGCATATGGCTGAGCTCTCTGTTTCTGTCTCTGAAATGCTGGGATTGGCTGCAGCGAGCACCGGCGCCGTGGCGTATACACCACAGCACAGTCAGAATGTGTGGCGTTTCCTAACACACACACACACACACACACACATGCACACAATGGAACAATAGGCCACATTTACTGTAACGGGCCACCAAAATATAAAGACCAAGTGGAATAGCTCGATGTTGGAAACAGAAAGCCTTGTGTTGGAAATTATTAGATCCCTGGAAAGTAAGAGCACCATTTAGAGCAATGGAAATAAAAATTCATGCAGCACTACCTGTAACTTGTCCACAGTGCTTTCACATGCAGAACACAATAGGTACGAGTGCTTTTCTGCAAATGAACACTTTTATAAAAAAATGCAACTTATCTTTCCACAAAGGTCAAAGATACACTTGAAAAGCAATACACAGATAGCCTGGAAAAAAATCTCAAGTCTTTTACTTTTCATTTATTTATTTATTTATTTTTTTGATTGTCTTTCTCACCAAGTTGTACTGACACTTTTTAGAGCCAAAGCTGGCTAATAAATACAATGAAATGTTAAAACGCACAATTGAATTTCAAATACAATACTCATCACAAAATATGTCTGACCAGGAAACTTATGTTCTGCTTCTGCAGGTCACAACTGATAAGAGCATGAGGTTACCTTTTCAAAGAGATCAGAGGTGATTCGACCCCTTTAGGCGGCACTAGAGCTGCGGCAACAAAACTTGCTTCAATAACTGAAATGCTTCTAAAGAAATGGCAATTGACCTTTGCCTGGCATGTACGAGGCTTCCTATAGAGTCCAAGCATGTGACTTTTGACTGTTCTAATTTATCATGTTGATAATCAAACAACAACTTCACATTAGTTAATACTAAAAATAAAAACATAGAATTTATATCCAGTGCTTAGGATGTGTATGACACTAACAGAAATGTCTATGCATGAGGCTTTTTTCCTGTGATGCAAGCAAAAACCAATGTTCAGTCCCAGCTTGTGAAGCTTTTCCAAGTAAAAACTGCCAGATATGGTCATAGGAAGAAATATGGCGTCAGAAGACGTGTGAAACAGCTAACAGCTAAACAGAGCACCCAGAAACCACCCGAGGTCACAGGTGTTGAAAATGGAAAAATTAGGAGTGTGGTGAAAAGAGACAAAGAAAAAATATTACGTGTCTTCAGAGAAAGAATGTGACATTTGAATAAAATAGAGGAAAAAGTGTGCACACCCAGCATGATGCTGACCGCTGAACCGCTGAACCGCACCAAGACGAAGGATTAACATCTCGCTTCAGACTGTGGAAAAACTTGTGTGCTCTGACTGGGGTGGTTGACTGAGAATTGAGAATTGTGCACCTTTTTTTTCCTCCATTCTTCTCTTAATAATTTACTCCTCTTCAAAATATACATGCAACGTAGAAAAAGGTACCCTTTTTGAAATAACAGACCTATTAAACCCATTTTTTTGCACTTATATAAATTCTTTTTTAAAACACAAGTTTGGTGTATCTCTCCCATGTGATGCTGAGAAGACATTTATAAATATTAACAGGCTAATAAAAATAGTAACATTTTGTACACTTTTGTACCGATTCAAAACACAATTCAAAATACAGTGAAGGGATCCAGAATATTAGAAACTCTTCTCCTACAGTAGGGTAATTTTGGGGCTGCTCATCCCCGATAATATGAGGCTGAATGAACTGAGCTATAGGTGCACCTCGAAGACTCTTTGAACTCTGTCTATACCTTTAGCCAGATTGAAAGGGACAGACTCAAATGCTAAATGTTTGATTGGTTACACCGCACTGCACTGTGCTGGCCTCACGGAACTATGGGCAATGTGGTTCATAAAAGCACCAATGCAGTGGAATTGAAAAACTGACGCCTTCGATGCTTCGAGGGGCTATCAGAGGGCGACACAATGTGTGTGTGTGTGTGTGTGTGTGTGTGTGTGTGAGTGTGAGTGAGCGAGTGTGATGAAAACATATCCTCCCTGAGCTCTGCCTACGATTGGGCCAGGAGGGGAGCCAGCAGTTACCGAGTAGGAACCCATCTCATCAGATAGAAAAAGCTGATTGTATAAGACTTTTTTGCAGCATTGGAAGTTAAGACTACAACATCCCAAGTGAATGTGAATGTAGGTTTGGCACATTTGAAGTAAATCTGTACAATGCCTGGGTACTTGCTTACTCAATAATAATAATAATAATAATAATAATAATCATAATAAAAATAATAATAATAATGTGATATTAGGGATTTTGCTCCCTTTATTTCATTGACAGTCTGAAAACTCTACCACTCTTTTTGTATGAAAACAAACAAAACAAAAAAAAACACATTCACAAGCTGGCACATCATACCTGAGCTGGGATATTTAAAAAAAACAAAACAAAAAAAACAGTAATGTAATGTAAGCAGTTTGTCAGAAAAAAAAAAGATGTAGATGCACTGTATTCGTAAGAAACAAAAGTAAGACTATAAGATTACAATAGCTAGGATTTATATTAAAACTTTTCAGATTTCAAGTTCCGACAGTCCAGAGTTTGTACAGGCAGTGACCTGTCAGAAAAAAGTCTATAGAACAAAAACAAAAAGGAAAAAACAAACAAACACAAAAAGTAAATACATAATGATGAAAACTAAATCACTCCTTAAACATTTAAGACCAAATAGCTGTTGAAGACCAAATCCTGATGCTTCAAAATCCATGCATGCTCTTTACAAACCACACAGCAATGTGTTCGTCGCTCATTTGTTCTTTGTCCCATTCTCTCTCATTCTCTCTCTTTCTCGTCTAGTTAACTCTTATTCGCTCCTGTTAAGATTGTCAAAGTGTCGGAAACTGAAGTTCATTGTCAGTTGGATGTCTGAATATCTGCTCGGTTTGTTGTCTTGGGTCACATTTTTCCCATCAGCCGTCTTCTTCAAATGGACGTCCATCAACACTGTCTTTTCTTTCTTTTCTCACGTTGGGAGCAGTATGAATCCTGTCCGGGCATGCTCAGTGTGTGACACAACATGTCCTGAAAGTTTGCCTGAAGGGCTCTGTAATAAATTGTGTTTTCAAAAAGCGTCTCTGAGAACAGGAGTTTTTTTTTTTTTTCCTCTCTTTGTACAACTGAGACAACTGAGATCACACTCAGTTGGCGCTGATGGCCTCCCGTGTCTCATGGTCACTGCTATAGTCTGACTTGGGCTCGTCCTCAAAGTCTTCGTACATGTCCATGTCGTCGTCTCCGTTGGTGGGGTCGCTTGGCAGATCCAAGGCTCCGACCCCGCCGACATTGTTGCCTCTGCTGCCGGGCTCGGACTTCACTCCGTACGTGCTCTGAATGACGGGGATGGCAGGTTCAGGGCTGGCGGAGTTGCTGGAGCAGTCTGAGGTCAGGTGTGGGGATGGTGTGGCTGTTGTTGCCATGGTTATGGCGCCTGGGTAAACGCCTACACCGGGTGGGGTGTTACCGAGAGGCATCGTTGGCTGAGGCCTGAGAAGGGAAGGGGAAAAAAGTAAAGTATTAAATGGAGGTTTGTCAATAAACATTAAACAGCCCTGAAATAGATACAACCCTGATTCCAAAAACAACTTCAATGCCAAAAACTGTTTCAAACAAGTTGGGACAGGAGCAACAAAAGACTGGGAAAGTTGTGAAATTCTCCCAAAACTGTTTGGAACCTCAACAGGTAAACAGCTTCACTGGTGGCAAGTGATAGTATCATGACTGGGTTTGAGAGGGGCATCCATGAAAGGCTCAGTTGTTTACAAGCAAGGACGGGGCGGGTTCGCCATTTTGTAAAAAACAGTTTATTTTCAAATGATTGCATTCTGTTTTTATTTATGTTTCAGGGCCCAGACACAACAAACCGTAATCAAAGAACTAGTGCAGACAAAGGCCAGCTGTTGCGTGACCTCGCGCCACCTGTGTCTTGGCCAAAAGGCTGCACTTGAACACATCATAAAGACTACAGCTGTTTGCTAACTAGCTTGTGCGTTACTAGCTCTTATACCATTCCATGAGGTGCCAGTAGTCTATATTCATCATTCAAAAGGGGGAACCGGAAGAATCAGGATCGCGGATATACAAACCGTTGCTATGATCAAGCAGTGATTTGCCTACCATTATGACACCACTCTTGCTAATATAGATCTACTAAAGGTTTGCGTGTATTAAAACGTGTGCAAACTCCTTGCACACGCAAAAACATTGTACAAACTGATTTACTAACAGTGCGCAAAAAGGGTTGCGTCTGTCAAAGGTGCAAAATAGCGCGTCTGCATCCAGTTAGTACGTTTGCAGCAATGAATATGCAATATGGGGCGTTTACACGCAATTGTGCATGTTCCGGGTGGAGAAAATGTAAATATTGAAGAAACACACTCCTCGATGTCAGGTCAGGTATTTAATGACAACGATGAAGGAGCCCTGCAGCAATACACAGAATAGCAACATAAGCTAAAACAAATAGCTAATTAATATGTGATACTGTGTAGCAAAGGTAACAGTATGAGCTTAACCAAGCTTGATAGTAATGAAAATAAAATACTAAGACTTACAGGAATATGAACAGAGATGAACCTCCAACCACCATAGCAGGAACATAATAAACAGATACTCACAAAATGGCCGACTACTAACTGAGCCAGTGTAGCACTAATAAGATACTGCTCCCTAGTGGCCAGGAGTACTCCTCATCCCCCCCAGTCCGTAAAGCTATGAACAGGAATAGGTTAACGGACTCAGTCACTTATCCAATGACCAGTCTCAGGCTCGTAGCGCCTGGGCGGCCTCCTCGTGCGGCCCGGCTGCACGAGCAGGGGCAGCGATGGTGGGGACTGTGACACCGTAGGAGACGCCTGCGGGGTGACATCTGCAGGAACGGGGTCACCTCGGGTCCCGAGGCCAGGGGATGTCTCATCAGGGGACGCCAGCGGGGAGGTGTCCAAAGCGGTGTCGCAGGGTCCATCCAATATCCGTGGGACGACCCCCTGGGGCATAACAGGTCCAGGGTGGACAGGCACGGACTGGTGTTCCAGGGCCAGCGGCAGCGGCAACGGCGCAGCTGGCTGCTGTCGGGTGTACGAGGAGGCTGGCGTGTAGCCGCGGAGGAATCGCCGGTTGCGCAGAGTCAGGCGCCCCGACCCGTCGACCTTAATCCGATACTGATCATGACTCAGCGACTCCACCACCACGCCCGACCTGTCCCACTTGCGAGGGCTCGGGCCTTGCTGATTCTGGAGGAACACCCTCTCACCAAGCGCCAACGGGCGGAGAGGCCTTGAATGAGCTCTCAAAGACTCCGTGGTGCGGGACATCCGGGTCCGAAGGGCATCTTCCTTCGCCGCCCATGCTTGGCGCCAGAGCGGTCGGACATGCGGGTTTGAGAACTTCTCGAGTCTGTTGATGAAGGATAATGAATCTCGAAGAGGTCGACCAAAGATGATCTGCGCTGGTGAGAGGTTGCAGTCGGGGTCAGGCGTATTTCGCAACCGCAACATGGCACGCAGGAAACGGTCATTATCAAGACAGCCTGTCGGGCCAGTGTTGGACATCAGGAGGCGCTTAGCAGCCTTCACTGCAACTTCCGCCCTTCCATTCGACTGTGGGAAGCCAACAGAGGACATGCGATGCTTGATGTGCCACAGGTGGAGGAAGTCCTCTGTATGGCTTGCCTTGAACTCCGGGCCACCGTCGCTTGAAAGTTCCTCCGGTACGCCAAAGGTGGCGAAGAACGTGCGCAGGTGGCGAACCAGGCCAGCCGAGCCTCCCAGATCGGTGCCCGCTGTAGAGCTCAGGACCTCTACCCAGCCTGAGAGTCGGTCTCCAACAACCAGGTAGTGCCGGCCCCCGTAGTCGAAGAAGTCAGCAAACACCGCCTCGAATGGGGTCGACGGTGGCGAGGATGGTAGGGGGGGTGTGGCTGCCTGTGATGGAGCATTGCGGTTACAGTCTGCACATCCGTGCCTGGTGGCTTGGATGTCCTTCGACATCCCGGGCCAGTAGACTATGGCGCGAGCCTGCTGCTCCATCGTAGAAATCCCTTGGTGGGCGGCATGAAGGTGGCGAAGGACCCTTTCACGCAGCGATGGAGGAACCACAACACGGTCGCGGAATAGTAGGACGCCATCCTGCGCGTAGACGGACTCGCATACCGGTGACAGACCCATCAGAGCAGGGTCGTTCGCGTCGATCCCGCCCCCGTGCTCAATCAGGTGCAGAAGGTGGCCAAGACATGCATCAGCCGACGTCTCTTGTGCGAGAAGGGACCACGAGATAGCCCCAAGGTCCTGCGCATCATCACGGATGGAAGCCATAAGTGCTGACTCTACGGCGTCGGGCACGCTTGGTGATCCCAGAGAGAGGCCATTCGCCGAGCCTGAGGGGGAGGGATGTCTTGAAGTCGCGTCAGCGGCATGGTTACTCTTGCCGGGCAGGTGCACGATGTCAAAGCGCCATGGGAGGGTACGCTGCTTAAGTCTGAACAGGCGTGAGTTTGTTATCTCATCCAGCGTACGGTCGCCGAAAATCTTCACCAGAGGCTTATGGTCAGTGACTATGACGAGGTTGTCACATCCCTGTGTGAAGTACCGAGTCTGCTCCAGGCCCCAGGCCACGGCCAGGGCCTCTCCCTCGATGGCCGCATAGCGTTGCTCTGCCGAGGACAGGAAACGTGAACCTGCAAGGGTGATCCTCCATCCACCCGTGCAGCAGTCTGGCACCCCAGAGGTGCATCCACAATGTTGTTGGAGTAGGAAGTAACCAATGCCGCGCCTGGACCAGTCAGGGCGGAGGCAGGTGCGTCTCTGCATGTCGTAGATCTCCACGCCCTCACGGATGGCTTCAACTATGGCTAGTTTGGACGTCCGAAAGGCTTCCTCCAGGTCAGGGGACCACGAGAATTTACAGCGTGGGCTCAGGAACGGCTTGAATGGTGCCATCGTGTCGCGCAACTGGGCGTAGTTGGCCACCTGGTTGACAAGGCCGAACCAGCTTCTGACATCCGTCGTAGAGTCCGGGGTGGGGAAGTCACGGATGGCGTCCAAGTACTTCGGGAGTGGTTCGATGGTAGTGTCTGATACCCGGAAACCAGCAAAATCGACGCACCTCTCCGCGAACTGAAACTTATCCGGGTTTAACACGATGCCCGACCGGCCAACACATGCCAGAAGGTCGATGGTCCTCCACCAGTGTTGCTCCAGGTCAGAGTCATAGTGGATAGTGTCATCCACACAACGTTCCTTACACTCAAAGTCCGAGAGGATGGCATCAAAACGGCGGTTGTAGCCATCACCCGACGATAGGAAACCTTGCGGAGCCCTGGTGTAGCGCCAGCGGCCGAAGGGCGTGATAAAGGTGGTCAGATGACGATCCGATTCGCGGAGAGGCACACTGTGATAGCCGTTCCAGGCGTCCGTGACGGTTTTCCAGGTGTCCTTTGGGATGCGACGTGCGAGGTGGAATGGGGACTCGGTGGCAAAAGTCTCACGTAGGCAGAACTTGTTGAGAGGTGAGAGGTCCACAGTCCTACGGGGGGAACCATCGTGCTTTCGAGTGACTACCATACGATGGCACCATGTCACCGGTTCACCATACGGGACACGTTCGATGACACCAAGGGCTTCATCCCGGAGGAGGTCGTCATAGACTCTCTGCTGCCAGTGTAGAGGCACGGTGGCCGCGGTGTGGCATGCTTTGGGTGTGGCTCCAGAGTCCACATGTATTTCAATGGGAGGCCCATCCATGCATGGCAAAGCTCGATGAGGGCAAGTGTTGAATGTAGATGAAGCATATCTCTCAAGTAGCCAATCCCTCATCTGGCCATTGTTCTCTGGAGTGCAAGGGAATGGTAATGTCACTGGGCGAAGCGGGGGGACTGCACGCAGGAGACATGAGCACTGGGCGTCATGGAGATCCTTCGGGTACTTACAGCCGCTGTTGGTGGACCTTGTAGCATTGACAGACGAGGGCTTGTTTGTTGAGTCAGGAGCGCCAGGGCCGTGCTCGTCTCTGGGTCCTCCTGCGCTGTTACTCGACGGGAAGTCCTTAGGCAAGAGGCCGAGGTCGAGCAATGACTCATAGGAAAGGTACATGGCACGGACCGAGCTGCTCACGTAGACCATGGAGCGGCAGGATTTCACGCCACCGCTGCAGGGAGCTGTAGAGAGCCTAGCAAAGAACGCTCCTTCAACTGCTATGGGGGAGCGGTTGGCGGCTGACAGGCTGAGTTTCACTGGACACAGGTCATCGTGCGAGAACCCACAGGCAAGGAACTCCTCCAGAGACCAAAGGTCAGACTGCGCCCCGGTGTCTGCAATGGCAGATATGTTCGCCTCGTGGTCCGGGCCCCGGGTGTTGGGTCGGCTTCCCGGTCCAACAGGCTCGTCGATCGAGATGGTGATCGACACACGGGGGTGGTCCCTCAGCTTGGCCCGCCTCCATCCTCCCTTAGAGAAAATGTGGTGCTCGAGCCTGACGGGTGTGGGTTTGTTGACATTGCTGAGTGTCGTTTGAGTACGGCATCGACGATGACTCCTGTAGTGTGGGCCAGGGCGGGCTCCAGATTGGACTGAAGAAATCTGGGAGATCGGCTCTGACTCAATGGCGGCCTGTTGACTGTCAGTCGATGGCTGTTCCCGCCTCTTTCGTCTGCGGGTTCTGTAGCAGTCGATACAAACTTGGTGAGGCTTGGTATTCCATCCACGAGGCCCCTCCGTGAAGACCTTAAAGGTGCTCTTGCAGTCTGGGCACGAGGCTCGCTTAGCCTTGTCTGCAGGGGCTTGGGTCGGGGCGGGGCTGGTTTGTGGATTTTTCTTCAGGCGCTGGAATGACGACATGGCTGATAGGGTGGACGACGGGAGCGCATTGCGGGCCATTTCTTTGTTTTCAACGAGTGCGACCACCTCGTTCACTGGTTTTGTCAGGATGTCAGGCGTCCCCAGTATGTCGCGGCGTATGTCCGAGTCATAAATCCCGTTGATCAAAACGTCACGGATGATGTGGTCGGTGTAGTCTACATCCTTGCCACACTCGCATACCGCCTTGTAGGCGCAGGTCTCTGCTTTACCCCGCACCCTGGCGGTGAAGGCGCGGAATGCTTCGTCGCGTTCCTGGTGTAACTGAAGCAGCTCGGTGCGCAGGACACATGTAGCGACTGGAATGACTGCTAGTGAACGCATGGCAGCGATCAAATCCGGCAAGGTCCCAGAAGTGGCGTTGGGGTTAGCTTTCAATAGGTTATCTCCGAGTGTAGGCCCAGCGCACTGAAACAACTGGAAAGGGGCCTGGGCCGCTCCTATGCCTGAGCCGGTGCAAAAGACCTCCCAGCGACGGATGAACACGTTCCATTCCTCTATCGATACGCCAACATCAACTTTAGGTCGATCGAGCTTCGGGCCTTGAGGAGCTGGGGCTTGGGCCAGCGCAGCCATGACAGGCGGTGGGTTCTGATGGGCAAGTCCATGATTTGTCAACACAGCAATGGCGAGTGCTTCAGACACGTCACCGGTGTTGAACGTGCAGTTGGGAACAGAGCACTGAATGATCACCATGGCTCCTTCATGAAGAAACACACTCCTCGATGTCAGGTCAGGTATTTAATGACAACGATGAAGGAGCCCTGCAGCAATACACAGAATAGCAACATAAGCTAAAACAAATAGCTAATTAATATGTGATACTGTGTAGCAAAGGTAACAGTATGAGCTTAACCAAGCTTGATAGTAATGAAAATAAAATACTAAGACTTACAGGAATATGAACAGAGATGAACCTCCAACCACCATAGCAGGAACATAATAAACAGATACTCACAAAATGGCCGACTACTAACTGAGCCAGTGTAGCACTAATAAGATACTGCTCCCTAGTGGCCAGGAGTACTCCTCAAATATATTAATTTAGCACACGCAAAGTGATTTATCAAACCTGAAAGCAATGTTGCTAATAGAAACTGCTTCTATATTTAACACGTCTCAAAGGGAGGTGCAAACGGTTTGTATGCGTAATTGCGCACACATGGCTGCGGTTATTGTTGCAAGACCGAGACGCCGAAACAATGGAAGGAGACGCCGAGAACGCATTTTTCACCCTTGTGTGAACATTTTTGGGATGAATGAGGAAACTATCATTAGAACATATCGCCTATCCAGCCTTGCCATTTTGGAGCAGATTGCACCTGCTCCTCAACGCTGGTCAGAGGCGTCTCATCCACGGTGCCCCCGCCTGTTTTATTTGCAGACCTTTTATTATACGCCAATTTTTCTTTTGTTCTTCTTCTGATGTCTTGGTGTCTCCTTTTCACTTCATCCACTGTTCGCCTGTTTTTTCCAACAGCATTAACTTTTTCACCGATTTTCTCCCACACGGCGTTCCTTTGCGCGACCGTCAGATTCCTTTGCTGCAGCTCACTGAAATGTTTATTCGCTTCCTCTACCAACACTTCTAATTCCAAAGGATTGAATTTCACTTTGCGCTTTCGCTTTCTCAAACTCGCCATGCTGAAAACCATGAAACACGCTAAACCCTCATTTAAATAGGCGTGTCTCCAACACGTTTGCGCCTGTTGTCATTTACAGTATTTATGGTCATTTATGGTAATCCATCAGATAGTTATTGAGACTATTTACACAAAACCACAAAAGTCAACCTCATGGTGGCACCAAAATAGTTAGCGGATCACTAAAAGTCAGAAGGATTCCTCCTCTGGGAACCATGGACCATCCGTCCAAAATTTCATGCAGATCTTTCTGTCTGGACCAAACTAATGGACAGACAGACATCACCTTTCTTACAGCAAAAAGACAAAGAAATAGAATGCATAAACAATAGCTTTTGTAATGATTAAATTATGAAAAAAAAAGGATGATTTGGTCATAGCAACAGTTCATATAGCATCTAGTTATTGTACAACGTGGACAGATCAGCATGTGATGGATTCACTCTAACCTCCTTTGAACAAACAGCTTCGAACAAAACATTAATTCTCAGGCCACTTCAGTTAAACGGCAGCGCTTCTCATCTGGCCAGGCATGTCCTAACATGGAGCTCTCCTTGCCAGCTCACAGCAGCACCGGCTAAATAACCTGTTAAGATATAGATGGAATGAGTGTAAACTCACATCACTCAAACAGGCCCTCTGGCTCCTCAAATGAGCCACATAAAGCAGGAAAATTGCTGTCACTTTTCTCACCTAACAGTTTTCCCTCCTCCGTCTCCTGAAACAATTACCGCTGTACACTCTGACAGACTCATTTTCACATTAAACGCTTTAAAACAACACTGGTTTAGTTATATGGAATGTGCCAAAAAACTGGTTGTGTACTGGCTCCCAGTGGCTATTTGATTTAGCTTTGATTGAAAGTCCAGGCCTGGAGAATCATAAGCTTTTTCTTTGCGTTTGCTTGACCACACACAGTAAATGTGGCATTCAGCCTGTGACGTCTGCCTCGCTCTCGTTCCCTCTCAAACATCTGCTTACATTTCATATTCCACTATGTCTGTCTGTGTCCAATTTCACTGCCCGCAAGCGCCCAGCATTGTCCTAATTTAATAAATGACAAGCTATTAAAAATCGCTCCTATTCAAAGCCGTGGCCTCTGGTAAATCCATCTCAAACACAGGCCACTGTGATGGCTTTAAACACATCCATGGCTGGTTCCTATTAAGACAATGCCACTGTTTTTCCCCTTACTTCACTGACTACACTCTAAAAAATATGCTCTTCAGTGAGTGAGTAAAGGGTTTTGCAGATAGAACCAAAGGACTCCAAGAAGAAAACTTTCATAAATGGTCCCTGATGACCACTCCACAAACCTCTAGCAAATGGATGTAGAATATTTATTTAATATTCATATTAAGACACAAAAAAATCCTCATGTAGTGCTACGAAACGGAGCAAATGCAAGAGAAATACTTGAATGAAAAATCTTCAAATCTTTTGCTAAAATACCCATACTCAGGCAGAGGTGGCTCGCAGGATGGCATGTTTATTAAAGAACTGAAAGGTCACAGGTGCAGTATTAAATCAAGTGTTCTTGAGCCGAGACTTGTGGATGGTACTGCACAATGTCCCCTCTTAAGAAATGTGCAAAATTCCTTCTTTACATTTTATGTAATGAAGCGATGGAGAAGAGTTCCTTCGAATTACAAAAAGTCATATTGAGAGTAACTTTGCAAACTGTCACATTGTGCAGTCATTGTATGGTTACACATGAAACATTCTGATTGCGTTTGAACAAGGCTGCACATCTTCTGTAAGCGTGCTGAGTAAAAGGTGAGAATGGGAACAATGAGTGAATGTCTCCACCACCTCCTTCTTATTCGCTAAGGGAAATCAATAGGCTCAAAGATGGTGTGGGTTATACTTACTTCATGTTGCACAATTTCGAGGATTTAAATCAAAGTTACAATTTGAAGGTCTTAAAATGTAAAATAGGCTTATACATCTATAAAATTTAATTTTCAACCCACACAAAAGGATTCTTTCAAACTAGTATGAGCAGGTACGTTAAAAAGTTAACTACAACATTCAGGGACAACTTTCTAACTCACCCCACGAAGAACTGCCTCATCTCCTGGCGTCGTGACCTCATCATCTGCTTGTACTCTCCGATGCGCAGCTTCTTGCCGTCGATGATGCAGGTTCTCTTGGGCCGTGGCTTGTACTTGTAGTTGGGATATTTCTCCAGATGGATCTTACTCAAGCGGGCCTGCTCCTCATAGTACGGCTGCTTCTCCTGGTTGGTCATGGCTTTCCAGCGAGAGCCTGGAGCAAATGATTGAGACTTTAGTTGATTCTATTTTCTAGTTTTTGGTTTTGTTTTAACTTTAATTTCTCATTAAATGTATATGTATCGTAAGAAATCAACACGACAGACTTTAGGGAGTGACAAATACGAGCAATATTGGCTAGTGACAGAATTTAAACCTCTGTAGATTTTTTGGGGAGTGACAACACAGGCAGAGGTGAAAAAAGTACTTAGATCTTTTACTTAAAAGTAGCAATACAATAGTTTAGAGATGCTCTGTTACAAGTAACATTCACACGAGTGCCTCGTCTCAGTGCCTGTTTCCGCTCCTCTAAAAGAGAGCAACAGTAGCTTGCATTGGTTTAAAAATGGAGTCTGCTAACATGAACTACTGACTGGCTTCCAGCACACACAGAAGTTCCAGAGAGCCCCTTTAAGAAATCAACACAACAGACTTTATAAAGTGACAAAAATGAGCAATTTCAGGGAGTGATGAAATTCAAACCTCTGGTTGAATGGAAGTTTAAAGGAGCAGAAAATGGAAATACTCCAGTACAGTAAAAAGTACAACAAGTACATCAAAATTGTACTTCAGTCACTGTTATTCACTTTTGGACACATGCTTTTTCTTTTTTTCAACAGTGTCAATAATACTTTCCAGCAGTGCTAACATTCTGTAATTTCAGCTACACTTCAATTTAATCATGAAAGAGTCACAAGGCCGCTGGTATACACATTAAAAACATCAGCATTTCTGGTGGTTTCTTCAGGTTGGGTGTTTTTTATCATGAGAACAGACACCATCAATTCTTTAACCAAGGAGGCTGTTTAAAATCAGGAGTGGATTACACTCTGCTCCCTCTTGGCTCAAGAAGAATGATACATTGTATACTTCTTATTTTCCACGCTAAGAGGACCTTCTGAACAAGTGGACAGGGCCATTACCGCAGGAACGCAGCACATCTGCGAGGCACTCCGACAACTGATTATACACACTCCGCCTCGCGTCTCTGTTTATCAAGGTTTATCACAAACTGGTCTTGTACTTTTGTGACACAGGAAACACAGAGGAGTTTTTTTAAGCTTGCCACCCACTCCCCAAAGTCCAGCTGTGTTATTATGTTGGAGAGACATGAATTGTACACATGCAGTTATATACACATACACAATTGTCCACTTTAAATTCTGCTTTATGTTCCTTTTTTACCACAGCTTTGATAAAATACTGAAGAATAATTTCTTAATGCCTCCTGCCAAAAGGATCTTGCGATTCATATTTGAGTGTAAACATGACTTTTAAAAAAATGATTTCACAATGACGATTCATTATAAAAAAAGGAAATAAGTATTGGTCTAAAATTGATATTCTCTCAGTGAAACTTTGCACAAATGACACATCATATAAATGCAGGAAGCATTTTGTCAAACACAAAAAGCCCCTGTATCAGAGGCCATTCAAAGCTCTGAGCCAGGAACACAGACCCACCTAAGAAACAGCAATTTGTTAATGTTGCTCAGGAGGAACATTTACATTCAGCAACCCTCGAGCTCACTGGAGCCCGGCATCGGACAGTGAAGGTCTTAAGAAAATTTCATGAACAACCGTTATGCTCAGCACCGTGTGAATGGCTATCTGTGTCGGGGAGGTTAGTATCAACACGGCTACTTTTTAACTGAATGCATCCATCACAGTAGTCAGGCTGACACAGTGGAGCTCTGTGTGTGAAGTGTTCCAGGTTTTAAAACACACTGGTCCTTCTTATAGTCCGCAGCCTGCTGGTAAGAAACCCTGTGAACTGTAGCAATGTGCCGTGTCTTTAAACAAGATAATGGAAGGAATTTAGTGTCTGATGTTGATACACAGCACATAATGGTCATGTTTTCTTTTGTTGCTCTTTTTAAATGTTAACTTAATAATACACAGGATTCTTAAAATAGTGGATTTATGTCCCAACACATCCACAAGGTGATGAGTTTGTTGGGAAAAGAAATAGATTGCTGCAGTTTATGGTAACTGAGGTCCTCTTATGGCAAGACCAATTCAGAAAGTCTAGAGAAAAATGCAAATAAGCTGCTGATTATATACTCGTGTCTCTTTAAATAACTACAAAAAGGTAATTCTAAAATACTACTATCTCTTGAATTTGTGTTTTATTTTTATTCTGTTCTCTACTATTTCCTAATATTCACCACAAAAGCAGTTAATACACACACATACAAAATGTAGTTCACCTCAACTTCTCACTTGGAGTTGAGAAAAAAATTAGGAAAATCCTCCAAAAGCAGACGATTAATGATTAGCAGACAGTCGAAATGAAAGCATGAACCTGAGAATGAGCGTAACATGGGATCTTTAAAGTTGAATGTTCGATGAATTATAAATCTGCAAAGTCTCACCAAGGATCTTGCTGATGTTGGAGTTGTGCATGTCGGGGAAAGTCTGAAGGATCTTTCTCCTCTCATCCTTGGCCCACACCATGAAGGCGTTCATGGGCCTCTTGATGTGGGGTTCGCTGTTGTTCCTGCCCCGTGCCTCCCTGAACACTCGTGCCTCTGTGATACTGCTCCCTGTGTGACACCAAGAAAAGACACCCTCTTTATGCCCCTCATTGACACAGTCATCTTTCATACTTTTACGCTTGAAATGCAGGATAATGCTCTGATAAGGATGAGCCCTTCCTCCTCCTTGGGAGAGGATGTATAACATAACAGAAGTCTGTTGGGGGTCTTTGCTGGGGTGCCCTCAACATGCTTACACAGACACACATAAACTATACACACCATAGTCAGTTTGCTTCCGCCTGATAGTATCTCAGTGCCTATGCTCCCATGTTTACTCATCTGATTCTAAACTAAACCACAATGAGCAGTCCTCGAGTCGTCATCGCCTGTAAACAGTGGTGCTTTATGAGCAACAGGTGGGATGGGAGAAAAAAGCCTTAAACACCAAGACAGTATTCTTACAGTTCAGAGAAGGAAACAGTATAACTTACTTTTAAATTTGAGAATTCTTATGTGCAGTCCACCTTATTGACCATTAACTACAAACAGCCTGCCTGTCCTTGCCTGCTTTTGTTTGCATACTTGTACTGGGTGGGATCTTGTGTCACAAACACTCCTTTCAAGAGAGTAAAATGTTGACATTGAACGATCTGTTTAGCTGTTGAGGGTGTCCTTCATCGTAGCTTCCTGAGGAGCACAATAAATATTTGTATTCGCTGAATACCTGCATGTTCTGGCTCTCTGGAAGATGCCCTTTTCTTTATTGTGGAGCTCTGAGATGTGAGACCGCCAGAAGCAGGGCCTCTTCTATGTGGGGCCCACAGAGTTAAGGGTCACTGGTATCAATTTAGTCAGAACAGGATGTGACTGCTTTTAACTTAGACTCTGCTTCTCAAGACGCCAGCATCCATTTTCTCTCATGCAGGTTGTGCATCTGCATACATTTCTGAATCACAAAGACTATATGCAACCAAAAGTGAGGAGGTCAAGAGTCAGAAAAGTAGGGAAACATTTATCAAGTTCACCACCAAAAGAAGAAGGCTAGAGAAAGGGGAATAGGGGAAGGCAAAAACCAGCGGAGGTTCTCACCATCCAGATCTTCTGGTCTCGTCAGATCAATGACTCGATGGACCATCTTACCAGCATCCTCTCCAAGCTTCCCCAGGTGCTGGCTCAGCGTCTCGTAGTGCAGCCGCTCCTGCAACACAGGAAAAAGGTTTGAAAGATTATTTCAAGCAGGCTGCAAATAAAATGAAGCTGAAGTTGCCAAAAAAAAAAACTTTTTTAATGTTTCAATCCCTATTCAGTTTTTTTTTTTTTTATCACTTAATGTCTGGACCTCGTCCCCATGTATGCCTGGAATGTTTAGAAATTGGGTCACTAGGAATTATTTGGATGGTAATCGTGATAAAACTAGCAGCTGGGTTCAGTTGGGGGTGATGAAAGTTTTAATGCATTTGAGGGTAATTATCAACTATTTTTACGCTGCGTCATTGCACGCTGCCTTCCCAACATCACAAAGAACAGTTCGGACAAATCCTACTGATTCGACCTTTTAAGTTTGATAGTCTTTGAATTATATTACATGACGTGAGGTTCAGTTAGCTTTGCACAGTAATGGCTGGTAGAAATGTCCTTCAGACGGATACTTTTATTTGTATACTTTGAGTACATTTCAGAGCCTGTACTTACTGTTACTTGAGTAAAGAAGTTGAATCAGTACTTTTTTTTTTTTACGCGTTTCTGTACTTCTACTTGAGTAAAGAATGTGTGTACTTTTGCCACATCTGGTTATGCAATAAGCTAATAGACATCTCATAGCCCCTTTAAGGCCACATCAAGCAACAGTGTCTTCTTCAGCCTCCCATCATCATGCACTCTCTCTGATTCTGCCTTCTGCCTGCCACTCCACTTCTGAGACAAAATAACTTCTACGAGCAGCCTGCCTTGGGCCCTTCCAGCTAAAATTACCCAACCACGCTCCTAAACTGTGGTGGAAAACATCGAGCCCTCCGCACAGCTACCGCACAGCTCCACTCCTCCTCTCCTCTCCTCTCTTCTCTTCTCCCCAGCCTCCCCTCCCTCCCTTCCTCCCTCTCGGCTCTCCTCCTTTTTCTGGTGACAGAGGCATTTTGTTTGACGCAAGGAATGGTTGCCGGGTGAAGTCATGCCGCGGTAGCCGCTGGCAGAGTTGGTGGAACTTAGGGGCCGGCGTGTATGTGTTTGTGTGTGTGTGTGTGTGTGTGTGTGTGTTCGTTCGTTCGTTCGTGTGTGTGTGTGTGTGTGTGTGTGTGTGTGTGTGTGTGTGTGTGTGTGTGTGTGTGTGTGAGTGTGTGTGTGTGTGTGTTTATAGATGAGGAGTCGGCGCGGGCCAATGTCAGCACTACGGCAGGGCTGTAATCAGGCCCACCACAGAACATGTGCCTGGGCAGTGCCATACTCACCGCAGGAAGCAACCGCCTAACAAAGGACTAAAGAAAAGAGACACAGAGAGAGATAGAGAGAGCGAAGAAAAGGGAAGAGGAGTGGAATGGAAAACTAGTCCACAGACAAGAATAAGGCCTCGACTCCACCGAGAATTTCTTTTTAGGCTTGCAGTGCTAAACAATAGCCTGGGGTAAGCGGTTGTGGCTCATGGTGATGCTTTCAGACTTCTGGAAGTCAAAGTTTGGTGCTCTAACACTAAAAGTTAGTGTCATTTAAATTTGAAAATTATGCTTAACATCATACTGTATTTTGTAGCATGTTTAGGTGCATTACAGAATATAATTACTAAACATCCAAAGTAGTTAGAGACGTATGAATGGGAGGAGACTGATGGAAAAGTAATGCACAGTGGAGTTACGCTTCTGGAAAATGGACTAGGACAGCATCAATAGAGGTAGACTGATCCAAATGCAGATTAACAGCAGACCTGGGTCAGAATTTGCAAATACTCTGTGCGGTTGGTCTACTTTTGGTCTACTTGAAAGCTCTTGTGGCAAATGCAATAAGGAGCTGTCTTTGCTTTGTTTAGTCAAGATTGAAATAGGTTTGGCGTGTGCGTCTGCTGGTTTCATACTGGACTGTTGCCTTCTGGAGCAGCATTATAGACTTTTTCAAAAAACTTTCTCTTTCATGAGACTCCATTTGTATTGTGTACAGTACTGGATTGTGCTCTTCTAAATGATTTTGCCTTAATCACAGAGGGATTACTTGGTTAAAAACAGTCAATGTCAGCGGTTGTGGAGTCCTGATGCTCAGGCAGTTAGAGTGAATAGGAAGCACACTTTTGTCTGGAATCTGAATGACTTTGAGGCGGGAAAACCCACCACCCATCAGACGCTTGATATTTCATTACTATTTAACCCAGGTATGAATTGGACCAAAAAAAGTTGCACTTGACTTCAAAGCGGACAAGTTGACTACCCAAGGACTAAATTAATTACACAATGAAGGTCATGTGCAAAGGCAAAGATAAAAATTGAGAATGACGACAAATTAAAAATATCAGGTTGAATTTACCACAGTAGTTACCAAGTACCACAGAAACAAATCCTGTCTGTGTGCTTTATGTTTAACACAATATTACTTTCACTGGGACTTAAGCCCAATATTGCTGCTGAATGTATATTTCTAAATTTAAGAGACACCCAACTCTTTTGTTCTGCCTGGTCTCCCCTCTCCTTGGCGTTTGCGTCTCTCCACCGTTGCTTAGGTAACGCTCCAAACATTGTTTTTTTTTTTTTTTTTCATCCACACCGTATTGAGCTCATTACCACAGTTACAACTCGCCTACCGCCAGCACGGCGTGCCTCCAGCTGACCCGCAACCGTTTACTGTCTCCTCCCGGGCCAATCAAGTTTGGCAACCTCCTCAGCCCCCCTCCCGGCGTTCCCTCTCTCTTCCCATTTTCTTCATCTTTCTCTCTCTCTTTCCTTCTCCAGACTTCTCTGTGTGCCGATAGAGCTGTCAGTCAGCTCTGTTCTGTTTTCTTTCCTCCTCCCCTCCTTCTCCTTTTCACCATTCCTCCTATTCATAGCCCTTAACACCACCACCAGCCCTCCACCCCTCGAGGCTCCAACCCCAAAGAAGTAGACACTCAACAGTCTATTTGCAGGTGCCAGACTCAGCTTTGTAGTGTACTTTATTATAATGTATATCATTCAGGCTTCAAATACAGCAACATTACGTCGACCTTTAATCAAGACTTGGAACAGTCTGAGCTGTCGGTTTCACAGGCTCACTTCCTACAAAGACCAAAATCACCAGCAGAGCCAATATAAACTTCTATACAACCATTTCCTCCCTCCTCGCCTTCCTCCAGATTTATTCTGCTCTACCAACAGAAACTGCGAGCACGCCGACTGATTGACTCAGCAGGGTACAGACGAACAACATTTCTCTATAATGGGACACATTAAATTAAAACCCTTAAAATTTAGAGATCTGGTACATTTCAAAACTGTACAAAAGATAGGAATACACACTTGCTTAAAGTACACAAATGTATCTGAGAGGAACGTGCATGTACAGTGTGTTAAACTTTTAAATTAATTTAATTAACAAGTATAAAATGTATGATTTATAAACTATAAATTGATCAATCTACAAGTTGGAAAGTTAGAGACAGAATAGTTTGAAAGTAAAGTCCGCCTGTAAAGACAGACTAGTGAGTAGATGAGTCTCTGTGTTTGGTGTGATGACGTTTTATGTCCCTGACAACCTCTGTAGTCTCATTTAGCCACTTGTTAGCAACCGACACGTTAAGTCAAATGTGGGGTATTTACTGTTGATTTTATGGGTTAAAATGTGAAAATCTCTTAAGCTTCTGTTAACCACATAAGTTATTTCAGGCATCTAATTAACTACTCTAACTGCTTACTTGAGTACTGTACTTAAGTACAATTCTGACCTACATGTAATTTCCATTTTCTGCTACTTTATACTTCGACTCCACTACATTTTGGAGGCAAATACTGTACTTCTCCTCCACTACATTTTTATGATAAAACGCAGATTCCAATAACTATAAAAATGCTGAATATCAAATATAATAATCAACCAAGTCAATAATCGGTCAGCCCCTACAGTAGTATAAAGTGTATACATACATGTAACTATATGTCTTATTTACTTGTGCTTTTGATACTTAAGTATGTTTAATATCAGATACTTTAACACTTTTACTTAAGTACTATTCGTATGGTAGACTTTACCAAAGTAATATTTGACATGATATTTTAACTTTTATTCAAGTATGATTTTTGGGTACTACAATTGAAACTCCCAACCCACTTAGTACAGCCACTGAGGGACCTGCTCACAGCAGAATACAGCAGGTTTCTGCACATCAACCCTTCGATCAACTTATATGTTAAGTAATGTGTACAGTACACCGACCCCGTCGCTCAGTGCTTGCAATTTAGAAAAAGCTGTTGAGTGATTGTGTGCACACCAAGCTTTATCCAAAGTGAGAAAGCAGTTTGTGCTCCTTCTTATTTGGCCTGTGGATTTACCTGCTCTCAGTCTGCCATCACCCTCCATGTTCCCCTCCTATGGAAACAGGAAAAGTAGTCCCTCGTGGTTCAAAGCAGTGTATTATTTTTCTACCATATTTCATGTAAACTTTACCACGCTCCTGTGCAAAGCTGTTTAAGATAACTTACCATGCACACTTCTTTGTTATTACTTTATATTCTAATGAGTTAAAGCCTGAGTCAAAGATCTACTGAGGACACATGGTTGAATTTTGTGTTTTTCATCCAAAACATGCCATGTAATGTGGTTATCTCTCAAAAACTTTTTTGTTTTCCTTTAAGTGGGTTTAGGGAGTGTTTTGTGGCTGTTTGGATGAAAAAGTCGCACACAGGCTTTTATGCGCGCGCGCACACACACACACAGACACACACACACACACACACACACACACACACACATATACAGAAACATACATGCACACACCCACACAGTCATACACAGTGGCTATTTCAGTGAGCTTTGGCAGCCACAGACCAGCTGGAAGCAACGTAAGCGTAAGGTGATACTCAACAATGCCACTAACTGGCCAGGCCTCTCGTCTGTACACCAGCTATAATGACATTAACATGGCCAAGGCCAGTGCAGAGCCAGGACACACACACACACACACACACACACACACACACACACACACACACACACACACACACACACACACACACACACACACACACAAAAGGAGCCCAGGATCAGTTTCAACTCTCAGGGAAATGTCTATGTCGTCTATGCTTTAAATGAATGCTGTGGGACAGAAATACACAAACAGAAAGCGAAATAAACACAAACACACACACTCAGACGTCACCGCGATGGCTCCCTTTGAGTCGAATCAGCGTGGGCAATAAATAGCTCAACACTCAATATTACACTGACATACCATTTGCAGCAGTTGTCTCATTCCCTCCAAAGAAGCCCAGTGTGCTGTGTTAGTACAATGTCATAAAACAAAAAGGCTCGGGCAGAGCCTCAAAGTTTCTGAGGGGAGGATTTGAGTAACAAATTTATTCGACGAACAGAAAACAACGCACAAATCCAAGGTAAAGAAAAAGAGCTGGTCTCACTGCCTCCCGAGGTGGAGCGGGTGAGTCACACTCTCAGCATCCAGCAAGTTCCATCCATGAATTGTTTAAGACAGAGCAAAGCCTTTGAGCGCTTTAGAAAAAACACACACACACACACTCACAAAAAAAACTTCTCCATCCCAAAGAAAAAATTATGTATTTAAAGCCGAGAGAAAGAGTCTTTGAGCTGCTGTTGTTAGGTAACGAATAACAAACTGACAACAAACACCACAGCCTGCTGTCGTCCCTGAACCGGAAACAATTACTTTGAGACTTTCCAAATGAGCTTTTTATTAGGAGGCATGGAGCTATAAACCAAATTACTGCATTGCTTTGGTTTTGTTCTTATAAAGTTGGAAAATATAGAGAGAGAGGCATGTAGGGCTCTCCCTGCAACACACTCACCTTAATCATGTCAAAGTTAACTTTGTGCAAAAAGCTCTTTAAAGCATCAACTTATTTGGGAACATCGGTGGGGTTTTTCACCAGACCTGCAGCAGACAAATCTCATTAAATCTTAATAAACAATTTATTAGTATAGGCTGTTGTATAATTTATATTTATGAGTTTCTCAGTGTTTACTAGTATAATGACTTATAAAAAAAAAGTCAACTTGGGACTGAGGATAAGTACAGCAAAGATATATTTTGCCAGATTTTGGATGTTTTCCTCCTGAAGATGCAAGGCAAACAAGTCCAAAAAATTCAAAACAGCCTATCCTTGGAGTGCACCAATCATGACCTAGTTGGGGTTGGTGGGTTCAAAGTCTCCACCCCTAAAATATTCATGAGCTCCTCTCCTCCCCCTTCTCCTCATCCTTGCAAGCAACATGGGATCAATTGCGCAGGAGAGCCGGTCTAATCATGTTCCTTATTTTACTGAATGTCTGATCCCTGGATCTGTGAGTGGCTGATCAGACTGATTGAAGATGTTTTGGAATATGGATTTCCCTCTGGACATGAGATCCTGGTACAAAGGCCCTGTCTCCCTCAGCCCAAGGGGGAGAGATGAGCGGCGGAAGAGGTGAGTGTGGAGGGGGGAGGTCCCTTCTCTGAGAAAGGCCCTTTAATTGGGCTAAAACCCTGAGGCCGGGATCCCCCCTCCAGGGCAAGTGGAGAGCTGGACTCCATTATACACACACACACACACACACACACACACACACACACACACACACACACACACACACACACACACACACACACAAACACACGCATACACACACACACACACACACACACACTAATGTTAACACCATCTCTTCTCCAAAAAAACACCCACTCAGTCAAGGCAGGCACACACACACACACACACACACACACACACACACACACACATACGCCAAAACCATCACTTGTCATTGGCCCAGCTGCTCCCTCTTCAAAGCTGTTGGCTTCTGGGTGGCCGTGGAGATGAGAGGAGAAAAGAGAAGTCCTCAAGAGCTGCAGCCCGAGCCAAACAACACCAAATATCATCCATGAATATTCTTCTTCAGCCTGATGCACGAGCTGAGCTGAAACCTTTAACACTCGGCCAATGAAATACCGGAGAAAATTTAACACCGGAGCGAGGAGTAGATCTATCTGTACACGTCCGTTCACATCTTTTATTGAAGAAAAAGTGGTGATACCACATTGTAAAAGTAAAAGTTTACTTATATGTAAAACGATGTAGAAAGAGAGTACTGCCAGCTCGTTGCTCAAGTATATGGGACCCAGTGATATTCATTAAGAAGCCTCAAAAGGCCTTTTTCATTTATAATATCTGAATCCAAGAAGGCTGAATCAGAATTTTGGCAAGAGAGAGTTTTTGTGACTGTATCCTGAGAGTGTTTGTTTGATGGGTTCTGTTAGTTGCATAACATTTTGTTGTGTGGTTTTACTTTGAAATTCATGTGGTGGAGGCTCGGCTTGATTTAAACGCTGGTCAATATAACCATCAAAATTTGTGGGTTGAACGCATGATTTGATTTGACTAACTGTAGTTGCTGAATGTGCAAAATACATTTTATTTACATTGAAAATGTTTTGAGATGTTTAAAGAAAAAAAAAATTGTGGTTCTGTCCATTTTTCTCAGTACAAGGAGTAATATTTTCATTGTAATCCAAATTTAATCCAAACGTATTCATTCTAGATTACATTTTTTGCAATCCAATCAAGGAGTATGGTTTAGACCTGCTCAATTTGGAAAGTGTCGTGAGATGACTTTTGTTGTGAATTGGTGCTATACAAATAAAGTCTGATTGATTGATTGATTGGTTGATTGACTGACTGATAGAATAGATTACGCAACTATAGCAAAAGTTGCCATGTAATTTGTATTTAATAACTGACTACATTTCAAGGTAATCTGATCCAACCCTGTATACTTACTGTCCTGTTTAGAGTGTCAAAATTAAATTACTGAGGCATTTACAGGTAAACAGCCTTTTACTTGGTTCAGGTGGAGCTACTTTAAACTTTCAAACTTTTTTGGAGCTACTTTTACCTTCTTTAATCCCTATTATGCAGCCTATTTTAAAGCTGATGAAGTGTTATGTGTGTAAAATCTTAGTCTGCAAAGTGAATAGTCGACTCAAGGTACAAAGTAGCATTAGATGGAAATACTCAAGTGATAGTACCTTGACACTGTACCTCAAAAAAGTACTTGGTGCCTGTCTGTTGATGTGTGTCACATGCGCTGTAAATCATGTATATCCTTCCATTTGTGTAGTTCATGTGGATGTGTGCACGCAGACCCATCAGCGTTTCAATCAGAATTCCTTCTCAACATGAAAGAAAATGCCTTTGAAAACTGCATTTAGACCATGGGATTCTTATAGACCTTATCAGCCAAGTCTGTCTGTGCATCTTCCTCTGTAGCCACACGTGATCTGTCTGTCCCTCTAACCTTGTTGCCGTTGTTGAGGGTCATGCTGCTCAGAGCTGACAGTTTGGCCTCCAGACTGTGGTGTCCCGGCTGCTGCTGCTGCTGGTGGTGGAGCTGCTCCCTCTGGATCTGCTCCCTCATGCTCCTCGCCTCTTGGATGGCCTTCATCACCGCGTCCTGGTCCCCAAACAGTGCTGTGGAGTTGAGGCTGGACAGGATGTCTGGGAGGGGAGAAGAGCGACGGTTTGTCACTTTGATTGGCAGCACAGGAAAGAAAAGCAAAGAGTGTGTGGCTTTGATACAAGAGGCAAGGCTTTTATCCTCAACCACAAATATTAAAGAATAAATAGGGAATGATTCAAGTTTAAGTCAGAGTACAACTAAGCCAATTTTATGTGGTTAAGTGGTTTGATTAGATTTGACAATAGCCTGGCTTCATGAGCAACAACCCTGCAACTGTCATCAGAATCAAATGTCGCTATGTTCTGATTGGTGTCGAAATATATATATGAGATTTATTTTTACCAACCAAACCACTTCTAAGTAGTCAGACAAGGACCGAGGAAAAGACAAATAAAGAAATCGATCATTTGAAGTCACAAAATTTGTTCCAACTTCGGCAGGAAATTGTCAGCTAAGTTAATGCTATCTGTCATACTAAAGCTGAGAATATAGGTTTTCTGGGTTTTTTAGTATCGTTTCATTAACTGTAACCAAGCAGTTCTTAAGAAACGGCGACTTACTGAAATGAAAAACTCTCATGTTCCAACGTGAGCCATTTTCTCTGAATCCCTTTTAAACTTTTAAATTATGCTTTATGTTCGAAGACAGCTTGTCCGGCGTAGTCCAAGTCTCTGGAAGCCCAGAGATCCCAAATTGATTTAATTTGGTTGTTTTTTATGTTTTAAAAGAAGTCCCCATCTACTTAAGTTGTTTAGGAGAGTGCTGCACCAGAGTTTTGCTGTGAAGCTCCAGAAATGTTTTGGCGACTACGAAAATTCACCTGTCTGGCATCAGGTTGAGTAGATAATGACTGAATTTTCATAAATGGCTGAATTTATCCATTTCAAATGTAATATTATTTTGACTAGAACTTAAACAAATATACTTGGTAAGATTTAGAGTCTTTGTTCTGTTTTTTTCCAGGTTACCTGAGAATCTGAAGAACCTAGTTTGTTGCATGTGCGTGATTTCATGCTCCTATAAGTCCACAGTGGGTGTGAAAACCAGAATCGCTGCATACGGACTCGTACAAAATGCTAGATAAACTTCTTAATAAATAAATTAATATTTCCAGTCTTATCAGGGGCAACTGCTGCTAAAGTTGTTTTCCAGTCCACTTGTGTCTAAACATGACTGAACCTCCTCCCCCTTGTTTATGCGCTTGCTTCACACTTTTGAAGCCGATGCACATTTGAAGAATGAGAAAAAAAATAAATAAAAGGATGCAAAGTTTCCGTCGCCCTCCTCGTTTAATTAGCAGACAAGTAGGAAGCCCTGTATGCTTGGGTGGCCGTTAAAATGGGCAAAAAATAACTTTGCAGGGAACACAAGCGACGCGTCCTCAAAGCCACTCCAGAGGAGCTGGCGAAATTGTTTTCTGGGGGGATATAATGAGAGGGTTTAGATTGGCCTTAATAACAGATAGCAGAGGTAGGGGCATAAAAGGTCTAGCGCGGGCAGACAATGATGTGAGGAAGCTCTTAAAAACCAAATAACGTGTGCTGGGTTTCACTGCTTCCGCTGCCGGGGTTTTCATTGGGGCTAAATACAGGGCTTTGGACTCCTGTAAAACACAAACACACATACACACACACACACACACCAATACACACACACAGGTCTCCTCGTGGGGTTGAGGTGTCTGCAGTCTATCAGGCGCATGCGACGCTGCCTGGTTTGTCTGTGTGTGGCGCGGAGAAGGGTGTTTGGGTGGGTGATGTTTTTGTTTTTCCGGTTGAGGGGAAGGCACAGTGAGGACGTGTTTGCTCTGGATGGATGTATAGTACAGATGTGAACAATACGCTGGTGTTTGAGTTTGTTTGTGTCTGAGAGAGCATGTATGTGCAGAGTACGTCAGTGTTTCCCCTCAGAATTAAGTCTTGGCGTGGTGAAACAGCATTTAGACTTGTGATTCTTATTGAACATGTCAGTAAAGCCAACGTTAATGTATTTCTTTTAGGCAGAGTTGCAGTGCTAATGCTGTGGCCCACCCTGTCTACCAAGTGGTAAAGGAAACACTGGTGCTGAAGTGCATGAATGTGTTTGTTACCTACCCAGAGAGGTGTTCCTGCCCATGTTGGAGATGGGGCTTGGGATTCGGCCCTTGCCCATGCCTGTAGGGCTGGTCTTGTTTCCAGAGAACAGACTCTGTGTCGGGGACGTCGGCGAGCGAAGAGGCTCGGCTGTCTTGGGTCTGGCTGAGAGGTTCAATGGCTGTGTGGATCCTTCTTCCTGTTAGTAGAACAGACACAACAGTGTTTGGTGGATCAGGATGTGTATTAAATGACACTAAAAGAAGCCGTACTTGCAACTGTATTAGTAGTTGTCGTTGCGTGTGAGGAATTAGCATGCGATCCTGCTTGTAATTCAGTGTTACTACTTATTGCTCGCATGTTTTAAGTGTGTTCCTCATTTTGTCTGTCTCTCGCAGCCCAGTCGCCAGGATATAATGTTAGCAGTTAATGTTTCTGACATTTCTTCAGTTACATCCAAGGTTGACACTGGCATTATTACAGCCAATAATTCTGCCAAATGCCCAACCACAGTTCGACTCAAAGCACTGGGTATTTGTAAGGACACCTGGGGATATTTCCATCCGTTTTTGTCGCAACAAAAGTGTTTTGTTTTTTTAAAGAGACCTGTGGACATTTCCTGTGGATTTTGTGGTGATCAAAACCAGCTATTTGTCAAAGAAAGTTGGACCATCTCCATCCATGATCATAGCAACCAAAACAGCTACAATCAGCCACATCATGATGTTTTTTTTTAACCCTAATCAAGTGGTTTTTGTGACGAGAGAAATAGAATAAATACGTAAAGCTGAAAGTTTCATCTGTGGTTTTTTGCAGAAATGTAGAAAGGCTTGCCAGTAGTTTTCATGTCATTCCACTGACTGACATATGGTGGCAGTAATGCACCAAGAAACATAGTACTGCAGCAACAAAATCAAGGAAGAAGAAGACTGCTGGCAAGCCGACGTACTTAGATGTTGTAAACATTGTAAGTTTCAAATTCTTTTAAAAATTGCAAAAAGATGCATTAAACATTTAAAATCAAACACTGTACGATACAATTTTGTTTGTTTCTATTTCCATGCCAGAAAAATCATATCAGGATGTCTTAAATTCATTTTGCGACCACTTCTGGTGGTCCAGGAACACCCCGCATCTCACCCTCTCTACATTCCCCACTAAAAACACGATTAACAGAAATGTCCTCTCTAGAGCTAGTGTTTGTTTTGTTCATTCAGGGCTACTGTAGAAACATGGCGGTGCAACATGGCGGACTCTGTGGCAGAGGATCCACTCCCTCTGTCTGTGGTTATACAATAATAAAAACATAATTATGATTATTAAGTTCCATTCCTGCCAAGATTGGACTCGATCTTACACACTGGACCTTTAAAGCAAATTCTCCACCCAAATTGAAGAGTCAAACACCACCTCCACCTGCTGGCTCGAATGGTGGTTGTTAAAAGATTAGTTGCCTCATCAGCAGACGGCAGCACATTCAGTCAGTACAATCAATTTCTGAAGGATTTCAGCTGTGGCTTGTTTTCTAGGCAGGAAAACTGCATCAAAACATGCACTGAAACGTCTCAATCCTGCAGCATAATCCACTTCTCCTTTTTCCATCCATTGCCACACTATGTTTCAAGTAATTTTACTGTAGTTCCCCAATAATGTTTTTGCTAAATACTAAAATAAAAAATATAAGTTTTGGATTGTATATACAGCGACACAGGCACTTTAAAGCGAATGTTTCTGTTGTGAAAATGGGTCACCATTGGAAGTGTAATTGACTGCGGGTGGCATGCCAAAGTGGGGGGGTGGGCTGAGCGTATGCGGAGGTTAGCAGAGGGTGGGGATTTTGGAAGGCGCAGCACTACTGTTTGAGTGCGGTGAGCTCTGACGCCGGTCTATTGTGACGCCGGTTTGCAGCTGTGCCCCACACACACACATGGCTTCCATTACTGCCTCGTCGTCGAGTAAAGATGAGGCGTACGCTCTCTCCAGTGAAGGGGTCTGGGCTCCTGCCAAACAGCAGCCAGCGCCAGTGTCAGTTTGTGAGTGTGTGTGTGTGTGTATCAGTGTGTGAGTTTTAAATAAGCTGTTTCTAATTGACGGTGAAGAGTACAGGCCCATGTGCAGATCGTTGTTTCAACAACTTCCAAATTTCCAGCCTCTCACTTTTACTTGAACTGCTTATCACAGTTATTATTCCTGTGTGTTTTCCTACCATATTTACTCTGAACTCACTCTTTTCTTTGTTTTATCATGTTGTCTGTTACTTTATGCATAGAGACCCTGTTTTGCTCCCGTATATATCCCTTATACTTTAATGTATTTCGCAGTTGGTTGTTTATTGAATATAGTCACATTTTTATGTCTCTGCCTACTGCTATCTCTTTAATCGCAATATTTGCAATCACAATATTTTCCAACTGACTCTGAAAATCCAGCTGAATCATTTAGACGACTCTGCCAAATCACATGAACCATTTTGCAACATCTGCAACAAAGGACTCACCTTAATCTGAGCGACAGGACTGGATGCTCGCTTCTCGCTCTTCAGGGCAGAGGGGGAAAGGGGACTGGAGGAGTTGGGAGCCTGCGGGAGGGGAGTCATCTTGGCTCCTGGCGAGATCTGCATGCTTGCCAGCTGGGCGGCATAGAGCTGCTGCAAAAAGGGAAGAAACCAGCAAAACCGACAGGCTATTAACATCGCTAGCCAGCAACTAGTCAGTGGCTTTCCTCTTTCATTCTCTCTCTATTTTCTTGATCCTGTTGTTTTTTTGTTGTTTTTTTTTTGCATCCACTCCCTGGTGCTGCTCGCATCTTCTGAGGTTTGATGAGTGTGTGTCTGCCAAACACACTCAGAAGTCATGGAAACAAATGTGCGTGTACGTACACACACCTACATCTGAAGTTGACAGGAGTGTCCCACACAAACGGAAAATTTGTTTGAGGGGGTGAGTCTTTATAAAGGAGTCTCTCCAGCAAAACATTTTTATTTTAAATTATCTACAATCCATCTCTGACACTTATTCTTTCAACAGATGCTGGGAGCAGCTTGTGTATCGATTTGCATCGAGAAATAAATCCAGACAATAGCTGAAGAAACATTTGAATGCTTTACTTGAATCCTCCTTAAGTTGTATCTGCACAAATCTGAGACTGAGTATGGAAATTAGATTTTTAGACAATGCCTGGCTCAGTATTGTGAACAATAAAGGGCTGGTTTCCTTTATATCTCAAAAAACAATGTGAACCACAATGGAAAAGAGCCACATGGCTGTTTTTGTAATCCTGACTATTTAACCTTTTTTAAAGTCTTGGCTTATGATAGTCAAATAAAATAAAATAAAATTAGGACTGCAAACAGTATGGGTCCTAGAAAACACTTGAGACTGATCATGAACAGTGCAGACAATTGGGCTTCTTCTCTAACTTTAATCCCAAAGACAATAGTGGCGAATCATGTTTAAGTAGGTGTAGTCATACTGAAATTACATTTTGGGCAAGAGTCAATTGAAAAACACTTTAACATATTGTAAAAATAATAGAAAGCCTTCGAAAAACACTTGGAAAGTAGAAGCCATCTGCCTTCAGGGTTGGACGAAAACATTAAATGTACAAAAAAAAAAAAAAAAAAACCTGTACCGATTTTCCATCCAACGAAAATCAAAGAGTCAAATACTCGGCCCAGTCCAGGGTCTTCTAAATCAAAGCTAGCTGGCCAGACAAACCACTGCCTGTAACCACTGTCAACCCCTGTCTAAATGCATTGGAGTGTGAGTACTGGAGTATCAAAGAGCCTGTCCTCAGGAAAACCACCCAGACGTGGCTGGCCTTCACTTAAGACTCCCTCCACTCGTTCTCTCTTTTCTGCTTTCCTGGTTTCCTCTCATTTTTCGTTGCTCTCACCTCATCTATACTCTCCCCCTCCTTCTACGTTTCTCTTTTACTTTTGTCCTCCTCTCTTTTGATCTCTCCCTTTTTCCTCTGGTCCTCTGTTTTGTTCCAGAATCGCTCTTCACATCTTCTCCATCCACCTCCATCTCTGCTTCTTTCTGTCTCTGTTTTCGCTCTCTGCCCCCTCAGCCTAAACGGCCCCCAGTGTTGTGAGATCTGATTTCCCTGCAGTCAAAACTGCAAAGCCTCCTGGGACCTGAGATCCAAAAGCAAAGAGTGCGCGATAGAGAAAGGGGGATAGAGAGTGTTGCGCTGCAGACACACGAGACCACCGTCGCTTCACCGCTGAAGCGCCAGGCTCAGTGGTTGGGGCCAGAGAAATTGGCTGGCCCTCTTTCCACTTCTCTCGGAGCGATATTAAACACAAACAGAAGGGGCCTCGCCGTTGAAACAAAGCCCTGATGTCACGCCGCTTATTTTCCTTGGAAGGCACCAGGAGTGCTCGGGCCAACCCCTGGCGATATGAGATCCCCGTAAGAATGTGCCTTGAATGGCTGGTGGTGAGGCCTCTCGCGTCAATCAAGCCGACCGCAGAGTTACTTCTGGTGATGCCTGATATTCTTACAGCTCTAAGGGGAGCAGACACACGAGTCTTTGAGGTAAAACACACAGTTAGGATCTCACACCCACGCCTGCTTGTGTGCAAACACACCCACGGCTATTGTGCTGTTAGCAGCGATTCCGTCAGCAATTCCTAATAAGAAGTGGGAACTGTTGAACAAACAAAAGACTGAGAATCAGAGCTTTTACTTTATTTTTCCTCTGTTTCTCAAAGACACTCTGAGATTGATTGGTGACTGGGGAGGCCAATGTGCAGCGTAAACAACCCCAACTACAGCTCTCGCCATTCAGTCAAACCCCAAGGGAAGACAATGTTGCAATTTCCTAAATTACAAATTGACAAAGAGAGCCTAGAGCCACGCCACAGCTGTCCAGACTATCTGACTGGCCTTTGGACGTTAGTGCTAATTTGACTCAAATCCAAATGATTAGTCCATCATTTTCGACCCTCCTGATCATCAGCAGGTTTTTCAATAGCCTTGGCCTACTTTGGCCTAATCCTTAAGCAGAGAGAAGGTGATGTTTTTGTGGTCTGGGTGTGGGCAGCACCATCAGACTGCTGTACTGTAGCCTGCCAACAGCCACCTCCGGGCTCAGACCGGCCTGTCCTATTAGGACTGAGTGAAGAATCCCTTTAGCCGGCCTCTTTAAGTGTCGAGCTGCGATCGATCTCAGGAGTACACAAAACAAATGGGGTTTTGTCTTTTTCAGCAGGTTTGCAGGGAGAGAAGGAGGAGGAGGAAGAGGGTGAAATGGATCGACTGCCACTGAACTAGCCCACACAGAGGGTAAATATTTCACTGGGAGGGTTAGTCGTGTCCAAGACAGTGAAAGAGATACACAGAGAGGCAGGCTGCATAAAGACAACCATTATCTCACTTCCAGTTCTCTTTTACGGAACAGATGCTTCGTTTTTAAGTCGAGACGAATCACATCTGATTGCCTTCCAATCATTGTCCTCATTTTATGACAAAGAAAGCTATTCTGGCTGAATTTATGTATGTTGGAGACGAGGAAGAATCCATGACTCTGGGGCACAGAAGTTTGTTGCTTACCATCGTCTCCATGTCGCAGACACTGAAACAGAAATAGGCAAAACACGGAGACAGACAGGGAGAAATGTCTTATGATTTCTACAAGAATGTCTGCTTAGCAACTGTATTTTACTCGCATTAGCCACGACAAAGGAGGTCTTTCTTCAGTAGGAATCCACTGTTTGTGAAGGGGTCTACTGCGAGGCTCTGGAGACAATTGACCCGATGAAGTTCCCACGCTGATAAAAACATTTGTGCTATTGAAATTGTGATAAGTCAGGCACAACAAGGCAGCTTTTACCAAATATTTCTGTTGTTCTGCCTTTAATTCAATAGGTTTCATCAGTTGATTAGAGCATAAAACAAAGGAGATGAACGATTATTGCTTTGCATTTGCGTTTTTCAACACTTATGAATATCTTCTCCGATGAGTTGGAGAATCAGCAAACATCTTGTTGCTTGCAGGTTTATTCTGTATGCACTGTTGACCATTCGTGCCAGCCAGCTGTCTGAAGGCATGCTAAGGGGCAGTCTATGAAACATCTGGAGGAGTCTGGCTAAAACATCTGTCCATCCTGCACTGAGTACAGATCTGGCATTAAACGGGTTTGATGCCAGCTGGTGTGTACTACATGTAGCAGAGGAGATTGCTAATGCAGAACTAACATGGTGTAATTGTGTATTTACAATGCCTTTTTATAGGATAATGCAGATTCACACACTGGAGTTGAGGCTATTGTGAAGTGGAGTGTAACTGAGACTAATGACTAAAAAACACTCAAAAACCAAGAAATTATCAACGCCTTCACAGCAGTGGCTTATTTACATCCCAACTGACTGACTCACCAAGACACAAAGGAAAAACATACTCTGTTGATCACAAACGATGATTAATGACTCATTAGTACATGCAACTTCATAAATTAAATCTTGTGTTTGCCTCAACCCATAATTCATTCCATATTGTATATGCAATTGCTTGTCTGATGCATTTTTATCTTATTTTTAGTGAGTTCAACAGTACATCTGGCCTCACTTCACACCAAACATGACAAACAACAAACAGCAGAGTCAAAGGGTCAAAGCCAGAGGCAAAGGCCAGAGACAGTTTCATGCATGGTAAATAAGTGATGAGCCATTCACAAAAATCGTGAGAAATCGGATTTTCAATGCTGTCGTTGTCCCTCACCTCCCAAAGGCAGAGCCCATAAAGAAAGCAGAGCCAGAGCTGAGAAAGAGAGAGAGAGCCACTGTGGCACTACAGCGTAACCGCGATGGCTACATGCAGGCCAAAGGGCTTAAGATAGTGCAGGATGTAGAGACGTCAAATGTCTCTGTTCTACTCGTCAGTTTTCTTGTTAATCTCTTACATCAGAATCACGTTAGTTTAGGGTTTCCTGCAGAAGTGGACCGCCTGACCTTAAATAAAGACCTGCACTAACATCAGGAGGAGTGATTACATTTAAACATGAAGAGGTGCTACATGACACAGAAAAGGTCATTTCTGTGACAAGCTGCATTGTGCAAGTTACTTTTTACTTATTACGCCATTACAAAGTAAGAATATTACTTTACTTATTACTTAGTATCAAAAGTAAAAAAAGTAGTTATGTTACCCGTTATAATACTGTATAACTTTGCGAGCTTCTTTAGGTCTTGTTTCACTTAACGTCTCTCCACAACCGTGTCCTGCTCTGAAATCCAGTTCAGTTCATTAGCTGGAGTGCAGAGAGCGGTACTTAGGAGTGCATGCTGCTTCCCTGGCAGTAGACACCTCGTTGTCAGCACCAGTGGGTTTTTTTGTTTTTTGTTTTTTGTTTTTTTTTCAACAAGTTCTGCTTCGCTGTGCTGCTGTATCAGAAGCTTCAGTAAATTAGATGTTGTATTTTTCATGGTTGAAAGCGTTTTGCTGCTTGCACAAAGTTTGCAACGGACAACGATGTTCTTTGCATATTTAACTGAATGAGACTCTAATTTCCAGCTGTTGAAAGTATACTCTCCCCCACATCCTATATTTTTTGTTCAGCTTTTTGGCTAGTGGCTGATGTGAAGTACCCTTAACCTGCCCTATGTACGTGTGTACCTACAGCAACACAGCAATGCTGCATTACTCAACATAGTAGCTGTAATATAATACTGATTTGGAAGTTCTGATAACCTACCTCATATAATGCATTATTGCTCAACACTGGTGATGAATTAGGCGTTTAGACAACTACACAGTAATTACATTGATAATGAGTCAAGATGTGTCCGGATCTGTCAGACTGACTTAGCTGTGGATCACATGATATGTTGACTGTGTAGTAATTATTAAAACCAATTACTTATTTTTCTGAGGGAAACCCTGTAGTTGTCGAGCTCTCCGCCACACGCAACAAGCAGCTCACACACAGCCAAGACACTCCAGATATATATGATAATATATATGATATAATATATGTTACATGTCTACAGCGGTCAAAGTGAAGTGTTGATTCACCTCAAAAGGCTGAACAATATCAACTCAAAGTAAGCATTAACTGCAAGGCTGTTCGACTGGATAGAAGCACACTATGCAGGTGTTTCATTGTGTCCACCCCGTCTAGTTTCTGTATGATTTCTTTTTAAAAGTGTTTTGTATCACAGCACAAAGAGTGCTGCTGGCAAATTTTTGAGATCAAGATACATAACTAAACAAGTACAACTCATAAATCTCATCATGATTGCTTTTGGCGGAGGCATTGTTGTCAAAACAATGTCCAAACATGTGCTGGGAGCCAGTGCCTCCGTCTCACAAAAATTCCTCAGATAATCATCCTTTTTTTCCTCTCATAAACACTTCCCCTATGCTCTCTGTCTTCTGTCTTCAACTCGATTTCAGCCAACGCCGTGATGAGAAGCTTCCTCTTTCATTCAGGTTCCTCTCTGCCTCTCATTCTCCACGTCTCAGGCAGTGTTTAAATGTGAATGAGTTTGCATCTCCGACATCATTCATCCTCTTACCTCTCACTCTTGTAAGAGGTAAGAGACTCTTTTGATCATTTCAAAGCCAGGAGTGGAGATAGGCTGCGCCGAGGCTCCCATCCCCTCAGCGCAGCACGGCGCTTTGCAAAGTCAATAGCGGCTAATGAGGGCCTCGATAAGTGAAAACCACAATTCAAATTGAATAAACTGAGATAAGGATTCTTGTAACATCCAAAAGCCATGCTATGGTAATGGCTGACATGATGAAGCAACATTGTTTGCCAGTGAAAAAGCTTTTGAGGGCTTTTGTTCTTTCCTCTGATAGTAGGTACAGCAGGAGGGGTGACGGGGCCGTGTTGAGAAATTCCAAACAGCCTTTAGGGAGTAACGATTCCATTTTTCTTTTCTTTTTTTTGTTTTTGTTTCACTTTGTTTTTTCTTTGCAAATATGCTCAATGATAACCATTATGGATAAGTGCTATTCTCAAACCACAGGTGTCAAGCGGCAATAAAATATTTGATGAATTGCCTGGGCCAGGTGTTGCGCTGGTGGGGCGGAATTCCTCTGTGATTCATCATAACAGCTTTTGTCTCACACAGCTGACAGGCAGGAGATAAGCGCTCTAGCATGTTAGCGTCGGGCTATAAAGCTTCATTTTTAACCATAGTGTCATGTTGTTTTATTGAAAAAAGTTAACTTGATTCAAATTCATAAAGAAATGCATGCATGTTGGGCCTCCTCCAGCTTCCATTTGTGTTTCCCACCCATTCAAACATCATCATTTTGCTCTTATCGATGTTTTTGGAGGGTATTTATATGCATAATGTATACTGCAACACAGTGCAGGAGAAGAACCAAAGTCAGAAATACTACTGGTCTCAAAGGCTAATTATAGTAGCAACTTTGTTTTTCAATTTAATGGTATTTTATTGGCCTGGAATCTGCACTTTCCAGAGATCACCTGTTTTTTGTTGTTGAAGTTAGACCTTCTGTCATGGTGATTACCACTTTTCATGCAGCTTCCTTTTTGCAAGTGCGTTTTTTGAAGAAAGTCTACTAGACACTCAGCAGGTTTTCTATTAGCCTTGGCCTCTTGATCTCCTCTGAGAAGTAAAAAAAGGTTTCATGCACCAGGTACTGATAAAATCACTTTTGTGTTGTTTGATTGGAAGCAAGTGTTTTTTCTAACTCTGAAATTGTTGCAGGTTGTTATGCCCCCTTGAACTGCGGGCGAGGTTAGAACAAGAAGGAGTTTCATTTAATTTGCCAAGGCTTCTTATCTTGACTGTCTTTTCTATTTATCAACTCACTTCTGCACAATTTTCTTGGGTTCTGGCCTGCTGGTTACACCCTCAAGATTAGATCCATATGTACTTTGTCACTCTACAAACCCTCACCCTCATGGCTCGATGTGTGAAACACTCACTCGAGTTATCATTGTAGATATACTGAAGAGGCACTTATTTAGTTTGCTTTGTTGGCCTTTGCCCTGACACAGTTTCCAACTCGGCACCTCTTTTTTACTCTGCTTTGAAAGGAGAAGTTGAACACAAGGTTTTCTTTAGTTTAAGTTAAAGTAAGTCTAACATCTTTGGTTTAGGAAGGACTTTGGGGTTTTAGTCATGGCTAAAATTTAAAAGTTCCTGCCAAAGAAATTTATAAAAATCACATATTTCCTGGGTGCAATGTTTTTATGAGTTGAGGAATAAATCCAGGTGAAAGTGAAGTGTATATCACACAGAAATAGACACCCACCAACCTCCACACCCTTACTTTTTCACACTTCACTGTTCACTGCTTGTGTGATCCTTTTGTTGTGAAAAGGCATTACTCATCCTTTCTTGTGCAGTTTCATTTTAAAGGTCGATTCCCTCCAATGACAAAACTGTGTTTTCTGTACATGCAGATAATCTTGGTCTTGTTAAGATTTTTGGGTGATTTGAATGAAATTTCCAGGTGTTTTCATCTTACCTGTAGTTGTAATGGGCTGAGTCCAGATGCTGCTGCAGCTGCCATTGTCGATGGAATGAACTGCATGGGGTAATTCTCACCTGTTGAAACACCAAAACAAAACATATTGTATAGAGAGGTGGGGGGAGGTACAAGAACTAACCTGCTCTTTACCTTCAGCCAGCCCTCTGTCTGTCTCTCTCTTTCTCTCTCTCTCCCTCTGTCTCGCCTTTTGTCTCCTTCCTTGTTCCTCGCTTGCTCTCATGTTTTTATTCATGGCAAATGAAACATGAAGGGTCACAAGTGTTTTATTCGAAGGTTAATAATAACGCTCATTGTCGGTACACATGGGTGCTTGAGACCAGGGCGAGCAGAGTTCAAGTCCAGCGCTCCCTCATTGGGATGCACTCATAAATTCATATACGAGCACCGTGTATAACCCCTACTGTTTGTCCCTAAAAGGCTTTCCATGTCAGAGCCTTTGTTGAGAACAGACCAAAGTCAAAGGAGAGTGTAGAATAATGGCTTTTTAATCCCTTTCCTCATTTCTGCCTCTCTTTGCAGCCTCGTGGGAGTGTGTGCTCACGCAGTAGGAATAAACATGAATTTTTCTGTATGAAGTATGAAGGGTCAGTGGTGTGTGGCGTCGGGCAAGCACCTGGAGGAATGCATAGAAGAGAGGAATGTGTGAAGGACGAGGAGAGAGCAAGAAAGCAGGTGGTGGCGCAAATCAGATGGTGTACTTGAAGTGAGTGTTTCTGCTTGTATAGAAAGTGTTTGGTGTGTCTGTTTGTGCAAAATCCTTGTTGCTTAAATGTGCAACATGCAAGCAATTCTTCAAGTGTGTTTTTGGGAATGCAAGCGATTCATCTGTCTGCATTTTCTGTATGTCTACATTGCTGGGTGTGTGTGCATGTTTGTGCGTGCATGTGTGTGTGTTTGTGTGTGTGTGTGTGTGTGAGAAAGTGTGAAATTCCATGTTGCAGATGTGTTGTGCAACTGACATGCTTTCAGCATGCCATAAAAGAGACATTCCAGTCCTTGCTGTGTCCAATGTATTGTTCCTGACGTGAACAAGCAGAGCTTGTAAATCTCTCCGCTCATTTCCAGAACATTCCTCACCTGACACACCTCATTAACATAGACTGGGATCCCAGTGTTTGTGTGCGTGTGTGGGAGACAGAGAGAGAGAGAGAGTTTCTTTTATAGTTAATGAGATCTGTCAGAGTCGTAGAGCTTTTGTTTGAGGGGGGCGAATGTTAATCCAAAAAACATATATTTCCTTAACACTCGCCAGTGTGTTATCTATTGGGCAATCATCCAATGCATGTGTGTGTTTGAGTGGGTGTGTGTGTGTATACCTGGCTTGTAGGACATGCCTGGTGGGAAGAGGAAGCCTTGCTGTGCAGCGGCGGCGGCAGCCAGAGACCGCTGGTCGTGAGGAAACACTGGGATCATCAGAGGAGGCATGTGACCCTGAACCTAAGAGAGAGAGGGAGGGAGAGAGAAAGGAGATGTTTGAAGGCCTTTCATGAAACATGTCATTAATTTAAAAAATCGGGGATGCTTTTTAAAAAACTACATAACATAATAATGTGCTAATCTTCTTTGACATTTAATCAATAAAAAACTGTACAAAGAAAATATATTCCCTGTTTCACCTCACCAACTTCATTGATTTTTGTAAATATCTGCTTTTTCTGAATTTAAGGCCAGCAACACATTTTAAACAAGTTTGGACAGAGGCAACAAAAGACAAAAGAAGTTGTGGAATGCTCCAAAAACACCTGTTTGATTGGTCACAGGTGATAGATTCATGATTGGGTATGAAATGGGAGAATCCCCGAAAGTTTCAGTCTTTCACAAGCAAGGATGGAGTGAGGTTCACCACTTTGTGAAACACATGATTATATAAAGGATATAACTGCATGGGCTCAGGAACACTTCGTAAAACCCTTGTCAGTAAACACAGCTCGTTTGCAAATGAATGCATGTGGGTGGGGTTTTTTTTGTTTTTTTTACATTTCCGTACACAGTATCCCAACTTTTTGGGAATTGAGGCTATGTGCAAATGTTGCACACATATACACACTGAATGCAGAAAGACCAGCAACAAAAAGAAATATAAAACAAAAAACGGTGGTCCAAATGGAAAAAAAGGTAGGATAAAAAGGAAGAAAGGAACAATATAATATAAGGATAGTCATATAAGGAGATGAAAGAAAGAATGCAAAATTCTTAAGATCAGTCATGAAGAGAAAAGAAAGAGTGAAAAATAGTAAATAAAAAATGATTGAAATATATTAAAAATGGAAAATGTTGAATTAACATTAAGAGAAAAGGATTCAGGAGATTCAGGAACACAGCTCGTATACAGTAAAAAGAAGAAAAAATACACTAAGTATTAAAGAATTAAACAATCAGCAGGGTTAAGGAGACAGAGTAGAGAAACAGAGACCAAACAACAAATAAAAATGTACATTCTTGAGAGACAAGTGTAGAAATGTGAAACAAAATGCCTTTAAAACAGCAGAGAGAAGTAAGAGCCGCCTTTCATGTCGGCTTGAAAGACTCTTAAAGACTGAGGGCTCGAACTGACGAGAGCAAATCAAAGATGCGCCTGCAGGAATCTATTAAGGCTGGTTGTACTAAACCACTGGACTGTCTCACTCTCTTCCCTTCCATCTCTCCCTTTAATCACCATTTTTCTCTCTGTTCTTCATTTTATTCTGACCTGTTAAATTGTTTGTCTCATTACCTCCTGTGTCTCCTTTTCTTGTCTTTCTCTCTGTCTTTGCTTCTTTTTTATTTCTTCTCACTCGTGTCTGAAAGTAAGGCATATATCTCACATTTTTCAAACATGCTAAAGGCATTAAAGGTGGAGAATTGGAAAGATGATTTTTCAGTCTCGTACCCAACTCCAACACTCCACTTTGGGATTGTAGGTCAGGTCAGTGGCCATCAAGCATCATTTCTTGATGAGTTTGGAATGAAACTCAAAAATCTACTTTTCTTACAAATAAGATAATAATTTAATTGATATTTGAATGACTTCTTATTGATCTTAGCTTCTATCAGTTACACGCATTCAACACTATAAGCAGAAGGAATGACAAGAAATTCACTTCTAAAATTAGTTATACAGTCAAATGTATTAAATTCTGCCATTTCTATTAACATTGTATAGCTGTCTATCAGTTCTCCACCTCTTTTCTCTCATTCTGTAGCATTTTCATGTTTTTATTTCCCTTACTCCTCTGTTTCTTAATTTGAAATTATTTTTATTTCTAGTCTTGACAGTCCCGATTCTTCATCTCTTGCTCTTTTTTCTCTCTTTTCTTTTTCGTCCCTTTGTACTTCCCACATTTTTTTTTTAGGTTTGTTTAGCTCCATCTACTTACTTCCTCCAATGATCAGTTCTTAGTTCGTCACTATGTTGTCTTTGCCTCTCTAAATACTGCTCAGTTCAAGTCATGTTTCCTCCATTATCCATCTTTATTTCTGCCCTTCCTTCCATCGCTCCCCGTTTTTTTTTTCTTTTTCTTTACTGCGTCACTCTCAAAAATGAACGCTTGTTGACACCTCTCTTTTTCCCTCCATTTCCCTTTTTACCTCTGTTCAATGCCATCCACCTCCATTCATCTCCTTTACTACCAATTCATTAGCCACACTGACCCCTCCCACTGTCCTCCTGGGATGTTTCATCATTAGAGCCCAAATTTACACAATCAGCATGTTGTGTGGTTACAGTGTTTTTTTTGCATTTGTGCTGCCGGGTTCACGTTGTTGAATTAGATGACCGTCCTCCTGGGATGTTTGAGTGTGTGAGGGGGGGGTGAAAGGAGTTGCGGTAGAGAGGTTCAAAGAGCATGATTAAATTGAGTGAGAGGGATGAACAGGGCCATCCTTGACTCGTGAGTGTTTGCTGAAGAGCTGGAGAGATTAGTTGATCTGTAAGAAGATCGACAGAAAATTAATCGACAACAAATGTGATGATTGATTAACTGTTTAAAGCATTTGGCAAAAAGCATTTGCCGTTCTAGCTTCTCAAATGTGGAGATTTACTGCTTTCCACTGTTTCGAATAATTGTAAATTGAATATCCTTGGGTTAGATATCAATTTGGGCTCTTTTGACTTTTTCCAACCATTTCATTTCATGAAAATAACTGAAATCCTTGTATGCAACCCACTCACGAAACAGAACTTTGTACGTGTAGTCGCCTTGTTTTTCTATATTTCTGTGTAGACCTTGAGAATGGGAAGTTTTGGTACTTTTTGGCTGTATGAGACTTAATGTAGGGTAGAATTAGGTTGTCATGTGTGAGTGTGTGTGTGTGTGTGTGTGTGTGTGTGTGTGTGTGTGTGTGTGTGTGTGTGTGTGTGTGTGTGTGTGTGTGTGTCTGAGAGAGAGAGCATACATCTCTGCCACAACTAAGCATCAGACGTCTGTAGTACCCACAGTTATCATTGTTCGGTAAGCATGCAGATACATGTGTCCCTCACCTGACTGATGTTGCTTAAGTCACAGAGGCCCTCATCACACACACACACTGGAAATTCAGGGCACATTTGAGGCATTCCCATACACATTCACAGACACCAGCCGTCCGACGTCTTGTGACAAGGAGAGAAGGGAATGAAGAGAGAATAAAAACAAGTCTGTCTGTCCGAACGGCTAGAAAAAAAAAAGAAAAAGAAAAAGAAAAAGAAGAAGAGAGAAGTGGGGGGGTGGAAGTTATAGAGTGGGACAAAATGCTCCCATTCATTGTATTCCTCTGGGAACACTGGGACTGACTGGGGCTGCTTCACTAGTGCAAACACACAAAGATCTTCTTTTACCGATGGGAGGGGGGGGGGGAGGCTGGATGAATGGACTGGGGAAGGTGGTGCTGCGGGGGCCCCGCTCTGCTCAGCCCCTAAGAAAACACAAGGCCCCCTTCCTCTAACTGCCCACCAGACACATCGACATACACACCTAGGCACAAGGAACATGTGTACACGCGCAGACACACACTCAGAATTAATGGTCCTCTTGTGTACGGGCAGCAGGGTTAGGGGGCAATGAGGACGTATGTGGTGCGTCTGTGTGTTGAAAGAAAGAAATGGAGTCGTCTGGTTGTGCAGTTGGCAGGTACAGACTGTGCAGTCCCTTAATGTTGTCCATCACTTCACTTGAGGTAACAATCTGCAATTTCTTACAGGTAAAAATCTTGCTTTGTCACTATCTTGATCCACATGAAAAATACCTACGATGTTTTTTATTCAAGAGACTTGGTCTTCGATTTCAGCATTAAATGAAAAAAATGAAAAAGAATTATGTGAATGAATTTCAAGGACAAGATGCTGCAATGCAGAAACGTCACAGCCATGAAGATTTGTCATCTTGGATGATGACTTTTCCGAGCCTGTCCTCATCAGAAAAACAACCATAGAAGTCGAAATGAAAGAAGCTTATTACAACTCATATGTACGTATATTACTAGGCGGCGACCTCTAGTGGCTATATTAATTATTAGAACTGCACAGGGGGAAGCTGGAGCAAAAAGTATTTTCAGGATGGAGGTCAGGAAACAGATTGTCGGGTTGAAAAAGCACAGAACTTTTAATCAGGAGACCGCTGTTCATGTCTGTAGTGAAACGAGAAGTCAGTGAGTTACTTAGACTTACTAACATAGTGAAGTAATGTCACTTACATAGGGTAATGAAAGTTACTTTGGTAATGTAGGTATGTTTGTAATGGAAGCTACAGAAGTAACATAGTAATTTTAAGCTAAATCACGATGTTTTCCTAAACCTAACCAAACTGTGACCGTATGACAAAGTGTGTCGCTGTTACTGTATGCAGCAACAGTCTTGTTGTTTTGGGAGACACTGACAATTGACCTATTGAGTCGCTGAAGTATGTGAAGTGTTTGCTGGTTTTATGCAGTGCTGTATAAAGTACCCAAAAGTCATACTTGAGTAAAAGTAAAGATGTTGTGTTAAAATATTACTTTGGCAAAGTGAAAGTCACCCATACAAATAGTTATTGACTAAAAGTATCAAAAGTATAAATACAAGTAAATTGTACATATATTTACATGTATGTAAATATTGTATACTATGGGTTGACTGATTATCAGCCTGGCCAATTATCAGATCCATACAGTGTTCATTACTATTCTGATTATCTGAATTAATGTTATCTGATTGTCAATAAAATGCGTTAATTTAAAAATGCACTTATTTGGCTCTGATGCAGCATGCAATCAGAAAAGTAACTAGTAACTAATGTTATCAAATTAATGTAGTGAGTAAAAAGTAAAATATTTTTTTCCAAAATGTAGTGGAGTGGAAGTACTTGAGTATTACTCAAGTAAAGTACAAGTACCTGAAAGTCGTACTTAAGTACAGTACTTGAGTAAATGTACTCAGTTACACTGATTCTATGGTACCCTATGTATTACAAACTAACATCATGATATATGATATCAGCGTATCTAAGGTATCTAAGTGACCGTTTGCTAACATGTTAGCCATAGCCACTTGATAAGCTAACTTTGCACTAGCGTGGAGCTGTTTTGCCCCCCAGTGGTCAGACTTTGCTTGATGCAGCTTTAAGAACATAGGTGTAATATACTTACAAATAATGACACCGCTCTGTTTGTTCTCTCACCATCTTGCTATGCCCATGTGAGCACAATGACACCGGAGGATTTTTAATTGAAGCACACAGGATTACTGTATGCTTATAGCATTTTTCTATAGGCTAACACACAGGTTAATACACTGGAGTGAGGGCCATTGTAGAGTCAAGAGTTAGCCATTCTCCATAGCTGGTGAGTCCAATCGACGTTATGGGCCTTCCATGGCTTTCCGAGTCATTGTGTCTGAAGCTGTATGTGCTGACATAGGAGCTGCCTGTCTGTCTAACAGCCATTTGCCTGCTCCATTAGTTCTTATGCATGTGTGTGTGAGTGTGCGATTATTGTGCTTGTGCCTGTTTGTCTTAACAGAGGTTTAGTAGCCCAGAAGAGAAAAGCTTCGATTTGGACTAACAGAGGTGAAAGAGGGGGTTTAGAGGAGTGAGAACTCTGTAAAGAAGCTTTTTAATATATCATGATTCATAAATGAGTGTTACAGTTTTTCCCGCAAGGAATGACTGCAGTTGAAACTCATTTCGCTGTCATGCATGGCCAGTTCTGTGTCAAAAGCTCTTTACTTTAATTAATCACAACATAAACACCAAAAACAGTGGGCTTATGATGTTTCAACAGTGGGCGATATACAGTAATTATGGAAGAGATTGCTGACTACATCATCCACAGAAGAAAATAATACAACGTGATGAAATTGAAAAGTAAAAACAAAAAGAAAACAACACTCAAGAGCTCGGAGAGGGAAGAGGAGGAGGGCAGGCGAAGGAGGAGACAGAGGAGTTATAAACGAAGAACAGAGAGGAGGAGGAGGAGGAGGAGTGTGGCTTTGCAGTCATTAATTAGCCCGTTAGCTAGGGCCCGGGCGGTGCGGTTAGGGCCTGTGCCTTTGTGGGCCCGAAGGAAATGGGCCACATATGAGAGCCATTATAGGAACTGACTTAACAAAGACACATGCCTGTCAGCCACCAGGCTGGGCTGGGCCGCTCTGCCTACGGCACACAAAGGGCCCACCACCACTGTGTGTGTAGTATGTGTGTGTGCCTATATGTGTGTTTTTGTGCGTGTGTGCCAGGAGAATATATATAAACTGTCCACATGTGTGCCTTCATGCATCAATATCACCTGTATCTACTTTAAGTTATTATCAGATGCCTGTTTATGTGTAAGTACAGTATATGTGTGTGAGCTTGCATGCACATTGTTCATTTTGTGCATCAATATCAGTTGTTCAGTGACGTTTCCTCACATGTTTGTGCGTGCATGCGTGCCTGTGTGTAACCATATCTATCAGAATGGGGCCTTCGGAAGCGTTTCTTTAACCCGTGGACATCCCCCGCTGGCTCTCCACACCATTTAAAACCACATGACAGGAAACCTGGGTCACTTTGAACTACACCCCTCCTCCTCCTAGAATGCTGCACACTTGCTGACAAACACACTGACACCACCAGACAGGAGAGAAAGACGGAACGATGAGAGGCAGAACTGGAGAAACGGGCTGAAAAGTTTTCATCGTCTCTGTTCATGAATTAAAACACAGATAAGACCCAAGTTTTATGCTGATTTATGAAACTTACAAAATTTATGATAATAAGTAATGAAATTAATGCTAGTTAATCACTGACGCTTGCTGTGATGATGTAACAGATAGCATGTTTAAGTCCTGCTCGCCAGGGAGTTGCAACTATTCCACTTTTCTAGCAAAAACCTCTCTCAGTTTCTTATTTTTTCCATCTGGACAACATTTAGTGCTTCAAATTAAGATATGAACAACAGCAGGCACTTCTAAAAAAGTGGCTTCACCACACTGAGGCCTATTCTTCTCAGCTGAAACAGTAGCATTTGGTCAGCTCCTCAGAGTATTGGCCTGAGAGGAGCTCAGGTCTGGATTTGATAAGTGGAAACAGACCGGTGCAGCGCTGCCTGTGTGTTTAAAGCCAACACACATCCGACACAGCGTAAACAGCCCATACCCCAGTGACTAAGCCCTGGAGCTTAGCCATAATAATTCTAAACCTCTGTACAGTAGATACACCATATGCTCCTATTGAGCTGGGTTTGTTCAGCAAGAAATGCTATTGTTTTAAAAATAACAAGAAGTTTCCCCTGCTGTGACGTGTATCATATTCAGCAACTGTTCAATGAAAACAAAGTGTTTGTTTTGATTTCTTTTGTGCATTGAAGTAATTCAAGCCATTTAAAATTAAATTAATCGTACAAAATAAGTGTGAACCAAGAGATACAGGGGAGTACATTTCACTTGAATTTACAGCAGATACTTGTGAAGCGCTACATGATAACGTGCTGCTCTCAAGAGCTATTTTCTGCATATCCCTTCATCCTCAAAACCAAACACGACACAGTATCCATGCTTCACAGCGTGCAAGAGGATCCGAGTTGGAGCTGGTTTTTATGGTCTCGCTCTCCCCTGGGGCTCCGAGGCCTAATGAAGTCCGATCTGAGCTTTATTAAGATCCAAGGGTGGGGCCTCGTAATAAAAAAAAAAAGACGAAGAGGGAGAAGAAACAAGTCCTCGTTAACTAGCTCTCACCTCCGGAGCACAGGGAGATCCAAAGCTCTGGACCGATGGGGGGTAAACGTGGCACGGGATGAGGCTGAACCGGTCAAGTGGACTCAGATCAGTCTCACTAGCAGCAATCCAACCACTTAAAAAAAAGACGATGAAATACAAGCTGGCAAACTTCCCACACGGCTATCGGCCACAGTGTGCAAATTTAACAGCATTTGGTTCCCAGCTGGTGGTAATTCCTCAGTTAGTATGTATGTATATACAGTGCATCAGGTGGCACAGTGGAACAGATGTAGGAAGGAGAGGAAGAAAAGTAAATCAAGGGAAACAAAAAAAACTGAATCAGGCATAATAAGAAGTGTGGACGAACTGTTTTTTCTTCATCTGCAGATGTCTCTCTGTAATAGAGAGATTGTTTATGTTTTTCTTTTTCTTGTTATGCTTTTATTGTTTTCTTCAATTCATGTTATGGGCTCGATTTATTGCAGCTGCAAAAGGGGTAAATAGAAACAGCAGGTGTAACGTGAGCTGTGAGGAACAATGAAAGGTAAAATAAAAGGTTTGATTGAAACAGACAGAGAGAGGAGTGCATGATGGGGTAAGGAGAGGAAACACATGTTGATGAATAGAGAAAGAGAGAGTAGGAAGAGGCCTAGAGGATGCTGGGATATTGATCGCTGAGTGATCAATGCTGCAGTAAATGATCCCGCCATAACCAAGGCAATTACTGGGCCATAGTTGTGTGTGTGTGTGTGAGTGTATCTGCTACCTCAGTATGCATGCAAGACTGTCTTGGTGTAACTGTTGAACCTCTCGCATCAAAGAAAAGGTCACGACCTCTCATGTTATTGTTGTTTTCCAATCAAACAAGACTCAATAATAATGGAGCTGGAGGAACAGGAGGAAAACGAACACTTAGATCATCAGGACGGAGGAGAAAAGACAGACAATTGACTGCTTCCTCACAGAGATGGACACAGCAAAGAAGAGATGAGGGGAGTCTGCGGAGGGCAGGAGGAGTCAGCTCAAAAATGTGAGGAATGAATGAAAGAAGTGTGTGTGTGTGTGTGTGTGTGTGTGTGTGTGTGTGTGTGTGTGTGTGTGTGTGTGTGTGTGTGCATGTGTGTGTGTGTGGAGGGAGGTAGGGAGGTGTGTCTGCCTACTAACCTGGATCTGTTGCTGGAGAATGTTTATCTTGTGCTGCTGCTGGAGGAGCTGCTGCTGTTGTCTGGCGATCTGCACACACACACACACACACACACACACACACATAGAGACAAAAAGAAAATGTAATAAAACAATAAAGTGTCTTATTTCTATATTGTGTTTTCCATAATTCTGAGCAGATGAACAATGGTTGGCCTCAATATGTTTGTTTAATAAAATATTTTTTTACGGGAGAAAATCTGCTTTACAATATAAATAATAAAAAAAAAAAAAAACTGAATGAAAGTCCCTAATGAAGACGTGAAAGCTGCCAGTCAGACTGGGTCATCAGTCAGTCTTCAGATTTTGTGCTTGGTGGCAAAAAGCGACGTTTGGGAACCAGTCTAAACACTGATGGTGTCATCATTCTATGGCCATTTCAATGTGCAATCAACATTTACTTCATAAGAAGCAAAACAAACTCTATTGCCAGGTTAGATAAAACACAGACAATGAGTTCTTCCAATGAGGTCAAAAATGTTTCAAAGTCAGCACAGTAAATCAGAAAGGAGGTACAGTAGCAGTAAGTTAGGTGTCTGTTTGACCTCCTGATTATTATCTCAAAGGCTCTCAGCCCAGTTTGATGGATGGTACAACAAATTCACACAATTAGCAGCGTGGAGAGTTCCTGAACAGATTTCTCAATTGACTCTGAGCCTGTGAGATTGACATGTTTACGAGGCCGACGAACAACACCCTGCGTGCCTCTGAAGCCCCGCCATGCACCCACCCATCAGCACTCATCATCAGGAGGGGCGATCATAGTTATTTCTTCCTCTGTTGATTTGATGTACAATTATCTGATAAAAAACACCTGAAGTCAAACGTTAAAGCATTGAGCGGCAGCCAGTGACGGGCAGCTGAGACTGGCCAGTCACGTGAGGTTAAAATCCTTAAAGGGGCAGCATGTCAACGACGTGATCCCGCCCACTCTGCGCCAGAGAAGTAAAGCTGCTGCCTCTCTTTTTTTCTTGAGGAGTCGTTTAGTATATTTATTCTGAAATGTAATTACAGGCTGCTGAATGGGAGGCGGCGCCCCATTTGCACACATGTCATATTTCATTAAAGGCAGATTTCTCAGGGTTTGTCTGTAGGGCATTATCCTATCAAGTCTCAACAGCCAAATGACTGGCTGATATTGGAATCTGTCTTTCTTTTCACTCTCTCCATCTCCCCTGTTCCTTTGTGAAGCTGTGAAAGGTGGAATGTGTTGTGATGGGAGGTGTGGACTTGTCCAAACAGAGCCTGTTGTATGCCGACCTACAGTAACGTGTCAGAAAACAGCGAAAACAAAGAGCAGCTCACCTAAACACATCTCTGCTCAGGTCGTCTCTCTCTTTCTCTGTCACACTAATTTTTCTACGTCTGACACCTGAAGACATCAGCATCAGTAACTTTTTCTACAGCTTTTGAAGCCGCAGACATACACATACACACATACACAAAATGTTGTTTTTCATTTCACAACTTAGGCCTTATTGTGGAAGTTGTGCCATCATTATTTTTTAGCTATGATGAAATTCTACAAACAAACTTCACCAGGAAAACAAGAATATCACTAAATCAAAGTCCAACTTGGAAAGGGTTATATGAGAGAACAGGTTAAACTCTCAGATAAACCATGTTCCTAGTGGTCCTAGCCTGTTCCCAACACGTCAAAAATACAGCTGGGTCAGCGGCTTGATGCTTCAAACTATGACACCGTAGGCATCCCTCAAGCATAGTAATATGAAGAGCGAGAAAAGTCCACAATGACTGGAGGTTGGTGGAAATTCAACTTATAAGAAGCTGACAACTTTAACCCCTCTCCACCTCTCATTGACAGTCCTCCTTCTGTCTTTATCACTTAACTTACTGCTAAAACTGTATACTGTACTTGAAACAAACCACAGACAGCTACTAAAAAGCTGCTGTACAGAGACCTACTGCCTACACTTGTTTTTCCTTTCTTCCCCTTCTCAACTACTTGAGTAGTTGTGTTAAGACACTCTGAGCCTCATTACCTGCTCCTGCTGCTGCCTGGCCAACTCCATCTGTTGTCTCTGCTTCTCCAGCTGTGAGGCGGCCATCTTTTTCTGCTCGTCATGGGCAGAGAGGAGCTGCTCCCTCAGATTGATCAGCTGACCAATCATGGTGGAAAGTTGGCGCTCTTTATCCTCCAGTGACTCTGGCGTACCTGGACAGGATTGAGAAGAAATTGCAAGAGAAGGAGGGATTAAAATGAGATGATACAGTATTTAATAAGCTGTAGAAGAGGACGGTTCATAGCCAGAATTAAATGCTTAATTTCCAATGTTTCTCATATGCTAGAGCATGGAATTAACTCTACATTGATTGGGTGCTCAGTTCCCTCATAATCCTCTGAAAGTCATCTCGCACTTATTCTTTTAATATCATTGTCAAACCAAACAAGCACAAAACAACATTAGGATAGCTGGCGATGACTCATGATAACATTTGATTTGCTATGATGAAACACGTTTTTTGTCTCTGGCTTGAAGTACGTTGGAACTTTTCCATTTATACAAACTCCCCACACTAAAACAACTTCAACAAATGGCTCCACAAACTAAAAACAAACACACAAAAAAATCACATTTGTTTGGCCAAAATGAACAAGAAACCCTTCAGAAACTCCCATTCCTAAATTCCCATAAATCATCTGACTTGTAGTTACATCTTACTACTTATTATCTCCTGTCTAGTCTCTACATGCCATCCATGTTTATCACTTAGTGTATGCTCCCAAGAACAATAAAATCACTTTGAGTTCACCTTTGAAAATAAGTAGCTGTTACAGGCTTTTGTCAGGTTTATGATTTAGAAATTCTTGGGAGGTTTTTGTGGGGAAGAAGAGCCAAGACCAAAGAGATCCTGTTCAATCAGTAGATTACATTGCATGTATGATAAAAGACGTGATGAAATGTCTCACCTAACGTCATTTCTGTCAATATTGTTACTACAAATAATATAGACTGCCTTTGGCTGTGCACTGGATTTCACACCCGCACCTATTTCTTATATCGAATGTGAAACACCCTCAATACTGTCTGTCTTTACTCATCAGTTATTGAAAACCCTGTTTTCTTAAAAGTATAAAGTAACAGATAATGGGAAATACTCAAGTAAAGTACAAATACCTCAAAACTGTACTTACTGTAAGTTCAGTATTTCAGTAAATTAACTTAGATGCTGATGTTATTAACATACAGTACAAAAGCCTTGTTATATGTAGCTTTCATTAAAAATATGTCATTTTATCTCCTCAAAGTTGTTTCCCGGTGTATCGAATTTGGAATCAAATATCGACATTGTATTGTTATTGTATCAAAGATAGAAATTCCAGTATCATGACAAAACTAAAGCACACGGGGGGATGTTGGGGTGATGTAGGATGCTGCAGCAGAAAAGGATGTTGGCACAAGTGTGTCGGCAGGGTAATGGCTCATTTCATCAAATGTCAGCACGCTGGAAAACTTGACCTGCCACTCTTTTAAACCTTGAATCCATGTTGAATTGTTGGGGTCTGTGTTGACAACTATAATCTTTATTGTGTGAGGGGGTACAGACACAACATGCAAGTTTATCTTGCTTGTGGGAGTATGTGTGTGGAACATCATTATCCACAGTGAAGTTTAACTTGTTTAGAAGTTCTCATGAGTGTGTGTGCATGTGTGTGTGTGTGTGTGTGTGTGTGTGTGTGTGTGTGTGTGTGTGTGTGTGTGTGTGTGTGTTTGTGTGTGCGTGTGTGTGTATGTGCGTGTGTGTAAGGTCCTGCCCTGGGGCCATGTAGGGAGACTGCAGGGTGGCCCCAACACTACCTGCATACTAACAGAGTCTCCATTGTAGTCCTGTCAGGCCCCTATTGTACCCCAGACTGCCCCCCCAACCAAACACACACACACACACACACACAGAGACAGAAATTACCCCTCAGTACCCCTGTATCAAAGGCAACATTCTCCTCTTCTTGTCTCTTGTCTTTTCATGCTTTCATTCTTTCTTTTTTTCAGTTTTCCCCAAACAACCTCCCCATCAGTTTCCAAGTCCACATTCTCCCTAAGGTCTTTCCTCTTTTCCTTTCCTCTTCTCTCTGCTCTCCTCATTCCTTCTCTCCTACCCTTTTGTTATTCCTTTGGTCCTTTCCTCTTCTCTGCTCTTTTGATTCCTCCTAACTTCTCCTTCCTGCTTCCTCGCCCCTCTTCTTTCCTTTCCTCTGCTTTCTTTGTTTTTCTTTTCCTCCCACCCTCTCCCCCCCTCTCTCCTCCTCTCATCATCTCCACCCTACTACTCATCTCCTCTTACTCATCTGTCGTTCCATCTTCCCTCCGCTCATCACCTCTCCTCCATCTCTTCTCCTCCCCTCTTTTAACATCAGCTCTCTTAATCACCTCTCTCCTCTTCATCACCTCCTCTCTCTTCTACTCTGCTCTTATCACCACTCTTCTCCTCCATTCTCCACCCCTCCCTAAGTTTCTTTTTGCCAAATCAGTCTTGCAACACTGATGGATACTTTATAATGCACTCACACTCACACACACAGGCTTCTTCCTATTTTGCTACATTCCTCGGAGGGAAGTAAAGCCTATTGTGTAATCGCAACAACTGCGATTACAGCTCCATGATTCATCTTTGTGGATTACGGGTTGTGCATTCCTAACACAACGTCTTGCGTTCCTTCAACGCTTCTGGCACCACTAACCATTTTAGACGTTTTCCGTTTTCCATCCATCAGGATTATTCCCGACACCTGCTGAGGGCACCAGCCAAAACACAAAGCCATTAAGTGTTTTCTCACTCTGTTTGGACGATGAGGAGGAACTGTCTCTGAACCATGAGCACCATGTCAGAAGGTTTTTACAGTTTTTGATTTATAAATATCAAATAGAGCTTTTTCTGTAATCTTATTGTATTCATATCACACATATTATATCAATGCTACTGTAGAATATGTAGTACAAAAATGCAAATCACAGTCATTGTCAGTAATATTCTAACAGTCAGTTTTTCCTACACCTCCCATCTACCCATGCATGTACAGAGTTGTACGCAATTTTTTTTAATTCCAAAATGTTTTATTGTTCTGGTTTCATTTTTTATTGCTTATAAAGTAAATTTATAGAGTAGATAGTCTTTATTGTTTTGAAAGTGGTACTGCAAATATGCAAAAAAAGTATCTCTTCAGCCAGAAAGAGTTGCTGTCTGATGAAAACCATGTTTCAATTTCAATTAAAATTAAAATATTGCCTCTTTAAATAAGTGGAGTCACTCAATATATATTTGGGCAGCTGTGGCTCAGGAGGTCGTTCACTAATCGGAAGGTAAATGGATCCGCCGGCTAATGTCGAGGTATCCTCAGGATGCTGAAGACACTGAACCCCAAATTGCCCCGATAGCTGTTCCATCACTGTCTAAGTGTGTGTGAATGGCCATGCATAGAAATATGGAGATGGTTAGGATAGGAAGTGCTGTATCGCTCCTGATGAGCAGCCTCTGCACTCAGTAGATTAGAAGCACTCTATAAATGCAAGTCTTTTTTACCATATGACAAAATCTTTTCCCAGCCACCAGCCCCCTATACTTACACAAACACACCTAATGACACACAAAAACCATGGTACAAACAAACAATCAAACAAACAAATGATCACACTCACAATATTACACCTCCTGACGACTCCAGGCGCCTTGTGCTTCTGCCAAACCACCATGCTTTATAACAGCATCTGTGTGCCAAACTCCCAGCATTCCTCTGTATGACTAACCCTTCCCCTCAGTGTCACACCACAACAAACACTCACACTTGACTTCCCATCAGCCCACAGGCCCCGAGACAAACACAGTCGCTACATTTTGTGCCATCTCCTCGGGGAGTCAGAAAGACCACATTTATCTGCACGCATTCAGGTTGACTGTACACAGCTCACTCCTCCAGACAGTCAGGAGCATATACATGAAAATAAAAAAGATGTAATGGGTAAGATGGCTGATTTAAGTGACTCTTGAATGTCAGTGTGATTATTGCTGCCAGATGTGCCAGCTTCTGCATCTGACAGGATAATCAGACACTTTCTGTCCATCTGTTCTTTTGAGCCTTTCCAATTTGTAAAAATTTAAATGTACAAAATTAAAAAATGCCTAAATGTATTAAAAGTTTCACTAAGAGGTGTGACAAAATATTCTGCAAGTTTTTGGATACAAAGTCTAGAGAGGAGAGAAGTGTGTAGACAGGAAGCAGCTATGAAGATTCATGATTTCCTTGAAAAGCTGGTACTCCCTTTTTTTAAATTATGCATCCTTGACAATATTTGCAAAACTCTGTTCGGACGGAAAATTAAGAGATATTTGCGCAAAAAAACATAATCTAGAATTTACCAAAAATAATAAATATAATATAATAAAATGAGAGACATTCAGACATTCTTCCCTGCATGAGTAAAAACACATTGTTGTTGAGAGCAAATAAAGGTTAGTCATACAGTTTTGTCAATAGATATGTTTGAACCTTGAAGCAGACTGGCTGCAGCAGCGGAAGGCCGAGTAGCTTTAACTCCAGTTAGTTAACAACATAATCATGAAGTTAAAGTGAGCAAATAATCACCGAAGTGAAGTGAAATGTCTTGCTGGAGCTGCAAAATTGGCTGCAGAAAAAGAGTGAAGTCATTCTGGACACATTCACAGATGTGTGTGTGTGCAACACTGAGACATACTGTAGTTAAAAACAACATGTGTACATATACATATATATAAGCACCATATAAAACATATAAATGATAAACATTTTAAGCATGATCACTGCTAATGAGCAAGAAGCAAGAAGAAGGAGGTCATCAGTTTTCTTCACCCTAAAAATAACTGCGACTGAACAAATAGGTTCAGGTTGTTGTGTGAGGAGACACAGAGCAACAGTTGTCTTTGTGTATTTCGGTCAGCCAGACTGGGCTTCATTTCAGCCATCAATGAATAAAAGTCTTCGACCCTTGAATTCAATCACAGCGAATCTTTGGTCAGGACACAGCTGGACGAACACAGACATCTGTGTGCGTTTGTTCATGTCTGCATGTATGTATGTACTGGTACATTCTATATTTATTCATGTTTATTAGTGTCTTGAACTAACACACAAGAAATTGATATACTGCACATTCCAGCTCTATGTAAAGGACAAGCATGCAGTTGTCCTAGGTCTTGTTGCCTCCAGTGAACCTCAGTCAAAATGTACTTACTTTAAAGAAGCCATGACTGGATTTTCTGTCCCACAAAAAGTCATGCCATACTCACTTTTAACAGTCAGCAATACTGAAAAAACATGAAGCTAAGATTTACCACAATAAGTATAAACATAATATCTGGTGTCTTACAAGCCAGTCAAATATGAGCCTTTGAGATCAGCTATTATTACCGTCCGTCAAAGGGTCCTTGTGGAGTTTTTGACCTGTAGCAGTGCTATAGAGCTGTATTTCTATAAGAGGGGGGCGTAATACACACCCCTGACTACACTGTTACAAGTGGGCCAAAAAAAGCAGTAAAGAAAAAAACTTCAAGCTAATAAACACAGATGTAAACAATGCTGGATTTAAAATACGTTTTATGAGGTGTTTTTGGTGAGTAACACTGAATGTAGACATGAGGTTTGTTTGTTTAAAGGAAAACACAGGGCACCTTTAAATCTAATCAGAATCCTTTAGTTATTTTGGTGAAGCATAATTTTTTTAAGACTTTTTACCCAATCCTCAGTCTCTCAGGCAGCACTTATTTCTAGGCTTCTCGGCTTCCCCTCCACCAACCCTGTCTCCTAGAAATTGCATTTATATATTACTAAATTAGTTTACCAATTACATTGTAGTAGCAAACATAATCACTGCCTGGATTACGTTCAGAGGGAGGGATTCTTTGAGTGAATGAAACGCTACATCCATGGTGGGAGTGCAGAGACCAAACTGTGACACCAGAATCCAGGTTGGTCGCCCCTGTTTGTGGTCATGTTTGGTGTCCTGCCAAACTGTGTATTAGACCCGCCAGTCTACAGTGTCAGTGTCACGTTTCGGCCTCGGTTTAAAATAAAGGCACCAAAACTACTTGGTTATGTTAAGGAAAAGATCATGGATTTGCTAAAAAAACAAACAAAAAAAAAACCTGTACTTCAGTTTGGGTTGATGTTAGGACTAACCTTTAACATCAAAACTTGGCCTCACACTGGCTATAAATAAAACACTACAAATAAACACCCAGCCATCCCGTGGACCTTTTGGATTTCTCAAGACAAAGACACAAAAAAGTCGAGTAATTCGTTTTCATGAGCTGATAAAAAAAAGAGAGAGAGAACAAAACAGTCAGATAAAAGCAGTAAGACTACTTTTTTTGAGTAAAAAGAAAAAAGTGTGCTGCTACCAGTACATACAGTATGGGTTAGGGTTATCTTTTTTGGACAAAGGACTTGATAACATATTGTTCACGAAACAAAGGTTTTAAAAGAGTTTGAGGACAGAGGTCAACAGAGTAACTTAATCTTATGTTAGAGGTTTGTTATTTTCAATAGACAAAAGAACCAACAAGAAAGCATTTTTATCTTAACTTTTCAATGTAATAATAATATAATAATAAGAAAAATAAAAGTGAAGCTGTAAAAGATCTTGCACTTGACCTGCATTTAGATTAGATTTCCCACTTTAATATTTTTAGTGAAAACAGACTGATACAAATATAAAATATTCTAAATTGGAAAGTGGAAATTATATGACTTATTTCTAAAAGAACATGATTCATATAAAAATAATTTTCAACTCAATAGATCATTACCAAGTCAAGTCTTAAAAAGCTTTTTTAATAAATTCTGTATTATTTTGCAAAAGGTGTTGAAGTGTGTGTGTGTGTGTGTGTGTGTGTGTGTGTGTGTGTGTGTGTGTGTGTGTGTGTGTCAGTGTTCGTGTGTGTGTGTGTACAGATGGAGGGTGTCAGTCAGTGTGAAGAGAGAGAGAGAGAGAGTCAATGTAGGTGCTGTTCTGCTGGAGAACGCTCTCTGTCGACCCTTTTTTCCACTTTCCACAGAGGAAATGCTTTCCATTTCAACGGGAGACGATCACAAACGGTTTCTCTCACTGAGAGGAGCTCGACTACAGAGCCATTAGCGGCTAATGTTACTGAATACGAACAAAATTTGATGTAGCTCCGGAGACTGAAGGCGTTTCTGTGTGTAAATTTATCAGTTGTCCACAGTCACGTGTTTTCTACCAGTGTTATCTGTAATTTTTCTTTCTAATTGTACAGTATGTCCTTACCAGGGCCGTTTCTAGCTTTTTGGGGGCCCCATATTTTGTGAAACTATAGTGGGAAGATTCCAACCCTATTTATTTATTTTGACATAATTATAAAGAACAATGTACAGTGTCCCCTTAAAGCATACACCTAACATATGTTGAGGCAAAGAAAAAAAATACTTAAGCACAGTGAAACACAAATCGTGTAATCGGATGTGCACTATATGATCTTAACCAACTGACCATTTCGGCCACCTTGAATTCTTATTGGAAGGTAGAATTACTGATCATATAAGTTAACTGTACTGTACTGTCAGGTCTTTGTCTTATTTTATGTTACGATTTCTTAAAAATGCATTATTATTGCTGAGAATTAATATAATACTCCATGTGTTTTGTATAAAAACAAAAACAATGTTTCTTATCTGCAATATAATGATGATTACAATGAGGACGATGGAGGACACGTTTTCTAAACAAGCAAAATATGCCATACGACATGAGGGGAATAAGGCCGAAAAGATGCTAGTTTTTGGTCATACCAATAAAATGGCAGCCTTGTTTGCTTTCAAAGGATGGCCTTTCATTCCCACCTGTCCCTCCTGCTGCAGCCGCTGAATGAGATTTTATCATAAGACCCCCGCCCCTTCACACACACACACACACGCACACACACGCACACACACACACAATGCTGCTATTTTCACCGTTGAATACCAGAGCATGTCGAGAATACATTTGCCTTGGTGCAATTTATAGCTTCATAAATGCTATTTGCTGACAAAAATATTGGAGCATGTGCGGCCTCTCCCTTCATTCACACCCTTTAATCAAAGATGCAATTACAACCTGTCCTGTGTAAAACCGGCCTTCACTGCTCGGTCTGTGGTGACAGGTAGGCCTGCCGACCATTTACTCTTTTGCTTTTATATGCAGAAACGCGCTGAAAGTACACACACGGAGGAGAGAATTACAACATGTTTGAATATCTCTAACCCTTGAATTTAGCTTTGCAAAACGGTGTCTGTTTTTTGTGCACATACCATTGGCTTGTTTTCTAACACTGCACATTTTTAGGTTAGCCAGAGAGAATAAAGATGTTCCTCAGCTGCTAAGTATCTGCAGGTTTCAGACATTTAGAACAAAAATAAAGTTTCTTTCTTTTTCTTTCCTTCTTACCAGCCCACATACACATGTATTGTTGTGCCATCTGTTGCAGAAGGCCACAGTGAAGCAGGGACAGAGATTGTCAGCATCCTGTAAACCTTGACAGCTCACTGTTTGTGGCTGTGAATGTGAATGTAGGTTTAGTTGTACAACCCCAATTCCAAAAAAGTTGGGACGCTGTGTAAAAAATAAATAAAAAACGAATGCAATCATTAGCAAAGAAACTGTGTTAACAGACAGCCCAGTAGTGCGGTTATATCCTTTATACAGTCATGTCTTTCAGGTGAACCTCGCCCCATCCTTGCTTGTGAGGCTCTCGCGGATGTCCCTTTTATCCTAATCATGATACTATCAGCTGTTAACAATGAACCTGTTTACCTGTGGAATGTTCCAGACAGGTGTTTTTGAGCATTCGACATCTTTCCCAGTCTTATGTTGCCCCTGTCCCAACTTGTGAAGCAATTTTTCTGGCATCAAAGATCTAGACTAAGGATATTTTTTCAAAAATCTATGAAGTTGATGAGATAAAACATTAAACATATTGTCTTAGTACTGTTTTCAATTTAGCATATGTCTAAAATGATTAGGAAATAATCACATTCTGTTTTATTTTTGTACTTGGCTTCACAACTTTTTTGGAATCAGGGTTGTAGTTGTGCATGTGGATGCTGGCCCTGAGGTGGATGTTATCTCTCTGACTTGTGACTGCTCTTACCTTTGACCTCCCCCAGCAGTTCGTTGGCATTCAGGCGGTCGACGCGCTCCTTCCAGTCCTTGGAGAGGAGCCTCTCCATGCAAGTTGGTTCTACAAAGAGACAGAAAATAATCACCATTACTTGTTGTTTCTTTTAACAGCTTAATTTTTACTGCCATATTCTTGAGATGACAATTATTCAGATTTGTAAAGATTTTTGGAGTAATAATGAAAAGCTTTCTGGGTTGTATTTTCAAACACGATGCAAGTACCACCTGTTGAGATAAAGCTAAAGACGTCTGAGAATATGTATTATGACCCACATATATCAACCTTGAAATACATAGCAGAAGCAAGAGAGGGGAAAAAGAAGAGACAGAGGAGAAAGGACAAGAGAGAAAAGATTCCATTCCTATGAATTGATAATTTTCTCAAAATGGGAACAACAAACCGTATCCTCCCTCTTTCCCTGAAATAAAAAAGAAAAAACTGCAGCAGCCATCCAGCTGACCAAATGAGAATGTCTGCATTGTTCTGAGACACTGTCTTATTTGCGGTTGTCCTCTTTCTCACAATATGTCTCATAGCCTCAGGATAATAGACATCACTGGTCCCACGTGGTCTCATAAGATTCATAAGGTCTCATTTGTTCGATTGGAGTCCTGCTGTGAACTTTATTTAAACAATGGGAACTTTTCAATTCTTAACCAGGCAGAGCAGACACGCAGAGACAGACATCTGCACACATGTTTGTGTGTGACTCGTCCAAAAGAAGACAGAGATGCACAAAGTCAAGTATACATGCTATATGTGGTGATACAGGTATCAGTGGTGAATTTTAGCTATATACATTTACTCAAGTACAGGTTTGACGCACTGGTAGTTTACTTTTACTGTTATACTGAAATTCAGGCATTTCCCTCTGTTGGTAAATTCTGCTCCTGTTTTCTATTCTAATCACGCCCACACAGAGCTGATCTTTATAATAACCTCATGAATTTATAACATATAGCCTTTTAACTGTTCCTGGATAAGTGAGCCGTTGCTTCTTCTGCAACAATGAAGTTAAAGGACCATAAACTTGTGTGATGACCCGTGGGGAGTGTTTTATTTCATGCCTGCAGTCTGTGTGTCTGTGTTTGTGTCTGCTGTTCATCCCTGAGAAATAAAAATGACCACAATAAGTGGTGACACTATTTCTAATAGTTTATCAGTGTGATTTATTGCCTGATCTGCTCAGGGCACAAGGACAGAATAGAACAAATGCCAAAAGGATTGCTGCAGATTTCGAGCCGACCACAGAGCACTGTGGCCCTATTGGTTAACAAGGGCACCAAAAGGAAGTAAGCAGCGCTTTCCATGCCCTTTCACCTCCTGCGTGTCCCCGGCGTTATATTGAAAGGGCAGAAAAGAGTGAGAAGTGCCAGTGTGTAAGAAAAAGTCATGGTACACCATAGGGTAAATTGCAAAGCACTGCATTATCTGAAATTAAGGTCTGTCACAATATAAGTTTTTTACTACATGATCATGGCAAAAATAATTCACGGTAAAGACATTATTTTGATATCTAGTGGTCTATTTTTTAACTCTGTTGTTTGTGTATTTTGTCTCCTTTTTGGCAAATAAATAATCCTCAAAATACGAGTGTGGGGAGGTAAAAGGGACTCTGTAACCTCAAGTGTAAAATAGTATTCAAAAAGAACAATTACACTTCGGATGAACTTATCATCATCATATAGTGTATTACAGTATTAAATAAAATAAAGTATTATTAACGTGACAACAATATTTCATTTTTTAATATCATGGAGAAAGAGAAATCCTATTTTTATTGAACTGAATTTGAATATGAAATTGAATTTCTCCTACAGTAAATGTACATCTTATGTTATCTTTATTCAAGGTAATGATGCACATGTACCGAACGCCAGCTGATATGTCAGCAAGTGAGGAAAGAGGTCAGCAAACACAGCTAAACATGACGTGAATAAAAACTTTAAAACATTACCTCGTCTGTGAATATTTCTGCCCTCGTCACATGAAATTGATTTAATCGACAATGGCAGCATGATAATAAAGACTCCCATGATCTCTCACTACTTCACCACGTCATCAATCTACGTCATTTTTGATTGAGAGACCCCTAATGACAGAAATTACGTTCTGTGTGTTTGATCATAAAATGTAAATACTTCTTCCACCAATTTTAGGTGTGCAATAATGTGAGTGTGTGTCTGCATGTGAAACTGCTCCCCGCACATACTGTACATGTTCACACACTCCTCATCTGCCTGCGTCCGTATGTATTCTCTGGATTTCGTGCCAGTGGACACGCCACAGATGGAGTCATGGTCACGCAGGGCCCCATGCTGAAGCCTCAGCCACCAAGGACGTAAAAAAAAAACACACACACACACAAAAAGGAGACATTCTTGGGTGCTGTGCGGAAAGCATGCCCCGAGGGCTTGCCTGATTTAGAATGGTTAAGTCAGACAATAGCTCATTTGTGGTGCCTTTATCCTGACAAAAGGCGCTATAGGCATTCATAAGGGCACATGGCCTATTGTGAATGGCTTAATGTTTAGTTTGTACGTATGGGCCCATTGTGTGGTCAAGACATGCAGTGCGCCGGCCGAGCACAACTTCCTCACCGAGTCCATTAAAGCCTTGCATGTTTACAGTCGGATTATGATTGTTGTAAATAAGCTAATGCAGCCATCCAGATCACATGGGATCAGTGTAAACAAAGGGGGGGACAATGGCAGCGAGGGAGGGGTGGTGCACAGCTACACAACAAAGACTTAAAAAAATACAGGAATATATGATGGTGGTTTCCCATATTTGGGAAAAAAACAGCAGGTATTTCCAGACAGGATGGTCCACATAGCAGTGAAATAAGGTAGTTAAGACAATTTCCCCACCCTCAGGACAAAGGAATCCACCCATATTTTCACAGATTTATTGGACGAGTGGCTCCATTGCATATGAATTTGTATACATTTGGTTCAATGGGTGATATTTACAGCCACTAAAGGGGGGAAGCTGGAGGCTGGGGTCAGATGAGCTGCTTTTTTTCTCATCACAAGACCTAAAGACGCCAATGTGCGCTCGTCCAGTGGGCGTCCTATAAAACAAAATTAGGGAAGACGATTTATGGGAGCACTTAAGAAGGAAAATACAACCTGTAACTCCAATGCATCTGCATAAGTCAACCGTGTGTGTACTCTGATGCACAATTTATACCCCACGTACCGATAAACAGATCGGACACAGAGACAGTGGGGGATGGGAGGGGTGAGGTGAGAGTGGGGATGAGAAGACGAAGAGAAGAAGAAGAGAGGGATGAGAGGGGAATGTTTTACCCTAGATGGCTCTCTATCTGTCCCCGAGACCGAGTCAGGGATCAAGTGCTGTTTAGATTGGAGGGTGGATAAAAATTCCTTGCTGTCCGAACACCGACTCCTTTATCAAGTGGAGGAGAAATGCGGAATATGGGTGGTTGAAAGAAGGAGGAGGGAGACGGTGGATGAATGGGGTGAGGAGAGAAGGAAGTGTGGATGAAGAAAAACAAGAGGGAAGGTGAGTTGAGGAGCAAGATTATGAAGATGCTTGTTTCATGCTCTGTAAGTACAGAGAGCTGTATGGAAGGATGAGAGAGAGAGTTTAGAAAAGTCAGCAATGAAAGACAATGAGGGGGAGAGATGAGTCCTCGGAACAGTAAGGAGAAATTGAGGAAGCCCTCGTTAAAACATGTTTTATTTGTATTATTTTGAACTGTAGCAGTAGCTTATCAATCACCTTCTTTATTCTCCTCGACAAAAAAACAAACAGACACAAGTGTTATTGGACGTTTCTAATTGGTTGTAAAACGGTTACAACACATGACAAGGAGGAGAGACAGAGAGAAGGAGTGAGTGAGCAATAAAACCAAAAAGACACAGAAGCGAGGCGAAGGCGATAAGAAGTGGATAAAGGGAGAGAGTTGTAGTAAATCAGCACCGAGACAGCCAGTCAGCCGGCGAGTGTTTAGGGTAAACACACTTTTATCACCTGTCCCCACGCCAACCTGCCAAGAGACAGTGTTTTGGGTGTTTTACACAAGCCACAGGCAGTGTGTAACTGTGAGTGTGTGTGAGGCAAGCATCAACACTCCCAAACATCCAGTGCCAAAAACAACACAGTGTGCCACAGGCTTCCACTCAGACTGAGTCGCTCTCTCTTTTCCCTCTGTCTGTCTTTTACTCTCTCCGTTTCTATATTTTCAAAAGTTTTTCATGGAATGAACTTTTCAATAAAATGTTCTTAATAGAGCACAATGGTAGTATTTTCCCATTTCAAAGTTTTCTTAACATAGAAACACAACGTCATACTGGATAATGAAGGTATTATAATTAACTTTATTATTGTTATGGTCGTCTACTTAGCTGTACTTTATTTTTGTCAAATCACGATTTTCCCACCAGTTTGGTATGGCTGACTACAATAAACATTAACATCAGCTGATGTTGATATGGACACAAAGTCACTCAGAAGTAAATTTAAAAAGCCTTTTTTCGCCATAATTGCCAAATTCCTCCACAGCTGTCCCACAATCTGAAAGTTAACGATGTTAGCAATGCACCAAAATAGCTGACAAAATATTTGAACAAAATGTTCAGACATAATGGTAATTCAATGGCCTATATAGTTTGAGTAAACTATACAGAGCCAGCAGGCAAATAGCTTAGCATAAAGGTCAGAAGCAAGGGGAAACATTAAACACTAAATAAGCGTATTCCTCAAGATGACGAACTATTCCTTTAACTCATATCATTCCATCTTTATGTAAACAGGATTGTACATGTAAGTTATTAATAGTTTAAGTTATAAAATGTTTTTGAATCAGTAGAGCTTGTTCAGTCTCATTGTACAGCAGCAGAAAAATGTCCAGATATGTGAAGATAAAGTTGTCACACCTTCTGTGGAACATCATACATGTCAAAACAAGACAAGTCTCCATTGTGGTTGTATGGTCATTAGCCAGATATATTTTTCTGTGTTTGGCTTCAGGTGAAAGTGTGAAATTTGACCTTAATTCAAATACACAAAAGAACAATAACAATACTTGAGAGAAAGTTCCCATTTGTTTTGACATGCAGTAGGTCTACATTCAGGAAGCTGGTATGTTTGCTTTATAGAAGCATACTTAGTTCACATTTTAGATTTGATGACTTTTCAAAAGTTCCTCTATAATTCACTTGACATTTGGATGGAAACACAGCGTCTCTTTCACTCACTTTCTCTCTCACACACACACACAATGTGCTGTGCCAAAGCTCAGGAGCTCCTGAGTCTGCAGTCAAACGCCAAAGTAAAGAGAGAAAAACATTAATCTGAAAAATTAGTTAATGTTAAAAACAACAAAGGCCAGTGTTCGAGCGAGTACCTGATGTTTGTGTAACACATCTACGGCTAAAAAAAAAAAAAACATTTCAGTCTTAACTCTGCTACTGAACATGTGTAAATGGAAGCTGACAGCTACACTTTGCACTTCCAAATTTATGTCAGTGGTGTGACTTTAGCTGCAGACCCCACAGCATCAGAGAAAGAAAGGAAAAGAAAAAGAAAGAAAGAAAGAAAGAAAGAAAGAAAGAAAGAAAGAAAGAAAGAAAGAAAGAAAGAAAGAAAGAACGAGCAGCTGAACAGACAAAAAGATAAATAATACAGAAACAGACAAACAAAAACAGTAAAGAAAGGTAGAGAGACAATAAAATTAAAGAAAAAGTGAAGAGCTGAAGCGAGAGGCTGACCGACAGAAACAGACAGATAGGAAGAAAGACACAGAGAGATAGAGCGAGAGCGGCTGATAGAGTGAAAGAGAGAAATAGAGCGAGAGAGGCACAGAGAGAGCAGCTGTCCTAACAGCTGGCCAGCAGGATTGATGTCTCAGTGAAATAAAACTCAACATATGTCCAAACATGAGGAGACAGGCCAGCCAGGAGGAGGAAAAAGATACACACAGACAACACACACACTCACACATTCACACTGATATGAGAACACTGCTACACTCTGAAGCACTTGAACATACAACACACACCACACACACTGATTAAAGAATGCCAGTACAGTGCTGAGACATTTAATTGCACAGAGTTTATAACACACACACCAACACACACACACACACTACACACATACACTTCCAATGGTCTATCACTGCTCGCTCAGTGTTGTAAAACCATTAAACTGCAGAGTGGTTAGCCTGGCTGCGTGTTAGCACGGTGTCCATTTCACACACACTATTTTCATCTGTCAGATGACACCGAGACTCTCTTGTCGCAGAACATGGCCTGAGAAAGCAGCCGGCCCCCGAGGTCGGAGGGGGAGGTGGGTTTCTGAGGGATAGTAGCCCTGTGTAACCCTCTTTTCATACGTCACCCCTTCATACACTCACACACTTATACACTTATACACACACATTCTCTTGCTTTTGCTGCCCAGTGATATGCTCAGAGTAGGCCACCTGTAACAATGCAACAAAACATTGCCGTGAATTAAAAATGTGGTATAAAAAAAAGGATAAATGGGGAGATAGAGTAGCTAAAATTCTGATTGATGGATAAATCTGTTGATTATTTTCTTGCTCGCTGGACTATACCGTTATTGGTCTGCAAAATGTCAGAAAATAATGAAGAATGCCTTTCACGATTTCACAGAGCCAGAACCAACATATTGCAGGTGACAAGGCTGCGAAGCCAGTAGCTGTGTCCCAATTCAGGGGCTGCATCCTTCGAAGGACGCAGCCTTTGGAGGGACCTTCGAAGGCCGCGTCAACCGTTGTTAAATGGGGTGGTCTAGCCTTTGGAGTATTTCCTGGTTGTGTCACCAGATGTTCCCGCCCTTACCCTTACGTCACGATTAGAGAGTAGAGAGTTTGACAGAAAAAAGTTGGAGGTTTTAAGGTCCCTTGAAGTTTTACATATCTGGTGTTGGATGTTCAAATGAGTAAAAACCAAGTATAAACCCAATACTTACATTTAAATGTCAGATCTGCGCCACTTGATGTTGCCATTTTCTTTCTTTCTTTCTTACTTCTTTTTCGGGACTGAGCAGTGGCGCACAAAGAATCTTGGGATATGGGAGGCCACGAAGGATAGTAGCGGTGCATCCTCCAAAAAGAGGGAAAAGAAGGCCGCATTTGTGGGGTCATTTGAAGGAACCTTCGAATTGGGACAGCCTTCGCGCGGCGTTGTGACGTAATTGCCGTCCTTCGAAGGATGCAGCCCCTGAATTGGGACACAGCTAATGACTGCTGCTCTAGACTGCTTTTCACCGTTTGTAAGTGAGAAACCACTAGATACAGCTGATAAGGGACCACTGAGTTCCAAAATTAGTAAATGTCACACCACTGGATTTTTTTGAGGAGACAATCTCCTGCCGTGTTTGTGGCGACATAACCTCCAGACAGCTCCAGCCATCTTTGTTGACCATAAGCACAGGAATGTGACAGGAGAAAAATTTATAGCAGAGTGAGTTAATTAGTATCTGCTACTCCAACCAGCTGACAGTCAGAAAGTAATTTCAGCATTTTTATATCCTGATCTGACAAAACAAAACAAATTAATAATTCAGCATAAAGATCACCTAATGGCAGTTATGGGCATACATTTACATGGCAACCAACCTACACCCTAGTTCTGACCTTTGATCTTTAACACAGAGCAAAATTAAACTGCTGTATTTAACTTCACCTGCAGCTGAGAGACTAAAGACAGGCCCCAACTTTGCCTGGATGGAGCTTTCATTCCCACTGGGGCCACCCACGCTAAAAATACTCACACAGTACTCCCTCCCGGCAGTGTGAAGTACTTTATGTGATATAAGGTGGCAGTGCTGCAGAAGGCGCTGGGTCAAAACCCTGCCGCCCTGAATTAGACAAAGGATAGTGTTTCGACTGAAGGTGTGAGCTTAAAACTAGAAAAGCCTGGCTGCTGATCCCTGCTGTGCCACCAGAGAGGTCAGGTCTGCCCTGAATTATGGCACTGATATTGACAACCAACAGTCTGAAGGTTGGGAAACTCACTCACTGCACTGATGGAGCAGCAAAAATTAAAGATAAAAATCTCACGTCATCAGAACTAATGAAGTCTGACTTACTCAAGACACGTTTGGCAACACGTGGGCAGATGGTACATCTTAATACTGGCTGATTTCATTTCTCAACTATCACTTGCTTTGTGAAGGAATAAAATCCCAACATTTTTCTCATATTTTCCAACTTCTCCACCTCAGCTCTGGAGCTGGAGAACAATCAAGCAAGAGTGACTGATAAGCTTTAAAAGCTGTACAAGCTTGGGCACATAATGATGCACAGCAGCAACAAGGTCACTTTGGATTTAATTAATTTTAAATGTTAAGTAAAACATCTATTCACTGTATTATTTTTTTAAAATAAAGTACATTTTGAGTTTCTTTAATAAGGTTTCTTTGTGGAGAATACATTATGTGAAATGTTTGTATTTAGACTGGATGGACAAAAAATGGCAATGCAAAGTCACTGAACTTGGGTCTTCAACTATCAAGAGACTGATAGTTTTAGATAGATTTCTCCACTTCATTTTTTTTTTTTAAAATCTTTGTTTTCAGAAAAAAAAGACTATTTGAACCTGAATAGACATCCAGTTTGAAAAATTGCTTCTTTGTTGAACGCACGCTTCCAAATCACCAGTTCAAGACCCGGGCTTCTGGTTCCACTTTAGGCATGATATATGAAACCCTACCCTACTTAGCGCACACACACACCGACACAGACAAACACACATACATACAGCGTGATGTGTGGTTCAGACACAATAGAAGCGTTGTTTTGGACCGACCCTCAGGGAAGCTGATGTGGGCTGGATCTATGGTTTAGGTCACAGAGGAGAGATGGGGGGGGCTCAGGGAGCCAAATATCAGTGGGGGGGTTGAGTTGAGTCGACAACCGCTCCACAGCTGACCAAAGAAGAGTAAAGGAAAGTGGATCCAACATGGCCACCTAAACCTCAAACCGACCCCAATCTGCCCCAACCCCAAACCTGACAACACCTCCATATCAGAAAAGTGTGCAGGATGAGATGGAAAATGCATCAGTGACACAGCTGCTCCTTATATTAGCTGTGATTGGAGCTATCATCAAATTCACATCATCAGGCATCATCTAGTTTATGTTTAGGAGTGGCATGTCCATGAAACAGATTTTTCAAAATAAATGTTTTACTTTTAGATTAGATGTCAGATACATTTGGTAAAAAAAAAAATAAAAAGGGGGGGGGGGAATCTGTAAGAATACACACTTGTGTATTAAGATTAAATAAAAGTCATCGTATTACTCTCTTGTCTTTATTTGCATATGTTTGATGTTGAAGTAATCCAAAAGTAATCAAGTTACATTACTTTAATATTGTGATACTTGGATTAGGTTACCGACACTGGTAATTAGTAACTGCATCAGATTACATTTTTAAAGTGACCCTCCCAATCCAGTTAAGTTTAGAGTTCAGAGCATACTTCCAGAACACAGAGGATCTCATCATGCACCAGATGCCTTCATATGTATTTATAACATTTTTAACTGTCATAAATAAAAAAAGACAAAGATCAAGTCACAGATTTATTCATCAAAACAAAAAAATCGATGACTCCAAGTTTTCAAGAAAATTACTTTGTAAACAAGTAAAATGATCTAATAAATTTTGGAAAAATGACAAGTTAATTAAAGAATGCACTGTATATCAAAGCCATGTGTGTGATGGTTCAACAGCAGATAATAGTCCACATCTTTGAAGCGCCGTGTCAAACACGCTCCACTGGCCTCAAACATGATGTATTTATTGGCTCTGACACAGGCAGTATCTTTTTTTTTTTGTTACAGTTATATCATGTTGGCCATTGCCAGATGCTGAATTATCAGGTGAACAATTTAGCATTTAACTGAAATCCTAGTGAAAAAAGGAGTACTTGATAAAATCACAATTTAATCTGATTCTTTTGGACGACATTCAAAACTGTTCCAGCAAACCACATCGCATGCGCTCGTACCATATGCTGGCTGGCCTGCAGCCAAACTGAGTAGCAGAGGGCTACCAGGCATATCCCACTGACTGTATTTGTAGTCAAGACCCACTGGCTGTGGCTGATCATTAGTAAAGAGATCCCTATCAATTACAGGGGAAGAGATTGAAATCAACCACAAAAAGTCCAAAGGGAGTCGGCCTGTTGGCAGAGCTGAGGAGAGCAGCACTGACCACTAAACACTCGGATATAGATCAGTAGATTCAAGATTTAAGAATGAAGCTTATGTTTGAAAAAAAAAAGCACAGACATTCTACACACACAGTGCTGCCATAACATGGAGAGTCAGGACAGTATTTTATGCACAAGCAGCTCAAATGCTAATCTACATGCACGCACACACAGAGACACACAGACAAAGCCTCTACCTGCACACAATCACAGCTCAAGCTGCCAATCCCATAAAGGAGGGCAAACATAGTGCCAGGGCCAAGACCCTGTTAATTAGCCAATAAGCTTAACTCTCGGGGCCGACCCAACTAGCCTGTTAAGCTGTCATCACAACTACTTCCACCTGAGTGTATGAATCCATAAGCCCTCACACACAAACAGGACAGGCACACAGGGCTTACAGGGCCTGCTTAAGTTCGAAGTTCAGTAATGCACCATAGCTTCATCTGCAGCTTAGTTGAAAAAGCCTGCAGATAAATTAATCATCAAGCGTTATTACTGACAGGCCCGGGCTGGTAGCTAAATTGCTAATCGGAAGAAAGATCCTTTTGTTCCCCTGTAACAAAAACAATATCTTGTCTAAGTCAGGTAGAGCATCTGCAGCAGGCATAGATGCTGAATACACAGAGGGACACTAGTCAAAGATGCGCATGATTTCGCATCAACCCCAACTCACCAGCTCACTAGACCCCCATCCAGAAGAGGACTTACTTTCAACAGTTTGAGTGGCTGTAACAGCGGAAATGTTGAAACAGGCTTTGAGCTGTGAGCAAGAACAAAACGAAGCCTGGCAGAATGTCTCTATTGTCACAGAGCAGCAGGGTTAAAAGCAGGCTTGGCCTTACTCTGACCTCCTCCACCAGCTGGGGAAGCCATTATATGGGTGATTGGGTGCCCAACTCTGGCCTGGCTTCCACTCAAGACACTGTGCAGACTCCTCATAACTGGACAACACAGGCTTAAACACACAGAACAAGGAAGAGGCTCATAAAACAGCTGCTGCACAAGAAGCTACTAGAGGTCACAGGACAAGAAGAGTGTTGGTGTGAAGGAGACAGTCAATCAAGAGCAAACTTATCCCCCTTACAGTACTTTGTGGATTACACCTACATTTATTTGTTAAAAACAGTTCAGACAACTTGGCTTTGACTGTAGGTGTCTTTGTAAAAAATAACCTATGAGGTTTTAAGGTCCTTTAAATTTGATTTTAAAACCAAAAGCAGTTGTTGTGGGTTCTGAATAAAATGTAGTTTTCATGACTAAATTAGCATAAATAATTTTCACAACTGAAAAATACAAAAACGTTTATTTTTAAAACTTCAAAAACTCTCTTAAACTGCTTCATTAGGACTGTGTGGGCGTGGTTTGATCAGACTTGATTGACGATTGGCAATGCACACGGACTCCCTAAAAAAATTGGTATTTCTCCCTTGGGTGGCGCCTTATGTCCTGGGTTGCTTGGTGTGTGTTGTTTGGTGATCATCACTGCTCCTGTCCCATTTGAAACCAAAAGTGAATTCTGATTTATTAATTTAATCCAAACCATGATCTTTTCCAAAACCTAACCAAGTTTTTTTATATGAATCTAACATTGTAAATTTATTTTCTAAACCTAACCAAACTGCAAATGAAAAATGGAGTCTAAAAGCCATAAAACAAAACTTGTTTTACTCATGGGACACAAACTCTGGTCGCTCACTAAAAAATCATAGGTACAATCCACTCGGCCAGCTCATTACTCAGATTCTTCAATAATTATGCATTTTTATACTCCATCATCTAAATATTTATAAAAGTTTTTCCAGCAGAAAACTTCTCATGAAGCCACCCAACAGTCTCACAAGGCATAATATCATCTTCCATGCACATAGAGGAGGTACAATACACAAATTGTTGAGAAACAAGATCCACTCAGAGCACAAGCAGAGACGGTCACAGAGCTCGCTGAAGCATGCACTGCACCATCCAGGCAAAATATAAGTTTTTAGGTAGTACCACACGTGAACAGCCTCTTAACTGTCACCAGATTGTGATAGCTTATTTTGATTGGTGCACTTTGTGACATCACCACTTTCCAACCCCCCACCTATTTCAAGCAAGTGACAAAGAGTACATACACAAATACAGAAATATCTCCTGAAAAAAATAAAAGATACAATTTAAGTTCACATAGGACTTTGTTTCTCATCATAAGAAGCTGATTGAGAAAATAGGGCTTTTATTCATGCAATGATTTATAACTCAACATATTTCCAGCTGAAATAGGACAAAAAGGGAAAATGGCTTCTAAATGGCATCTAATTATGAGTTCAAGTTACCACAAAAATGGATCAATTCATGATGACTTATGAAAAGAAAGCCGGATTTGTTGCATCGCAGACATGCACCGTCACATCATGTTGCCACTAATGCCAGCCTGGAAGCTGTGATGTTGACCATTTCCATATGATGGGAGGGGCAGCTGGCGATGTTCACAAATTTGAAACTGTATCATCAGTCAGGGTTTTGGTGTATGCCTAGAGGTAGTAACAAAACCTGCTGTTTTCTTTTAACAATTATATATTTCTGGGATCTATTCCAAATGTAATAATAAATTGTATACGGTTTTGATGCAACGGATTGTGCACAAACCTCCTAGACCAATGCCTCTTGACTGATGGGTAACCATCAAATACTGTCTGACTGCCTGTCAACACTGTGAATGTTGAGCAATCATGAAAAAACATGAGAGCAATGTCCTGTTAAATTTGTGAGTTGTATACAGTTGGAAGCCTCGTTCTCTCCAGTCAGTCTACGTGCTCTCATCTTAGACTGAGACAACAGCAGATGTGCTCTTATATCATCTGTAGCACTTAGAAGAAGAATTCTCAGACTTAACTCCAGTTTAGAAGTCGAATTCATAAATTAGTCACACAGGTGTCCGTTTTGTAACCACTCTGCAGTGGTACAGTGCAGCGGTAATTGAGCCCAATCTCATTTGCAAATGAAACACGTGAATTGTACAGTTATTCATACGGGCTCGAGAGTAAGCAGGGATTAGAGTGATGTTAAGTGTTTGCAAGGCGCCAGAGCTGCTCTAGGCACATTAGACGGCTGACTAAGTTGGCATGAGGGCACCGTGCCCATGCCAGGTCCCGTTAAGAGCGGGTCGGGGCCCGGGGAGGCACAACAATACAGATAATGATAATTCAGTCATCAAACTGAGGGAGCTTGATTGCACACTTCACTTGGTTTCGTGTCCATCAGGCAGAATGGTTTGGGTTGACATTCAGATAAATGTGTCCACTTTTGACTGTTTTTTTCAGTTTTGTATTGAGGGCTCAAGGAGACAAGGTGAATTCAGAGTAATGATGGCAAACAAGTACCCTATCCATGATAAGAGACGGGTTATTGTTCGGGTTAATTCTCTGTTTATTACAAGCTTTTATTTCCCATCCTCTTTATCTCTTATTTTTAGCTACAAAATGACAGAGGATGGAGGAGCGTTTCCATTCCACAGGATGTCTGGTGCCCACATTTTCTCTTCTGATGTTTCCTCATCCTGACCTTGAACATTTTATTCAGTAACCAGCCAGTTAAATAAGGGCTAAGTGCTTAGCTCCATATAGAGGATACCTTTTGTATGCAGCAAGCCCTTGTGTCTAAACCTTCTCACAATGCAGGCACAACCAAACATAAATGCAAAACCTCGGACCTTCACCCACTTGGTCATGGTGAAAGTCCAGACAGAAGGGATGTGTTTGCAGCAGCCAGCTGTGTGGCAACACGGCTGACACAATCCTGAAGAGTTCTTTATATCTTTTAAAAGCTGAGGCGGCAGTTGGGTTAAAAAAAAAAAAAACTCCCACATTGCAAAGCGAGGCCATGTCTATTCATTAGAACTGTCACAGGCACTTAGGGCTCCTCTGAGCAGCGGACAGCTAACAGCCTGCCGACAGGGGGTGAGCGCAGCGCGAAGGCTAACAACGACATCATCCACACTTTAGCTCAGGGCTACAGTGCACAGAGGGGTCAGCCATGTTAGGCTAAGTGAGTGCTCAGTGGCTAATAGGGTCTGTTCCATTTGATCATACAGCCAATCTAACCTGGGAGAGCTCAGCTGACTGGACCCTTTTCAGCAGGAGGCAGAGGGGGAGGCGAGGGACGGCATTGTTCAAGCTTTAATGTGCTTGCCTTTTGAGCGCTGATGATCAAATCTGGTCATACTATAAAAGGGTTCTGAACAAAACCATGTTTTCAGTGTCAGTCTAAGTTAACACATACCACAGAAGTGACGGAAAAAGATTTGGAGCGAATGCAGAATAAACCTGTGGAGCTTTCTGCCGTGCAACGTTTGAAATACAAAATGATCCACAGCAGGAGTCAGTTTATAAGCCTATTTACCATCATGGCCTTGCACTCCTGTCTGCATTACATTCGTACAACAAACAAAAAATCTGCAAGTAAATGATTTGCCTTTACCCGTAATACACAACAAAGCTTTATATCAGGATGTGAGCAAGGTTGCCTGTTAAAGAGGGTTTCCAAAGATGTGCCAAAAGTGGTTTCAAAGGTTCCTCAAGTTGAAGGATGAAAACAGAAAGGGAGAGAGAAACAGCAACCCCATCAACATACAGAGGGGAGTTGTAATGAAATGAAGAAGCACAATTCCAACAAATATAAAGAAAAAGGGTGTGGATGTTTATTGCTCAACGGTTTTCAATGTAACTGTTTGAATGCTTCATTTAGTGACATCTCCTTTACTGACATCTATTGATCAACGTCTCTCATTTTACCTAAACTCAAAAAGCTGAGGTACTTGTCAATCTCCATACGTAAGGTTGCATTAGGTTCTAAATGAATTGCATTTCCACAGCAGTGCATGAAAGACATTTTAACAATGCGTCTTCAAGGACCACACAGCAATTCACATGGATGTTTACAAGGCCCAGAGTTATTATTCATGCTAACGCTGTATGATTCAGTGTGCCTGGTTATATTGCACATCTTTATCTCATTTGTTTTTCTCTTAGCTAAGTGTTTGCAGCCTGATCAATGCCTCTTGTCATTGGGGACATCAGCTCTGCTACTTAACAAAGGAAGAGTAGAATTCAATAGCAAGCTGTGGGTTTTTTTCCCTTCTTTGTCCCTAAAGAAGGGGGAAAATGTGGAGGAAATCTGAGTCATTTTGGGCATCATTGGGTGAAATATTTCAGGCTGTATTTACAGATGAACTATGGTGCTGTTGTTGCATCTCTGTGTAAAACCCACTGCTTCTCTGTTTGACTTCATAGAGCTTGTCTTTTCAGACACAAGACAGCACAGACACCAATGAAAAGTGATTATTTACAGTTTTTTTGTTTGTTTGTTTGTTGATTTTCTAGCTAGAAGCTGTGACCCAAATCATAACTAAGGGAACCTCAAATTCAACATGACGCCCCTGTTTTCTGAATTTGAACACATCGTGCATTCTTTTCTGCCACACAGTAAACGTTTAGTAATTAGTCTTTTCTGTGCTACATGATCAAAATAATTTATTTTTTTTTAAAGTAAGATCACCTTGTCAGATTTTATCTTATACTGTTGTTTTTTAAGTTAAATATGTTTAAAAAAAAGTCTGTTTACTCATGGAAGTAAGTTAAAACAAGTCTATACTGACATTTGAACTTACTGAAAAGGATTGATATAACTCGAGTGTATGTACTGCACATCATTTGAAAGTCTAAAGACAAGTTAATTGTACACAGAATGAAACACCAGGCTGGGAATGCTATGTTTTCTAAGGTAATAAGAAAAGTCAACACTTTAATATACACATACTCAAAAAGTTCGCCACAAATCACATGATCACACAGGATCACACTTTTCTTGCTCATCTAGTTAAAAGCCATGAAATATCATCCAGTCCAATATGAGACTTGAAAGCTATTGTGATTAAACAATCAAAAATCCTGAAAAAACTAAAGAAGTTTTATTCATGTTACCTGTGACAGATTATTTTAGTCCCTTGCAGTTTTAAATGCTGCACAAACAACAAACTGCAGCAAACAGGAACATTTATTTTGATATATTCAACTGCACAGAACAGGGCCATACGATTTAAAAGAAGCAGAATCAGAAGCTAAGCGGGGTCGAGCCTGTTGAGGATGGGAAAGGAGCAACCTGCACATGTGATGGAAAAAAGTGAAAAGAAGACACACACTTAAAGTTGTCCCCCAGCACATCCTTCCACTCACGTTCCCTTTGATTTGACAGGAAGATGTCACAACACTTTTGAACACAGTCACACACACACATTCACAGGTTTTTCCTTTCTGTACTGTAGATAAGAGGCGAAGCTACCTATCTTTCAACTAAAGACACTGTGTACAGTATTACGCCTCTGGCTGTCCCACTCGGGCCCACTTTACTGTATCAATAACAAAGTAAAAACCTTTAAATGAGAGAGATCAACCGCTCCTCTGATATCATCATGATTACTATGTGCACATAACAGTAAAGAGGGGTGTTAGATGGTTTTAGATCTGGCTTGCTGTGGGGTGGGAAGGGGCAAGCTGAGGCATGCTGGGAGACTCTGGCGCTTTCCTGTATTAGTGGTGAAGATCAGAGGAGCAGAGGAGCAGAGGAGAAAGGGATACCAGTGTTTTCACTGATTGATATTGTGATCTAACAAGCAAGGGATCTGTCAGGTGTAATTTTAGATGTTCAAAGATCCTCTGAAGAGGATGTGTTCAGAAAGGGAAAACAAAATACAGGTAAGGCTGTTCTCGCTTTATTTGAGAGTGAGGCGTAAATGAGGGACAACAGCATCCTGTCTATTAAATATGAGGGAATAACCTCAGCTCTGAAACTGTTTTAAAATGCTCCTCAGTCACCTTCTATCAATAACAAAACTCGCTCGGGTTGCCACCTAGGATAGCCATCTCAGAAAAAATAATGGTTTTAAATCATCATGGTACTTTATATGACCATAATTATGACAGTAATTATAATTATTTTCAGTTACAATGACCCTTAAAGGGATAAAAAGAGTTGTTTAGTTTTTTTTAGGTTTTTTTTATTAAGTGCTATATTATAATTATAATTTTACTTTCAAAAATATGTCCTGACAGATTTAAAAAAAAAAAAATAAAAAAAAATCCATAAAATACCTGATTTCAATAGCATTGATAAGCAAATGTACACAGTACAATAACAGTAATTTTACATAACACAGTATACCTTGAAACTGGTATATCGCTGCAACTCTAAAACTGTTGTTGTTAAAAATCAACAATGTGCCACATGGTCAAATGTTCTTTAGAGTTATTGTGAAGCTGAAATCTGTATCTTATTTTTCCTAGAATGTCATTATTTCCTGACTGTTGTTAAAGATAAAAAAAAAAACACATTTAGTTGCTGTTTATGTGCTGTTATTCACTCTGATTGCTTTAGCTGTCTGGCTGACAATGCAAATAAAGTCTGTTCAAACCAGATCTGTTGTATACAAAATTACATAAACATAAAAAACACTGCAAAATTCATAATCCGAGTTTTGTATTTTTTGTATTAGTTTTTTATTTGTTGCTTTCTAGTCAAAAAATTCTCATTACACTTAATATAAGACACAATAACCTAGAAAGCAGTGTTGTAAAAAGTACCTTGAATAAAAGTAAAGATATTGTGTTAAAATGTTACTTTACTGGTAAAAGTGAAAGTCACGCTTATAATTAGTACTTGAGAAATAGTCTTAGAGTATTGTATTAAATGTACTTGAGTATCAAAAGCAATCTTCTGGCAAAAATACACGTAAAAGTGAATTATACATATTTATATGTACAGTATGTATACTGCATTCTTTGGGTCGACCGATTACCCACCTGGCCGATCGCAGTGAGTAAAAAGTATAATATTTGCCTTCAAAATGTAGTAGAGTAAAAGTTTTAAAAACTAATTTAAAGTCAAAGTACCTCAAAATTGTACTTAAGTATAGCAACTGAGTAAATGTACTTAGTCACATTCCAACACTGCTAGAAAGTAACATTTCAGTGAGACAACGGGACTTGTTTTGAGACCATTTTCACATGTTGCTAATGGCAGACACTTTTACTTGTTACAAGCAAGGAGCAACAGATGTATATTTTGTAAATATTACAAAACATACATTGTGTGCGAATGTATCCTATCAATCAAATATGTTACAGATTGAATAATCCAGATATGGGTTAACACACAACAGTATGAGATGACTTTACCAGCACATACGTGGTTTCTCTTCCTTTTGTTGTAGTTCCAACATCACTTTGTGATCGATTCATCTATAATACTTGAGATATTTGCAAACTGATGCACCAGTCAATTTAACTAACTATAAAAAAAAAACTGACAGTGAAGAATCAACAGTTCTGAAACTTACATGTCTACTGGTTGCTCTCTTATTCTACTATTGCACAGTGAATTACTCTATGGAAAGAAAAATATGCAAAAAGGGGCCTTTGAATTAAAGGTTTATCCTGCTCCAGTAAGGGAAATCCAAATGGGTAACATGAATGAGCTCCATAACTCCTTTTTTAGCATTATGAAACCCTTGAATAAGGCATTTAGCCGCAAATGATTGAACCTTGTAAGTCCTTTTTTGATCGTTTCCCTGCTTCCAAATGAGTTAAAAGATTATATGAACCTTGTAAGTCCTTTTTTGATCGTTTCCCTGCTTCCAAATGAGTTAAAAGATTATATGCGTTCATACCATTTTTCAAATCCATATAAGCTAATAAAATGTATTCTCTCCAAGCCCTTTAGAGAAAGCCAAAAATGCATTTTCATTAGACATTCAATGGTTTTTCTTAGATCTTGTTATGTTCATATTATGGAGATACAAGATTTTCACATGAGCTGTTGCTCATCTTTCCTTGGAGACATTACAGATAAAGCATACAAAGAAACATGCACACACATTACTGTGCAGACGTCTGCCTACCGTCTTGTTCTGTCTTGGTCAGCTCCACAAGTTTCTTCTGTTTCAGTGTGTCCACCACGTCGGCCAGGCTTCCTTTGCGGCGCTCTGGCGTCCCGAAGGCGAGGCCGATCATTGGCTCTCCGCGATCCCTGGAAAACTCTTCTGGCTTGGATGGAGAGGTAGAGTTAGTCCGGTAGGAGTAGACTGAGCAGCCCTTACTGCTTTCATTGTCCTATGAAGACACAGCAAATATGAGAAGCAAGGTCAAAACTTGATTGCCACCCTTTTGTATGTGATCGGCAAATGCATGCTGAGATGTGCCTTTTTCTTTCTTTATTTTTATTTAATTTATAATAGATAAATTATCCAACAGCTCGTATACCTGCACACTGTATATGTTTATATTGTTATTTTGGAGTCTATCATTGGGAGCCCTGTGGTGTCACCCCATTACATTCCTTTAAATTGTCTGCGTCTACTCTTGTATCTATTATTCTACAAATAGACATGCAGGTCAGTGTGTGTTGCAATTGAAGGTTTACAAAAATATAGAGTTGGGCCAACCATTTACTGCAAATCATTCCACATCTCTCCTTTCATTTCGTGTTATCTCTCTACTGTCAACTCTCTAATACAATTATTATGTCCATAACAAAGGCAAGAAGTGACATGACCATGACAAAGAAAAACTGTGAATCTCAGCGAACATCACAGACAGGGATTAGTAAAAATGCACAGCCCATTCACCAGAATAAAATGTTGGCATTGTACATTTCTGCAAACCACAGATGCGTTAAATTTGTACTTTTCATACATATCATATCATATCATATCATATCAACACATCTACATTACACACTGTATATCATATTACATTTGGTTTACGTGTAGTCTATATGAGCTTAACAGGATCAGGAGGAGGGAATGGTGGTGGCGTTCCAAAGTGAGAGATCGCTGTTTGAGACTGTTTTGAGATTAAACCGACATTTTGCAGCTGTCTTTGTGGCGGCATAACCAGAAATTTTAAGTCAAAACATTATCTTTTTCTTAACCCTAACCAAGTGTTTTTTGTGCTTAAACCTCACCAGACCTAAAGCACAGCATTGTCACAACAGAAAATTGAAATGTAAAGAAGCGTAATGTTTTAACATATCCGTGATTTGCAGAAACATGCGATGCTAACATTTATTATTGGGTTGAAATAAAAAACAGTGATTTGTAGATTCACTTAAATGTAACAAAAGTTTTGTTAAACCTGGACATTTGGCGGTTTTGTCATATCGGCTCAAAACTTTACATATACACTTTTGATTACTACTGATATTCTATTAATCGATCGTTTTGGAAGAATTATGGAATCACAATTAGAGGACGAAGTTCTCCAAAGTAGCACAAATTCCAACAATTTAACAACAAACCTACATGTTGGCACAGCTATGCTTATTGTCTACATTTTGGCTGTCTGAGGTAGCTCTAAATTACTGGTAGTGGTTACAAAACTGAAAAGGTATATAGAGCAGATTATTGATCTGTGTTGTAGTTTAGACCTAGAGAAGAGTTTAAAAATTCAGGCGAGGCATTTCCTTCCTCATAATTTGGATTAATTTGTGTATCAATGGAGGAAACACAAACTTGGAGACTTTAAACACGTTGATAACACATGATAGATGTCTAATGAGCCTTTCTATTTTGCGCTGCATGACCAGAGTGTTTCTCTCCCATTGCTGTTTGCTCTCATAAGCCCTTCAGGACGACCACATTGTCCCACACAACAGACACTTTAGCACAGGTGTTCTAACACTTGGGCTATTTCTGGATGCTTTCTCCTCCCCTTACAGAGTGGGGGGATCTCCAAGAACTTTAGGAGGCTTATGTTTCAAAGACAAGGGGCTTTGGCTAACAGCGGGATCTTAAGACGCCCTTGAAATGGCTCCAGGAGGCCCTGTTGTGCACTTTGTCTTTAAGCAGAAGATGCCTCTGTAATGAGGATTAGGAGATAGTGTGTCACTTGTGGATTGTTAAGGTGTGTTTTTTCAGGTCTGCACAGAATGCTGCTAAGGAGTTACACAAGCAGTGTGATGAAGACAGGAAGGCCTGATGGTCAGATCATGTTATAAACCGAAAGGTCATACGTTCAGTCGTCGCAGCAAACAATGAATGTCCATGATGACCTCTGTGAAGTTGTCAGTTGTCCTTGAGTAAGGCACTGAACACTGATCTGTTCACTGGATGTCACACTGGATACAAAGACAACATGCTTAAAAGTAAAACTGAAATAGTTGACTAAGTATAACTAAGTTTCGGTCAACTTTTTTCAGCTGGCCACCACTCATTGGGCACATTTTTTCCCCAATATTTGTTTTAAACTGTTTCGTTTAAAACTGTCCCATCTTTTCTGTCCTCTTGCTTGTTCATACTGTTTTGTGTGGTCTTAACACTTAATCCTCTTGCAATCTCTACACCAAAAACTACCTTTTCTATTTTTCTTTTTGTTTTGTTTTTTAAATTTAGAACAAATAAAAACAATCACTTCTTCATAGGTTCCTGTCGATCTCCTGTGGTCCCCAATAGAGTGATAGAGAGAGAGTATGTAAGAAAACAAGGAAAAGAAAAAAGAAAAGAAAAAAACAGAAAAGAAAAGAAAAGAAGAGAAGGTGAAAACAATTGGTTTTGCTTCAATTATTAAGGAACATTTTGCCTCAAGGCCACTCTCAACCCTACACTGACACTAAGTGAAGGCAAGTTTTCAAATAATTTTATTAATATTTAATTGCCTTTAAAGTTCCTCTTATTCACTAAGAACATAACATAACAGGGTTATAACCTCTACATAAAAGAAGAAGAAAAACGAAACAAAATGAAATCATGTTTTAGCAAAATCCAACAATCCAAGATTTAAATTCTTTTAAAAATCAAATAGGACTTATGTCTCGGAAATGTTAAATGTATTCTGCCACAACATTGATACCTGAGGAAACTTTCCTCTCAGAACTTTGCACTTTCCTCAGAGGCTCAAGTCAAATGTGCCTCTTCCATTAGGGACCAACAGAACCTGAAGCCAAGAAACCTCAACACACATACACACATGAAAACAGGCTGTGGAGATAAGAAGAACCATGGGCTATGACTCTCCAGAGGAGAACCCTCACTGGGCTGCCTACAGCACTGCCTGCAGCACACACACCACAGAGGACCACTGATGTGTGCGTGTGTGTGTGTATATACATGCTTTCACATGTATGTGCATTCATTTGTGCACAATCATCATTATGCATGAGAATTTGCACACCCTTTGTACTCCCGCATGTATTTCATGAGTGTTTTACGAGTTGTGTGCCCTGAGTGCGTACACTGTGTACACACACCGACCACATTTGTTTTATAGATTTGAGTTATAGCAACATATCTCAAGATAAGATATGGTCAATTTCTCAGCTCTGTGTGTAATTCATATCTCACCATCGCAGCAGGCACCATGTTCTCCCACTCAGCATCCGTCAGCTTCTCTCTGATAGGCTGCAGCTCGTCCGGGTGGGGTTCCGGGTGAGGTTGGTCATGCGAAGAGGGAGATGGTGTCTCCTTCAGGCCCTCTCGCTTGTCGTTGGCCCAGGCCACATTGTCCTGACCCATCGCTTCCTCCTCCTCAGACGCTGAGTTGAAGGGAGGCGTTGCTCGCATGGAAGACATCATTCTGTGAAGGAAAATAGTTTGTTTTTGAGTTTGTGTTTGTTTTCAGTTTGTGTTGAAGAAATTCACTTTTTGGTGCCGACGGCAGTACCAATTTTAGAAAGTAAAACAAATTTGCTACTGATGTATCAGTCAACACACACACATTGTTTGCAATGATCCCTCAAGTTTGATTATCAAACACTTGTGGTAAAGGATATTTTACAATTTCACGATTAACATTATTGTCTAAAATGACATTAGTGCACTGAAAGGGTTAACTTCATTGGAAATATTACGAGGAGAGGAGAGGAGAGGAGAGGAGAGGAGAGGAGAGGAGAGGAGAGGAGAGGAGAGGAGAGGAGAGGAGAGGAGAGGAGAGGAGAGGAGAGGAGAGGAGAGGAGAGGAGACTTCAACACACTCTTGATGGAAGAAAGCTCAAGTGAGCATGACCAACTGGAGGTCTTAACTTATGCTGCTGATCTCATAACGATAAAGAGTGAGAGATATTTATCACCAGTGATCTGTGACTGTAACCAAAACCTTCCTAAAGCATTGGTAAGGTTGCTGTGGAACACTGCAAGACTATATATATATATAAATATATTCTAGTGTATAGATGTCAAAATGTACAATTCAGCTTTACTTATTATATGTTCTCATGCATTATGTTAAAGTGCAGCTTCCATTTACTTATTGTGTCCACATGTGCACAATGTGCACAATGTGCACAGATTGAACGGTTGTAATTACTTGGATTATTGTAAATCAAATATCAGTATATCACAATCAAAGGAAAATGCAGGGTGATCTACTTTCAGCATGTTAAATAATAAAAAAAAAAAATTGTCCACCCAGACTGCAAATTGAAGCCACGAAAACACTGGAAATTTAAGGACGTGTGTTTAGATAGTTCATTCAGAACCACAACGTTATTTAAAATGCAGACACATGGATGCTGAAGATGTAATTACAGCTCGCTCACACGCAAGCAATTTAAAGTACATATCATATTTTTGGCATTTATCGGCCGTGCTCATGCTGAGCAATTTATAATGACACATTCACGCTGAATGTTCCTCACACAGACACCGACACACACACACACACGCACGCACGCACACACACATTAAGCACGTTCTGCCATGGGGATAATCTATTAATCTATTAAGCAGCATCAAGGCCTCTCATCACCTCAGAGCTGTTAAAAAAGCAGACGCAGAGTTTCAGTGGAAAAATCTCTCTGTTTTCTAACGTAGGCCTCAGGCTGGGTGAGTCATTAGGATAATACATCATTTACTGTAATGACTTCCCTTTGTGAAGACTTTCATTGACCACATTTATTCCTTTAACCCTTCTCTCTTGTATCCTAATCTCGGCCCTAAATTCTTAATTTAAATAAAAAAACATGCCCACTTTAAAGGATTTTTCTACATCTTTCTGTCATTATGTGGCTAATTGGGACCTTGTAAGTAATAACACACATACATAAACAGACCCACACTGAAACAATTCCACAGAGGCAAACACTCACACAAAATTACCTTGCGATAACTGACATTGCAGATTTCAGCAGAAAGGTTGCAGACTGTTATAAATTGCTTTTGCCCTGATTCCTAAAAACTGACCGCTCCACACAACTCCTGGAAGGTAAAACAGATTGCTACTACAGTGTTAGCATTCAGTAAATCACAGCAGCCCGTCCATCTCTGAAATATGCAGCCTCCTGGGTGCCCTTAAACGTAAATCTGACACTCAATCAAATGTCTGAAGGGAGAGAGCAAGGCTGCAGAGTGCATGTGTGGGGAGGCAGCAAAAGGTATATAGAAGTGTAAATGCAAAATTTACAGCGGGATTTGATAAAGAGTGCAATAACAGACTGAAGTCAAATGTCAATGTGGGATAAATTGAGAGGAAAAAGATTGAATAGACAGAGAATGTCTGTAAAAAAAAAAAAACATGAATGTAACAGGAAAAGTGTATGCAAGTGAAGTGTGAGGTTTATCAACGTTTAAGAAAACTCATGTAGTAAATCTAAGTGAGTTGTTATGTTCCATCTGAAAGAGCTCATTTCTATATGAGCTTGAATGTCGTACAGTGATTCTGAGGGTCATGATGTTCTGTGCATGTTGTCTTTACTGCCTGATTCAGACTGAAGGCACAGTGTTCAGAAGGTAAAATCAGAGAAGTGCTGTGTACATTCAGACTCACTCAACTCTGACCTGAACAGGCTGGAGGACCATTAATAGCACCCTATCATAATTACATCACTTTCTGGTGTAGATTGAAAAGCATTACTTCTCTAATTTACTCTTTTCTCGCATTCATGCTCAATGTAGTTTTTTTTTTTTTTTCTTCATTTTTACAGGCTCTATGGGTTGCTGTGATTCAACCTTTTCAGGCTATACTGTTCCCAAGGTTGATAATAAAAGTATTACAGATTTTTCTAACACTACCTAAGGACACTAAGGACAAAAAACATTTAATTAAAAATTTAAATTCAGTAGGGTGAAGTCAGGGTGAAGTTTCTTAGTTCACAAAACATGGAGCCCCACAGCAAAATAGTGTTCACAATGCATCATTCTCTGCAACAACTGAAGTAGATGGGAACATATAAAATGGCTCCATACATCTCGTCTCAACACAATCCAAGCCTCCAATAGCCCCAAGATCCCAAATTGATTTGAAAAAGACGTTATTAACAACCCTTCAAAAGCCAAAATCTTCACTGTAGCTGCTAAAGTGCTGGCACGCATCACATCTGAAGTGGGTAGACAAGCTCGACTGTGTGTCAAGATTGTAAATTATTTCTTTTCAATCAATTTGGAATCTCCAGGTTTCCGGAGAAGCCTTTTAGTTTCAGTCTATTTTTTACGTCCCCATCTACTTCAGTTGTTTAGGAGAATGTTGCCACACTGTTTTGCTGTGAAGCTCCAGAAATATTTTGTGGACTACGAAACTTCCCTTGACTTTCCATCGGCAGGGAGGGGAGTAGATGATGACTGAATATTCATTTTTAGGTGAACTTACGCTTCAAAGCTTTATATTAAGAATGGATAAAATGATTACATGAAAGAGTTAGTTCATAAGGATAAACCCACAGATAAACATCATCCAACTCTGCAAATTCTCTCAACTCCACAAAACATTTAAGCATCGTTAAGCAACTTCTCATCAGTGTCATTTTCTAATGGAGCAGGCAATAATTTGAGCGTGTAATGCTCAAAGATTTATTAGTAGTTTATTTATTTATTTTTTTAACTTGCCACCGTTGCCTAATTTGACTGATAGGAATAGCAACAGGCATCAGTTGGAGGTTTCAGTTTCTCCAGACCTTCGTTGTTTTACACAGCATTATGAGTACATGAGATTCTAAGACCCGCAGACAACCAACAAACACCAAATCACTAATCCACGATCAACTTCTGCAATCCACACTGGAGCGATGAGAGAGAAGAGATGGGGAGGGAGAAGGCAGAGGAGATCCTATATTTAGCCGACAATATTGCTGGTGCTGTGTTTATGGGGGAGCTTAAGACTTAGTTTCTTGGAACTGGTGTCTCATATGGCCAGGAATGCCCAGCCCCATAACTCGCTGCCACTGATATGGCTTCATCATGCAACAGTACAGGGGTTTGTTGATAAGCATGCCACAGGGCCTTTTGTGATTGGTTGGGGCAGGAAAACAGTACTCCTCATGCAGTCGTCATCAGGCAAGTATAACATTAGATGACTCCATTGTTTCACTAATCTGGGAAATGTTAAGCTCCACGAATTCAGTGCTGAGGACTGAGTTTAGGAGCTACAGTAGTTTTTGTCACGTGACTTGTTGGGATGAAAGGGGAGGTTTTTTTTTTAAACACCAAAAATAAACTTTTTGATAAAAGTGTAGATTTTTTGCCAGGATAAAGTACTGGCAGTTAACGTTTCTGAAAACCACTGATACGTTCACATTTGTACGTGTCCTATCACGTTCACATGTTTACGAACTCACTTTCATGTCTGCAGATGGAGGGGATGGTGGTGGAGTTACAGGTGACAAGGTTGGCAAGCCGGTGGTGCAGCTCGAGACTGTGTTTCAACATTAGTAAGTGTGAAACCACTGGATTATTTTGACATGGGACCATGGCATTTTAACATTTTCTGACAACGCGTTTGTGGCAACAAACAAACAGATATTTTTGACAGGAAGTCAGAACATCTCCAGCTGTGTTCGTTGCAACAAAGAGCCCAGTTCCCAGTATCTAATGTGTGTGGTTTTTTTTAAGGAGCTGTGGAGAAAATTCATAATAAATAAAATCTGTTTTTGTGGCCTCAATACCCAGTGTTTCTTAAGGAGAGCTTTGGACATTTCCATCCGTTGGTGTGGCATCAAAACCAGGTGTTTTTAGGAAAAGCTGCAGACATTTCCAGCATTTTTTGTCGCAACCAAAAATTTTCAGAGGAAATCGGGACATCGCCGGCCTTGTTTGTGACAACCACAATAGGTATTTTAAGCCAAAACATGTTCTTTCCCTAAGCATACCCAAGTGTTTTTGTGCCTAAACCTAACCAGAGCATGAGCACAGTGTTGTCACAAGATAACATTGAAAATTAAACCCAACAAAAAGTTGAACTGCAACATAAACAAATGTAACATTTCAAATTGTCTTCATGTTAATGATTTCAAACATTCATAATGTAAGATAACTATAAAACAGCATCAGAATAAAGTATCAAACATCAGGTATAACCATAGTGTGCTGTAACAGAGGAAGAACTCTCATCCAGTCCATTTATGTGTTGCCATCAGCATGCAGCTGCTACTGTCATGACATGAGGAAAAACAGAGGTACTGTGCTGTACTTTCGGATGTCAGCCATTACAAAAAACCGGACATCACTACTTCTGCAGACAAATATTATCACTGCAAGTTTTTCTTATTCAGACTGGAAGTTTAAACAGTCTTTTATGGTTAAACAAGGCTCCCTTTGAATCTGTTAAAGAGAACAACACTGCACTAAAAAAAAAGCAAACAAGCATGTATTTGTCTTAATTTCTGAAAAAGTGATAAACATTTCAGAGACGTCGGTCTTTCGTCTGACCGCAGCTCTTATGTCTGGAAATATCAGATCCTTCCCTACTGAGACGTAGGAAGAAATTGAGTGATTATAGCTGAAGGAGCAACCTTCTCCCAATGAGACTGACAAAAAAATGAGCTTGGCAACATGGAGAGACTCTCAGGAAATAGTAATATAACGATAATGTTACACTGATAGCTGAAAAACAAATTCATTTTTCACACACATCGCCTTGAGGCTCTCTAAAAGCCTTTTCAGATTGTCAGACATCTACAAAAACAACAACTCTTTCCTCTGAAAGCTGTTTTCCCGTCTAGATATTTCTCGGTAAGTGATACTGGTGAGATGACTGCTTAAAAACTAAACAGAGCATACACTGAGTGAATAGTTTTTATTTTTCAAGCATTTTATACATGTTTTAATGCGTGAAGTCAGGTTGAGATCATGCCACAAGTAGGGTTTACATCTCAGTTGTATAAGACTATTATGTGCTGTATACCTAATCAATCACAATAAAGGTATGCTCAGCAAAGTTACTTACTTTTCTCTTTGAGCATTTTGGTTTAAGTTCCCTTCCCTCCTTTGTTGCCTATGGGAAGTCTTACAGCCTTTATCTCAGAGACACATTTCGACAAACAAACTGTTGCTGGTGGACAGCTAGCTAAGTCCCCTTCTAAAACGTGGACAGTAACTTAGAATCCTTTTGTGAGCGGAAGAAAAACGAAAACCGGGGTCGGAATTTGGCAGGAAAGTGTTGTTCAGATCTGGCCTGGAACCTGGCGACTTGGCAGAAACAATCAGGCATTGTGGAGCGTGGACGGAGAGGGACCTGTGACAGATGAGAGCGGGAGAGAGAGGGCCCCCTCTTAGAAAAACAGTACACAAAGCGCCATTCACAACCCAGGTCCCTTCTGCCACTTGTGGAGCGAGAGAAGGGCTCCGACAAAGGCCTTCGACTCGACCAATTGGGTGTAAAATCTCCAGCCGTCCCAGCTGGATAGAACTGAGGAAGTGGGAAATACCAAAGAGAAAGAGAGACAGAGAATAAGAGGAGAGGGAAAAAAACAGGGCGAAAGAAAACTGAGGCCTTTCCTTGGGATTGTTTGTCTGTGTTGGACAGTCCCAACAAGAAAACACAGTGAAAGAAAAGCTGAGGGAAGCTGAAGGTTTAATGGAGAGAAAACAGAGAATGTATTCGCTAAATCACTGGAAAGATGACATAATTGCAAAAGCATCCAATACAATTGTCATTCTGTGCCCTTTAATCAAGGCACTTAAGGGATAATTCTGGTTTATTACAACTTGGATCCTATTTTTGTTATTATTTCTGTCCATACTAATAATGTTGAACTGACCAAAATAACTGCTGAGATCAGGTGACACAGCAACGCTATGTTGAAGTCTGTTGTGTTGAGTAGTCAGCAAGGTTTGCCAAGTAAACACATCCATAAGGTTGGCAATAATATCTCATTACCGACAAAAACTGTTTAAGCAATCTATGGCAAGTACAGCAGGTCAAAATTGAACCAGGAAGTCTGTATACTGTGATGGAGGTTCACAATGGACAGCCTGGGTCTTTTTTTTTTTTTTTTAGCAATGTTGCCATTGTGTCAGTATCCAATATCAAAGTATCCAAAGAGTCATAAATGAGTAAAAGTACAGATATTGTGTTCAAAAATTACTTTGGTAAAAGTGAAAGTTACCCATATAAATAGTACTTGAGTAAAAGTACTATTAAAGTGATATTAAATGTGCTTAAGTATAAAGAGTACATTTCTGGCAGAGATACATGCAGCATGCATTCTCCAAAGTGACTTATAACTAAAGTGATTAAATAGATGTAGTGGAGTAAAAAGTACAATATTTGCCTACAAAATGTAGTGGACTAGCAATATACAGTAGCAGAAAATGGAAATACTCAAAAATAGTACAAGTAATAATTGTAGCTACTACAACTAAAAAGTACTTGAGTAAATGTAAATGAGTTACATTACATCACTGCTCAGCATTTACTTTATTGAGGACAAAGCTATCAAGACCAATTGATGGGCAAACCTTCAAAAATAAGATCCAAGTTGTTACAAAGTGGAATTATCCTTTAAAAGTGTACTTCAGCAGTTCGCATTTGAGGAAGTCACAACAGACAAAGTATGATCAAAATCAAAGCACCAGAGGCCGAGACATCTTAGCTTTTGGTCTCTTGAATGGGTTGAGCGAAAGAAAACATGCTGGATCCTACACCAGCGTCGATCATCTGACCCCCTGCCTCCTACTACATGGCAACTTTTTTCAAACCTAATTGCTGAAAGTAAGTTGTTTGGTGGTCATCAGTTAAAGTCTGTGGTTGTATCAGGCAACTCCTAGGTGTGAATGAGTAGCAGGGCGTTGCTAAAAAGAACATGTGTGCTCAGTTACTTTTTCCTTGGATAAATAAATGAAAAAAATCATCGTGAAGAGAATTGGCCTTGTATGAGAACGGCTCTCCCAGCTCCTAAATCTTGGGTCTGTCTGGACTCTCATTAGATCATCGCAGAGCGCTGCAAACAGAGGGCACTGTCATAGGTCAGACATGTGGAATGTGAACACACACACTCTGCCCTGTTTTCTCCCAGAGATTCCCTCGTCCCAGCTTTTTTGCTCAAAATAGAAATGTTCAATAGCAACGCCATTTAGCCCCAAACCAGCCCATTTCGTCACTGCCTTAATAGCAAGAAAAGCAGTTTTGTTTTCCGAAATTCCAGCCCATTAACATGGATTTCTCTGTAAGAGGCAGCTCTGTAGCCAGCAGAGCCAACAAGTAGCTGCTCTATTTCAAAGCTGTTGGTGCTCATGGCATGCGACTGCAGGTATTCTCTGACCTTTTCATGACTCAAGTGAAACAATGAAGGGAGGTGAGCAGAAGGCGGATGCTGTGCGTGATGATCGGGTCAGAGCAACTTGTACATCAATCAGTTGTCACAACCAAATTCTCAGGTAAACAAAAGGCATTGTATGACCATCAGTATGTTACACTGAAGAGCTCTATGTATTTACACCGTATTTACAACCACACGGCACACGCAAAAGGACAGCATTCAGGCTAGGTATGGAGCAAAACTGAATCAACTCAACTTGAAATGAATGTTTGAATGTTGTTATCATTTGAAAATCTTTAATATTTGTAATCTTTCGGTTTTTACCCCACTTAAGAATATTATATGCCTCTGTGAGGAGAAGAAATTCGACAACTCTTGAAACCACAACATAAAACGATTAAATATGTGGTCACGGTGAAGGCCAGCTGACGCAAAACTTTCATCAGCCAGCAACAACATGTTTAATGTTTCATAAATGATTGTCTTTGTGCACTCTAAAGTTATAACCTATCATCAGTTTGTTTGGAAAAAACAGAACCTTTGGGGCATTTCTATGAGTGCTGACAGCCAGACATTTGTCTACTGTAAAACTAGAGTTATTTTTTATATCAAGGATATCTGTTTATTAGCTCTGGATATTTTAGGTCTGTTAGGAAGTTGCAATTTAATCAGAGCATCACTGTATTAGCCACGAACAGCCATTGCAATTAATAGAGAGTTTAAAGTCTAAACATATTGAATGTATTAAAGTTACCGTGATAGTCACCGTCACTGACTAGAAAAAGAAACAAACTGAAAAATCAGTAGAAAAAGATATCACAGTGCCAACGATGACATGTGATGTTTGGGAGGTTCAGTGCTGAAACACCACACTAATGAACACATGTTCAGGAGGTTAGGATGTTAATGGGTATTAGCTGGTTGATTATTGGCTGGCGGATATTCCCTGCATCCGTTTGGTGATGTTGGCATTGGCCTAGTTCAGAAAATCTCTGAACAGACGTTCATTTTAGATGAAAGGTGAAAACTGACATCGACAAACATTTTCTTTTTGCACAGTTACAGGTAGTTTAAGACCTTAAAATGCTATAAGCAAAGATTTTGAGGTAGCTAATAGCATCAAAAATATTTTTTAGTAAGTTCTATCTTAAAGCGTGTAATTATTTTGTGAGAAATGGGTGGTTCAATATTTGGTTTTCAAATAAATCTCTTCAAATATAAAATTGCCAAAACATATTCCCTATTTATTCCATGGAGGAAAATGTGGAGAGGAATTCACTTCATCCAGTGTCTACAGAGTTTTTCAATATTAACAAACATTGTAATTTAAGGATTTTGTCTCTCATCAAATGGACACCTGGAGCAAACATGGGGTTTGATGTCTCCATTAGTCCGGCCGATGGAAAATCTCAATCAAAGCCAATGATGGAATACTCAAAAAATTATGAATGCGTCGTTTGTACGGTGGGCGTAAACACACACCACTATGCCGGGTCTCTGTGTTCAGGGACCCGGACCAAAACCGCAGACCCCGAGAAATCCAGAAGTGGCCTTATTGACCAACACCCTCCCTTGTGCTTGTTATTTTTCCTGGCACGCGAACACACCCCGAGCTAACACAAATACAGTACACATATACATTTATCTACTTCGTGGCAACGATACAGAGTAAACCATTGAAGAAACCATTGAAGACCAAAGTCAACACTCAGTAGCTCAAAAGAACTGTTTGTCTGCTACCTCCCGCCCACGGTAGTTACAAGTCCCACAGTGTGAATATTTTGTCTGTTAATCCTTAAAGTAGACCACATTGTCCAGGTAGCTGTGCCATCATATAAACACAGAAAATCTGCCTATAAACAGCAGATTTAATACAGTACTTCATTGAAACAAACAATGAAAGCCAAATTACACATATTTTACTTGCTGTTGGTTATGAACATTTTGCCATCATGCAATATGTTTGGTGAATTCTATAACTGGGGGGAGTCCTGGATGTTTCAACATCTGTGTAAGCCACCACAAGACTTCTAGCCTGTTGTTTGCGATATATACTAAATCCAACAGTGTATAGCCTGCCAGCATGCTCTCTGTTTGCTTGAGGCCCGACGACTATCTCACTGATTGCATCAGAAGATTACTCGATTAATCGAAGACTGTTTGAGAGGTTTCTAGTGAGTTAACAGAGGAGAGTTGTGGTAGATTTGAGGACAGATATTTCTATATCCTCAGCATAACATTTCAAAGAAACATCAAAATTGAAAAAAATTACTTGACCCAGGGATAGCATCTAGGTTCAAAACCGACATAAAACAGAACCAGTAAGAAGAGAAGAGGACCGAGACTAGAACCCTGAGGAACCCCACAAGTTACTGCTGATCTGCTAGAGGTGGACATAACAATACCTAAACCAACCAGGAGCAGTTTGAACCAGTACATCTGCATGACATGAGCGATAAAAGCCAGCAAAAACTGACGCCTCAATAACATATCAGACAAATACAATCTATGACATTTAAAGGTCCAATTTGTAAGAAAGTTGATTTTTGAGTCTCATTCCCGACTCGTCAAATATTGATGCTTTAGAATGGCGGCTGACCACACAACAATCTGAAAGCATCAGTATTTGACGAGTTGGGAATGAAACTCAAAAATAACTTTTTTCTTACAAATTGGACCTTTATTAGTGCAACTTTTGAGCTGCATGCCACAAACAAACCCAAAAGCCTTCTTAAGGAGGGTCTGAACATAAACTTGAGCCTTAAAGGTGCACTATGTATTTTTTCTTATTTTCCTCTGAGAACAGCTTGTTTGTTCAGTTGTTCAGCGTTTGTATTATTACCTCATTGATATCATGAATATTAAAATTCTGAGTTTGAATTTCTCCACCAAAACTACATAGTGCTCCTTTGAGGATATGAAGCCACTATAAACTAACAAATGTATTAGGTATCAAATATTTCATTGGTAAGACATGTAAAGCAGAGAAGGAAGCTTTCATTCTCTCTCAACAATGATCTAAATGCCGGTGAACAGTCAACATCAATTTTAATGCATCCTCTTTCTTCATTCACATCTCTACAACACTCACTCCACTATCCTCATTATCTCTATTTCTTCTGTCCTCTTTTTACCTCTGATCTATATCAGCTTAAAGCTTATGCAGCCTGCCATTAGACAAACACCTTACAGGAGGTAATTCGTTGTTTACCAGCATGAGCTGATGCAGCAGCGAACCACCACATGTCCTCTCACTTCGAGCCAAGATCCTTATTATCCCACCAGTTACCTTTGACCTCTTTGGGTAAGAAACATAATGCCACTGTGATGCACAAATAAGCTTGTTGCACAAGTTCTAAGCCCTGTGGTGGGGTGACCTTTCGATATAGGTGACAGTAGCTGTAAACACAAGGATATCCTATTATCTTAGAATATAGATTATATAGATACAACGATGGATGCCCTTTTCCCAAGAAAAAGGACATTAACTGTCACTCAATATCCGTCCAAAAAGAAGATGCAGCTGGATATTTTTATAGAACACCCGAAGGAATGATGCTTTACGTCAAATAAATTAAGCAGATTAAGCAATCAAAGTGGGTTAATTTACCAAAGGGTTAAGTTTCAAAAGTATCATTGGCAAAGTCTATTTCAGGGTGACATCAAAAGTAGAAAGTCATGACAGAAGCCCGTGGCGATACGACAGCTGCCCTCACACATTTTTTAGAGTGATTGCATTAGCCCTGAGGCTAGCAGCAGAAAAAAGTGAGCTTTAATAAGTCATTATAGGACACTAGGGTCTCACCGTGGCTGAGAACAATCATCAGACATCCATATTTACTGTTTTTCAATGTAATCTACTGCATTTGTCTATCTCTGGTACACATCTATAATTCAGTAAATGTTGAGCTGAGCGGACATGACGGCACAAGGGGAAAAAAATCTTGCTACAACACAAAAGTGGAGAACAATTAAGATACATGTTAATTAGTTTCAGTTGTTGATTTGGCGGCAGACAAGAAAAACAAAGGCATAGGCAATGTACCATCTTAATTAGAATAAAAGTGGATACATTTTTAAAGAAGACCAATGGTTAAGTGGCACTGGAGCAGAGATTTAATGTCAGTGGATCAGACTGCATAAAGCCATTAAGACAAATTTATATACACCTTTAATGTTTTGCAAATTCAAATTAATGATCTATTTGTAAACTATATTTATGAATAGACCTGAGCGTTTGTGATTGTTTCTTCAAAATAGAAAAACAAAATCATTTAAAACTTTGATGTAAACAAAAGAATTAGAATCAAACAAGGAGCTCTGGAGTGTAACATCATCTGCAGGAGCGTCCAAACAGGTGGCTTTTAGAGCGCCCAGGAGGCGCGAAAGCCTACTAATCCCAGATTAGGACTGACAAGTCGTTTCACTGGATGCCCCCATTGTAATCCCAGTTGCCTCTCTATCCTCCGACAATGAGCTTTGTTCCCTATCTGTGAAAGAGCTTTGAGGATTTCCTCAGCTTTGTTAGCATGAAATAGCTGCATTATTCAGAGGCATGCTACTTTCAGTCAGTCAGAAAACAACATATTTTTATTTAATTATTGACTGCCCTGAATGTGTAATGTGTACAGATGGTTCTAACAAGTCATCTGTGCTAAAAACACAGGATTTAATTTCTACACATTTTGGCAGTGTCACATATAAGGGCATGTCAAGAGAAAGAGGGGAGATTTGTGGGAATGTAATTAAATGTTTTAACATATCAGGCATTCATGTGACACAGATGCTCCAGATGGTGTTAGGGTGAGTGCAACACTCCAATAATCTTAAATTCAACCATTATACAACGATGTTTGCATTATTTTACAGTCTGAGATATGAAATTCATAACTTCAAGAATTTTATATCTATTCCCCTATTTCATGACAAATAACCTACAGTACATATGTTTATGATGTGTCTCTCAGGGCCAATGTGGTCATTTTCTTAGGATTGGCTCCAGATAACGATGAATTTTTCCTGCTCTTTTGACAAATTTAACTTCATCAAATTTCACCAAATAGTGATGATGCATAATGTAAAAGTTTAAATGATCGTTTAACTTCCTTCTGTAAAATCTCAAAGAGAAAGTCAAATAAATCCTGAAGATGTAAAACACGAATTAAGTTACACAATAGACTTGAAAGCATTTTAAAGGAGGCAGAGGAGGAGTGATGCTGAACCGGCATGAAAACTTCTTCTCCTCTCCGCGAGCAGTTATCTTGTTTGGCGGTCGGAGGCATGTCAGTGTCCCCCGGTATGTCGAGCTGTCACAATCCACACTAATCCTTTCCATGGTGTGTACCCTGCTCGGGCTGAAGTCGCTCGTTATAAAGTCTATGTGAGTGTGTTTAGCTGTACATGTGTATTATGGGAAACAGGCTGGGTGATTTGAAACAGTTACGTGCGAGTCGATAAGATATATCTGATACTACGGACAAGTGGCCTATATACGATAAACACATCCAGTGCAGAAATGTTGAAGAGGCAGTTCTGTGGCCACTTCAGCACGTGAGGAAAGTGAATAAGTCACACTCTCTTTCTCTGGAATATGAACATAAGCAGGAGTATGTAAAAACACATGTACACATGCACGCAGTCACATACTTGAGTGTAGAGAGGTGTGAGTGTGTGCTGCAGGTCAGAGCCTCTCGACACTGCACGGTGCTACAAGGTATCCATTGTACTTTTCCGGCCCACAGCGAATATACATTGTTCACGGTGCACAAGGCCTCGCTTTAAAACATGCAGGGGGTTAATCTAGCCAATCACAGCAGCCGTTGTTCACATGGACTTAAGCCCTTGAATCAGGGCAAATATTTAGAACTCAGGTGGGGTTGTTCAGTCCAACATGCCTGACGTCAAGCATGGAAAGTCTGGCAATGAACTTTCATATCAATAATTTTCTATTCTGCTGCTCAATATAATCAATTTGAACAACACGGTAGCTTTTAAAACAGTAGTGATTATGCTGCAAAGACAGTTCATAAAAGCTTTTACATTTGTTGTTTTGAACGGCCCATGTTGATAGGTCTTTAATGAGAAAAATATTCTGGCGCAGAAGCAATGTGCCACATGTTTTCAGTTAGTTCGGAATAAATAGGAGAAGAATTGTATAGCGATAGAGAAAAAACAAAACAGCACAAACAAAGTGACACATCAGCAAGCGCACGTCACAGTGCTGCGCCCACTGAAACAGCACAATCACCACAAATGACAAATTGAAAACAGAAACTGGAGCGGGTGGATTAGTACTTTAAGTGAATGTATAAATATCCTCTCTTTTTCTTTCTGTTGCTTGTCGGACTGCGAGTGTAACGGTTACTTGTCCAGCTGTTGTGATTTTTATCGCATTAAGTATCATATCTTGACAAATCTCTCATGAGACTCAAGCAAGAATTTCACAGTTGCTGGAAGGGAGCAGCGTTTTTAATAAAGCTGCGTTTCATTTTCGCCTGCTGCTCCCCTGGTCTCTCTCTCTCTTTCTATTTGGCCATTACTCTCTCCATCGCAGCACTGGTCTTGCAGGCTGTAAATCACAATTAGGGGGTTCATTAGATATGGCTGATTTATTAAGACCCAGGGCTTGTCTCTGGGCCTTTCAGCCGTATATTAGCCGACTACAAGATCTCATACATAGTTATGAGACATGCTGTTTACTGTATGGCATATAGGGTCATATGCCAATAGACATTAATTATTGACTAAGACTCCATAGGTTAAATTAATAGCAATCCAGATGATAAATCATTTGCATTCGTATTTTTTTTTTCTGTACACAGCACTTCTGACTGCATATCCGAACATGTATCTTTCAATAATAACAAACTGGCAACCACATTAAAAATCTGTCTCCATTATCAGCGGGCGATCCAGCATTTGAAAGGGAGCCAAGCATTTTGGAGCCTCATCCAAAGGCTTTGACAAACATACTCCGGAGCTGCTTGCCCTCTTCAACACGCGCACATAAATTTTGGCATGTGTTCATATCACAGTTACTCCAGTCTTAAGTGTCCCTGGCTCACATAATACTGCTTTGTTTCCCCTGTAAATCAAAGTGCATTTATCGCACCACGTATCAGCTACTGTCAACAATCGCCTGTAAACTCACAACCCAGATAAGGTGCTGTAGACGCTTTCATGTCAAAAAGGAATACTGTCTTATTGTGCTACAGTGCATGTGTGCAAATAGCCCATTTTCTGACCTGCTATTGCTGTTCTGCCCAGTTTAAATGATAGAGTTCCATAAAGTACATTAACTTTAGAAAGGCAAAACAAAAACATCATGAAACTGCAATCAACAGCTTTTGATGTCCAAAACAGCCACTCATTAACTGGGCCTGCATTCAAAATCATTTCTCTCTCTTTATGTCTTTCTCTCCAGCATGCCTGTTCATCCTCTGGCACCTCATGGGCCGGATCACTAAACCTCAAGGGGAACTATGGAAATAGTTCTGGATTAGTTACAGCTTGAACAGGTGAGCTCCGACTTGTTCAGGCCTATTTATAGCGAGTGTGAAATCCTATTGTTAAGACTAGAGGAGGGTTTACTGACACAGAGTCGACGGGGAAGAAGAGGTGGAGAGAAAAACAGTGTTGGCTCAGTCAAAACGCTTCCTGTTCTTAATCTCGACACTGATCTGGTCGTAGATCAAGTCCAAAAACACATACATGCCTGGAAGGTGACATAAAGATAAACATCACCTGTGTCAGGTGTGTTTTTGAAAAGAGCTTTAAGAACTAAAGGATTTTAATGATTTTATCATTTTTAATTTTATACAATGATTTCCTTTTTTTAGCCTTTTGGTCAGAACTTTCTCAACATGAATTATAACATCCTTCAACAGAACTCAAAAAATAAATTGAAAAAAAATTATATAAATCACCCAAAATGTTGTAAGTTACTGTGTGCAATTTGCACCTTCTGCAGAGGGACTCAGATTCAAATTTAGGCTGCCCCTAACAAGTAAACAGTTAAGCATTTGTTTTTTGGAAAGTTGTGAAAAAGGTGCATCCCAAACTTCCCAGAACCCCCTAAAAATCCAAAGATATTCAATTTACTGTCGTGTAGGACTGAGAAAACCAGCAAATAATCACTTTTGATAAACTGAAAACTGTGTATTTCTCTGCATGTTTGCCTAAAAAATGACTTAGTTGCTGGTTAATTTTCTGTTGAGCTCTAATTCACATGCATGCAATCAACTTCTGACACTTACAGTAAATGCAGCAGTTAACAGTAAGTGTAATTAAAGCTTTCAAGCACGGGCACGTATCCTCACACACACTTTCCTCTGGCTGACTCCAGGTACGTGACTAATTGACGGTGACAGAGAACAAAGGAGAAGATTAGGGGATTGAGAGTGTGACACACAGCCACAGGTCAGAAGGACAGTTAGTCTTTAACTGTAATTACGGACGGGCAGGTGTCACCAGAGGACGCAGCCACAGCTGACACCTCCACTCCCTGCTGGGCTGCTTGTTCCCATCCCAGTGGGTCAGGTCTGCTGAGTGCACGATGTGGATTCCAAGACATGGACATGCCCCACCACCAGCGTCATTCAGACTAATTTAGATACATTTGTTGAGCAGACAGAAGAGGAAGAGATTAAGCAGGACTTTAGTGGAAAAGTGACATGAAGTCTGTCAATGTGTCAGAACAAGCCCTACTTTGACAAACCTGAAGAAATAAATATTAAAATCCAATCAATGCCAATCACTATGCCTCACTGCTTGTATTTTTATTTTGAAAGAAAAGATAGTCGTTGCTTCCTGCCTTATTGTTTAAGTTTATTTGTGAATCAAAGCCTTGAACTAAAAATCATGGAAATAATTCTCATTTCTAAGCCTATGAAAAGTTAATTCATGCTCTGAATTACTGCTCAATTGTCCACTTGTTATCTTTTGTGCTTTGAGAAACATTGTGTCATTAGTTTTAGTTGTCCAGCCTCTTTATCAGCGTAGCCTCTAATTGCTCGACGGCTCGGTTGATTTTGAAGCTAACCAGGAGCGATGTCATCCCTCTGCTCTCCCTACAATGGGGCTCATTGGATTAAGTTCGAGCAGGCTTTGTTAAAAGCTGGTGCAAATCTAATCAAGGAGGAGACCTCAATTATGCTAGCATGTACTTAAACGATCAGATCACTAAAAATGGAGGAGGGGGTTGGCCAGTGTGGGAATGCAATCAGCAGCCATTAAGGTCAGTTAATTTTGGCTGATGGCAGCTTTAAAATGAGGTGCAGGTTTTTTACTGTAATGGGAATACTGTAATTATGAGGATGCAGTGCCGTTAGTGTTTGGTAGTGAGCTGCATTCAGGGTCAGTTAAGTAGACTTCACAAATGGGAAGCTGCCACAAGTCTCTTAGAAACAGGTGTTAGCATTGCAGCAGAGACATTGTTGAGATGGTGCTTTGTGTCCCAGCCTCACACAGAAGCGACTCAAACACAAGCTATTTAAAAAACCCTCTGTTTTTAATGAACTGTTGAAGGAGACCTGCTGAAAACAACTTTTTTCCAGCTACGGCATGTTGAAGAATGTAACAAGCTGAAGAAGCAAATTGTTTGGAGAGAATAATATGCTGGATCACCATGATCTAAGGACCAGGTGTGGCGACCTTTGTAGCCCAGAGCACAACAGCTGAGATTGACCCTGACCTCTGACCTTCATGACCCATGACAGTTAAAACAGGAAGCAATTATCCTGAATGTCAGCAAGTGGGGGGGCATTCCTCAACAGGAGGCCAGAAGTCCGAGCAGATTGTCACAGTTGTCACCGGAGAAATGAGAAAAAAGACACAAGTTTAAACATGCAGAGTGAATGTAGCTGAATACACACTCACAGATACACGCAAGCTGAGTTTCTGTCCAACTTTGTTATTGCCAATTGAGAAAGCTGATTAGGAACTTTGCTTCAAATCATCTGACATTTTTTACACTTGTTTTTTATCTATGAAGACATTCTTTAATAGCAACAGGAACACTGAATTATCTTCATTTCACAACAGTTTACACAGTCAGGAATGTTGTGAACAATGTTGCAAAAATAAACTAGTTGTGTTACAATTACTCATACATTTCTGAAAGATTTCTAACCGTATCTGTTGATGTGCAAATCATCTACTTTATTTTTGTTTTGAACCTGTTGTTGTTTTGAAAGCGCAATTGTTTATGCTCAATCATCATAGTCATAACTGATTTCCCCCCCAAAAATAGAAAATTAAAGCATCACTGTAAAAAAGAATTCAAGAACACATTTACTTTCACCTCACTGCAACATTTTCCCCGCTCTCCTCCAAATTCAGACCTGCCGGTTCCCCGTGTACTACAGTTCTCTCCACCCTGCCAACTCCTCCGCTTGGGCTGGGTGTGTGTGTGTGTGTGGGATGTGCTTTTTCTGAAACATAGTCAGTCTTTTTTTTCATCATAAGGTTTATACTTCAACAAAATAAAACGCCATGTCACAATTTGGTTTTGAAATCAAAAAAATATATATTTTAAGTGCAAAGACTGTGAACGGTGTGTGTGTTTGTGTGTGTGTGTTGAGGAGCTAGTTCAAAAAGAAGAGGACGAGCAAGTCAAACACAAGGCAAATGCCAATAAAGGGGAGAGTCTTGCACCAAGATGAGTGAAATTTGGAAGCGTATGTCTTCTTCTTGGGACCGGTTTCACCCATTTTCAGCAGCAAACTGAGCAGAGCGGTGGGGCTTACCAATCAGGAGCACAGCAGGAGAAAGGGTTCCAAATAGGGAGACTCTGGCTAAAATGTTTGCAGGAGTGTTTGCAGGTATGCTGCTGAAGACATGCTGACCCCAAAATGTCTCGTCATCATTTTGATAATCTGACCTATTAAATCAACAAATATTGCACTCATATCTCCCTTTTTACTCTCACTATGTATGCATTTCATCATGAAAAACCCTGTATCCAACGCATTTGAGGGCAACAAGCGATGTGTAAGACACACTTGTTGCACAATATCAAAATGCGCTCCCATAACATTTAAAAATAATTTCCCATCACAAAACATGTCAGTTGACAAACAAACTTTAGTATTGTGTTGTTGGAGGTTTGACAATCTTCTCCAGGCATATTGACTCATCACCAGGAGCAACATGCCATAAACAGGGACGCTCCCTCTTCCCACCTGCCAACACTATCCACTGCTTTTACTCTATGCCATCCGATCATCCCACATTTCATACTCAAAGTAACTGACACCATGATTCCCGAAAAGTATATAATTTTCATCTTGGAAAACATGACCACCTGGGGAAATCTTTACATAAAGGCATAATGATTTCTCCTCCCTCCGCTGTCGACTGCAGCGGAGAAGACCAGCAGACACCACTCGCCACTTCCAAGTATGAGCAGTAGTCTCTATGTGAAGCAAGTGTTGCTGAAAAGGAGCATGCATCCCAGTTAAAGACCCTCTCCCTGGATAAATCAAAGGTTAAAATATAGATCCATCCTAGGGCTGCTCTCCTCCTTCACCTCCCTCCTCCTTTCTCACTCTGCCTCCTCATCTAGCCTGTGCATTACCTCATCAGAGGAGGATCTGCCTAAAGCCGCAGCGGTCACACAACAGACAAAAGCGCTCATCTCCAGGAAGCCGCTGCCGCTGCCTGCGGTTTTGGAGAGAGGAGAAGAGAGGGGAAAAAGTGACTCAGCCCCACGGCTCCTTTCTTCTCTCTGCCGACTTAGGGATAAACGGAGGGATAAAGCACAGGGGGAGATAATATTTAGAGCAGGCCCCATTTCAAGGGCAATAGAAGAGAGAAAGTGGGGTATGAGCTTGGGTGGTTTGGGAAGTAGCCACGAGGGTCGTTCTATACTGTTACTGGCAGAGGGCCTCGCACCGTGGATTAATGTGTAAGTGGGGAGGAACCGCTGCTGGCCCGGCCCTGCCTCTAAGCCCCAGCCGCTGCAGCTCCACGAGCCTCTTCAAAGCAAACCAGATGGGCCTCAGACGCGATGTTGATGAGGCATGAGTGTGCAAAACACAAACACGCATGCAAGCACAAACACAAATAAATTGACACAGACACAGCTTGGAAAACAACGACAACGACAAACATAACACACAAACATATGTACTTGTCGCACATGTGCGGGTGAGCTGGCACGCATGAACGAATGTGCCGACTTGAAGCGTGGCCGTAGCAGATCGCTCAAGTTCAGCTCCCTTTATCCCACAGCTAAATGGAGCTCTTTACCACAAACTTGCAAGGCATTCTGTCCACTCTAGACGTAAGTGGACGTTTCATATGTGTGGACAAATCAGATCAATTAGCTAAATGTCCAAGCTCAAGAGGACATAATAACTCACTGTTAACATAAGGTTAAGTACTGAGAAACGACACTAAATTTTGTTAGTAGCGCTGATTCGTCTTACACTGTAACGCAGTCAAGTTCACATACAAAGCCAAAGAAAAAGCAGAGAAGGACATTGTTTTTTGGGGAAGCCAAACAGGTAACCTCAGTGGATTCATTAGCTCATTAGCTCATTAGTTTACCACAAATCAGCCCAATGATTGCTTGCTGTCTGGTCACTTTTCTAACTCTTTGCAAATGACTGCCATTACAGCAACTATGTGTTACAACAGAGCTCTGCAAATAGGCCTGTAATGATGTATGAAGAGGCTGAAATGTTTTTTCAAAGTCTTTCCAACTGCTACTTACAGCTGTATTTAAAGGAGAAGTTCAACCAAAAATTAACATTCAGTCATTATCTATTCACCTCCATGCCGATGGAGAGTCAGGTGAAGTTTTGTAGTCGACAAAACATTTCTGGAGCTTCACAGCAGTGAACAACAGTGTTGCATTCTCCAAGCCACAAGGCTATCTTGCTGTGAAGCTTTAGAAATGTTTTGGCGACTACAAAACTCTCCATGGGCATGAGGGTGAATAGATAATGACTGAATGTTAATTTTTGGGTGAACTTCTCCTTTAAGATGTTGCGAGTTCAGCATAAATACTGTACATCTCTGATGATATATCTATAAATGCCATGCTAGAGCAACACATTGTGTAAATTTAGGGCTAAGTGAGCTGGGATTTCATTCTCCAAGTCGAGCACTAAACAGATTTTGGATACACAAATAAAAATCTGGATGCAGTTCTCCACACTCTGAAGGTAAACACACTGTAACCAATATGAGCCTGCTTCAAGACAGATTTTGTGAATCGTCCAGTGATTTCAGATCATCTGAAACATTAGTCATAGACACACCGCAGCTCTTCTTATCAAAGCCATTAGATACAGTATGTACAGTATAAGTCAAGGCCTTGATTTTTTTCCTTCCACAGTCCTATAAAACAAAGATACCATAAATTGTTGCTGTCACGACAAGATCGGTCCCCTATAAAGACTGTAATTTTGTTAGGAGGGTCCACTTGTCATCTTACCGCCATGTAATTAGATTTGAAAAGCAACTGCATGTTAAAAGAGACAATAATGTGATTTCAAGTTTCCAGATGAACTGATGAAATTAAGAGAGTCTGATGGAATTACAAGGGGCCTTTTTGTCCGGTTTTCCCCGATCATGACACAATTTCAGATTATACAGAGGGGAAAAAATGGATGGTAGGCAATAACTGTAATGTTTACTTTGTTTTATGCTGTTCAGCCATAAAATATAATCTTCTGTTACCAGATGTTACATCAGTTAGGTGCACTAGATAATGGTTCTCAACACTTTTCACATTCAAATGCTTAAACAGCAGCTATGGCTACTTGTGCACGATCTGACATTATAATTAATGCTGTCCAAGGCCTATCATTGAAACTGACTAATCATGTTTTTGTTATGTCATAATGGCTAAGTGACTCTGGGAAAAAGAACACTGTGAAAGGGTATATTTCAACCCAAACCATGTTTTCCTGAACCAGAGTATTTCTTTGCCTAAACCTAGTCTTTCTTTTTTTTCTTTTTGTTTTGTTGGTTTTGAAACAATATTAATTATGGTGTTCTAGGACAAATGCCATCATGGTGATATCAGACACGCCGTCTACTCTCAACATCTTGCCACAGGTTGAATTGGTCAGAAGGTTCTGGCCAGCTCAACTAGATTGAATCTTCCTCCTCAGATTATTATATTTTAATATTGTTAAGAGGTATATAAGGATGTCAAAATGCAATAATTCACAAGAATAAAAGAGGCTAAGATTTATCCAAGATCTATCTTCTGACGCCTTAATGGGTCTGAACCTCCAGGTAGTGATACAAGACGATTTAAACTAGCCATAAATCGAGTCTCTGAAAACTGACTCCCTGACCAACCAGCAGGACACTGATTATTAACCACAACAAAACACTGAAGCTTGTCTGTCCACTCTGCGAATGAGTTGCCAGTGAGAATCAAACAGGCCACTTGTTGACCTAGCAGTGACACGGCTCAAGGGCCACTAGAGAGGGCCTTAATAAGTATTCTTAAACAGGGGGATTAGCCAGATGGTCAGATCACTCTTTTCTCCAACCTCTCCCATCTGTACATTTCATATGTCCCCTGTCTCTGCTGAATCCATTGAGATCGGCCACTGCGACCTCACCAGCTTAATTTGGGCTAGTGTTACCTACAGCACTATTTGACTCCAGATATAATCTTTATTGCTCACAGAGAGAAAGTCCATTAAAAGGCATACTGTAGGTCCCGGCGCTGAAAGGTTCCTGGAGTGATGCCTGTGAGAGTCTTTAAAAGACCCCTTTCTTCACCCAAATGAAAGCAGCTATTGAGGGTGCACAGGGCAGAATACTAACCGGAGTGGAGGTCTGAATTTGCTGTGAAACAAATCAAAAGCGTTCTGTATGTGCCGATGGAGGAGAGAAAGGCAGTGGACATGCACAGAGTCAGCCACAGTTTTGCTTACATGGACACACACACATACACGTACACACACTAGACTTTGCGTGCCGCTCTGTTAACACAACCACAGCAAAACGAGGTGTGTTCAAACACCAGCAGGAGAAGCTCTGTTCAGTTTCAAGGAAACAATGATGTGTTCTCTATGAGAGATTCTTATCAGCCATTTGGTGGAAGCAATCATCCAAAGTGCCTAACAATGGCACAAAAGAATGAACAAGCTCACATTGAGGGAGATCAAGGAAATAAGCATCATTTGTGGGAATCAATTAGGGAGACTTACAGGAATAAGAGACTTCAACTCCAACACCCTCTTCTCACTTGAGGATAACTTTAAAATTCATGAACGTCACCTGAAAAAGAGGAAAACAGAAGAAAATTATTATTATGGCCATGTGTATTTCAACTTTTGTGTGTATGTTTTTCATCAGCAGCATTGATTAAAGGGTCATTTCATCTCAACTACTTCTTACATCTAGTAGATTCTAGCCATACAGATTAATAGTTTTGCTTAATTTTTTTCCGGTTGCAGAGAAATTCAATCTCAGTTTTCACTGTACTTTCTACCAAAGAAATAGCAGACACGCTGTTTCTGGAAGAAGATGTTGCTGTTAAATTAAAAAACAAAAACAAAATTCCTTTCCAAACTATTGGATTGGGGTTTGAGGCAGCAAACTTAGAGACAGATATCTTAGAGACTGGGTAAGTACAACCAAAACTATCCTGCTTAGTCACCAGAATAAAATGTTGGCATTTCACATTTCTACAAACAATGGATACTTTCATTTTTGTACTTTTTATTTCATTCAATTTCTACAAAATGGTCATACTGTGTTCAGATTACATGTATTTGAGCTGACTTTTGTGTCACAAGGTGGAGGGGTTGGTGTTGGCTTAACTTAAACTTAAAGTTTCATTATATCAAATGTAAAGTATCAACATATCCGTGGTTTGCGGAAAGGTACACTGAAAACCTTTATTGTGCAGACTTGGTTGAAATATCTGCATGGCTGGATCTATTTTTATTATTAATTTGTGTGAATTAACCCTTTGAATGAAGAGTGTGTTGCCAGAGGAATACATTTCAATGAATGCTGACCAAATTCTTTGCATCCTGCCAACAAATTGAGGTTTGACAAAGTATGAAAATTTTAATTGGAAAGTGTTTTTGGAGCCCACTGAATGCACTCTCGACCCACCTGAGGTCCCTCTGTAGTGGATGTTCAAGACAGAACAGAGGTCCTGTGTCAAGTCCACAGCAGAGCCAACAGAGGATTAGTGTATTTCTCACACAGCACTTTCACTGAACAAACACTGGCACGCACACAGCCACGCAACGTCTAACAAACGACAAAAAGCGTGATTCTCGGATGACGCTTTGAAGTCGAAAAATTGGCCGCAATTTGTCCTAATACAGTTAGTGATGCCTGATATTTTCTTTCAAAAATTGATTCCAATAAGGGCAGGAAAAGTAATCACTCTTATCAGATGGACAGCTAGTCATTCCTGGGCCGGGCTGGCTTAAACAGTCCACTCTGAGAGCTAACCCGGGGTCAGTCTTATTATAGCCTCACACGCACACAAGTGCACACAACAAACAGCCATTTGCTAAACCAGAGTTCGAAGAAAACAAATAATAACATCAAAGTGGTCAAACTGCTGATGGAGTACTTTGAAGGTACCGTGTTCAGGACGGTACCGCCCTGAGTGGGCCCCAAATTGAGAGAGGATGGGAGCTAGTCTTAATTGAGAGTGGGAGGCTGCTAATTAAAGAAAGAACTGAAGTGGATGAGGAGAGACTTAAAGAGAGAGGCTGCATTCACACAGACAGGCAACAAAATACAGCACAGCAGCAGTTCTCTGACACAACGCATCATGACGGCGCCTTAACACAACTTCTAAGTTGCACAAAGAGCACAACACAAACACGCCTTTGATTCCACAATTTGAGGCTAATTGAGAACAATGAAGAAAAAAGCAAACACTGGGCATGTATGATCTTTTATTCATGTCTTTAATCAACCAAATGATTCTCTCTTAGATGCATTTTTTTCTCTCAGGGCACAATTAAGAGCAATACTGACCAGAACAACTCAAAGGCTTGTACACTAAGAAGTTCTTGTGATAATAATAATGATAACAAATAGTCGGCAAAAACACACTTGTGTGGAACACCCCTGTGAATACTTCTGTAAGATGCTGCTTCTTTATTTTTTATTTTTTTGTGGAAGAAGCAGAATTGCCCGACAAAAGCTCAGAAGCAAATGACTCTAAAAGCCACCTCTTCAATCCCCTGAGCACCGTTCACACTCTGCGGCTCTCGATGACCCGTCTGAACACGTTCCAGATGTCTGCAGAACCAGTTATTCTGTTTCCTCTCCTATTTTTCTTTTTTTTTGAACCCCCTCTCTTCCCTCCATTCCTCCGCTCCACACGCCCTGCCACTCATCTGCAGATGGCAGATCTGACACCTGGAGGATGCTGGGTAATCAGAGAGACAGCTGGCTGCCCTGTAGAGGAGAGTTGCTGCACATGCTCACACACATGTACATTTTGCAACGGCCTTGTGTGCAGGCATATGGTCGCATTCACACTATAACATGCATGGATTCTGCACAAAGCAGCCCATGCTTTTCTGCCTATTCTGACATATTCATAATTCATAATTACACAACTGTATTTGAAAATGGCACTTCCACTTAATTCCACTAGAATTAGTGTATTTTGCATGTTGGATGGGGATAAAACATTCTTAAATAATAGGTCTAACTTACTGTGTGCTGTAGTAGTCACTGAGGGTGTGGCAGGAGAGTTTATGAATATAGATTTCAATACATGCCCCAAAAGCGTTTCAAGCTCGTACATGTGCATATCAACCCATAATTTTTTATTTTGAAAACTGAAGCCAAAGAAATGGCTGGGTGACGATTCAGTGTTGTCATCTTTTGGCTTTAAGTGGAATCATATGATCATGTTGTGTTCAAATGAATGATTCTCACAAACTGTAGTAACAAAGTAAACATTTTTGTTTTTTACACAAGTAAGAGCAACCCCAATTCCAAACAATTTGGGACAGGCAGAATAGGAGAATGTGCTAATCCTTTTCTGACATACACTCAATTGAAAACATTACAAAGACTATATATAATCAACAACCAGAGGCGATCCAGGCACTCCAAATGAGAAAAGGTTTTAAAGCGAAGAAGGAAATATTAAAAAGCTGTTATTAAAGTGGCCAAATCATTAATAGGCTAGACAAAAGCCAACATTTTGACCACTAGGTCTCTTTCAGGGCTCCAAAACAACCACTGCCGTGATGGAGACCTAGTGGTCAAGACATGTTGGCTTTTTTAATGAATGGCTTTCTAATGACTTGGCCACTGTAAGAAAGGCTTTTTAATATTTCCCTTCTCTTTTAGGTACTTGTTCTTGTTTGGAGTGCCTGGATTGCCTCTGGATTGCCTCTGGATTTTGAAGTGTTCTTTTCTTTTTTTCCAAGAGCACACAACACCATGTCCTACAATATCTGCATTGTGTTACATACATCAACAATATATTCAATGTTTTACCTCATTAACTTCATTGATTTTTGTAAATATATGATTATTCTGAATATGATGTTAACAGTTTCAAACCAGTTGCGATGAGCAACAGAATACTGAGAAAGTTGTGAATGTTAAAAAAAACACCTGTTTGGAGCACTCCACAGGTAAACAGATTAATTGGTAACAGTTTTTGTATCTAATTACGTTTTACACAGTTTTTGGAATCACAGTTGTAGTTTTTTTCTGATGTAAAACATGAAACACATTTCTCTAACTCAATATCACTGTCAACAATTTATGCTATTAGCTGCAGCTGACTCATAAAATAACTACTTAATTTTGTGATTTAATAATATATATGATAATATAGATAATATTCATGTGCAAGATGAGTCAAAGGCAACACTACAACACTTGCTTTATGTGTTTTTGAGGAGCAGGGAATCAAATCCCCCTCAAAAAGAGCAATTCCTGCACACTCTTATCACTTCTGCATTGATATATTAGAAAAGGTTGATGTTTCATATTCACACTGATTTTTCAAAGATAGATTTTTACTATTATCATGATTTTAACTTCAGCCATAATACCTGATCCTAAAGGCACAGAACCAAAGAATAAAAATAAGAGTGATGAGATGAGGTGTTGCTCCCTGAGTTACAGTACTAGTCACAGGAACCATTTAGCACTAAAACAGCCCCATAAAGACAAGCTGACACACACTCTCAGACAACAAGCCCACGTTAACAATATCCTCTTGTTTTATTGTCACTTTTGCTCTTCCTCCCTTGCATACACTCTCTTAAAAGGTCATCATGTTTATTTTTCTGTATTTCTCCATCTCACTCTCCCACGTGCCCAGTCCCAACCATTGCTCTTCTCCTCCACCTCTGAGGGGGAGCTGACATAAGAGACCCAGGCTATAAAGCCATTCCAGGCTCCTCCTGACAACTGCAGGAAGTAACAGCTACCTTTTTGGCCCACTGTCCAACAGCTGTAAAATGGCACATGTTACCCTGCCATTGAGCCAGTGGCAAAAATGCACCTGTCTGGAAAAGAAACTTAGAGCAGCAAAACGAAAGGCCAGAGACTTGGCAGAAGGAAAGTTGTGACATCATAGCATTACAGACAGAAACAAGAGAGGTAAGAGATATGGTGCACGACAAGGAGATACACTGTAAGAGCGACGCCTGCACCTGCACAATGAATGCAAGCATTCACGCAACAAAATATGCACAGTCCCAAATGTTGTCTTGTTGCAGCTGTCAATGCCACTTGTGCAGACGCGGACACACTGGAGTAAGAACAATGGAACTCTATGAGACAGAAGCGCTCTCAATGAGCTTAGCACCACATGAGGCTCTGTGCTGCCACTTCCATGTCTGCACCATAGGAAACGGAGTATGGTTCCAACTAATCATATGGGCAATTAAACCAGAATGAGCTTCATTTGACCCATAAATGATGAGCTTATAGCACACGTTGACTCTCAGTGGACCGCTGGCTATGTTGCACAGGCCTCGTAATGTTTCTGTTATTATTTCTCTAATTTCTCTCCAGGGCTGCAAGCAAGCTACTTATCTTCTTATCTCGGACTATTATTTTTGCTGAATTTCACACAGAAATTGTGACTGGTTGTCAAACTGGAGATTTTACACTAGATCAAATGGTTATGCCCAAAGCCTGCACTTTGATCAGAGTTCAGATATCAATCCCATTTCCTAAAAAATATGTTTATACGGTGCGTATCTCCTTTAACAAAAATGTTTTGGAGAAAAAGTAATTGCTGTCTACATTACATTCACTGGCATTGTCTTTGCCAATCCCTAATTTTTGACAGCCTAAAGCCCAAATTATTTGAAGCGAACTAATTCAATGTGCCGTACGACCATGTTTAAAGGTAAACATGTGTATAGTTTTCCTCTGGAAGGTGAAAAGCACGGCATCACAAAGAGGGGCAAGACGCAATAATCATTCAAAAGGGAAGGATGACAAACTCTTTCAGACAATCTTTTCCTTCATGGTGTTGCACTCATTTGTGCACATGAAACAGGACCAAAAAGAGAAAAAGCCTCACTACTTTACTTTCTCACCTTTACACACATACCTGGTCAAACTCTGTGTAAAACTTGTTGGACAGCTGGCTTTGGAAACTTTAAAAAATGTCCAAACCTGCTGACCAATTCCAATGTCAGGAAGGTGTGGGAAGAATGGGTTTCAGACACATTTTGATAAGGTAGAGGCATACTGACCCCGTACTGAACCAACTCAATCGCCAGGATAAAATGTTGGCAGTTAACGTTTCTGCAAATCACTGACACGTTCACATTTCTATGTGTCACTGGTCACGTGCCATATTGACATTGCTACAATAGCACCTTCACGTTACATGTTCATGACCTGACTTTCACATCAGGAGGAAGAGAGGATGGCGGTGGAGTAAAGCAAGAAGGCTGCCAAGCCAGTGACCACAGTTCAAGTCTGTGTTTCAACATCTGTAAGTGAGAAGCCACCGGGAAATTTGAAGGTGACCATGGGACTATTTCCTGCAGTGTTTGTGGCAATAAAACCAGGTGTTTTTAAAGAGACCTTGTGACATCTCCAGCAGTGTTTGTGGTGACCAAAGCAGGTATTTTGAGCCAAAACATGATATTTTCCTAACCCTAACCAAGTGGATTTTGTGCCTTAACCTAACCAGACCATAAGCACAGGATTGTCACAACATACAGCTGAAAATATGACCTAAAGAAATGCAAAGTTGCAACATAAAGAAATGTAAAGTAACAACATATCTGTTGTTTGCAGAAACATAATTGGGTGATTGAGTTTACCGAAGAGAGGTCGGAGATTGGTTGGTTAGTTTGGTGTACAAACGCAGGACTATGATTCCATGTGTGGTTGGGTTAAGGTTGCTTAAACTCTTGCTAAAGGTTGGGGAAAGCTAATCTTTCAATAGAAAAGAAATTGTGGTTATGTTGATAAAAAAGGACAGGGTTGCAAATATGCATGTGGGTGGGAAAACTGCTACTCAGAACACCTTTAATAAGAGGAATGAGCGAAGGGGATGTTTGCATGAGTGAAAAGCCTTTGTGTTCTGTTCACAAAAGACCTAGGTGAACATTACAGAGGCTTAAGTGACAACATGTATTCTCTCCCAAGTCGCTGTTAACATGAAACATTGCTAAAGTAAATGGCAGGAGGGAGGGAGAGGGAAGGTAGAGGCAAGCGCCAGCACATACATCTCAACCTCGCCCCTTCGCTTGCTACCCTTAGGAGATTACATTATGGCGCTCGCCATTGTTCCGCTTCTTCAAGACAAAGCCTGTTCCACTGTGCAAACAGCGCGCCTTGGAAAGATTGTAAAAACAAGAGGTGAATGTCAAAGGCAGAAGTGAATAGGATCTCTCCCTTCTTTTGTCAAGCTGGTAAGGTATGCACAAACACATCGCTGCGTGACAGGGAAGAAAGAAGGGCCTTGTGAGGGAAGGAGTCGGAAAAAGTTGAAGCGTCTTCACATGAAAAGACCAATACCGTGAGAAGTCCCCTGCCTTACTCCTGGGTCTATAGAAAAGCTCCTCTACAAGTATTTGGATGAAAGACCCCCAAAACACACAGAGAGCATTACACTACAGACAAAACACAAGGCCTGGAATGATGACCTACAGCTACAGAGAGAAAAACACTGTCTGAAAAACATTCAGGTTGCAAAACTTTTTGGGATCCAATAAAAGACATGATAGTTTAAAATAACATATTCATCGAGAAAGTAAATTTTCTTTTTTTGCTGCAAAGTGATATCAGATGTATGAAGACCAGCCAACCACTGCTGAGCTTCCACTGTCCCAGCCTGAAGTCAACCTTGTCACGACCCAAACAAGGCTTTAACTGTCACGGGCAATAATGAGCGCGACCTCGGCTCCCTCTAATTTACAAGGCCAGCGCCAGCCTGTAATTAATTGCTGCGTGCATAAATGTAAATGAGTCCACTGGGGAAGCAGAGGGAGAAAAAAAAACGGCTGTCAGGCCAATATTCCAGCAGGGAGCAATCTGCGAGAGAGGGAAATGATTTAGAGGACAGCGCACAAATCTGCTGCTCCGTAAAACACGGAGGAGCTGAATGTGAGGGGAGGCCTGTTGAGATGGAGGAGGTGGTCGTCAGGAGTGGTTAAAAAAAAAAACGAATAGAAAAAACTGTGGTGGCAATAAATATCAAATGTTTTACTTCAATCTTCTCCTCCCCCATATGTCTACAATTTGTAGTCCTTAGAGAAATCAAATAGTTTATCTCATCTGCCAGATCCAAACTCCCCCACCCCACTCTGCTCTGACTTGTTGCACTCTGGTGACATGTTTTTCTAAAGAATTAATGTACGCATTTCATTTTATAGAAACCTTTAGCATGCTGCAAATGTTTATTAAGGATCAAGCCTTTTCCTTTACTTAATTTTTCCACAATTTTGTATTACACAAGTGCTTCTATGTTGCTCTCTCCGTGGCTGAAACAGACTTCTTGCCTGCAAGAGGTCAGTGAGATTCGGTCTGACTGAGTGATTACATGGTTAACAGTTATTGATCTGATATCCACTAAGCAGCATTCTTTTAATGTGTTTGGCATTTTATGATGCTACTCCCATTTTGTGTCCGGTCATTATTTTTAAATGAAATAATCCAGGGAACATTAAGCAGCACTGACACACATTTGTAGCTGGAAATGTAACAGTCGAGCCCTGTGGGCCACAGCAACAACTCTACAGGTGGGACTGGGCACTTAAGCAGAGTTTAATTGGATTAATCAAGCAGTGACAGGAAAGTTTTATTACCATGAGTTGAGCAGGCACTGACTCGATTAATATAAGTCAAGCGAGTCTCTGAAGAGATACAGTATTTCTTTCAGATGTAAGTGTTTGGGTTATGATGAATTGGTCAAAGCTGATACACACTCCCTCCATCATCACCATTGTTATCTTGTTCTTTATCCTTGATCAGCAAAAGTCATGGAGTTGCACAATGACAAAGAGCACATAAAATCAAAGAGAGGCAGGCAGAAGAAATATGTAATCATTTATGTTAGCTACAATAGCAGCTCTCATTCATAAATCTTCTACACAAAAGGCCGCTGCTTAACTCCCTTTGTGAGCGCCATGAACAAACAGGCACCGAGACCATTGTTCATTGAAACCTGCACAAATGTGAGGAAAACACACGTGAAATCCACAATGTATGGGTCAAAGTAGTGACACTTAAAGACACACACATACACACACACGACAGGGCCCGCAGCAGCCACAATAGCGTCTTTATGACATAAGCTCCTTTTCACTACAGTGCTTTACAAAGGCAAATGAGATTTTTCCTATAGCAGGCCTCCAGTAATAACAATTGACATCACAGGCCAGCCTACGTATGTTTCCCATATTAAACAGGGAGACACAGCGTAAGCTCCTGGAGAATGAGACTAAACAGCTTGCTGAGGCAGCGATTTTCCCTCCTGCAGTGGCAGACCCTCCTACAGGGAACCATCAGTTTAAGGGACTGTGGCAAAGGCCCATTTTACTTGGTTACACACCGGCTGCGAGCCAAGACAAATTAACTAACTTTAACAATACAATACAATAGTACAATTGATCTGATTGGTTGTTTCCAGTGTGGTCTCATCTCAGGCTGAACGGGAGAACAAGTTCGTTCCCACATGCAGTGAACAGTAGATGCATGAAGTAGCCCAACAGGTGGGTCCCCTGAAGAGCCTGCAATTCTCTTCAGATGCCTCTCACACATGCACAGTGCTGCTTCCATTACCATTAAGTGTATCTTGCGTATTCTTGTGTGTGAAGCCTTCAGACACAAATGTCAGCAGGCCACGATGCTCCAACCATCTAAAGTGTGTTGGATTACGTGGCGGAAACCTGAGGTCTGAGCGCAGTCAGCTCGATACCCGAGCCAGCGCCACTCCTCTGAGCAGCCCGTCATCACTGAACTCCACACTTCTGCTAATCCAACAGCGTGTACAGAACATAGCATACCATATACAAATAGATATCGTCCAGGAGCGTGTCAGGAGCATGTCATTTATGAATACATTCCCAGGCGCTATATAGCCCTGGGAACTTCATGACACAAGGAATGAACCTGATGTGTGTATCTCACGAAGACAGCTCTGGAAGCAGCCGTACATTTCTATTCTGAGCCACACAGTAGATATACCCAGCCTCCCACTGCTGCCTCCATCTCTCCCAAACACTCACCACCATCTCAAGATGACAACGGCTCGATTAAAGACTTCTTTACGGCCTGGAAACCATGGCAACGCCCTGCGTAGACAAGCTGGCCAGCGACCAATTGGATTCAGGCTCCGGCGGGTGGGACCACGTTATCCTGGCCCTCACTACTTTACCACAGGGTCATTTCGGAGGCCTCGCACCCCGAACCCTGCTGCCACGCCCCATTACTCCAAACCACTACGAGTGGTAAAGTGAAGGTTAGCCAGGCCGCTTTTAGAGGAGCATGACGCTTCTACAGATGGGAGGAGCGGACTCAAACTATAAAAACAATGTAAACATGAGCTCAGGATTCAATCACACCATGCTTGTTTTTCACTTGAAAATTATTATTAAGCTATTTCACTGTGTTTGGCAAGCTGAGGCTGATTATTTGGGGCAGAAGGCAAGTCTTGGTCATCTTCAAAGAAAATCAAATGGCTCTTGATTAAGAGTCATTTTCAATAAATCATGGCGATGTAAGCAATTAATGGCAATAAGGAAAAATATTCTTCAAGAGGAAACTTAGTTTAAATCACTAACTTTACACATCAAGATCAAGTTAACTGGTCGTGGTATCATAGTGATGTCATCAGGCTTAAGGGCTACAAGCTTTCAACAATAAGCCTGCGTTAAACCTTGGATGCATGAGGATTGAAAGATCTGGGCATTTCCCAAGGTCTGACAAAGGGACACTACTGAGTTGCATCATGGGAAATTTAGCTTGAGCATTTTTGGATCTTGATGCAGAATTTGCCAAGTTAAAGGCTTGCTTCGAGCTGGACAATTTGTCTCATAATCTGTCCCTCACAAGTCCTCCGACCCTTTAAAAAGCAGCACTAAGTTGTTGTAGTGCCCCTTTAAATGGTACTCAGCCAGGTTTTGTTTTTCCATTACATTTAAACAAAACATGATACTTGTCTCCCAGACAATTGCCATTGTTTGTCTTTTTCCTATCCAGGCCTTTAAACTTCCAATAACCATCCAACCGTGTTTACACAATGCATCAATATCAGGTTTTTTCTAAAATAAAATAAAACGTCACGTCTAATAGAAAGCAAAGTAAACTCTCCTTTTGTGGTTTGGAGCCAAGAAAGCATGCTACGTGTGACTTTACATGCTGCTCAGTTCATATATGTCGTGGAATGTGTTGTATACCTTAGAATGCATGTGTGTTTGTGTATAGTGTGCATGTGTGTGTGTGCTCACTGTCCGAGCCAAAGTACGCATCCACTGTAACGTGTGGTTCTAATTTGTCGGTCTGAGCAGCGTTTGCCACTTTCAGCGGCTCCCTCAAAACAGTCTGAGAGAGGCTCATGGGAGCAGCACAGGAGGCCTTTTCCTCGCCACAAACATTTCAGCACATTTCATTCTTCCTTTCCATCCTTGAACGGACAAATTCATGGTGAAAGCTTAAAAAGAAACCAGCAGCGTTGTGCTGCAGTGGCTCTCGAAACAACTTGTATTAAAAATCTTTCAACAGCAGATAAAGAGAGAAATATCAAATTCACAGGCACGGCACCTGAGAGTGATTCTTGCAACATTACAAAAACAATATTCATCAAAAGGTAGTGCAAATAATTTCTTTTGTTTGTTTTAACCTGCAGGGAGTGCCAGAGGGGTGGGGTGTATTTGTCACAAACTGCATCACACAAAAGATGAGTAAATGTAGCTTTAAACACTTTCATTTGATTGTCAAAACTTTCGTGCACCTGTATTGTCTTAAATATCAAACCCCACCCATCTGGATCTTAAGCAGGATACACCAAACCAGAAGTTGTTTGCTAATGACACCCACTTTCCCGTATTGACTCCTTGCATTATGTTAAGTACACTCCAGGTTGTTATTGAAGTTAGGAGTCATTTAGGGCGTTTACTTAGAAACATTTGATATCTCCAGCATTTTCTGATAAACTTTTCTGTGGAGTTAGGAATGATCCCCTGAAAATACATTGAAAACTGACTGAGCGAAAAAGAAGGAGAAACAGAAGGAAATTGGAAGGGGGAGGAAAGACTGAAACTCTAAAAGCTCCTGGACAAGCAGACATGCTCACATGTGATTTCCCTTTTCTGTAAAATCATCAGGAGCAGTGTAATTGCCAAAGCATCTGCTGTTCCTGCTGCAATCCAAGGCCACGATTACTGACTGACAGATAAAGAGCCACTTGAGCACCAGAGTCAGTCACCTGGTCACCCTATAGTCTTGTTAGAGATACCAAGAATCTGCAGTCTGACTGGCTGAAAATAAAGAGACTGACCACAACACTTTAATCCTGTAATTTATGTCCATGTATTAGCAAAGAATTAACTGTGCTGGATGTTTTTTCCAGGACTCCTTTTTTAGCATTTACTTTTGGCTGCTGCTCCTGGCGAAACTTAGATGTCCGTCAAGTGAAAAAAAGGAGAGAAAACAGTCTGAATTATGTCTTTTTGCAAATGAAACAATAAAGTTGCAATGATGGGATTTCCATGACCAAGCAGCAATGAAGAAAAGCATGTGAGGCTAATCGATTTTGCACGCAACATCAGAGATTCTAAAGCACTTTGTTCTATTTTTAATCAGATGCGATACGTTTCTTTAGGGGGAAGAAAAATCAACAATTAGTATCCAGATCAGGAGTAAAGAGTGTCAACATTATGTCAACCAAGAGTTAAAGATGATGCTTTGGGATGGCGGCCGACCTACCTGACCTACAATCCCAAGGCGTCAGTATTTGACGAGCTGGGAATGAGATTCAAAATTTTACATTTGACATTTTCTCAGAGAATAATTTTCTCGATCGTGATGAAAAGAATCAGACGTATTTAGGAGGCTTTCTATGAGTGAGTACAGTTTGATGTGGGTCCAAATAAAAATCCAGATCTAGCAGATTTAAATGTTTTATTTGATTTTGGATCAGGCTCGATTGAAGTAAAGGGGTCTGTTGGGCCTTGGCGGAGGTATGCGCTCTGCTGAGTACCATCCAAGTTTTTAATATGATACCTTCATTAGACCATTTCTACATATCAATTTAACTGTCACTGTTTCACCTTTAATCCACTACTGCTTACTCCACTAAAATACAATAGAAAGAAAGAATTATATAACATAATTTGAGGAAATTAATTTAAATCTATATGCTTTCTTCCCCGTTGTCTCCGATTCTAAAGGGGGACCAGCATTAGGTGCAAACAGTTCAGTGTGGTCCTGTCAGCAGAACCAGATCGATGCGATAATGTTTGCCGAGTGCTTCAAATACTGGAGGACTCTGAGGTTGAAGTTATTGTGACCACATACAAGATAAAGCCTGCTGCTCACTATTTCAGTTTCGCGATCACGATAACTTCCTGAGGATGTTAGAAATAACCTGATATGGCTTCCCAAAACTACTTGAGCATTAAAGTAAAAACTGCTGTACCTTATATTTCAACAACCTGGAGAAACGGCAGTGTTACTGGAGAGTGTGATAGTGAGTTCTTTCCACTTGAGAAAAAGTGCTCGAAGCTGCGGTTTGCCATGCAAGCTGTTCACAAATTACAAAATAAACAGAAAACAACAAAATTGCAGACAACATTCATCACCGATAATCAAAATATTACGGGGGAAAAAAAGCAAGTGGTTTAAGTTTAATGTGGATTTAAGCCACCCCTTGTTATTTTTCTCTCTAGGCAGGAGGCCAGGTTTGTGACTGTGTTAACAGTGCAGCAGTCATTTGTCAAAGGCTCTTGTGTAAACCATGCATTTGTAAATCTTACTCAGTCCCTCGCAGGTAAATAATAGCCATTGTTAATGTTGCAGTCATCACACGACGGTGACACACACCCTGATGCCTGAAGAAAAAGGAACGAGAGAAAGAAAAGAGGCGAGGGAGAGGATGAACTGCGTGAACTCAGAGCTGCTCTGTGCCACCAGGACGCCCATGAGCTGCTGGACACCCCGCCGAAACAAAGATGTCGCCTAATACTGTATGTGAAGATGCGAAATGAATGTTGTCATTAGGAGCTGGTGTGCCAGGTAAGCTATTATCTGGAGCTTTGTGAGTGGATGGTGGGGAGCAGGGTGCTGGAGAATCAGCCGGCAGAAAGGAAAGGTGGCCCGGCCATTGAAAGAGAGGATGGAGGAGAATGAGCGCGTGCCTCTCCTTATTCTCCACTCCAGAGAAAAATAAGGAATCTGTTTCCAAGGTTATGTGGTGGTGGAGAACAGAGGAGGGATCCAGAGAAGCACGCCCACCAGCAGGGCACACACTCACAGTCATGAACATACATATGTGGCAGGCAGAAAGGCCACCCAGCATAGACACACATGCAAGGACACACCACAAGAGAAATGCTTTTATATGATACACACTTAACTGTGCACAAGGACATGCATGCATACATGCACACAGGTATGCTCAAGCACACACACATCTAAAACACATTGGAGAAGACGTCAAAATGCACATGAGCCCACTTAGTCACACAGAGAGGAACATTTGACGGATCTGATTATGTCCACAATCACAGAAACACAAAAGATACAGAAAATCCATAAACACACACACCGATATATGTACACACACACACCTAAGCTTGCATTGTGGTTGAGAAACATGGGGGCATCTGCCAGCGCGTTTCAAGTGCTCATTCTCCTGGGCTTCAACCTTTCTTTTTCTGCAGCAGCACTGCAATTTGGGTGTGCGTTGGGCCAGAGATAAGTATAGCTGACTAATATGCACTTAGGACCCAGGGAGAAATACTTAGGGCTAAATGTTTAATTTGTGTTTGTACAACACATGTCCAATTTGGGGGCTGGTGTCTTTTTCAAAGAGCCCGACAACAAATAATTAGGAGTGTCCGGATCGGCCACAGGCTCAGAACGTCGGAGTGACGGTTTTCTGATGAAGGTGAACGACATCTTCAAAAAAACAACATGTGGAAACGCTTAAATCTGCGACACAGTGGTCAGATGGAAGATGGGCGTTCAGCTCAGCAGACAGGGTAAATAAAATAACAGCAATGTTAAGGAGGTGATGCACCCCAAAACTGTAATTAGATGTGATTCACAGTCACAATCTCAAAATTCAGTCCTCCATCTCCTCTGTTCCATCATCCTTCATCTCTCTCTTTCTCTCAGCCGTCATATCTCTTAATCTCTGGTCTTTCCCAGCGGCTTGTGCCCTCTCTCTGCCACTAAAGAGTCCCTCTGTGCCACACCAAAGGAAAAGGCCCCTCCGAGTCCAAGAAAATATATGCAGCGTATTAGAATAACATGTGAGTAATGGATAGATTTCTAAGTATGAGAATTAGATCCTGCAGGTCGGCCTCGCATTACATTTACACCAGTGTGCACATTTTCAGGGCTCAACGTTGAAGGCAAAGTCAGAGAAATGGATGTTTTCAGAGCGGAATTTGGTTTAAAATGAGTGCTTTTTAAAAATAGATAAACATGTGTTGATCCTGGAAAAGAAGAGTGAGCGTGTGTTGTGAGAGATGTAATCAGAAAACGTATTTTCCTATATCAAATCAGAAAATGGGATCAGAAAAAAATAGATAAAATTATTATCTGTGAGGCTGCAGGCCTGTAAATTATGATGAATTTCATTTCTACCTGAGCAAAATGTTTTTTTAAAAATACTAAAATTAGAAGGTTGTAATCAAGATGAATCATTTTGTGAATTATTTCAATTTATTCTATACCACAGGTGGAGATTAATACACATTTGCCACAGAGAAAATAGTCATTTTACGCACAGCTCATGTAATTTTATGTCCCTGACAGAATCACTATAGACCACACAACACAGTGACCGGCTGCTGTTTTCAGGCTTGTCCGCCTGTTGTCAGCGCGGATCCCCACCGAAGAAGAAGAAGTAGAAGAAGAAGAAGGGGGGAAGAAAAAAAAAAAGAAAGAAAATCGCTGCAGGTCTCCCTCAGACAGCGGAGAGAGCGCAACCTTGCAGCCCAGGACAATGTGCTGAATTGGCAGCCTATATATAAGTCTGCCATTTGGACACTCTAATGCCACTTTACCTTATGAGGGAACTTCAACCCGCAGCACCTGCTCAAAACAAAATGCCATAGGAGATCAACTTCTGCGACCCCCCTGCTCGGATTGTTTTTCAGACAGACACTCTCACTTACAAGAGAGGGGGGGTCGCTGGTCTATAAATTGTTCTGCCAGAGTCCAAACAATTAAAACAACTTGTTGGAAATTGTGATTTACTGCGCAGGCCGCTGTGGGCAGGTCCGAACGGGCAACTGGAGGATCTGTCAAGTCGGGCAATTATAGCTTTTGAACAGAGGAGCGATTTGATGCGCAAACAAAAATGTGGATGCGTAAAACAATTAAAGCTGCTGCTGGAAAAATGCGCTTTCATGCTTAACACCAAACATGAGATCAGATGGTGAATCTTTCGGACTTCCTCTTTCAAACTCATTTCGTCCAGCGTGTGTGACCCTCCTCTCTCCCCCCTCTCGCTCTTTTTCTCTAAAAGCTCCTTATCTGCATGCGAGCAGCGGCTTATCTGAGAGGTGTAGCGTGGCTCTAAATATGGGGAACACCCTATAATGACCCTATCAGCCTTATCCAGGCCGTTGTCGTGCGCCTTGTCCTCCTGTACCCCCTGTCACATCCTCACCGTGAACCCACCAGGGCAAACTCTGACGCAGGAGGCAGACCCAGCTGATTGTCCGGGCTGCAGGCTCCTCACTCCGGAGAAGAAAGTGTCCCTGCCTGTGTGCATGGCTCAAGTTCACACACCCGCAATTAACTCAGCGCTGTCACTCTATCAGGCTGCACGACTAACAAGTGAAACTGGCACATTTGATCACAAAGACGCACGGTCCGAACTTCCAGCATAAGAGACAGACAATGATCGCAAAGAGGGAATAAAAATAAACTTACAAGTTATTTCTCAACTCTCCCGCCGTGCTGGGACACTGTCCTGTATCCCCCCCCCCGCCCCCCCCCCCCCCCCCCGGTATTGTCTCCCAGTGGGTCCGTGTTGGGGCTCCGAGTCTATTTTAATTTATGACTCACGCATTCTTCCAGGGTCAGCCTGCGTGACCTCCGGGGGGAAAGTTAACTCGGGCCCTAAAGACGCCTCTTCTTTTCTCCCACTTTTCTCTCACTCTCTACTGTCTATTTCTGTGTATTATACTCCGACACATGTGAGTGGAGACGCGGGGCACCACGGACTCGCAGCCGGCTGAAATGTGAGTCTGTGGAGGTGCAGCAGGAGGAGGACGGGGACGCGCACGGGGACGACGGCGCTGTCCGGCAGAGCGATTATGGACAGAAGGCTACCGCTGTGTGGCCGAGGAGGAAACTACTGAGAGCCATCCCACTGACTCCAGAGGGTCTGACTTCAGGAGCCTTTTCATTTCTTTTAACTAAAAATAAAAAATAAAAAATAAAAATCAAACTTCAGTGTCTCATGTTCTTGCATTTACTCCTATAAATACTGTCCTTGCACAGATTTTTTGCGCATGACGCTTCAGAAACTCCTTCTTAATATCTCTTAATTGGTTCTGAGCATTTATAGCCATTTTTCGGTGCTTAAAAACTGCTGGAACATTTATGTTAATTGTGCGTGACAGGGCTGTGGAGGATGGACCCTGCTATAACCACTTGCACAAAATATTTGCATATTTTATGGCTGAAATTAACCCTGAATATTCAATTTTCTATGTACATTCAACTGGGAAAAAGGGAGTGGAAATGCATTAATTTACACGTGTTTGGATATCAAATGTATGCTCATAGAAAAAATCACAGATTTTATGTTGTAACTGTACTTTTTTAGCCTCCCATCAGCAGCTTGAAGATGAGTCTGTGATGCAAAATCAGAACTATTTGTAAGGTTTTTATAATCATGTTCAGTTTGATTCTCAATTCACAACCACACGGTTTTTATGTTCTCATTACACACTTAACATTGGTTATTTTATAGAAAAAAATTATATTTGTTAATTTGCATGTTTATCAAAGCTAAAACGTAATTAACAATAATTGACAATTGACTCGTGATGTTGCTTCTTATTATTGCTTATTGTTTTATTATAAACCTACTTACTTTAATGCCTTGGTGTCGAAGTAGGATATGCATAAATTAATATATGAAATATTTAGTTGTGTTTTTTCATGATACAGAACGTTTTTAAAACTACAGTCTTATGTGAGTGAGTTTTTGCAGGTCACGTAGGGTCGACCGAGTCTAATCACGGTCCAACTGCAGGTTTACAGACACTGATGCCCCCTGAATCTGCTGCTGTCATCGCTGTTTGTTGTGAAGCACAGATAAGCGGAGTGCGCACCTACTTTTAAAAAACAAGCAGCCCGGAGGACGCGCCGGCCGGCTCACGGTCCCGGCGCTGTCCACATTGATGCAACAGGACTTCTCTTACCTGGAGTCACTTATTCGTCATTCGCTGCGTGTTTCTGGGCAAACTTGAAGGTTGTTGTGGCGGCGCGATGATCAAGAGTTTCAGCGACGAGACCAAAGTCAGTTCAAACAGCCTTCAAATCCCGTGCGTAAAGTCACCATCGCTGGAGCGTGTCTGGGGCTTTGGTAACTCCTCTGTTTGCGCTCCGCCGAGGATCACAAAGTGAAATAAAAACACTTCGGCGTCGTTTTCAGAGGTGCTGCTGAGTCCCAGGAGCTCTCGTTCGGAGGATTTTTTTTTCTCAAAAGTAGTTAAAGTTATTTCCCGTCCGGCACAATGTGGAGGTTAAGTGAGAGTGCGGGACAGTGTCGGGTAAAGAGGCAGAGGCAGGATAACCCCTCCTCTCTCTCCCTCTCTCTCTCTCTCTCTCTCTCTCTCACTCTCTCCCTCTCCCTCTCCCTCTCTCTCTCTCTCTCTCTCTCTCTCTCTCTATTTATCTGTGTCCGTGTCTCTGTCTCATTATCTTCACGTCAACGTTTCATTAAAATACAAAAACACTTTATTTTCTTTTTCTCTCTTAATCCTTATTTCAACTTTTCCGCTCATCTCTGTCACCTTTTCTCTGTATGTTTGTGTGTATGTAGCCTAAACGCACTTGTATGTGCGTGCGTGCGCGTACTGGTCACCTGCTCTTAGCTGTCACTATGAATACTAATTGTTTAATATTAATTGTTGTTTTTATTGCTTTAATTTTACTGGGGCCACTTTTTTCTTACAGACATTTTTTTTCTATGTGACAGAAATCACCACAGATTTCAAAACACACATGAAGTGCAGTCGCATCTTCGTTTCTGTTCATGATTGTGGAGAAACAAATACATGTAAAGTTTTCTTTGTGCTAATATTTTGAATTAAGGAATTCAGCAGTGGTGATCAAGCATTTAAAAAACTTTTCTTTTTTTTTTTTTACAAAATAATTGGGTATTAAATTAGATGTATGTGGTAAAAATTAAAAAAATATATTTTCAAAATTGTCCTCTCCCTTCTTCTCTGAAGCACAGCCGATACTGTAAAGTCTGGAAACTTGGATTAATCTTCATTTTGCACAAGAAATAATGAAGTGAAAAAAATAATAATATTTGCTGAAAATCATACAGGAAATGGTTTGAGCTTAGCTTGATCAATTGGACATAACGTTGATCGTATAAAAAGGGGGCGACAAGCCCAATCACAAACTTTTCGTTCATTACCTCGATGATTGTGTTGCAGAAATTGAGTTTTAGCGTCCTGTCAGAGGTGTGAGCCCCTCTGGGCTCTTTTTCTGTATTACGCTTACTCTGGCGCCACCTTTTGGCGGTTTTGGTACATGTCATCCAATAGAGGGTTCATTTTACACTGCAGGGCCACAGAACATGTCGATGGTGAAATGACAAAGTGAAATAAACAGATAGCCTAAATGTAATTTAATGAGAATAAGTTACAAAGTAAAAGGCCTACAAAAAACTAAAATATCCAAACTCAATATTTGATTTAATGACGCTCCAAGCTGAAATAATGGCGCCAGACAATCAAATCATCCTTTACTGATATATAATCTAAAAAAAATCCACATTTAGAAGATTGATTAGGTTATTTTTTTTGTTGTTGTTCAAAGCTGGAGTATGGGACGAGTTCACATGCTGCTGATTAAGCCTACACCCTCCAGATAAACCTCTGTATTGTGCTGTATCCCAGAGTTTTAAACGTGTCTGTGTGAACACCTGTAGCTGCAATTTTCCTCTAAATAATACAACTCACAAGCTTAATGCAGAGAAACCTAACAGCCACAAGGGGGAGACAATCGTTTCATACTCCAGCTTTATATTTATTTACATTTATTTTTTTCCTCAGTTGATGAATCAAAGACACTTCGAATCAGGCTTACAAGGGTAAGATAAGATGAGCAGTATTTTCTAATACACACTTTAGTTCATAAAATAATTAGGCTTGCTGTCATCGATAAAAGTCCCTTAAGCTCCCTGGCGTTGGACAGTCAACCATTAGTTAGCCTAATGAAGCACTTTATTATGTAAATTAGTTATTCAAGTTAGTTAGATAGTTGCCTACTTGCTGAATGAAATCAAACACGATGTAAACAAAACATTTCCACTTGTGGTCTGACAGAAGTAGCCTACCTGTTCCCCCTCCGTACTTCTGAGGACTTCTCAGTGCTTTGACGTCGATATGTGACCATGTTGTTCTACCTGTCAGTTCCAACGTCCTTAGTCAGTTCAATACGACACTTCTTCTTCTTCTTCTCCCTCTTCTCCCTCTTCTTCTTCTTCTTCTTCTTCTTCTTCTTCTTCTTCTTCTTCTTCTTCTTCTCCCTCTTCTTCTTCTTCTTCTTCTTCTTCCTCTTCTTCTTCTTCTTCTTTTGCTCCTTCTTCTTCTTCTCCTTCTTCTTCTTCTTCTTCTTCTTCTTCTTCTTCTTCTTCTTCTCCTCCTTCTCCCTCTTCTTCTTCTTCTTCTTTTGCTCCTTCTTCTTCTTCTGCTCCTTCTCCTTTTCCTTCTGCTCCTCTCCTCCTTCTTCTTCTGCTCCTTCCTCCTCCTCCTCCTCCTCCTCCTCCTCCTTCTTCTTCTTCTTCTTCTTCTTCGGCAGCTGTCATCCTTTGACACCTCCTCACATAGACATATAAATGTAAAATATATTTATATGTCTATGTCTCCTCATGCTCTCCTCAGTTTTTTAAGGGCGATGTATTAATTCCACCGGTGAGTGGCGGCAGAGAGTTGATATAACTGACTGCAACACTAACGAGGAAGAAAACGGAACAGGAAGTGACGACACAGAGGCTTGTTGACAAAACCAGCTAGCCTTTGCTAAGTGGTATGGTATTTCATTGACATTTTAGTAAAGCTTTCGGTCATAATGAGTTCTCCAGAGGACAGACATGGGACAAAACGACCCGCGTCTCCAAGTGAAGTGAGTAAAATAATAAAATGTTATCGTAATGCGTAGATGAAGGCAATTAATGACATCGACAGCGTTAGCGTCACGTTAGCGTGCTTGCTACCTCAAGGCTTCAAGAGCTTTGTCATGAAATCTGAACACGTCTGTTGTCAACATAAAGTTTACTCGCCTTTTTAGCCTGACTCTAAAATGTACTGCACGAAACATGCCACACATTGTTCTACGTTGTGTCAAATGTGGTCAAGACCAACAGGTTCGTTTTAAACCTATAGTCCGTTTGACAATGTTGACTGGAGGGTTTTACTCAGCAAGATTGCTGACTGGTAGTCTCACATTATCCTCTTCTAAGTAACCACTGACGTTATATGTTCAATTGTTAGTACATAGCATACAAATCACCATTACTGTGTTAAAAAAAAATGTTTGAGCCCGTTTCTACAATATTTTATCACATATTCATACACTATAACTGCAATGTTTTTGCAAAACCAGTGAATGATAGTTTTGCTGTTGTAAAGAAAAAAATATCCTTAATGTTTGTTGTAAAGATCATTTCGCCTCTCTAACAAGTGTTTTAATGATCAAATTGTGTATTTGCATTCTGCAACCATCAGGGGCTTTCATCCTCCACCATATTCTTTATTTTCTAATATATTTACATATTGCTTTGTTTTGGGTGCATGTTACAAACCGTTATGCCAATATTTGAGGTTTTATGCTTCATGAACTGCTTTGAAAAAGTAATTGTGTAAGTAATGAGTGTTATTTTTAAATTCTGCTCATGTTGAGCGCATGAGTCCAAATGGTAACAATGTTTTGCCTCAGCAGGATGGGTCCACCCAGTGGTCATCAGCTGATCTGGGAAGTAACGAAAGGAAACAGAAGTTTTTACGTTTGATGGGTGCTGGCAAGGTCTGTTTTCTGTATTGTTGACCACTGCGCTTTCAGACCACTTTACTGTGGGCCTGTAGTCCATAGCATAAAAAACATTACAGTTTTGTTTGACAAGTACAGTCACTCTGAAACTTCTAGAGAAGTTGTGATGAATAATATAAAATTGGATTTTTTTTGGTTTTCCAGAAAGAACACACTGGTCGCCTCGTCATTGGTGACCACAAGTCGACGTCCCATTTCCGCAGTGGTGAGCTTCTTTAGTTTGCTTTTGTAAAATGCAGCATTTGTTCTGCTAATGTGAGACGTGTCCTATCAACTGCCCCTTTGCCACTTACCCATGCTGCCTCATCCTTATGCCCAATGCAATTAACCCGGCTACCCCACTACACATCCGCCGCACAGATCTATCCATGCATGGATAGGCCTGTATTGGCTGGGTGCGCCTGCTGTTACTGGTGTCTCCTCTGCAGGGCAGGAAGATAGAAAGATGAACGAGCAGCTAGAGATGCAGTACCATCAGGGTATGGATGGAAAGCTATCGGGCCGGAACCGGAGACACTTTGGCCTGGGTTTCAGTGAGGTGAGGTGTCTTCCAGGGTACGGGGAGGAGAAGTGCTGTCTCTAATGTGTCAAACTATGTGTGCAGAGCAGTATGTGGCTGGTAGTGTGCAGTCGTTGTTTGTTATGCAAGTAATACGCAAACAAAAACACTGAACAATTTTCCAAAGTGTCATGACAGCATTCTCTTTGAATTCCATAGTCAGGCCTTAAAGGAAATGATAATGTTTGAATCTATCAGGATCACTACAAAATGACAGGTCGTCCCTTTGCCTAAGACTAGATATTCACCAAAATTCAGGGGCATCTGTTTACAGTCTGGGGTTTTAAAATGTGTTGTCAAACAAATGAATGTAAAAAAAATAAATCTTCTCTTTTTTTCTTGAACCCACAGCCTGAGCCGTCTCCTCCCCCACCTGTGCAGAATCAGACAGAAGCAACCGACCCAGAGAAGTCCTCCAGTGAAGAAGAACCCACAGACACGGAGGACAAAGGCTGCAATCCTAAACGGAAGGAACAGACCTCAGAACAGGCCAAGCCCAGCTCAGACAGTAGCGATGACGAAAAGAAACACAACTACAAAATGGCTTTTGTGAAGTCGGCATAGGCGTGCGGGAAGAGTTAGTTTTTGTAATCTCAAATTTGTACATTTTGATGTTATTTGTTTAATTAAAGGCGATCATCATTTCAGACCTTTTTACTGTGTAGAAATTTGCTCTCTACACACACACACTCATCATTGGATGACATCCTGGTGTGCATTTTGTCAAAAAATTAAGTCTGCAGGTGAAAACGTCAACTTTTGGTTGAGTTGTGTTATATCATGTTAAGATGGCCTTTAGTCCAGGTTTTATTTAGTTTGAACATTTTAACAGTCACTGAATTTGCCACAAATTGTGTTGAATGAAACAGGATTGCTTGTAATTCAGCATGATTGGTATATAAATTGTACATCTTGTGATTTCTTGTTTGAAAACCAATAAAAGCAAGTGTCAGTTGTAATGTGTGTTTTGTCCTTGACACTAGAACTACATTTGTCCTCAGAAAGAGGAAATGGTTTCTGTGTAAGGCTGTTTTTGCATTCTCCATTATGATTATGATTCCTTCCTTGTGAAAAACTTGCAGTGTGTTTGTTTTCTGCAGGAAAGCTCTCTGACCAAGAAGCAAATGCAGATTTATTCACACCTTTAGTGTCTGAAGGCAGCATTGGCACTGGTAATTAGTGCAATAGTTCCCTGAGAAATGTAATGTAGTGTAAGTAGTGTAACATAATATTCAGCTCAGGAAACGACGCCCAAAATTCTTTTTTAAATCAAAAATTAATCACAAGGAGGTCCCTGCACAGCACATATACAATGACTTAAATTATTTTCAACTTGACTACACCTAAGTAAATGAATTATTAACCTTTAAGGTTTATTCAACATGCACCAACTGCAAACTCAGAGGCCCTGAGAATAGGTTCTGGAGAAAAACAAATGAGTGGACCTATTTTAAAAATGTTTTGTCAGACATTGTTTATTGATTACAAGTGTGCGTCCTTATATGTTCTAGCAGTTGAAACATCTTCCAACCCTTGGAAACTTTCTTTCATTTTCTGCACAGGACAGGATATAAAAGAATATAAAAAGACAAAAATGCATATCAGCCTCATGTAACAACACTGAATAACCAATCAAATGCAAATATGCCTTTAAAATGAATATGTTTAGATTATCCTGTTAGTCTATGTTTACTACTACTTTATACAGCCTATGACAGAAATGTTTGTATGAGTGCATAATGGACCCAAACATGTTAAGCAAACGAACAACAAATGTATTTGTTTAATATTTATTTTCTGTAATGACTTTTAATTATTCAAATATTGTAATGCATGTGAGCCAACTGACAGGACCGTGATCAGTGGGTGACAGTGCTAAAGACAGTAGAAGCATGTCAAGCCAAACAATGTAATAAATAAATGATTCATGTCAAAACATTTCTATTTTAATCCGAGCGTGTTGACATTGGCTTTCATTTCACTCTTTTTTTATTCAGTCATAAAAATACAGACCAAACAGCAAAACAGGTAATTACATTTAAAAAAAAAAAAAGCAGTTCACTCGTGTTATAAATTATTGTTACACAATTGTGCAATGTAAGTGCAGAAGCAAGAAAACTTGATAATATTTCAAAACTCTGATCAAAACCTTTTAAAAAAAACGTGTCTTGTTCTCACTCATAAAAAAGCGACTTGTTACAAGTGAATCAATTAGTTGGCACCTGCTGAAAAATTATTCGATCCTTCCCCTTCACAAAGAATCTTTTCTGTTTTGTTTCGTTGGTCGTTGATGTGGGTCAGTGCTCTGCAGAAGCTCTCGCTGAGTGGAAGAAAACACAGTGAAGAAAATCAGTATTTCTTGTTGTCAGGACATCAGGTGCAGACACAGACTTAAATTCAAAAGGGTGTGTATGCAAATCAAACACTTATTTAATTTGCATAAGAATTTTGATTTTAAGATTGTAACAGTTTAAAGTTTGTGATACCTACAGGAGATTGGGCTCAAATGTTATTTGCAAATATAATGTGTATCTAAACTGAAATAATAGGAAATCAAACCCATGTGAGCTACGCTGCTTTAATACAGGAGCCACACACAAACCACTGTGCATGATCCTGAAAGAGTTCAATCAAGTATATTTTTAAAAAATTGACAGTGAACACAAACACACACGCACCAAACACCAGTTCACAAAGAAGGCCGCCACATTTCACCAAAGCAGTCCTGCCTATGCCACACTGACCATAAGGACAGTTGAAAGGAACCCAAAACAAAGAAAAGCAGGTCTGTGCACAGATTTGTTTCAGAGACAGAAATAAAATATCAGGTTAACTTGCAACAGAATTTTATCTGTGGTTCTTTTGAGATATTATTTACATCAGCAGATTTTAAAGACAAAAAGTGACTATTTCTCAGTTTAGGTTTGAGACTCCTTTGCCACGAATCTGTGCACATTCCTGAACCAAATCAAACAGCATATACTGAAACACACAACACAATACAAACCACCCAAAAAGGGAAATGGCAGGTATACCTGGACCAGACATGCTCACGGACTCTCCAGCCACTCAGTCCCTGCACACCAGGGACAACGACAAATAATGTGTTGCTTGTCTGAGATCGTAATCTAGGATGATTCCTGCTAAATTTACACCACTATACCACCATTTGTAAATTAAGAATGTATTTTGACTGCAGCTTTATTCTTCAACAACAGATTGGTAGACAGGTAACTTTAATAGCAGCTACTCCTGCAAATTCATGTAGTGGGAGAACATGTTTTATTTATTTTAGGTTTAAAGGAAACGAGGACATTTTTGGTGAGTCTTCTTCATGAGACTGTTTTAGGGCTGATTTGTTTTAAGGGTAAAGGTTAGGGTTATAAAAAAGGAGAAAACATGTTTTATAGCTGCAATGGTTTAGTTTTAGGGGCTGGGGGATGCATGATGTTAATGAAGGTGTGAGGGCACTAACCTGCGACCAGTTTGCTCTTGCGTGAAGCCTCGGAGGCCAGTGCTTGGGACACGTTCATGATCCTCTCCTGCTGCTGTAGAGCTGAGTCCAGCTCACTGAAGTCCAGCAGCGATGACGGCTGTATGTTCTGAACACTGTTGAAAGGACACAAACACTCAGGACTACAAATGGACAGAGACACAACCCAGTGGTAAAGTAGAACACCAAAAACAAAAAACAGCCCAGCTCCAGTGTCATTATTTGAGAGCTTCCTACCTGGACTTGGCCAGGATGTTCTTGATGCGCTCAGCCCGGCGGAAGCGTTCCTCCTGCTCCTCTGGACTCAGAGGCTCCTCAGAGTCAGACTCTATGTAGCGCTCTGGGATGGGAACTTTCTGCGGTTTGGACAGCTGCATGTTGGACAGAGAGGTAGTCAGTCTTATAGTCCCATATGTTAAGGATGTGATGCCAAAACTGTCCTGTTTTCTTATTTTTCCTTTCTTTATACGACAGATATTAAAATAATTTGCTAGGCAATAATTATAACCTTTTCCACAATGACAGTAAAGAATTCCCCCTCAGGTATTAATGCTATGTTACACAGCTGAACCTTTTCAACTAAAATTAAAACCTTTAAAAAAAATGTTAAAAACTACCACGAATTTAAGACAAAGGTAGTTGGCCAAGCAGATGTGTGTGTCTACCTCCCGGCTGATGTCCAGGTCATAGTCAAAGGGCTCCACATCCACCTCTTGTATGCGTATGGCCGTCGCCTTCACCCACTCATCTGATGCGATCCTCCCTCTCTCTTTCACTTGATTCCACCCTTCATCGCTCTGACCCTCTGCCAGAGGCCGCTCCTCCTGCCAATCAAACACCTGTGAGGGGGCAGGAGTCAGGATTACCTAGCTGGTCTGGTGACTGCAGAAAATAGGTTTACTGATATCATAACATCAGATATGAGTCTTTCAGGAAAGATAAAGTAAATATATATTAATCATAAAACCTCAGTGTTTTGAGGTATGTGTTCAAAAATGTTTTGGATACTTTATATGATTAGAAAATTGATTCTGAGCTATTGATATCAGTAAAACAAGCAGATTTTACTGGAGACAAAATGGTTACTGGTTCAATTACTCAAATTTGAATGCTTGCTGGTATTTCTCATTTACATGATAGCAAATTGAATATCTTTGGGTTTTGGACTGATGATCAGAAAAAATTGCATAATCTTGGGCATTTTTACTTTTTCAGGCATTTTTTGAGCAAAAGATTAATCTAGAATAACATCTGCAGATAAATCAATAATGAAAATTGTCGCTTGTTGCAGCCCCTAGTATTTTACAGACAGTGAAGGTTAATAAAAATGACTTACAACATGTTTTTACCTGTCATAAAGCAAAAGCGAAAAGGCATGGAGCAGAGGCAGACAGGGCAAAAGAGAGTAGTGGCAATCTCTTTGTGAATTAAAAGCAGTGCAGCTTCTGGGTAAAATATGAAATAGCACTGACAATAGCACTGTGGTAAGAGGAAGGAGGTCATCTCCACCATGGTCTCACTAGTTTTAAGATTCTTAGCAAGTTGTTTCAATAATTTATATATATTGTATATTGGTGTATACAGCAGTATTCAGCACTCGTGCCCCTTTTCCACCATTAAGGAACTGGTTTCATTCTGGTCCACACACCTAATTTTGAACCTTTCGGAGGACTTTAACCAAAAATAAATTGGTTCCAAAAACCTGAAAAGTTGGTTCCCAGCTTGATCTAAAAACAATACAGATTTTCCTTAACCTGAAGGGGAAAATGAAGTGGGCGTGTCATATTCTACAGGTCGTTGTTACAATGTCTCCGCTATAGGCATGGGACTATATGAAGATTTAATGTCACGATTACTCTGCCCAACATGATTCATGATATTGTCCTGACAAAAATATTCTTTAACTCTTAAAATAAGTAATCATAAATCATTAGGATCATCCTGTACAAATAAAGGATAAATAAATGTTGGTAACTTCATCTAACTGTTGTTCTTCATTTGGATTCTGTAGTATTTACAAATATTGGATTTAACTTGTGTTTGATCGACTTATTGCAAGTATTTCTTATCGAGAAAAAATCTTTGTTTGTCCCATCCCGACTCCATTGTAAACCAGAGAAAACACGGGCTGGTTTGCACAAAGAATCTTGAACAGAACTGTTAAAGAACCAGAGATAGCTGGTGGAAAAGCGGGCTACAGAAATGCCAGAAAGGCTCTCTAGTTAAATATGTAACGTCTCTGCAGTGGGTCGTGCCTCAGGTAGAGGGAGACAAACTCTGAACTGAATGGAAATCAGATATGATGTTTAGTATTATCACCACAGAGCCACAGAGCAGACCCACACACATGATTAGTTGTTACTGAAAGCTGTAATTACACACATACCACATCCTCCTCTCCAATGTACTCCAGCACATTTGCATCTATAAAAATACTTTTATTCCCTCGTGTGTACTGTGTGTGTGTGTGTGTGTGTGTGTGTGTGTGTGTGTTGACGGGTACTTGTGAGTAATCATCCAAGGAGCATCAAAGCCATGCATGCATCCTTCCCGCTCCAGTTGTCTGCAGCAGGGTCTGATCTGTTGCTGTGTTCACATGCTCTGACAAACACTGCATCCCATGCCTTGTTGTGCTCAGGAGAATCAGTCGCACACAAAAGGACAGAGAGAAAGAACACCATGCAGACACAGATTCATCAAACCCCCAGCAGATTAGGAAGAACACAGCCAAGAGGAGGTTCAGAAGCAAGAAACTCTTTATTGTCGAGTGCAAATCTCTACATGATAGAAAAGAAAAGGGAAAAGAGTTGTGCGTTGCTTCTCATTTACATAGAATTAGGTTCTGATTAGCAGTTCACGTCTCTAAATTCTCTAATATATTTCTACTCTTCAACTGAGCAACCTCCTGTAACTATTTTCTCTTAGATCTGTTATATTGTATGTAGCTGTGGAAGGATAAAAGCAATCTAGTGGAAAAACTTTCAAGGTTAATATTCGTAAGAAAAACAAGGAGCGGACAGCAGCTCCACGGAGAACCAAAACTGTATGTGGAGTATGACAACCACATTGATTTATCTTCTACATGTACAGTACTGTAGAGATTATTTATCTACAGTAACTTCACAGTTTTGATTATTCATTAATTGTTTCAGTAATTTGCCAAGTAAAAAAACTGCCAAACACTTGCAGATTTTTGCTGCCTTCTCTGTTTTATATCATCGTAAAGTGAATATCCCAACTTGAACTGTTGTTAGCTATTTTTCACCATTTTTTGAGATTCTGTTGGTAAAAAGACACACTGATTGAAAAAGATCCCAAATTGTCTAATATTTCCTCTGTGTTGCTCCTTTCTTACTCTTCCCACAGATTCCCCATGACAAAGTTGTCCGCTCCTTATTTACATTTATTTTTTTATTTTTCTATTGCATTTCAGCCCAGTTGCTTGAGCCTGTCCTGTATATTATGATGCATAAAACAGCACAGCATAGGCCACTTAAAAGTACTCAGATATGAGTACAGATTCTCTCCCCAACTCTAATTGTGGCAAATGTAATTATTAACCACTGTCAAACGATAAAAATATCCTTGTAGTCTGTACAAGAAAAGGCTGTTTTAATGAGGATGTTAATTCAAATATAAAAATGGTGTAAACGTGTTTTATGCTGGTGGAGTAGAGAAAATAAAATATGCTCTGGCGTTTATGCTAATATGCATTAAAAAGAAGTGAAAAGTAGTAGCAGAGGATTACAGCCTGTATTGCTCACTGTTACAGCGAAATTTGATTTCAAGGATTAATGGGAAATGTGGTCCGACTCTCACCGCAGTCTGTGTGTTAGTCTGTAATCATAATACCAAACTGGTAGTTATTATGTGACGTGATCTTAATGGAAGACTTTGACATTTTAGATTTCACTGTATTCCTTTTTTCACCCAGGCATGTTAGCATTGTTAGCATTTTTTACTGAAACCAAGGGTCAAATGTCAAAGCGTTCCTTTAGCGGGTTAAAACCAACAGAGTCCCTGCATCTTCCTGACTGAGTTCTGCTAGTACACAGAACAGCAACCTTAAAGTTAGCTCTTGCATCATTTCTATGATTCTGAGGTGGAGATGCAAGCTGCAAACAAACCATGATTAAATCAGATGTTGATTAAGGAGGTAAATTTGGGACAAAGGCAAAAAAGATCATCAGCAAAACAAGGCACTTAGATTTCATTTGAGGAAAAGAAAGAAGGGAGGTGTGATCATGATTTTTGCCACTAGCATTGCCTCTTTCTTCATTTCATCAACCTGAATACTTATTTTCTCTTTTTCCAACATTCCCTCTATATGCTCTATATACCAAATCTCTACAAAATATAACTGTACAACTGTATACTGAAAATATCCCTCAGTAAATAAATAAAAGTGTACAAGTACACAGTATGTAGATGTACATAAATGGGCTCTTCTCTCTACTTTCTGGTGATAAAAATAGAGAAAGGAAGGCAGAGTGATGCCTTCCATTCCCTTCTTTTCTCAATGGATTTACATTCAGAATTGTGTCAGTGAGGTCCCACCAGGGGGCAGTGGTAGCAAGGGGTTAAAGTGACCCCTGAACCTTTAAAAAAAATGTATTAAACAGAGAGTGACACTGTCCCGGTCCAAAGCTAGCCAAGATTTCCCCACAATCCCATGTGCTCTTTTTGTCTCCCATTGGTCTTAAAGCATTAACCAAGCTAGCTAGCCAGCCACAGTCAGTCCCGCCCTTTAGCTTGTTAGTGCTCACAGCTAACGTCAAACAACCATGGGTTACACAAGGCAGAGAGTGCTAGCATGTTAGCATTCCTGCTAGGTTATTATGTGGCAGGAGGCTGGAGGGTGGCATAGCAGCAGTGGTGGTGAACATGGTGCTCCCTGTGTCTGCTGCTGCTGCGCGAGGATGGGGGGTAACGTACGGAGGCAGAAGGATCTGAGGTGTTGGAGGGCAGCCTGGAGGAGGAGGAGGAACGCTGGGTGGTGACAGTGGAGGTGGAGTGGCCCGTGCAGGAGCGTTCGCCCTGGCTGAGGTTCCTCTTGCGCTCGCGAACTAGCGCCTTCTGGTGGCGCTTCATCCGCTCCAGCTGCTCCTCGGCAGTCATCCGCCCTCGAGTGCTCGGGAGCTGCAGGGCTTCTGTTGGTGAGGACAGACGCTCAAAGGCACTCTTAGGTCTCTCCGGCTGAAAAAGGGAATGAAGAAAGATGGAAAGAGAGAGAGAGAAGTAGGACAATTTTCCCAGTCCATAAAGAAACACTTAATCCTTTAGGTCATCAAAAAAAGACTGGCTATCACTCACACTCAAAATCAACAACCTGCATATCAAATGCTATCAAATACCTAATATTTGTATTGCATGTCAATAAATTGTTCTGTAAATATTTCTAGATGTCTGTATATTTCTGTATCTGTATGTGAATATGTGGCTCATACAAATATTTAATAATCACATGCTATACAGACATTTTAAATTCTATGATAAGGTATTATTTGCAACACATGAGGAAGTTATTGCTGTATATTATTCAGAATCTTTTACTATGGTCAAGCCTCACATTTAAAACCCTAAACTTGCCAGTAAACATACGATTGAAACTGAATTTCCTTTTTTTTTTTTTTTTAAATACTGAGAAACCCTACATGTCTTCAGCTGATCACAGGTACCTCCACTTCTGATATCTTGACTCACCCTTGCTGCAGAGCTCCCGGGGGCTCTCCTCAGGGTGACGTAGGACGAGATGGAGGTGGACTGGTTCTGTCGAGACGATGAGCCTACCAGACATAGTTGAGCATCAGCATCAGCAAAGTTTGTTTTAGTGTTTCATTTGCAAAGTGAAGAAAGCAGCAAGGTCACACAGTGAAAACACAGTGACAGAATAAAAAACTAAACATCTTATAACTGGTAAAAATGCAGAATGAATACTTCAGGTGAAACAAAATACACAAGGGTTTCCATTGTGAATGAGGAGTGAGGATTAATGTGCAATATATCAACGCTGAATATAAATGCCTCAACTTAATTGCTAAACATTTACACAATTACAACATTTACAACCTGAGATTTGTTTTATTTTATAAAGAAATGTCTCAAGATTTAGAAGAATTTTAATAAAGTTCCAGAGGATGATCCATCTCTTTGATATATTATGCTCCTCTTGTAGGTGACAATAAATTCTATTACTGAGGGATAATTTATTATCAGACAAGTACGACATTTTTCATGTTTTACTGATGAATCCTCTAGTCTGAATAGATTGGATTTCTAATAAAAATATGTGTCTTCCTGAACATAAATACACTTGTCAACTGCATATTCAAAGTTTCTAATGAATCTAATCAAAGCTTGCTAAGTATATTGTCCTCATACTTTTATCCTTAACAACAAAACCAAGTTTATTTCAATAGAAATAACTACCTGTTGCTCTGCTGTACCTCTTTGGAGTCTATACGTACAAAGACAGGATGATATTTGGCAGTATGGTGTGGTGTTATAAAGGTCTGTATCCTGTGTTAAATGTATGTATTTTACATGTAACTGTTCAGTTACCTTTGCTCTGGAAATACTGGTAGTCAACGTCAGACCCGGCGCTGTGGTGGCTTATTCCTGGCAGCTCTGGTTCACTCAGATATGACCGCAAATCAGTCTGACACCAGAAAGGGTTAGACAGAAAGACAGTATGTATACAGGCGATTAGTGCCTTTGCGATAAATATGGTAACAGATTTTTCTTAGGTCCTAAATGGCAGCATACCTTACAGTCTCCATTGACGACATACTGCCCGCTCTCCCTATCCCTCTTCCTCTCATCTGACTGGCGTTTCAGCCCACGCACCGATGTGTGGCGGATGACCGAGGCCTCTCTGGGTAGAGGAGGCACCACGGGGGGCGTCTCCTCGTAGTCGTAGAGGCGAGGCAGTGGTGGCCTCGGTGGGGCGGTGTCCTCTGCCTGGACGTTAACCAGGCAGAAAAGGATTTTAGAAGTACCATAAGTACTGCTATATAACTGATAACCCTTTTTTGGTGAAGGTTTTAACACCATCAGACTAAATCCAGCCTACAATTCCTGAAAATTAACATGAAGTATACTCTGCTCTGCATCATTTCGAAGCAGAAGAGGGACACTCACCCACTTTGGCACTGTGCTGTGAGGCAAAGTATGGGAGAGGATGGTGGGGATGGAGCTGCGAGGAGGAGGCTGGACCTCTGTGCTCAGAGAAGGCACTGCCAGGTCTGACACTGAAGGCACTAGTTTCCTCTCTGGAGGGGTGTGTGAACACAGAGAAATCAAATATTAGCAGGTATAAATGGATTTACAGTCAGAAAAATGGGGAATGTCTGACCACATTTTCACTAAGAATAGTAGGACAGACATTAGACACAGCTTTAAATAAATGCAGCCACAAGCTACACAATTGTCGTTTCCACTCATACTGTGACATCTGATCTTTAGAACAGAGCAGAACTCTAAACTAAGACAAGAATTATTAGTGTTGCCACAGAGAAAACATAATCCTACAAAAAATACTGTAATCTGACATGACTACAATATGTGAACAATACCAACTAACCTATATACAGTATTTAGTCAATGTGCAACTCTAACTGTATTTGCTGATAATATCTTCTGGGTTGCTGTGGTTCCCGACCTGGGTTCTGGACAGAGTCGATGGTGATCATGTAGTTTGCTTTGCTGGCACTCAGTCCCGCCATCACGTCCTCGATCCTCCACAGCTCGCGCTTCATCTCACCTTTCTCTTGCTACAGTTTGACATACAGATGTAAACACACATTTGACTCCACTTCTGGTTTTGTTTAACTTGGTTTTCACAGATTTGATCTTTCTATAAAAATTTCATCTGTGAATCGTTCTAAATTAAATGTTCTATCAATGAACTGAGGGGGGATTGTTTGACATTTTTATAAAAGAAAAAGATGCATGTAAGATTTTAAATTTTCTGAAAAAATGACACACAAACTAAATTCAAACAGATCAGAAACCATGGATACTGTATGCTAAAACCCAGCCTGTTGGAACAGGTAGATGTTTTAACTGAAACAGTCATGAGATGAATCTGCTCTGAGCTGCAGTTCCAGGTCTCACCTGAGGGGTGGCGTTGTGGTTCATGTGTGCCTGCAGCGCCATCCTCAACTGCTCCACAGATCTCTCCAGCCTGCTGTACTCCTCCCAGGCCAGTGCCATCTCCTGCGTTACACAAACACACAAAAAGTATTTCGTTAAATATACAGTAGTGCCTTAAAGGGACATTCCACCCCCAAATCATCCTCTTACTCTTGGTGATATTTATCCATCCAGACTGTAAATTTTGGAGATATCAGCTATAGAGATGTCTGCCCTCTCTCTGTGGAAAAACTCAACAGCAACATCCCCTTTCTTCTATGGTGGTCAGTGGGTGTAGTTATATATATATAAAGAAAATAGTTTCTACATGAAACTGCTCAAAACAAGGTCTGTGGATTATCTTGAGTAACCGGGTCATGATTTCTAGAAAGATACATTGCTGTTGAGTTTTTTCGAATGTATTTTTTTAGGCACTTTGAGCACCACAAGCTGAGTGCCATCTAGGTCCAATATATTCAAGAGAAGGCAATGACAACACACAAATATGCCCTTAAACATTTACACACATACATTTCCATTTTCTTGCATACATCTGTGTGATGTATACATTGTATATATATGCTCATTTTCAAAAAATATCTTTATAAATACACCAAACTCAACCACAGACAAATACACAAAAGCCTACATACGGTGGAGAGGCGTGATATTTGTGCCCTGATGGTGACCAGATCCTCCTGCAGCAGCCTCTGCTGATAGGCAATCTTTTGGGCGTGGGCTGGCTGCTCCTGGTACTGCTCCATCTGTTGGTGGGACAGATCCAGCACACTCTCCAGCTTGTCCTAAAAGAGTGTGGAGTCATGCAGCAGGAGGTCAACCAACGATACAAAGACCTGCTTCCCTTACAGAATGTTGCACTATTCAGCAGGTAGCATTCAAAGACGCCTCCAGAGGGCAGCATGTTTCTACAGTCGATCACGAGCCACCGTGAGATCTCATTCAACATCCTCTTATTTACTCACCTTGATGTATATGATGAGGCCTTCATTCAAGACCTTTATAATTTGTACTGAGTATTGTACTAAATTTTATTTTAAGTGTGTGCAGCCTGAATTTGGAGCCTTCAGTTTGGGTTGTATGTGTTTCCGTCCAGGTCTGTTAATCAGCCGTTCTAGCTTTGCCAGTCACGAAATTGTGAGTCAGAGTCAGAAACATCAATATCCTCGCCTCTCCTTCAAAAGAATTTCCTCTATGACTGTGAATGCTGAATCAAGAAAGAAATCCACCAGTGAAATCTGATTGTCCTGCTCTTCTCTTTGATAGCTGACTCACTGTCTGTTATCAAACTCCTCTGCAGCTCAACTAATAGCAGCAGTCTAAACGTTGTCCTTGAATGTGGCCACGTCATTCTAATATTTATTGTAATTGTCTAACATTTTCACCTGTTGACTCATCAGACTGACTAAGTACGGCTGACAGAATGAGAACATTTGATTGATTGAAAGCCTACATTTCTAGCAGAGCGTGTACCTTGTCTTCTTTCAGGGAGCTGATCCTCGCCTCCAGATCCTTGAGGATCTTGTCCTGCTCGCACAACCGACTTAACTTCACCTGCAGGGGGAGACACAGAGCTGAGTGAGCAGGGAGGTAGACAGAGCATTGTAGGAACCTGCACTCTCACAGATAAAGTGCGTTGACCTCTGGTAATTAAGTGGCCCATTTGCTTAATTACATCTTCCCCTTGTCTCTGCAGTTGTAGATAAATCCCTATGTGTACAAGAACCTGTATCTCTTTGTATAGTGATTCTGTTTGTATATGTGTTTATGTGCATATATATATATATATATATATATATATTTTATGTTTGAGTGCATATATGTAGTAGTGTTGGTAACATTTATATTCACAGCTCCCCTGGTCTTGTGCAGGTGTAATTACTATGAGCAAGCCCATTACACAAAGTGGGCTCGACCCACCTGTCACTTTTAATTACAGTGTCAGGAAGGCTCTGAGCTTTGTTAATTAATCCCCGATTACACTCTGCAAATTTCAAGGCAAAGGTTAGATCACTTTATCATCCTGAGGTAAAAGAACAACACAACTTTCATGTAGTACAGTTGTGACTGAACAGCTTGATATGAACAAAGTGCTTATCCATACACATTTTTATACACAACTCTAGTTTTTATATTCCATCAAATAAATTATTAATCCTGTTTTTGTCTCCACGGTGATGTTGTTGTTGGATCTGATCAAATATTCATCGCAGACAACGCTCTCATAAATTGTTTAAACTGTTGTGTATGAAGCTGATACTGAGGAATACTTTCACAGGGGCTATAAGGCTGTCTGAAAAAAAACCATAGGGAATTGTTTGGATTATCAAACTGAAAGAGTTGTGGCATTTACGTGTTTACACTCTCTGTGTTCTGGTTGACCCTCGAAGCTGAAGTGTGATAGTGCAGCACCTCTTCCCACACATTTTCCAAAACATCCATATTTTGTTTTGCTTTAATTACCCTTACATTTCTCCCAATTGAACCATAGCAATCAGCGCCGCTCCCTAAAACACACTGAAATGTCATGTTAATGTTTGGAGTGGAACAAAACAGAACAAGACAGAACTCAGAGAGTAAAACTGAACTAGGCTGAACAATCCTGTACATTTGTTATTTTAATGATAGCAAACATATACAGTCTTGGGGATCACTACTGCATATATGAAAAAGTAGTATAATGCCTTTTGTGGCTCCATAGGAAGCTGCATGAAATTTGATAATTGCATTGTGGGTGATGTAGGCACCATGCTTTGCAAGGACGTCCACTGGTCTAGCATTGTACTCCTCTTATACTGTTGGACTCATTATGGTCAGTTTAAAAAAAAATGATCAGAATCGATTTAGCAGAACCAGAGATATCCTCATTTTTATTACACGCATTCATCTTCTTTTTTATAACCTGGCACCTAAATTACCCACAACTTAGCCACTGAGTGACGTCACAGGAGGCAGTTTATCAGATTGCATGCAGCTTCTCTGGAGTCACAAAAGGCTTTACACTACTTTTTTCACATATGCAATAGAACTCCCAAAGACCTGTAAATACATTTTAATGTGTAAAATTGGTTGAGTTACCCTTTAAATTGCACATGGGTATGTCTTTGCCTCAAATGACATGAAAATAAGAAATGTATTGGCTACATTTGCCAGAATTTTTACATTTCATTTCAAGGAAGTACAGAAAATGGAATACACTAAGGTGTGTTTACAGTACTACTGCATACGTGAAAAAAGTAGTATAAAGCCTTTTGTGGCTCCAGAGGAAGCTGCATGTAATCTGATAAACTGCATCCAGTGATGCCAATAATAAAAAAAAATAACATCGGATATCTGCTGCACAGATTTTGATCTTTTTTTTTCTTTCCATAATGAGTCCAACAGTGTTGCAGGAGTCCAATGCTAGAGCAGTAGACTGCTTTTCAACACATGGCGCCCACAATGCATCAGCCACTGAGTGACATTACTGGAGGCAATTTATCAGATTACATGCAGCTTCCTCTGCAGCTACAAAAGGCTTTATACTACTTTTTTCAACATGAACAGTAGTACTCCCCAAGACCTGCAAACACACTTTAATGTGTAAAATTGGTGAAGTCATCCTTTAAGCTTGTACTTACATCCACATCACTTTCTGCAACCTTCACAGGTTTCCCTGAATCCTTCAGTGTCTGACTTCCAGCTACCTAGAGATGCAAAATAAACATTTCCAATTATTAGTTGTTCGGCAAAGTACAGTGACTGACGTGTGATACAGTGACGCCGAAATAAGGAGCTACAGAACACAGAGACCAGCTACAAACTACAGTATCACGAGGCTGAGACAGACTATCTGTGACACATTCTCCTGGCCTCATGTACATGACAATGTGAGTGAGTTTTGGCACACAAAATCAGCTCTTGCCATGAAAAACACAATGGCTATGGACACTTTGAAGCCCTGCACAAACTGACTTATCAATAAAAACTGTGAAAAAAAGAAAAGCAGTGTTTTTTTGAGAACAGGAAAATATGAGTTTTAGGAACACACCCTGAACTGCTGAGTTCAGGTGCTAACTGAAATTAACTGGGGTTACTGACAGGGTTCAGGGTTAAAACGCTCTTCTAGTTTGAAAAACATTAAAACAGTGCACATTTGCAATTCTAACAATGATATAATCACAAAATTTCACTGATGACAGCTCTTTACCGGTTTGGAAATGATTAGTTTAGGAGTACATGTACTCCTTTTTGGAATTAAGTAGAGACATGACACAGCTGAGTCCTGTGTTATTGTCAAGGAGGTGCAGCGTTTCAGAGACGATGGTAGAAGCAGCTGGCTTTTCAACCACCGGGCCACAGCCACAGCCAACAACACATGCACTGCCGAGCCATCCCATGCCCACTTTTCAGCAGCATTGTCACCATCACCACATGGGAGAGGGGGTGGACAGCTCAAAGGTCACATGGAGATAAGACATTTGATGCCATTCAAGCCGTGAATGCGGTGCTGTAAGCAATGGGATGGTCTTTCTAGAACAAAGACTCTCTAAACACACACACTCACATACAGACTACACACATGCATCCCTACTCTGAACACATGCACGAGCATAAATGCACAGACACACTACATACAACATTAGATCTCTTTGTATAGTACATATACTGGATACAGATACACACACACACACACACACACACACACACATACATACAGCTTACGTTCATTAGAGGCCTGAGAGGCCCAGCAGTGCAGTGCAGTAGTAAACTGTGAACTGCGAGGATCAGGGGCTCTAGAGCTCTGATCTGGGAGTCAAAATCACAAAGACACAGAGCCGCAGTCACAAAATGGCGGCTGCTTTCGTGAGATGCTTCTAAAACCACACATTTCAGAGTCTAATGGGGATATCTTGTCTCACAAAGATGCCAAAACAACTCTACTGAAGTGTGCAGTCTAATGTTTCGGCTCAACAGTTGGGCCCGAGTGTTAGAAGTGGTTGTCAGTAGGAAACACCCAGTGTGTTAGTTTGAGCTAGAGACAGTTCAAATCAGAAAAGGCACAGCAGAAATAGAACACTTGAATTCAAGCAGAAGTTAAAATGACAAATAGAGATCGGGGGATAAACTCTGTGCATATCTCACCTTTAGGTCCAGATACTCCAAGTCCTTCTTCAGCTGCATATAGGTGTCATCAGCCTACAGGGTGAAAACATGTGAGTGTGGATTATTGATTTGTGTCAACAGGAATTCAATAATTCACAATCAGGGTCACCTGAACCTGACAAAGCTCCGCTGACAGTTCATTAGTGGGATGTAGTGACATGTATGTGCCGAATTGCTGTTATGTGTGTGTACCAACATGCATCACAACTGACACACTCACACATACAGTAAAAGTCATTCATTTATCTTCTCAGAGACGATCCTACTGCAGCAAACAACACACCAGCACAGACCAGATCCATCAAAAGCTGCAGATACTGAAACATCGCTGAATTCAGCTTTAATTCAGTTTTAATTCAGCGCATATCACTCAACAGACGGTTGAGGTACGGCCGGAAATGACAGATTCACGAATCAGAAGACCAAACTGTCCAACACATCCACAGCCAGACGATTAGCCAAAGCATGGGATGGCTTTGTGGACATTGAAAAGTTAGCAGCACAACATGCTATGGATAGTGTCACTAGAAGCACGATATGAAAACTGACCAGCCAAGAACAGCACATGGAAAAAGAGGCAGATGGATCTATGACGGCTGCAAGGCCATCGTTCACAGATTAACCATGCCTGACGTCACACCACGAGAGCACAAGAGCTGTTGGGTAGAGGTTGCCACTGACATAGTGAGAGCTGACTGATGCTGCCGCTGTTATAACTTTTATGTTTTGGTTAGTCTTTTTTCACATTTAGATATACAGTATATTTACAGTTGGGGACAACCAAGTACAGGATCAACCCGGAGTTAGAGGTTTGGCCTAAGAGTGTGTCTAGATGTGGATGTCTTCGTGGCTTGGACCTGAACAGCTGGATATCATGACAGAAGAAGACTGTTTTATTCAGTAAGCTGATTTACCAAGACACTTTATTTTGCTTTCCCTGTCTCCCTTTTCAAACATCATCAGAGCCATAATGGAACCCAGATAGCAAAATTGTTGTGGGCCAGCTCTGGCCCACACCAGACAGGTTGATCCGGCCCACATACCGCGTGGAATGAGGGCACTTCTGTTTGCCAGATCTGAACCACAAGCCGCCACATGTCAGCTAAGAGCAAACCGAATAAACCGGAACTGGCCCAAATCTGGACCACAGTTCATTTCTATTCTGGTGGGATGGATTTGATCATAAGTCATCATCATAAGTGCCATCATTCCACGCGGTAAGAGAGCCAGATGAATATCTCTGGTAAAATTTTGCTATCTGGAGTGACTGATTTAAAGAATTTTTCAGAAAAGGTTTGACACTAAGGCTGTTTTTAATTCTCGTCCAATATTCATATATATTCAATTTACACAAGTGTTCCTAATCTGAGATCATCAGGCACCTAGTCTATGGTTGCTGAATGATCAGGATCTCAAATTGGACATGGTTACGTATAAAAAAGTCACATACAGCATATTTTGAAATATCTCCTATCTCCTGCTCTGTCAGCATGACAACCTGACCTGGCACTGGCACTAGAGAAAGTTACAGGAGGTTTAATGACTAGGATAACTCACCGCAAATGTAATATAAAACAAAATCAAAGAGTTGGATGAATGAAAATCCATCACCTGGGAATGGGGAATGTCTATAAATCATCATAGAAAGTCATTCAAATAGTTGCTGAGATATTTCACTCTAGACCAAAGTGAAGGACAGACAATTGACAGACAGACAAACAGACAACGGCATCCAAAGAGCCATGAATAATGTACAAGAATATTTACATTTCTGAATGAGCAAATGAAAATTGATAACACAAATTAAAATAACTAAACGTAAATCTGATTTAGGCGTAATGCAGCCCTGCAATATGTTTAGTGGCAACCTCTACCAGCCCATGGTAAAATGAGGGGTGGACAGGCAGGCGTGCCGCGGGGGGGCCCCCACCTGGGTGTTGAAAGAGCCCAGGGGAGCTGAGAGACCCACATGTCCGAGTTGGGACACAGGTGAAGGGACGGAGCTGAGGAGGGGGCTGTTGCTAGTGTTGGTACAAGTGAGGAGGTGGTTGTGGGGGTTCAGCTCGTTGGGACCGTTGAGCCGCTGCAGCTGGGCTAACGTGTGCTGACGTGCGGTGGCCATCTTGGCCCGATGCCGGCGCAGCTGAATGAGGAACAGGGTGAGCTCCTCGGGCTGTCAGCACCACAGGACATTACATCTGGCATCAAAACTGACCATACCAAACTTCAGTGAAACTTCTAATGTTTTTTTAAAAAAGTAGCCTTGCATTCACAGTGCTAGTGGCCACTTTGGCTGATGGACAAATATAACAAGCAGAACAGCAGTTAAATTTAGGAGTATTAATGGTGTTGAAACAAAAGGCAGGACTCACAGCAACACGCTATTCATGACAGGAAATGTCTTCCAAATGTTCAGCTACAGCCAAATGGCTCATGCCAACAAAAGGCTAATCAAGATTTGGTCTATATTTTGTTGTAGCGCAGAATGAATGCACTTCTGGTGACTGATTTCTTAAGTGTCTGGCGAGGAGAACACATTGTAAGAAACATAATACTTGACTAGAAGCAGACTGTGAGAGAGAATTGTACATCACTTTCAAAATAGGCCTCTTAAGCCTTCAGATTATATGATTAAATCCATGCCCTAATGTTATGTTTTTTGAAATATCAATATTTGCAATACACAGAAGTATATTTTGTTTTCATTCGAAGACATACCGTTTTGCCATGAAGGCTGGGTGCACTGACTGTGTGCGTGATGTAACCAGATGGCATTGACCGTCTGTCAATAGTAGCAGCCTGACAACACACAATGAAAACATTTTATATACACTGTTTGGAGTGTGAACACATGTTTAAAGTAAACATGTTTAAAATAAACATGTGTTTAGAGCAATTACAGAGTAAAGACGGTCCCACCTTACATAATAATTAAAAATGGTGAAAAATCTGCTATCGCAACATAAAATGGAAAGTTTCATATCACCACAGGCTACAATTTTTGTTTCAGAGGATAAACTATTTAAATGAGCTTGATAACAAAGTGTATGTAGTGTATTCTTTCTTATCACTTGGCAAAATGAAACTGCTTGTGGGAGAGTGAATTTACATATTTGTGTTAAAAAAGCGATAAGTAAATACTGATGGAGTTGCTCATTTTTATCAGTTTGCATTAATGTGACAAATGTTTTCATCCACACATACAATATATCTATCATTCAGTATATAGTAATAATTATATGTATACAGTCCCAATATAGTTTACAGTTAATAGTTTCTTTTTGACTGATTGCTGACACAGTTGAGGTAATTTAACAGTCTCAGTGCCTTCAGGATATGTCTGCCATTGTACCCCAAGGCACTAAAACAATTATCCTGTTCAGTGGAGCACAGTACTAACATCAGCCCCCCACTGTCAAGATGACTGACATTGTTCTGGATGAGAAACTGTTCTATTTAATATGTTGCACTTGACAGTGGAAAAAAAAAAACATTAATGGTCCAATCTTTCGATGAGCACAAACAACAGGCAGGATGGAGTCAGTTTCATGCAATCTATACAGTGACAACAGGAAATAATCTGTTGTCATCCATATGACATTAAATCTGTCATCTGTCTACGTTTGTCCTAAACTCATTTCTTGTATTATTACTTAAATATTCTGGGGACACTCGAATATTTATCATTGGATTGAGCTCTGAGGAGCTACTGTCAAAGTTTGGGTTTACTGTAATTTTAAATCACCTTGAATAACAGTGTTAGATAACTGTCTGAAATTCCCTTGATTGAGAAATGTCTCATTTGCCCAGTGAAATAGTAGAATTGTGTATGGACACTTTTCAGTGCACAGTAAGTCCAGTAAGATCTTTTTCATCTCCCCTCTGGTATGAAGCCTTACAGACTAAGCGTGGATAGTAAAACTCACGATGCATTACAACATTACCCAATAAAATATAATTATAGGTTGCAGTTTGTGTTGTTTGCAACAAAAGTGAAATTATGGTTCTGCTTCTGTTAGACCTTATTTTACCTTGAGCAGCTGAGATTTGGTCCTGCGGGGGGAAACAACGAAGGGGATGTCGACCACTGACCTATCGCCCACAGGCCTGACTGTCACACGTTCAGCTGGCGTGTGTGGCCTCCGTGTGGGCGACAGGGTTCTGCTGCTGCCAGGTGGAGGCCCGGGTGGAGGGATGTCTGCAGATGAAGGTGGTACCGACACACAGCGGGGTGGCCCTTCAGACCTGGGTGCTGAAGAGGAAGGAGGCACAGTGGATGGAGGGCGGGGGCCGAATGGGTACTCCGGGGCAGGGGTGTAGAGAGGCGCCGTGGGGCTGCCATGGCGGAACTGGTGGCGCTGCTGCCACTCATACAGCTGCCAGACGGTGTTGGACCCTGGGCCAACCTGCTCAGGGGTGAGGCGGAAGTGGCTGAGGCGGTCCTGGGCATACTTGTACTCGCCAAGTCGGCCGGTTGGGGGGCTCTGACGAGGAGTTCTTGGCAGGGTCTGATATGCATCCATTGTTGTGAACTTGTGCTGGGTTGGTGGTGTGCGACGAGGGAGGGTGTTCTCTCTGGAAGGCGGGCTGTGGAATGGGAACACAAAAGGATGTTTTTACGGCAGCGAAGACACATGATATCTATATAAGATTCATCTGATCTTACCTTGACTTATACTTAATGACTGAATAAGAAAACAAGAAGATTATACTATACATTGAATTTCTGTCGTAAACAACAATTAATCAAAATATTATGGAAATCCCAAAACAGCAAAGTGTGATATCCAAAGTGCAGGAGCTGTAATTTTGGTAAAATATGTCACAAATGAAGCACGGTGTGAATGTAGTTTTGTGGTGCTACAGAAATGCTCTGGCTTACAAACTTTATTCTCCAAACATCGGTTAAGGGAACATGCTTGTTTGGTACAGACCCTAGGAAAAATAATATAATCATTTTTATATTTTTTTGACTAAAAAAGAATGCAAAAATTACCAAAGACTAAAATCCTGACTGATGTCGCAATCCCAATTCCTGTTAAAATAATCGTAAAATGATTTCATTTGCACATCCTTGAGTCCTACATATATTTGAATCAGAGTTCACAAACTAAACATTGCATTTGAGGGAACTCTAAACTGTACTGATACAGTACACATTGGAGCGGTCATTAACTTATTAAACAAGGATTTTCTCTTTTATTTAGTTGACCTGATGTGGTGTCCATCTACCCTGTGTGTATGCTGCATAGCTGGTTTAAAATCAGGCTACAAAACTTAATGCTTAAGCATAAAATACATAAAGATGTTTTAACAATATGTTTATGATCATGTGCAATTCTATAAAATAAAACAATAAATAATAATCTTTATTTTCATGATAGATTACATGTGACATTGACCTACCCTTTGTGTTCAGCCTTCTGCACTTGAACCCACTGCTCCACTTGCTCCAGAGTACTCCTCCTCTGCACCTGCTTGTGTGTGTCAGCAGGGGGCGGCGCTGGGGCCCTCTGGTATGTCCCTGCTGCGATCCCGTTGGGCTCCAGAATGGGGCTGGGTGTGGAGACGAGGCCGTTCCGCGTGCAAACGCTGGAGGGCAGTGTAGAGGCGGCTCGTGAAGGTGCCCGAGATGGAACCCTGGACACGGGCGCTGAGGCCGACATGTGGTCTAACTGTGGGAGGGCAGAGGGTGCAGGGTTGGAGGGGAGGGATGTGTGTGTGTCCATTTCCAGGGTCGTACTTCCTATGGGGAGATCCAACATGGTGGTGGCAGGAGATTCTTTGTGGAAGCTGCAGCGTTCGTCTGCGTCACGGTGTATGGGCTCCAGGAGAACCTCGTGGATGATGGGTCTTGTGGTCTCAGAGTCTGGGGTCTTGGTCTTGTGGTGGTTTATGTGGTTTGTCTGTGGGACTGCATGCTGCTGCAACATGTTGAGCTTATCTAACTTGTCAGATGGTCTGCAGAGAGTAGAGATTACATGAAAAGCCTGGATGAATGTTGGCCCCCAAACTAATTTAAAAGGATAATCAATCTGTTTCTCCCTTGAACTGAAAGGTACACTACGTAGTTTTGGGGAAGATATTCTATATCCTCATTGACTGATTTTTTTGTTTTTTTTATGCCTAAACAAACTAAATAAACAAACTGTCTTCGTTTGCATGACTGAATTAACTGAATAAACAAACTGACCTTAAAGGACAACACAATTGTAACACACATATTGTTTCACTTTGTTTGTATTTGGCAGACCCTGCCACCTTTCTAGCTTCAAACAGTGTTCTTGGGAACCTATTTTCCTCTGAGAACAGCTTGTTTATTCAGTAATGGAAAAAAATAAGTATATCTGAGTTTGTATTATTACCTCATCAATATTGTAAATATTAAAATTCTGTGTTCAAATTTTTTCTCCAAAACTACATACTGCCCCTTTAAAATTCACACAAAGTTTCACAAATTGGGATATGTGTCTGCTGTGTCTGTTGATTTAATGGATGGGACAAACTGAGTAATTGAATTAATGGCCTGAATAAAATGTCTGTAAATGAAAGACTTTGTGTGATCAATACCCTTAACCATTATTTCATTTCATTGCTCTAAATGTTTTTTAATTATTATTTGGTTTCAATAAAAAAGATTTAATCAATGATGAAGATGATTTGATGGATTTAATTTTGTTTGGATCCTGTTGTGTCCTTTTACAGCGACGGTAATGAGCTGTCTGGGTTATGTCTTCAGTAATGTCACTGTCTGGCACTCAACTCTTGCTTTGAATGTTTGGATAAACAAATGCCAAAAGAGAAGTGGATGATAATTAACTATAACAGTTATCCTGACAGATGACTTTTTTCCCCTTAAACTTCTAAAAAGGACTTCAGTGGCTTGTACTTGATGTGCACCAATTCTGTTTCATTTGATCACTTCCCTGATTTCCCATTGACATTGTGTTTCACCATTTCAGAAGTCTTAGTCTTTGTTCTGTTGTGCTGAACTGAATGTGAACTAGATGACTGTCACATAAATGAGAAACTTTTAGCCTCAGCCCCAACTTTGACGTGAGGGCTAAATACACCACACAGACCATTTTAAGGCAGGGCAGATGACAAGCAAAGCCTTGTAACCACAATTACATTTTAAAGTCATTAAAGGAATAGTTCATTCTAGAATGAAATTCAGTCATTATCGACTCACCCTCATGCTGATGAGAAGTCCGGTGTAGTTTCTTATTCCTCAAAGTGCAGCTGGAGACCTGCGGGGCTACCTTCCTGCAGCAAAAATCCATATAACGGGCGTAAATGGTGTCCGAGACGAAAAGGTCCATAAAACTACACAAGTTTACTCGAAACGACGTCACTATACTATATTTGCCTGGACGCACGCTCCCGCGTGCACGCGAGTCTCCCTCACAGCCGTTTGCACTACGGAAGCCGCACCAGACAAGATCAACGAGAACTCACAATAGATACACACTGGACACCATTTACGGCCGTTATATGGATTTTTGCTGCAGGAGGGTACCCCCGCAGGTCTCCAGCTGCACTTTGAGGAATAAGAAACTACACCGGACTTCTCATCAGCATGAGGGTGAGTCGATAATGACTGAATTTCGTTCTAGAGTGAACTATTCCTTTAAGGAAATCCCGTGTGAGAAGAAGCAAGAGAAACAGCCAGGTCTCTGAAATTCAACGAACTGTAGACCAGTTTATTTTTAAATGAATTTAACAACCTCAGGGGCCCAAATGCCCTTTCCCCGGCTGGTCTGAATATATTTAATATAAATTAGCCCTATGATGATTGGTAGGTCCCCATTAGATTGTGTTAAATGGGGCATAGAAGGCATTATCTATTAGCTTGTAAGAGTAGTGTTGCTAGCAATAACTTTGCATATTGTAAAAGTAACCAAACTCTTGCAAAAGAAGTGCAACATGCCAGCAAATAATAATACTACTATTATACTTTTTTCAAACACTAAAACAAGGGGTGTAAAAAGGGGTTCAAAAAATATCCAAGTTGAAGCTGTTTCCAGTTAGATTTCCCTTCGGTTAATCATAAACAACTAATGTAGTCTTCTGGGATTCCCCTTCTAAAAACAAAAAATATAAAACGAAGGAGTACGAGCTGCGGGTGTCTGAGGCTGCCAGTGTAGGATGGGACGTTTTTGATCTGTGCTACCTCCCCCCGTCAACACATGAATAATACATGGCGTAAGCGACTGCTTCTTCAAAAACAGCATTTCACAACATCAGAATGTCCTCTTTGAGAGCAAGAAAACACATTAAAAAAAATATACACTCCACTCAGATGTTACAGCTCCAGGACTGACGAAGTGGGATGTTTTTCCAGGAATCACTGTAATTTATGTCACAAAGTGACAAGCAAATGGCAACACTTTCTAGGATGTACTGTGTGTGTTTATAGGATATAACAACTGTAGCTATAACATACTGTAAAGTACACAAACAAATACTATTATGTCACACAATCTGTTAGCAGATTTTTATGTTCTATGGGTTGCACTTGCAAGGATTGATCATTTTATTGTTTAATGTGTTTAAGTGTAGATGAGTACAAACTCAAGTCCATAAAATGTTGGGATGCTATCTTAAACCTATAGAACACAGAATGTGCTAATACTTTTGACATATACTCAATTTAAAACAGTACAACACTAATATATTTACTGTTTTACCTCATCAGCTTTATGCTTACTCTGAATCTGATGCCAGCAACATTTCAAATAAGTCAGGACAGGGGCAACAGAAGACTGGGAAAGTTGAGGAATGCTCCGAAAACACCTTTTGGAAACACCCTTTGGAAAATTTTACAGGTAATTAGGTTCATTGGTAACAGGTGATAGTATCATGATTGGGTAAGAAAGGGGCATCCTCAAAAGTCTCATCCTCAAGTAATTTTCAAGCAAGGATATTACTACATGGGCTCAGGAACACTTTGTAAAACTGTTGTCGGTAGACACAGTTTGATTGCAAATGATGTTGTTATATACGTTTTACACAATGTCCCAACATTTTTGGAATCAGAGTTGTACTTAAATATAAATCAAGAAAGCCAACAAACAAATGCAAGTTCAATGCAATGCCAAAAAAAGATGCAAAGCAAAGGGCCTCCTGCTTGATTAACAGGTGAAGTGTAGTACAAAACTACCACAGCACAGTACAAAGAAGAGCTAATGGGAGATGCCAATTTTAAAGTTATAGGTATGTGTAAGCTTGTGTATATACAGGATGTGTATTTTATAGTCAGGCCTGTTTAGTACACTAGTGATTCATGAGTGTAAGTGTAATCATAATTAGGGATGGGACATTAAATAACTTTTCATTTCAATGAAAAATACAAGAGATAACAAAAGTTTTCGTTTTAAGCAATGCTGGAATCAAAATATTGGCAAAAAAAACACAAGGGGGAGCTCATGGCGCAAGGTGGAGAAATCAATGTGTTGAACATGTAAAAGTTATGACCTGGAACTTTTTTTCCAACTTTTTTTATACATACATGTTTTGTGACTGAATCCACTCATATACTCATGTACCTCACAAGTATTTTGCTGGTATTCTGCAGCTGCTTGGGTGTGTGTGTGTGTGTGTGCGTAGCCCTACCTGATTAGTGTGTCGATGTGGTTCTGCATCAGTGTGGCCTGGTTCATGGCCCTCAGCCAGGTGTTCATGTCCTCCTGGGTGTCTGCACTGAAGTAATACGTCCGCATTCCAGTGTGCTCCGCCTGCGAGCCAATCACAGAGCTCTGCTTGTAAATGTACGAGCGCATACCAGTGTGGCTAGCCTATAGGAAGAGACAAGAGGCTAGGTCAGTGTTGAGGTCAGAGACAGAGAAATCGGCTTTGGTCAAAGAGACAGAGAGATATCATGCTGTCCAACAAGAGAAACAACATCAAGCATCGGCCAATACAGAGAGAGCCAATGAAGGAAACCACACAATAGAAATACGGAGACAAAAACGCCAGCCAGTTACCAGCAGCAAAGCCACAACTTTTAACCAATGACAGGAAAGATTTGTCAGTACAATGGAGGACAGAAAATGTTCAGACAAAAGAACCCCAAAGTCTCCTCACAAACCTGTTTTCGTCTTGTTAATTCAGCTCAAATATCTACTTAGAACATATAAAAGGGCAAATAACAGTTTACAAACATATACAGTAACTTAAAATATCTTTTTATTCATGCTTGCTATATTTTTCAGTTTATATAACAGTATATCTCACAGTATATCTCGCCAAATAAGGAAGAACATCAATTCCCGTGGTCTGACATGGAAAAGTGAGCACAGTGAAATGCATGCGTAATTAGATTCCACACCCTGACAAGGTAATTGTACTCTTTGATTTAAGTGCTGAGCTCATGACAGGCATACTCAAACTTAAGATGGATATTTCTTTGTATGCGCACTGAAAAGGCTATTAGTCAGGTGATCTAATATGCTATTGTCAGGGTGCGACAGTCAAGAGAACATCTGCACCATTTCATCATGGGGAAGCTGGGACTAGCTGGTGAATATAATAGTATAGAGTATTTAGCAGCTATTCACTACCACTTTATTGGGTTAGAATATTTACCTCCGCCAAGGAGCTTATGTGTTCACCCATGTCTGTTTGTTTGTTGGTGGTTGGTTGGTTTGTCAGCAGGATCACCCAACTACAGCTACAGAAAGGATTTCCATGAAACTTGGATGGAAGATGGATCTCAGCCTTGAATAGACCCCAGTGAATTTTGGTGCAAATCTGGCTAAAGGGATGGATCCAGGGTTTTTTTTTTTCTTACGTTTCATTAATATTACAAGACAGCATTTTTCAACATTTTTATAATTTTTTTTAGGATCTTGATGAAAAATTTCAGCTGTATTCAGGTGGCTGGTATCTATCAATGAGAACAATTTGATGCGGATAAAGGGGACTGTTGGGCCTTGGTGGAGGTATGCGCTCTACTGATTGCCATTAAAGTTACATTTTATGTTTAGGGCTTGTTCTGCTGCCCTGATGTGACCAGAAAATCAATCAACGCAGCTTCAACTGATTATTTTCAGTGCCTAGCTTCTTTGAACAGTAATTCTCTTCATTTCCCAGAGAACAAATGAGAAGTAGTTGTATTCCAAATGTCAGACTGTTCAAATAGGCAGACCCCAAAAAGTAGGGACGCCGTGCAAAACACACATAAAAACAGAATGCAATCATTTGCAAATGAGCCGTGTTTACAAAGATTGGTTTTAGAAAGTGTTCCTGGTGCCAATAAACATAAAATTGCATACATAAGGATGTATTTAATCTCAATGATGCTGATGTTATATAACATTTACTTTTTTGTCTTTGTAGTTTTCATTTGAGCATTTGTCAAAAAGGATTATCAATTTAGCATATTCTGTTTTATGTTTTTCACGGGATCCAAACTATTTTTGGAATTAGGGTTGTACTCACAATAGCACAGTAACTGCAGGAATGAAGGAGAGTTGACTTCTACCCAAAGGAAAATGAGAGCGGTTCCTTTCTAAAAAAAAACATCAACATGTTTCTGGCTGCACTGCATTTTGGTCTACTGAGACTACCATCAGTAGAGCAGTTGGTATTTTTGCTTCTCCTATCTACTATAGATTTCTGCCTGAAAGTTTGTTGTACTGTGCATGTCCAGAGAGAAGCCATGAGAAGCTCACATCAAGACGTTCACTATTTGATAATTCATATCGCCCAGTCAGAAAATGTTCCTGCTACGAACTTGTTTTTAGCTGTGCTGAAAATATCTCAACATGATGTCACTGATGTTATAATTAGCTAGCTATCCACAGGGATAAGGAAACACACCATGAAGCACAAGAACTGGCCAAGAAATCCAAGGAACAGTACATCACTAACAGCTGTTTTTTAATTAATAGCACTCTAAGTGTTTTTTGTCCTTGATAAAGATGTCCTTGCTGTGAAAATGGGGTTATTAGAAGCTCCTTTAAAGTGAGCTGCACTCCATTGAGCACAGCTCAATAAATGTCCTACTTTTCCCTTTCCTTCCTTCCTTCCTTCCTTCCTTCCTTCATTCACTGTTTTGCTGGTTGGGACTTGAAGACAAACGAGTGAACCCACTCAACAACAGATGCATGCAAATGAAAAGCAATAAAACACTAAATCCTCCAACCCTAATTCATTCACTGAATAATGAATGCAGGATAATAAGTGTGTTTGGTGTGCTGTGGTGGGATCCCACCATGGCTGCAACACAATTTCTCTGTGATTTCTTTATCTAGTTTATATTGTTAGAAACTTCTTGATTCCTCCGCAATTCGGCTTCTAGTCTGCAGCGTGATGACAGCCAGAAACATACAAAACACCCACTTGTGCAGTTAAATGTACACTCTGAACAATACCATGAATAATACAAAGACTGTCACCCCTGCTGTTTTATCTCTGTTACAATAAACTCTCTATAAACCCCAGCAGACAGATGCAGACATGTACACAAACAAACATAAATACTCCCATTCCTACATCCCTCCCAGGGTCCCCGACAGCTTAATATGTCACCTCCCCTCTGAACTCACTGCTGTCTGACTGCTAAAACAAGCTCATCTCAGTGTCTGCTGCTGTGCACTAATGAAATGACTTAAAATATCATTTCCTTATTCACTATGCTTGAGTATCTACTTGACCCTGATCCAGGTACATATTTTAAAACCTGGGAGTTGATTGCACCACTCACTTGAAGTCCAGATGACCTTGGAAGGTAGTATGGCAGGCGTGTACATGAATGCACTAACACTGGAAGTGAGCAGAGGCTGATCATGTCCTCAGCAATGGTCTTTATTATTTAAGGTTATTCTATTGTCTTCATGAACAGTAAAAATGTTACACCTAATCTACAAAGAAACTGGAAATAACTCTTCACACAATTCTATTAACTATGGAGAGCCCGATACAAGACATAGTTGATTGTTAAGTCATATTTCCAGGTTGTCAAATACATAAACTTTGGGTTGGTGATGCACAGCATCAGCGGTCTCCATAAACTGTTTGTAAGCTTAATAAACACAAATAATATCTAACCGTAATTTTTCCCATTTGTCCAGGACATTGAAATCCTCCAGGACACATGGACCAGTGTCAAACAGTGTTCGAAAGTATTTCACAGACTCCTGCAGAGAACAGAAATTTCAGTTGCATTTGAAAAATACTGCCAAGTGCTAAGCTGACATTCGTGTTTCAACTATAATATCGCGGTATAACACATTATTATTATCAGTTTCAATTACCCTTTGTGTGATGAAAACAGAACAGTTTCTTAGTTGAACAAATGCTTTCTTATAATTTCCCAAAATATTATGTCCTGACAGCTATTTAACTTGATATAAACCTGGAATATACATTTCTAAAAACAATAGTATGGTAGTATTCAATCTTGTGTACAAGCAAATGCACAGGGTATGATTAACGTCAACTTTCATATCATGGTATGCTGCGGCAATCCTACTCAACATCAGAGGCCATGTTGTATGCATGTAGTACTTATGTTTCTAAAATCCCTTTTTATACTACTGGAGACAGGCTGTGTGTGTCTGCTGTCTTAGCAGTTGGTCGACACACTAGAAGTGATTTTTATTCTGACCAAGTCTCCTTAAAGACTGTCTGATCAGATGCATCAGCTGCAGTGATGTTTGGTTAAAATGAAAATTGTGCAGACTCTTTCACAACAAGGCTACCCAGATGAAAACAACAGATGTGCACCACACAGGGCTCAGTTGGCCTGTCAATGTCACAGGAATGGAGATGTCTTTAGGCAGATTTGAGGACAGGAAACAGGCAGGGAAACTAGTTAGCAACCACTCATCCTAAAAACGAACAGGAGATGTGTCCAAAAACACCCCAAAAATCTCGACGAAAGGAATAACAGCATCCTCAGGAAGCAGCTGTCAAAACACGCCTGCCTGCTCACTCACCATCAGCATTCTGACAGACGGCCTCTTAAAGCTACAATGGGACAGGCCTCTTGATGAGAGACAGAGGACTGCGGTGCTAGTCAGATGTTTAGGCATGTGAGAGATACTGGCATGCGTGTGCAGCGCACACACACACAGTACAGAGACTACGGAGGAATATGTTGAGTCAAATTAATTCAAACCCTCATCTGAATCACAGAAACTTTAACCAAAGATTACACCCACATCTGATCTCTAATTCAAATCCTGTTCCTGTATTAGAGTCTGGCCAAAAATTTCTCCAAATCGTAGGCAAAGTCACACCCATGCAGCCTCCATCACACGTTTCAAATCTCGATTTCAATCTCTTAAAACAGCCGTGATTTTTTTCTTATTTTAACACATATACACACACACAGTATCAACAAGAGCCAACACACACCACCAGCACTCTAAAATAACATTAGGAGCCTCTGTCTCTCTTTAGCAGGAATGCTGAGTGGGTCATTCAGCTCTGAGTGCGTGACTGACACACCTACACACTGAACACATACACAGATAAGCCCCTTTGTCTTTATGTGGTTTGTGTCTGTGTGGGATTTTAAGGGTGTTCCTGATGATTTGTTTTCATCACTACATTGTTTAATGACGCTTTGTGGAAAAATATGAAAAGTCCCTCTCGCCATTTATTTCTCTCCTCTATTTAGCCGCGACTAGCCCTCATGGCTTCCTTCCTCTCCACCTATCGCTTCCTCTCTTTATTTAACTTTTCTTTTCCAGCCCTAATCACTTCCTTCCCTTTCTGTGTTCTCACTCCTTCAGCCTCTCTTTTTCTACAAACTGAAAAATATCACTCTGCACTCAGAAAAGGCTTACAATGGTGTCGGCTCGTTTCCTGCGGACAGCCCCAGACAAACACACACACACACTCTTTGTCCAGGCGCTATTTAAAGAGTCATTGTGCTCATACAGATAAGCCTCAGCAGCCAGAGCACCGCACAGCTTCTGATAAGGTACATTCTTCTAAATTTGCAACTGTAGAAATTGAATTTACACTGAAAAACATCCACACTGAGATTGTAGGTGTTTTGGTTTTAAATCATGCCTGCTTTGAGAAAAACATTCAGTGTTTCTACTCTGTTTGTAAAGAAAATCCTGTTATAGGTTAACCGGTAACAGGTTTCTCTACTTAAAAGTTTCCTTCAGCAGCAGCTGCTTTGGAAAAATCACCATTTGAGTGACTGTGGGGTATCACAGCCTGCTTCTCCTTACAGTGTTAACATGATTTCTTTCAGCTCTTCACTTCTGGAAGAGTAGTGTGAGGTGACGTGAGTTCCAAATAAAGTGACATTTTTCTCCACGCCATCAGAAAACTGCATGCTGGTACAGTAGATGTGACAGATGGAAGAGACAGCGAGAGTAGCACATAGATGAACGATAAGCCCCACACCAGATAAGCCAAATACAAAGATTCATATTGCGATAACAAAGACAACACGAGGGGTAGAGAGAGAAGGAGGGGGAAAAGACAAGAGGGAGAATTAAATAAGACAGAACACTGAAAGTAAAAAAAAAAACAGCACGACCAAGTCAGCCACATGGACATGTTATTCTCAAAACATGCAACCAACAGAGGAATATACACAGCTGCTGTATATTCTGTCATGTTTGGACCCAAAAAACCACACCAACAAGGATATATAACGTTTACATCTGTCAAAGTGAGAGCACATGTGAGGGTAGAGTACCTATTTATGGGAGGACTGTCACTGGACGACGCGACACACTCACAGGGAGGGAAGTCCCAGTCAGGCAGCCACGCAATTGGAACAAGAGAGGGAAGAGGATTCGGTGAAATGGGAAGGGGTCTGGAGGGTGGGAGGTTGTCGAAGCTCAAAGGTTTCATTTGTGGGGGTCATGATGTGTATGGGTCAATTTGGTAGTCAACAGTGAAGTATTCAAACACCATCATATAATACCCACCCCATCAGGCTCATTCAGGTAGCTAAATGATCCTTTAGACCTGGGTTTAGCAAATTATTTTAAATAATTAAAGTCACCTTGATACAATGCAAAGGTTCACAGACAAAAGGCTTGGGGGAACGCCTGACCATCTCCATCAGTGCCTGTTGATTTTCCCCTCTATGAGATCAATTATTGCGATTTTATATAGCTGCCATTTTTTGATCCTTTGGAAGGCATATATCTTACCCAGTTTGCAGTGACCATTAGTGAGATGTTTATATATTTTAAAGGAGACATATTATGCTCATTTCAGGTTAACACCCCCCGACCCAGCATTGCTAACAACAGCAGAGCAGCTGTGCTAGTCGAATTCTTAGGTACCAAATTAGCTGCTATGCATAAATTATGCACATGTCAGACATGGTGACATAGTGTGATGTCACAAAGTCACAGAATTAAAGGCAGGACTACTGACAAGGCTTTTCAGGAGCAGTGTTTTCTGTGGGAGAGAGGAGCTTCAGTTGGTGCGGGCTTTGACCTTTTTAACTTTTAAGACTTTTAACATGCAAGAACCTACATAAAACACTGAAGGAAAGGAAAAAACTAAAAAGCATAATAGGTCTCATTTAATACCCAGAGACTAAGCAAGGCCTTTAAGCAGTGAGAAGGTCTCTTTCCTGTTCAAGGAGAGATCAGGGAACGTGACTAGACTGCTACTGTTATCAAACCTTTGACCTTTTGGTACCAAGGCTTTTCTTCACACTTCAGCAAACATGCCACTCCATGTAATAAACCACATTAAAATGTAAATCTAATGTGATGACTCTCTGATGACAAAAAAGTAAACGGCTGTCTGTGATAGATGAAAACCTTGTACAAATATATGCACTGCATGTACATACACCATTTTAATCTATTAATAGAGTCGAAGCCTATATTCACATGTTGGCAAGTTGTTTGTGCTGTACAGTATATCAGCAACTTCACACGTGTCAGGCTCTTGTGCCTCAGGGAATGGAGAAGCTTCATTCCATTCCTGAGGAGCTTTTCTGTCTCAATAAAGACACTGACAGACATACGGTGGTAATGGACATCACCAGAACAGGTGGTGAGTGCTGCACAAAGCTGAGTGGGTGGGCAGGCAGGGATTTGATAGTAGGAAGATATTGATCTGTTTTATTATCTGCCATTACAAGGTAATTTAAAAAAAAAAAAAAAAAGTTAACATTTTGAACGAGAAGCAATAAAAAAAAAAAAACTTTAATTAACAGATAATTTTTTACTTCAAGGTGTTGCTTACAACCGGATGCTGGATTCAGATTACACAATATTAGCTATGTTAGCATGGACAATATTTCTTGATTATGATTGAAATCATTCTGATTTAAGATTTTGAGTCAACTCTTTAAATGGGATAGGATTAATATGGTCTGGTGTTTACATGCAACAACGAATTTAATTGAAACACCTGCATGACACGCGCAAAAGTGATGTTATACTATGCATTCCTCTTCCTTGTCAGATATTTTATCTCTCTTGGCCCGTGATCAGCTCCCTGTCCTGAAGATGGAGATCTATCGTCATCTGTGTAAAGTTCTCTAAGAGTTTGTATCAAAAACAAACTTTCCACAGTAGACCAGTTCACCTTAGAAGCCACCATCTTTGGTAAGTGGAGAACCATACGTCACTACGCATTTACATCAATACGGTGGGCATGTGCAGAAAGAACGCAGCCGGAAAATAATCAGGTTATATTATTGTTATTCAACCTATTTAAATTTTGTTCGGTATATTCTGATTGTGGTGTTTATACGGAGCATTTTTATTCTGTTTGGGCTTTTAAACCGATTATAATCGGAATATTAGGCTCCATGTAAATGCAGTTGCTGTGTCAGTTTGGGTCATTGTCAAAAACTCTTGCCATGGACTTGACCAGGAAACATGACAGACTATACGATGGTCCCCGACCAATCCTAGCTTTCAGGCTTTCACGACATGCATGGTGTTATTGGGTGGAGGTGCTTGGGTCAATGAAACAAGAATATAAACAATCAATGGCATCCGAAGAGGAGTGATACTGGCTGTCTTGTGTTTGGAAAAAAAAAAAAATCGAAGAAAAAAAATGTGACCTTTCCTTTGTGTCACAGTTCCATCTCGTAGCACCAACAACAACATTCCTCTACGCTTCGCCATGTATACAACGGAATTTCTCATAGAAGGCAAAAAAATCTCTAACATGGAAGTCGAGCGGGTGTCAGTTGTCATCCCTTATGATACACTACACAAGATAAGATGCCCCTGGTGCCCATTTTGAAGGCCTGTGTCTGTGTGGTCGGGCTACTTTTCGGGCTGATATTGTGTAGTCGGAATCCGGCATAAAGACGTGTTCTCATTACCATGATCCCTCGTTGTAAAAGACTCTTCAACGTCACACATACAGAAATGTTTTTTTTAAAATAGATAAATACACAATGTCAAGTTATAACTCATAATCTATGATTGACAGTATAGCACAGGGAGAAATGGACACATGCCACCAAACCTGCTGGTCAACATACAACAGATGCTGTAAAGAGGCAGCAGGTTTTCATTTGGGGAGGAACGTGTCTTACTTCTAAAGAACATTTTTGTCATTAACAATACAAACCTCTTGGAGGCAACTCTCATCAGTAGTGCTTTAAATAGCCTGAGGGAATACATTATTAGCACATGTGCCAAAAGCAGGAATAAGAACTTAGTATTCAACATTTTTTGTTCAAGTTTCAAGTCATTACTTAAACATGAAGCATCCTTAAGTCAATGATCATCTTCAACAGTGTCATCAACATTAAGTGTGCAGAACAGAGCTGCATTCATTGAATTGATTTCACTTGTAGAAGAATCCTGTTAGTGCCTCAATCACGTCATCACCATGGATACAAACTTTTAGTCAAATTAGCTTTAACTTTTACAAGTTTTCATGCTATGAGATAAAAAACACTTCCAATTTTAGTAATATTTACTCTTGTTGCAGCTTTAATTGGTCGCAAATGATCAATCTGCACTGCTTTTCTTCATTTTAGAAGGAATGATTCCTTGTTTTGTGTTTTGACTCAAAAGTAATTCAAAGATACAAATCAGCATAGTGTAGTCTGTAGAACAAAGAGAGGCGTACCTTAAAGGCATACTTGCGGCTGATGTGGTCCTCAGGGCCCACAGACGAAATGACATAGCTGGGCAAGGGAATACTGCCCAGTACCGATTCCTCTCTGCTATCTGGAGAGAGTGAAAGAGAGAGATGGCGGAAGGAATGGGAAGGGGGTGGGGGGGTGGAGTAGTGGATAATCAGGTCGAGAAAAGGAGCGAGAGAGATATGGAGGGAAGGAAAGAGCATGAGAATAAATATCACTCATCACCCACTAATTTCATCACTGCCTGCCACCGGTATCATAACACTCACACACACACCCATATGCCGTCATTCATACCGCGGTGTTGTGCCAAACAGTACACTCTGGTATCCCAGTGTCACAGAGCTACAGCTGGCTTGGTCCAACTGGCAGCCAGCCGCCTTTGCTCTGTGTCTGCCCCATCCGGCTTACATGCTGAGATCATAGTGAACACACACATACACATTTTTACATCTATGTTTGTAAGGACCCTCAGTGACATAATGCAGTCCTCAACCTTTCACCTTAACCTAAACCTGACATCTTAACTCTCAAAAAGCCCCGTGAAGAAGTGCAGAGAGCTTAAAATTCCCTCACTTTACAGAGGCATCCTTTCTCTTAAAGTCTTAAACTCAAACTGCTCCTCACAAAGACAGAAATAAAAACACAAACACATGTATGCAACCAGAGTATGTGCTATTTTGAATATTTCACACATCTATAAATAAATATCAAGAGTATCGAGAGTATTTGTTTTCCTCTGAACATTGTGACAGCGTGCTAGAATGTCTGTGTGTGTGCGCGCGCGTATGAGTGTGTACACAACAATTACTACTGTGTAAAATTTAGTAATGGTATGAAAATATGCGTGCACGGCATCTGCGTGTGTATGCATGCGTAAGTGTTTGGCTAAGAGGTGATAAGGTGGGACTGTGGATTAAAGGGGTAATGGGTTAAAAATAATTCAAGGACTTTTGGAGGAGACATTCCTTAACTGGTGGACGAGACGCTGAGGTCTTTTTATCGTCTGTCTCACTCACATGGACAAACATACACACACATACACACACTGAGCAGACCAGACTGTGACATGCGAAGTTTGATAACATCCAAACAGCACAAGAATGGTAAGTTTGATAACATCCAAACAGCACAAGAATGGTAGGATTCTGTCACTCCATTTTGTCTAAATTGAGGGTCTATAGATAGAGGGTGTCATATTTCTAAAGACTGTGAAGATCAATTTGTGATATTTGGCCACATAAATAATATTGACTTGGCTTGACAAACAGATCCTATTCTAGCTTCTTATCTCTAATTATTTTATGGTTATATTTATGACACTAAACTGAATATCTTTGGGTTGTGAACAAAACAAGACATTTAAGGTCATCATCTTAGGCTTTGGGAAATGATGACATTTCAAAGACCAAACAACTAATCGATTAATCAAGAAAATAATCATTAGTTGCAGCCCCACCCGCCACTCTTCTTAATTTATTCTTTATTTTATTTATGTTGCGTTTATTTATGTATTGCTGGCTAAAAAAATGTGTGAAATACCAGAATCATTCTTTGGAATTCAATGAATAAGTTTCTAATTTTGAAATGTGAACATCAGGCTGCTTCAACTCAGATATTTCTAGAAAAACACAAAAATACAAAAAACAAAAGACTCAAAAACAAGGACACGATCTCTATATAACTGACAGAAACCACCGATAAAATAAAGGGAATAATATAAAAAACAACAAATACAACGATGGGAGGTCTGATTGTTTGTGTAAGAACAAGAGATGAAGGCAGGGGATAAGTGATGCTGGAGACAGATCAAGCGTTTTCATGTTGAGAGGAGAAACCTTTGAACTGAGAGAGAAAGATGGCAAAAAGTGAGGAGAAGAAACGACAGAGAATTGATTTCATCCTCCTGTCGAGGCGAGGAGGCAGACGAGCGTGTCCCAAAAGGTTCGGTTAACAGTATGGAGATGAAAAAGAAAGGCGTGGAGAGGCAGATAAAGACAGCCAGAGGATGGAGACGGATGGTGAGGGAGGGATGTTGATAAGAAAACTGTGTGTGTATGTGTGTGTCCATATCTTTCCATGCAGTTGAGCTGTAACCCACTGAGAGACTGAATCACTGGCTCCTTTGTCAGCTGCAGTTCACTTCAAATCTACAATCATCTGAGTCTGATTCAAACTTCTGAACCTTGCCCAAACCTTTTTTTGCTAAAAGCAGTCATACTTTGAGTATAAATGTATACATTTTATCCTCCAAAGAAGGCTATTTCTTCTTGGGAGTGTGCATATTCCTACATTTTGAAGCCAAGCTGCCACACTTGGTTATGATCTCATTGGAAACCACTGGTTGTCATTCTACTCATGGTCCACTCACTAGCTAGCTCTGCTTTCAACAACATATCACAGAGATGCCATCTGCAAGTGTAGTTTGGTTCAGTTGTCATGGAGTTGGTTGAGTAGGGCTTTTCGACAACAATATGGAGTGGCCAGACAATGGGAAGCTTTTTCTCCAGGGGTCCCCTTTTGTAGACAACAATATTCTATTAATATTTGAAACCATGTCTATTCTTGACTGATCAGAACTTTTGTGATGGAAGACATTGATCTTAAAGACATGCCACAATGATAGTTAAAATGTTGTTTTGCAAGGAACATAAATATACTTTTATTCAATGCAAATAAGGAGCAACGCGTCTTTATTCCCATGTCTTATAGTTTATATTTTACGCATGTGACATAGGCCTATTTCTTTCACAACACTGTTGAGTTGCCACCCCAAAAGCTGAAGACATGCACATCCTCAACTACATGTCAGGGCTACAACAGCTACACTCAAAAACATGTTTTAGATAGAAGAGTTCAGATAAATATGTGCTAATAACTGTAGGATTACTCCACAGTGAATGGTAGCAAACTTTGTGTTCTCATGCACTTCATTTTTCAAACACCAGTGAGACAGCTGTAGAATACAATGCAGTCCAATACAATAATCTTTCAACAAATCCCACGTGTGAAGCTTGTAACATAGAGGTTTTGTTGAGACTTCCTAAAAGGTGTTGATGCAATGCAGTGGTAATTTTAAAGGCTTTGAAGGTGTTTAAAATTTAATTATATTGCAAGGTGTTTCTGTTATTTTGACCTTGCATGAATGAATGATTGTGATGGAGCGAAAAACACAAAGAGGCAGGAGGCAGAACAGGTAGTCAGTTTTCCAATGTTGACAGTACCAAGTGAAGACTCACCTTTGTAGTAAAAGAGACAGAAATCAGCCAGGACGAACCACTTCCTCTTCCAAAGACGCATCCCAGAACTGTCCTGCAGAAAGTAAAAGGGGTAAAGAGTAATGAATGAACGAATAATGAGATACCAAGTTGCACAGATTAGAGGAGATAACAAGAAAAAGTAGACAGATATCTTAAAGAGGACGAGCAGGGTGGTAATGAGAAAGATGAATGAGTGTTAGAGATCAGAAAAAATAGCGAGGGACAGTAGATACAGAAGTAATAAATGCAAAAGGAAGGTAGACATGTGCTGAGATAAAGCGAGTGAACAGCAAAGAGGAGGAGGAAGAGAGTGATCATTTGTCCTCGTTCACTGGCTCGCTGGGTCTGCCACGGCTGCTTTACTGCCCTCTCCGTCTTTTATGTTCTCTGGCTGAAAATGCTGCCATTTGAAGAGGAAAGGAGATACAGCAGGGATGAAGTCACCTCAAACACAGATATGTGCTTCTTTTTATGAAGCTACAACCATGTAATCCTGTGATATTGACGGTGTGTAACTATGTGTGTATAATGTGATTGAAGACGTGTGTCCCTGCCAGCATTTAAGTTTTTTTCTAATTAAAACATAATTGCACTGCAATAATAGACTGTATATGCATATGAGCGTCTGTGCCTGTGCATTTACCCATGTGTGCATTCCCGCCTGTGCCTGTGTGTATTGGTGAGTATGTGCCTCTGTGTGTGGTCATTAAAATATAATTGCTTTGCAGTAACATCACTCACTGTTTGTCTTGTACTGAGGCCAAGCGTTTTCCAGTGGGACGCTGCCAACTACAGATATTTTAAGTATAACTTCAAATACAAATAGAGTCTCCAGTAATAGCCTGTCTGTGATTAACAGCAGGTGCTCTATATTGCCAAACCACAAAATAAATAAATATATCAAGAAAAAAATAAAACTAGGCCATTGGAGGAACATTACAGGACGATGCTGTCTGGAACTCATCCCTGTAGTGGGATGAGAGAGACGTGAGGAGGCTGCTGTCTGTCAGTCATAACAGGAGGATGGTACTGTTTACAGTATGTGTTTGATAAATTCACAAACCAATCACCAGAATAATTGTTGGCAATGTATGTTTCTGCAAATCACAGATGTGTTAAAACTTTAGATGTCTTTATGTTGCAAAAAAAACATTCCATTTTATCTTGTTAACACTTGTTTAGGGTTAGGAAAACATCATGTTTTGGCTGAAAACAACTGGTTTTGTGGCCACAAACTAGGCTGGCTCCCGACTTCTTGTCAAAAATATCCAATGGTTTCACACTTACAAATGTTGAAACTCAAACTCTCAACTTTATCCTGGTGAATGGGCCTTCAATTCATGAACATTATATGGTAATAATGAGTTTCAGCTTCCATGACAAACATTATCTGACTAAATTATTTATAATGCATAGTTTAAAAAGGTATTTGAAGAACTATCCTGTTGATTTTAATGATATGAATTACTGTATGACTTAATTTAGAACTTATACTTTTCAATCATCAATTATTCAATCCACAGAAAATTAGAAAAGGAAAGTGAAGATATACATCAGAATTATAATAATCTGATCATGAAAATTATGTTTGCTCTTTCTTCTTGCTCGATTAAAAAAAGGCAGCATTTAATATTATGATTCACATTATTTGCTGTTTGTTTCAAGTGTATCTACCCAGGACTCATTGGAAAGTAGTAATGATACAAAGCGGATTATATTGGTGACATAAAAGAAGACAGAGTAAAAAGAAAAGTAGAAGTTTTGTTTTTATATTTTTTGACAAAACAAACAAAAAACATATGTGAAGAGTTTGGTTACACAGCTGGTTCTGTGCATTCTTCCACACTAGAGGTGACAATTTACTTCCTAAAAGCAAGTTCTTCTTCAACATGGCCTCAACCTGTCTTTGCCAGCTATTGGACTGACATAGAGCAGTGAATAGCAGACCTCTACAGCTTGCACTGTGGGTGGATATCTCTAAATTTGATTATACTGATATGCTATGACCATATTTCAGTAATCAGAAAATACGGTTTCCTGGAAAGTAGTCATTCAGATTCTTAATTTTATAATATGGCAGTAAATACAGTGAATACCACAGTGCAAACACAGTCAAAACACTGTCTTGTTTTGTATGTATGTTGGAGAGAGTGTGTTTCTCAGTGTGTGTGTGTGTGTGTGTGTGTGTGTGTGTGTGTGTGTGTGTGTGTGTGTGTGTTCTTACCTGTTTGTACAGCCATCCTCGGACCACCACAGGGACATTGGGATTCCTTTTAATGGCCTGCTCTCTCTTCCCAAAGCTGTGCACCTTGCCACTGGACCGGGAGCCCTGAAACAAACACAGAAAACTTTAATGAGATGTAAGTAAAAATTAAGCCCTCAGCGATGGCTATGAACAGCTGATAAAGTTACAAATGATGTCAACAATATCACTGTATCTAAAGAATATGGTTCATAAATGTACATGTGACTAAGAGATAACACTTTTGTCTCTTATCAATCAGCTGTTACATGTTTTATTGTCAGCTTGTTATTTAAGTAATAATTAATTTACTTTTCACTTCTAATTTGCTCATAAGCAAAGTTGTGCAGCTAAGTATTGAATCTCAACATTACAATTTGCAGTGACAAATTAGCTTGGTTAATGAACTACCTGAAAGCGACAAATAATAATGTCCAATATTTTAACCAGAACATTTATTCTCAGTAGCAGACTGTGGTTGAAAAGGCTGGGAAGAAAAGCGAGTTCAGCAGTGACTTATATTTGGAAACAGGCCGTCTGTGCCTCATCACACCATTCAGTCTTACTTACAAAATCACTGAAAGGACCTTCTCCCACACCATGATTATCTTTTTTCAGGTGCCTCTCTTTTTATGCTCCAGTTGTTACATAATTGCAGTCATTATATGAGCACAGCCAATTTTCCAGTAGACCTTGTTACAGTGTCAGCCATGGCTGCTGTGGCATTTGTCAAACACTGACAAAGCCTCAATAGACGAGAGGAGGTCAGAAAAGTGCTTGAGACCTGCAGGTCAGTGGTTCGACTGCCAGACAGACAACTGTTGAAAAGTCTAGGCAGCAAACCTGAACAGCTACCATCAAAGAGAGCAAGGCAATAACTCCAAATTGTTTCCGTGTCAGCAGTAACAGACTGGGAGCTGCTGTGTGTGTACACTGAAAGAGCACCTTTTCCTAGATTAAAAAAGTCAAGGGGTCGTTCTGTCCCCAAAATAGCCAGTGTATGTTAAATGTCTCCAACAACACTAAATCTCTTCATCTAATTCAAGTTCTTTGAGATTCACCTGCAATTTTCCTGCTGCTTCCATAGTTATGCTTGGGTTTCAGTGATATCAAAGACGTTATTAAAGTGTATATTCAAGCATTTGAAACTAATGTCAGATCATTGTTCCTAGAAGACAACTAAATCTCAGGAGAGCCTATCCAAGCACACATCAGATTACAACAGGGCTGGAAAACAATGATGTAAGCCCCAGTTGATCCTCCTGTTTCTAACACTCTCTGTGAATTGTGTAGGATTTGTGTATGTATTAAGCCAACATTTATTTAGTGAATGCACCACGTTAGCATAATAAATTAAAATAATAAAAGCCTTATGAAAGAACAAAGGGTTCTTGAGATAATGGAGTTGTTGCCTTAAAGCGATACTAAACTGGTAATTACAGGACACAAACACATTCATTTCTGTTGATATCAGAGCAGTAAAAGGAGGGGAAAAGACACAAGACCAGGACACAACGGAAAGGAAACATGTCTTCAAGTGAGGGGAGTAAAAGGCTTCTTTTCATTTTACTGTTATGCCAGCCCTTGTCATGCTTGTCATGATTTGATTATTGTCACTGAAAACATCTGAACCCCAAACAGAAAAAAAGCTAAGCAAACACAGCAAAACCATGCCAACTTCAAACAGAAAGGCTTGAATTTAAGTGACAGTCCTTTAATTGAAAAGTTCTGAACGACAAGTTGGAGAGATACGTGCATACAGATGGAATCAAACTACATCTCAGCTGACAATTGTTGAATTTAAACATTGGCGCAGATGGCACAATGGAAAATAGACCTGGAAATAAAATATTTACGTAAGTGTAACCCATTTATATATCACTATTATATATTCCAATTGTTTTAGTGATTAATCTGCTGATTATTTTTAGCGATTAATTAAGTAATTTGTCTTAAAGAGTGTAAAATAAAGAGTGAGAGTCAAAACAAAAATAGTTGAAATTATATTGTGAGGAACCAACTGAGCAGACTCACTAAATATGCCCAGCTGAGGTCCATTAGCTGTGTTTAACTCCTTGGTAGTATTTCCTACTGTTCCAGCCCATTAAGCTCTAATTCATCCAGCTGCATAAATGTACAACATCTGAGCCACTGACATCAATTCATATTTCACTGCACATATTAAAGAAATGCATCGATGCTGGTTGTCTCTCGCTCTCAAAAAATCACGACATTCTTGCACTATTGCTGTGTTTGTGTGTCCGCGACTGCTGTATAAGCCGGCAAACATACTTATACACTCTGCACATATTCATAAAATCTCATTTCACCATCCTCTACTCTGAAACCTGAGACTGTCCTCCCGGCACCGCACACACATGCACACATACATACACACAGACGCTTGTCACACTGTTATTATAATAAAAAATTGGTGTGACGGCTGCATCAGTGTGTCTATGGACTGGCAGCAGCACTGGGAGGCATCCGCAGCTGGAAAACAGCATACACACTTGCTAATTAGAGGAAGACTGGTTGGCCAAGCATGATGCAAAGACACAGAGCGGCTCCAACAATGTCACATCAGAGTCCCTTATCTATAAATATACAGTGTGTGAGTGTGCACGCGCATGTTTAATAGGTTTGTCTCTGCCTGTATGTGTGTGTACGATGCGGTGGTCTATTTTTAGGTTGAGGGTAATTCTGTGGAAAAGGCTGTGGTCCCTGCTGCAAAGAAGCGCTCTGTCTGGTAGGTGAGTGACTCAGGGTGCAGCAGAGCAGCTATTTGTTACATTAATGGCACACGATCAGACAACCTAAAAGCCCGGAGAGCCCAGTCTAAGACCTGGAGGTTGTCAGCTCAACTCCCCAGCCAGACAAGACTTATCTGGGAGGGTGAGCTAATTAAACAAGAGAGGTGATTTCCTTTCCCTTTAGAAATCTGGTTCAGGTGTACTTACACTAGGCACCTAATCCCAATCTGTTCAAGTGGATCTGATCAGTGGTTAACAGGAGCTGAGTGGAGTTGAACATGACAGCTCCAAAGAATGAATCTGAGTTTCTTTTAGTGCTAACAATTAATCAGAACGTACTATACAGCACTGACAGAATGTGATAGTTTGATTTATAACAGGATTTATTTCAAGTTTTCAAATGAGGCTTAATTCCTTTTTTCCGTCTTATATCAATGTAAATTGAATATCTTTAGAGATTTGACTGTTAGTCTGACAAAGCAAGTGATTTAAAGATGTCAACAGCAAATTTGAAATGTTTTTCCAGAAAAATAAACCAGATAACATGTAAAACATTGTGAAAATATGTTGTGTGTGTGTTTCATGAAGTCATAGTCACCTCATCACTCCACAAAGATCTGTTTCCATTCTCTTTTTGTGCAATGCTTGAACTTCTTTTTTTATTTTGAGCATATCCATTCAGTTTTGACAGGATAAAAACAAACTTAAACTGGCAATAGACACGTTTTCTACTTCAACATATCATTATAAAGTAAATGTTGATTGTACAGTGTAATGGATACAGAATCTTGAAACCATCACCTTTTACAATGGTCCCCTATAAACGTTGCTATCACTCTACAATTCAGTCTACAAAGCACACAGTCACCATGGAAAAGGAAGATTAACTGGTAATCCAATTCTATTATAGACTAAATGATTGAATGAACTCACTTTTTGTCCTGTGTTGTAGTTATTTGTGACTCTGGGGAAAACTGAAACGATCCAGTTGTCTTTGCAACAGTGGTGCCAACAACAATACCATTGTATTGGAGCATATAAGTGTGATGGGCATTTTTTTTACGAAAAGACTAAATGGTTAATTGAAAAATCTGTGTTTTATCTGATGTATCTCTGTTGAAGTCAGAGTAAACCAAAGTCATTAGGATTCATCCTCTCGTGAATATGAATGTCTCTAGGAAATTACATGAAAATCCATCTGATAGTTGCTGAGATATTTTCGTCTGTTTAAAGCGTTGGATCAGCCCAACAGCAATCCCACTAATATGGCTTTAAAACAACCGAACTCGAAAATTTCAAGGCTGGGTTCAGGAAAAGACAGTGATGAGCAAAGTAATATCCCTAAAGCAATGGATTTTCAAATGTGAGTGAGTCAAATGTGACTGTGTGAGTCTAAAACTTGGTGTTGCATGCTTAGGAAGCTGAAAAAAATATAAAACCTTAATAGCAGAAAGAGCAAAATTACATAAAGGATTACAGTTACAAGAATGTGTGTTTGTCAAACTGTACATCACTACATTAGGAGGTGTACCCCTAATGGCAATACTTGAGGGGAGTATCCTTTTCATTTCACTTTCAGCTAATACAGCAAATCAGAGAACTTTAAATGAAGAATCTTCCTTTAACCTATTACTGTCCAACCAAACAAGCTAATTGGTATGAGCTGGTTTTCATGGTCAAAGTGGTACTTGAATTTAAAGAGCAAGAAAAGCTATTCTCAAATATTGAGGCAGGGAACTGATGAGCCATATAAAGCTGCAAAAATTCATAACTGCAAACACAGAAATTACAGGAACTCCTAAATGACATTGACGACTTTGACAAATCCCAAAGAAGTTGTGCAGACTCGTTACGAACATAACATCACTAAATATGCATCCAGCGACAGAGAACACAAGTGCTCAAAGGAGAATTGTGACAGATTACTCGTGGGAGAAATCTGTCGCGTCGCTCCCTCTGATGTTTTGTCAGAGGCGGAATGGATATGACTTATTCAAAGTGTGGATTATTTCTTGACGGTGGTGTGCTATGCAAGGGGGACACGAATGACTCATCTTTCCAGTGAGACAACATTCCTTTGTTCAGAGTTTTTTTTTTTTGTCAGAATGAGGCTTCTGCACTATTTTCCTGCTGCTTGGTGGCAGGGGTGATGAGCCAGAGCACCTGGGAGGGCTGCAGGCCAGGAAAACACGGGGTGTGGAAATGGCGGCAGACCGTTTTGATGGATGCCCTGTCATCTATGTACCGCGCCCGATGACACATGTTCAATCTCAGTCCCGCGGCACCTGTTGATAGGGCAGGATGAGATTTCACGCCACTGTGAAGCTGTGTACGTGCATGCGTGCGAGTGAGTGAAAGGAGATGTAAGATATAGACTGAACGGGGGAAAAGTGATAGGAGGAAAGAGTCAAAATTGATAAATGATAATTAATAATTAAGCCAGAAAGAGAAGCTTCAGAATTCAATCTAGACATCTTTAAATTGCACAAAACTAGAACGCAAAGAACGTATCCTAAACAGGATCTTCATTTTGTAAGCTCATATTGGAATTTGTCAGCATTGCTTATGCTGACTCGATTCAACAAATTCCATAATTTAGGCGGCAACAGCACATTGCCTGAGCCGATGACAGCTTGAAGGGCAACCAGACAAGAGGAAATGAGATAAAAAGCGCAGGGTCCAAAACAAATTTAATTGTGTTTTGTTTTAGTGTTACTCTTCCCACATTTTTCCAACATCAGTATCTGATGATGTGTGTTGTATTCTAGAGTAGAGGTGAGCAGGAATATATGAACACCATTCTTATAACAGAATTTGGCACCTACAGTGTCAGTGTGACCAAAGAAATCCCAACTATATACAGATACAGTACAAGGACTGATTAAAAAGTAAAAGAGAGGAACAGAGATGGAGGATTTTCCTTTTTTCTGATGGTCTGTTAACCTTAAGCCAAATCTGCAGCCATGCTAGTGGCTATTAGTTTATTAGGATCCCTATTAGCTAATTCCATGATGTCAACAAGTCATCCTGGGGTCAGAAACAGCATTATCATTATATAATTTACTATAGAGTGCTGAAGGGATGATGTATTTATGTAGGCTAACCCAGAATTTAGCATCACCCTGGTTCCCTCAACAAAAAGTCTATGGCACCAAAAGTAAAAAGGAAACGTTTGGCTATAAACAAACTACACCATACTACATTGCTAACATCAGCATGCTAATGTAAACACAACAAAGATTGCTGTCATGTTTAAGTTTATCAGCTATACATTTTCTCATTTTTGTTTTGTGTTAGGACGCTAACATTTCCTAATAAGCACCAAACACAAAGTACCGCTAAGGCTAATGACAACACAACAGCAGAAGGTGAAAAGTTAAGAGATCTCAAAAGTGATTACGACACATTTTAAAAGGGACATGACTGTATGAACTGAATTTCATAGCCATCCAACAGTTTTTGAGATATTTTACTAAATGCCAAAAATGTCCTGATGGTGGCCATTGGGGACTAGTCAGAAGATCAAAAATCAAGTCATTAATTAATATCAATATAAAATTTCATGGAATCCATTAAATAGGTCCTCCTGACAGAACTAAAATTGCAATCCAACGGATCTACGAAGGCTAAAAGCGTAAGATATCATGACAGGTGATTTGATTTATAATTAGCCGTATTTTGCAAACATTTCAGAAAAGAGAGACTGGTCACGATAAAGTATAGAAGTTAATTTGATGCTGCAGTGGCAAAATGTCACTTGTTACATGAATAAATACTGAGTTCACTAATGAAATGTCAAAAACAATGCAGCCTTTAACGGTGAAACTGCCCTTCTGTAACCCTTCCTGCGCGACAGACAGGTAGGAGTCAATTTTAATTATTACAGTACCTGCCTGACTCTGAATCCTGCTTTAATAAAACTTAAACCACACAACTACCACCAACCCCTCCTCCTCTTTCTCCAATTAAGTCTCATTTTTCATTCCTGCAGGTCTGTCAAGGATCTTGGTGAACCACAGAAGACCTCTACACCCCCATTCATCATCATCCTCCATCCACACCTGGCATGAGCCGGCTAAACACTGTTGTTAAGCAAGTCAGTAAGGGTCGTGGCCATGAATAAGAGCAACGGCCCGACTACTATTGCTACTACTACTACTACTACTGCTACTACGGCTACTGCTACTACTACTGCTGCTGCTACTACTACTTTATTCATACATCATAGAACTCATCTCAACATGGAACACAACAATGAAGAGTTGGAAAAGATAGTTGGACATAAAGATGTAAGAAAACTGTGGTTGAACAAAAGCAAAATAAATCAACATTGTGTTCACATGCATATTTTGAGACATAAAGCTGCAGTCATAGCCTATAGGCTTATGTTTAAATTGCAAAGCCGAAGCGAATTGTATATTGTATAATATTGTGAGGACTAAATTCTCTCTTTCTATGCAAAATGTTTGGCCTTTGAACATACAGCTCTTGCTGTTATTTTCTATCTTACATCCAATTCAAATTTATTTAAAAAGCACATCTAAAACAACAGTTGGCCAAAGTGTTGAACAGTCAAAAATAGCAAAAAACAACACAATAAAACAGAAAGGCCATGAGAACAAGAAAGGCAACCCTCCCACTGAATCAAAAGCCAAGGACTAAAAAATGTGTTTTGAGACAGGATTTAAAAACAGGCAGTATAGAGGCCAACTTAACATGTAGAAGCAAGAGACAGGTTGGAGTTAGCCCACTCAATTATTTGTAGATAAACAATAAAATCTTGAAATCAATCCTAAAGCGTACAGGGAGCCGGTGAAGTGAAGTGAAGCCAGCGCGGGGGAAATGTGCTCTCGCTTTCATTTTTCTGTTAAAAGATGAGCTGCAGCATTTTGGACTAACTGCAAGCGTGAGATGGAGGCCTGGCTACCACCAACATAAAGGGCATTACAGTAGTCAAGTCGGGTGGCAATTAAAGCATGTATAACCCTTTCAAAATCACTAAATGATAAAAAGGACTTGACCTTAGATAAAAGCCTCAGCTGGAAAAAGCCAGATTTAATCACTGAGTTTATCTGTTTGTCAAAGTTAAAGTCTACATCACTCTATAAGACACAGATTGGTGCTTCTCACTCCTTGGAGGTTGAGGACATTAAACTTGTCCTGTTCTTGCAAGCATTGCAAACAACCTGAAACAGCTTTACAAACAAGGGTATCAAAAGACAGGTGCTTTTTGGACGCAAGGACATTTCATGGAACCAAAAAAGAGAGAGGTTAGACATGTACTCTGCATTGTAGTCAGTAATTCATTACCCAAAAATTACCAAGGCACACTGCTTTGCAAAAGTTAAAAAGCCCATTTATTGAAAAGTAGATGGTGTCACATATAGAGACACACCTGCAGGTTTAGATGTATCTTTGGCACGACAGGGTCATCCATACTAAACGTAATTGTCCTCAGCATGCCATGATGAGATTTAAAGACAACCGTAGCAGAATGACACTAAACCACACACACACATGCACAAAGACACACACAGAGACTAACCTTGGAGGCAGAGGTGCTGTCCACAGTGGACGAGGTGATGGCAGTGGAGGCCTCGCTGACGGTGGTGCTGGAGAGCTGCTCACCCGCTTGTTTAGACATCATGCGAGCACCCTGCGGCCTGGACAAGAACACACACAAAAAAAACAGGAAAAGGGTGAACACAAAAAAGGAAAACAAAGGAAAAAGAAATGAAAAGAGAAACAGATCTTGTGATCATTCAACTTTTAATGTGTGGCTCTAAATCTGTTTCCCTTTTTGTTTAACAATCATCCGTCATTGATCTGCATCAGTATTGTTAGAGGAATCTCAATCCGACCCCTATGACTGCTTAAAGGTGCTATTTGTATGAAAAATTGATTTTTGAGTTTCATTCCCAACTCGTCAAAAACTGACGCTTTGGGATGGCTGCCGACCCGTCCTATAATCCCAAAGCGTCTGTTTTTGACAAGTTGGAAATGAGACTCAAAAATCATTTTTTCTTCCAAATAGCACCATTAAACTTTTATTTTGTCATTTGGTTGATGTGGAATTACAATTTATTATCATCAATATTTCTAAAAGATTCCAGTAAAGTAAAGTAAGGATGTAAAATAAATAAGGCAATGAGGAGGGAAGGATGGATGAGATGTGCTTAAGTTTGAGGAGGAAGATTCCGAATAGCATATGTCTGTGTGTGTGTGTGTCTGTGTGTGTGTGTGTGTGTGTGTTTGTTTGTGTGCGTGCGTGCGTGCGTGCACACTCATGTAAAAGCCAGACAGCTAACATCTGACACTGAGACAGCTGAATGACCTGAAGACAGGGTGTCCTAAATTTTCTCTCCTCTCCTCTCCCCACCATTACACACCTTAGAGGGTTATGAATAAAGTCCTTTTTCTGTGTGTGTGTGTGTGTGTGTGTGTGTGTGTGTGTGTGTGTGTGTGTGTGTGTGTGTGTGTGTGTGTGTGCGTGTGCGTGTGTGTGTGCGCAAGAGAGAGAGAGTGTGTGAGTGATCTATTTTCCCTTTGTACCCTCAGGCCAGTGCAGACCTATTACCTTACATGACCGTCTCACAACAGGAAGCTGATAAATAGACGTACAAAGCAGGTTCACACAGGTTCAGCAGAAAAATAAAAGTGCACAGAGCAGCAGACTGTGTTATGTAACTGTGTACTTCAGGAAGATGAATTAGCACTGGTTCCTACTCCCAGTGTAAACTAGACAATACCGACACAAATGTGAGACTGGAGACATTATGTCACAGTCAAATAAAAGATTTTTTTCTATGCTTAAAAAAATTATTGTTGTGAATATATACTCTTGTTGGATATAATCTCAATTATGCTTTATGATGAGAAATGGAGTCTTTTCATGGCATTAAGCTTTTGTTCCCTCGAGAAGAGCGAAACTGAAAATATGGGTAAATAGAGGGAGGGCTGGCATGTGACGAGAGTCTGGGCTTAGACTCTGGAACATCACAGGGGAAAGCTAGGCAGACAGGAATTCCCAGAATTCCTCATCTGTACAGAGATTTACTAGAATGACCTCAAAATATGGCAGCATGTGAGTTGATCCACCTGAACAGCCTCATTGACAGTCAGCAGCTACCAGTTCAAGGTCTACTTCTTTCATACAATTTCAACTGGCTGGTGAAACAATGTCAGCAGCTGGTAAGTTTTCAGATTTTTTTTACTATGAATCCAATGATCCAGATCAGTAACAAAGTACAAATACTTTGTAACTGTACTTCAGTAGATTTTCAGGCATTTGTACTTTCCTTGAGTATTTATTTTTCTGACTTTGTACTTTTACTCCCTACATTTTTAAACAAATATCTGTACTTTCTTGCATTTTCAATACAGGCTTATTACTTTAGTTTTAATGCATTTGAGGGGAATCATGGATTATTTTTATTTTGCATTATTGCCTCCTTCCCAACATCACATGACTGATTTCAACCTATCTATAGTCTACCTATATCACGCACGGCAGACGTAGAGAGACGGAAACAGAGAGGGAGACTGGAATGGGGAGAAAAGGCGTGTTAGTGTCTCGTATCTGCAGAGACCCTGCAGCTCTCTGCCTGGATTTTCTTATTATGTCTCTTTGTTGCTGCACTCGGGACGCTTTACCAATCCAAAATGTCGCTATATGATGTCCTGGGAATGAGACACAACAATCAACTGTGTTCGTGGTGAGTTTACAAACAGCTCGGACAAATCCTACTGATTCTACCTCTAAGTTTAATAGACTTTAAATTAAATTAATACGACATGACGTTCAGTTAGCTTTGCACAGAAATGGCTGGTAGAAATGTCCTTCAGAGGGATACTTTTACTTTTATATTCTGATTACATTTCTGAGTACTTTATTACTTTTACTTGAGTAAAGAAGTTGAATCAGTACTTCTACTTTTACCAGAGGCTTTTTCTACACAAGTATCTGTACTTCAACTCGAGCAAAGTATACTTTTGCCACCTCTGTCGACACCCAAATGTCACCTTTTCAGAATCTAGTATAACAACCTTTTTACAGAATAACCACTATGTAATTTAATGTTATCCAACAGTTTAGGCCAAAAACAGATCTATAAACCTACCTCCTCCATGATAGAAAAAAAAGGACTGTGAATGAGTCTCGCAACAAAACAAACTATTCAGGGATCAACAAGTCATTTTCACACTTTTCTGAAAACATACAATAAATCATACTTTACTAAAAAGAACCATTAACACAGAAAAAGAAGAAAAACATGGCAGTTGAAGAAACGTGTTTTAAATATAATTTGTGATATTAAACACAGGTCTGAGTTGAGTATTGAAATGGTTCTGTTCGGGGTTTTGACTTCACTCTTTCACACTTGCACAGCTCACAGCGATATCCAACAGACTTCACATCAAACAGATTTGCTAACCTGCTACAATAAAATATTAACACATCTTCTCGACTGCAGTCTTTTCCACAGCTTATTAAGCTTTTGTTTTCGACACAGTCTTTAAAAAATTAACAGCAGCTCTCACTGGAGATCATGTTCTTATTTATTTTTTAGACAGGCAGTGCGTCTAGACAGTTGTGGATGGCTATCTTTTATCATTTGCCAAGGATAAAGGTACAGCATGACGCCTAAAGGATCATTACCAATTATTATCAGTACCCTCGCTACAGTCACACAATTTCAACAACTACACAGTATTGTTCATGTTAGTCAGTAAAACACAGTATTGTTCAAGTTGACTTTTTTGGATTTGGTCATTTTGATTTCATTTAAATCACTGATGTCACTGAAGCTTTAATCTCCGTTTGGGCAAATGTGCTGTTTACACCATCTGGCTATCACTATGAAATAGACAGTTGTCTCCCAGCAATATGTGAGGATTTTGACTGGTTGTTATATTTTGATGTGCATTGTGTGCAATGATCTTTAATCAGACTAAGGCTCAGATGTACACAGATCAAAATGACATGTAATACAACTGGATAAAAACAGGAATATGTCACAATACATAAACACAATTGGTCTTTTTTCTCCCAAAAAGTTACTGAAACAGAGACAAGATTAATCTCACAAAGTTGTTCGTTTGCTTCCGTCACTGCATCGTTATCAGTGACTTTTTTCGACAGTTTGTTATTATTTCAATGCAAAATTTTTGTGTTTGTGGGACGTTTGTCTTTGGTATGTTCTGCCCTTTGTATTACGTTTTGATTTATGCTGTGGCGATATCAAATTGCTGTTCATCTTTACATTTTTATTTTCCTCCCCTCATTTTCTTTGTGTCACCCTGAAAGACAAACATCACCTTTATGGAAGCTAATGAGGATCTAAACAAAGCTATGCTGCAATGATACAAGGTTACGGTCTATGACATCTAAGTATTACATCTAAAAGGTTGAATTTTTGTAGAATAGCTTTAACAAAAAAAAACAAAAAAAGACAGGACACACAAATCCCAACAAAACTTGACTGCCTGCTTGCTGGCTACACTCCTGAGTATCTGTTTTCACGATGACAGCCCCGTGATTGCTGCTGTCTCACTGTGGTGAGACAGATGAGACGTTCCACACTGGATGTTTTATTGTCAAAAGACTGACACCAGGCGGAGTGTGTGTGTAAATCTGTCTGATTACTTTCAGAAGGGAAAACACTGGCAGCGTAATGCATTCTTCCATCCAAGAATCCAACCTAATTACCTAGCACTATATTTTTCTCTTGACACACCCCTCAATCTTTTTCAAATAAATCCATATATTTTTAGTTCACACATTTGTGTGTCTTGAAGGCTTCCCTTCAATTCAGAACAGATCTTTCAGTGAACAAATTATGCTCCAATTCATTTGATTTAGAAATATTTTTTAGAATAAATCAAAAATATTCATCTCTTTTTACTTTATCTACTCCATCTTTGTCTCACTTTTTATCCTGTATGAGAAGATTTTGTTTTTCTCTTGCTGTATTCCTCCCCACATTTCTCTCTCTCTCTAATGCAAATCAACTGACTGAATGCACTCTCATCTTCCCTCCATATTACAGGCTGCACTATAACACACCAACACAGCCACCAGTTTCAGTACATTACCAACTTCTATCTAAAGATGCATAATGTAAGTCTCTCGAATGTGGTTGTGGGTGGGTTAGCTCTGTTTTCATTCTGCTGTCAAGAGAATTTCGTGCAAACATTTTAAAGGTCAGGAACTATAAAAATGTAAATTTGATGCATTTCATCAAAGTCAAATTAATGTATTCACTGGAAAGATTTTTTAAAAATGTAAAAAGAAAGTCCATTTTTTTTTCTCTCTCATAATTGGTATCAGGGACAGTCATCCTTCTTTGATGAAGAGCTAATGTTGCACATGGACAGGCAGTTGGCATTTGTGTATAATTTCCTTACCATAACATTATTCTTTATGTGTGACTTTTGGGGGAATTTGTTATTTTATTCAGCTTCTTGAGATGCCAGTTGCAAAGAGGCTGTTCAAAGGTAAAAGCGACAGAAGAGCAAGAGAAGAAAAAGAGTATTTTCTGACCTTGCTGAAAGAGAGAGGAAATCACCAGAGAGAGGAAAACAGCAGAGAGACGAAAGCAAGATGAAGTAAAAGACAGCCTTTTATATCTTCACAGAAGTATTCAAAAATCAGACAAATTGTACCATTAGTTTCTCTGCAGTGAGGTATACGACACTCTCCAATGTAAGGACACAGATTCCACAGGGAGTCTGTTAACTGACTTTCTATATAGGTTCAACTTCACTCAATTAAAAACCCAAAAGGGAGCTCCTGAGACCCAGTATTGAGAGCCTCTATTTGGCCAATGACTGCAGACTATAGCTCTTGACCTGAAGGGCTGGAGAAGGGTCTGACCTTCTCTTTTCAAGGAATGAATCCATATTCAACAATGCTCCTGGAGGTCCAAGAGAACACAACCCACTTATTTACTTCAAATGCCTGAAGAGGATGGGGTCAGTTGTGGTACTCTGTTTACTTCTATGCAGTAAACAGAGAGATTAAAGAGAGACTGAAACACAAAGAGTCTGAGAGAAAGAAAAGCAGGAGAGACAATGACAGAAAAAAAGGCAGAGCTATCTGAAAGGGCACAGAGAGAGCAGTCTACTTGCCGGTTTTAAAACTGTTCAGGCAACTTAAGGATTCTCATCAAGTCAACAAATCAAATGGACTGAACTAATTTAATTGAGTGGCCAAGGAGAAAAAGAGAAATAAGGGTAAGATGAGGAGATTGAGTAATTCTAGAGAGACCACATGAAAGGAGACCGTCACACTCCACTGAGCATGTCGCTCCATCAGTATGGTGTCCATACTCTAGCTGTTCAAGCTTTAATCTCATGTGGTGATGATTTCATATTATTGTATTCTATTATTTTTATATTTAATATGACTTTGTTGTCTGTCTATGGTGTGCATCTGTCACTTTAAATGCACTAAACATCAATTTGTTTAAAGCGTTGGCAGCCGTATTTGGATTAAATGGGCACATTGCCAACACCAATGTCAGGAGTCTAACCTTAGACCTCTCAAAATCATTTTTGCTTTTTTTACAGTCTCTTCCTGTCTATTGATATGGGTTTTTTTTTATTCAACTTCACATGTTGTTATTTATTCTTTGTGTATGGACTGGGAGAGGATTTGAAACTGTTGACAACATCAGGGTTGGGCTGATGAGCGGTGCCATGTCCATCATCGATGGCCATCGACTACTGAGCCCTGACCATCGTAACATCATTATTTAAAAGGCGCTCCACTGGCAAAGTGATGTGTCCCCTCTGAGTTGCTGTAAGATAGAGTTGTTGTGAAAATGAAAAGAAGTTTGTTGCTGGTCAGTGCATTAATGCTATGTCTCCATGTCATCGTCCATCATGATGTTTCTCTGTGGACATCATCATCATATGCCAATTCTTCAGACAGCGCCCTACCCTAACTGCCATTACATTTACCATTTTTTGTCTACCCTACAGATAACTTTCCATCAATTTAATTTCTTATAACAGTACCACATGTGCTGTTAATGCCAAGTGAAGTCCATGTAGTAACATATGTCCAAACACAATCACCAATGAGAGTTCATGTAATCATTTTGTACACGGAGACCTCCGATTTCTTGTAACATTAATTCCTGAGCTTTCTGTTACATTATAAGACATCGTTCAATCATTCAACACACAATACACTGGCACTCTGGGAGTTTCCAAATACTGTTAGCTACTAAGCAGTTCAAGTGGAGCAGCTTTGATTTTAGTGCTTTGCTCAAGGGCATGCTGATTGTAGTAGCCGAGGGGGCAAAAGCTTTATTCAGTTCATCTCCCTGCCAAGATTTTTTCAGCTGGTCTTATTATTCAAACTATCAAACATCCCGTTATCACTCAACAATTCTGACCTTTGACCTCTGATCCACATAAATTAAGCCCAATGTAAACTGGGTGCATGATGGTTTTACTGATTTTATCTACTGTATGTCAACATGTCACACATGGTAGCATTTATTGGCATGTGCTGTCATTGATTATTCTGATCAGAAATCAACAACATCTTGAAGATTCAGACAGGCAACAGCCGTCTGTTATTCCGCTGGAAAATCAGAATTAAGGGCGTCAACAAAGCGATGATGAACAAAATGAATCATGCACATAATTAATATCAAATGAAACATGCTACTCTTTGAGCTTGGTTGCTTCTGTTGAAGAGACAATGTGAGCAGTGAAGCATGTTTTGTTCCCACAGAAAGTGTTCCCCCTCCAGCTGTTGACTGCACACAGACAAATGACACCACCCCTTTCTTTAGAACGTGTTACTGTATGTAAAACGTACACACACGTTCCTTTAATTTTAAAGGGTCACTCCGCTGATTTTACACTTTATAGTAGTTTCCTCATCACAAAGAGTACTACTAAGCTTGTGAGAGCTTTTATATAATATCTTCTGAAGCTCTATCAAATTCAAAAAAATTAACTTTGATGATTTTATCAGAGTTATCTCAGTTTGGGCTTGAGGCTTACAACTTTTAAGGGGGTGTAATGAAAGATGCTATTGAGTTGTCATCCTTTAGTGAAGTGTCATTAAAAGGGTACTCCAATGATTTAGTACTAGTCTTCTATACAGTTTGGAGAATCACAGTAGACAGATTAATATAAAATTGTGAAAATCAAAGAGCAGAGGAATCAATTTTAGTCTGTGTAGCTTCAAAAACACTGGATCCTACAATTCCCACAACGCAACTCAATAGTCTTTTCATTACACCACCTTGAAAACCTACAGTAGTTTGACTGTGCGTTCATGGGCTGTCAGAATTATTGGAAACACGTTTTTCCGACTGTGAATATTCACATAAATGCCTCTTAAGTCGGAACAACAACTCAGAAAAGTCTGAGAAATTTTGGCACATGAATTGCCGAGTTGAGCATGACGCTGGAACAACAAAAGTAAACATTGGGTAGATAACGTTTTCCAACGTCATGTATCGTAGAGTCATTGTATGATTTCCTTTGCTCTTCCTTGTCACTCCATACTGTAAACAGCAGTCAACGTGTTGTTTAAACATTCACTAAAATGCGAAACAATTTCTTTTCGGCGTCGATTTGAGGAACACGCGAATGCAGCGTGTAATACAAATTTGGAGTGGTGTGCTTTCAAAGCTTGATCTATACTAAAGACTAAAAATCTTGATATTTCAGCCTTTGCTGCCTCAATTTTGACATTTTTTTTAATTAATCTGTCCCTGAACTTTATGATGTGCAATACTGAATCACTGTATTGAGTACCCCTCTAACAACACTTCACTGAAAGATGGATTTTGACAAATAAAAGAAAGTGATGCAGGAATGGAGCCTAATCTGGCAATCACTTCAGAGAAATCAACTCATCTACCCAAAATGCACTGGGCTGCTGTTTCACCCCCAACCCAAAGACAATCCTTTGAAGTGACTTCAAAAGCTAGAAGCTTCAAAATAAACTGTGCAAGCCTCATCCTCACAGCCCATCATTAAACAAAATGCATGGAAACATGGGACCAAATATCACTAATGAAGACTCAAAAGCACAAACACAATGTTCAGCTTTTGTGAAATCTTTCAGTGAATGCAAATATGCCATTTTACTTCTGCCCTTTCTGGGAATATTCATTGTTCTAGTCTATTTCTGATGTGACAAATGACTATGTGGAGAAGGAAAAAAAGGAGGCAAATAATAGTCAAGGGCACAAGATGAGCACTTACCAACCCAGCGAGAGTATGACAGGGCAGGAACAGGCAGATCTAAAGAATATTGCATAGTAATCTCACTCAGTGAATTGGTCATGAGTCAACAGTGAAACTACAGTCTGGGTTGGAGGGCATTATTGGCTGCACATCAGCAGGAAGGCAGTTCGCCTCCACTTTTCATGTCTGTGGGAGGAAGAAGCGGTCATGTTGTGAACAAAGAGACCACGCAGGAGATTTAATCAAACAGGGAATGTAATTGTCAGAAGGAATCTGACATTTTACAACAAGACTTTTCCTGTATTATAATGATACCTCTCGCCTGAACATGAGAAAAAGTCACTTAAGAGACTCAAAAACTTGGCAAACTCCTACAACCAAAGCTACACATAAAAAACACATACAGCTGCAATGAAATATGTCAAAAATCAACAGCGCTGGCAGCCCACACAGGCACAGCTGACATTTAAATACTGCCAGACTCCCCCCACACAGCTCGAGTGCTGCACACCAAAATATTCAGAAATGTTGCACTAAATTATCTGAGAGAAAAACACAGGTACTCTGTCCTCAAACAGAGAATGGAGATCATTATTTCAGCAATGACACATTGTTAAACCAAATATCCCCTCAACTGTTTGACGAAACTAAACAAAAACTTTCCTCTAAATATATTGGTAAGAACAGCCCATGTCCCAATTTTTAAAGGAATATTACTAACAGTTCTCCAAAAATAATCCACTCCTGCATCTCCAGCTTTAAATTCCCTGAAACTTCTATATAAACAAATCATTCAGCGTGATCGTCCTCCATGATGGTAATAGAGCTAAATTGTCTTATGCCTGTAACTTTGCTTCTGAGTTTTGAGCGTAAGGAAAAAGTTCATATTCAGTTAATTTAGTGGAATACGCTTTTTTGTTAGTTGAGTGAGATGACAAGATACCAGTCTCATATCTGTGTATGGAGTATGTAGCTCTATGGAGCTGAATAAAAAAATTAAAAAATGTACAATTACAGGCATCATAAAAGTAGACTTTACACATTAGATTGTTCAGGCATGCCTCTACCACTGAGTGTATGTCATAAGCATGGCCATTTGGACAGATAATGGCTACCAGTTTGCCTCTGCTTCTAATCTTCATGCTAAACTAGGATAAACACTTCCTGACCAACATATCCTAACTCCAAACTCGTCACATTCGGCAGCTTTGTCAGTGGCCTTAAGCTTTAAACTATGACACTCTACCTACCCCTCTAGTGTCAGTTTTGCACTTGAGTGGCTCCGCGGTCAATTTAGCACTAATACCTTACATGCAACATCTGGTTAAACTTTCAAAATAAAGGCTCTGTGGTTGAGTTAGCAACAATACGTAAAATACAACTTTTGGTTAGACTTTCAAAATAAAGCTGGCTAACAGATTGCATATTATGACATTTTGTACATTTTGGAATGATATTTATGATGTCACCGATTGCAGTTTGGAAAAAAAACCAATTTGGTTACTATTAGTAAAAAATAATCCTAGGTTAGGATTATGAAAAGATCATACTTTGGGTTAAATAACTAACGTAACTTACATCAGTGGCGTAGTATAGGTGACGTCACGTAGGTAAGACGAGGCACCAGCAAAGAAAGCATATAACAATTCTTCTTAAAATCATGAACTACATATTTAAGGTTTTGTTATACTAGGAAATACATTTGTTCATTAAGTGTTGTACCCATTGTGTGCTTATAAGAAAAACAGCAACTAAATTGATCAAGTTTAAACTGACTGAGTTTTGAATATTCAAAATGTGAGAAAATCAATGAGACACTCTTTGCCAAATCACACATACCATCTACAACTGTTTCCCTCTGTTTCAATTCCACACTGCTGCTATGGCAACAGTCAACCAAAGCATTGCCATGCTGCACCCCTGGCAAAGCACCATGTGTGCACTCATCACATTGCTGGCGTAGCTTCTCTTAAATCACCAGATCCCATATCAATGAGCAGGGGCAGGGTCAGAGACAAAAAAAACAATGTGGACAACCAGAGAGAGAACAGAAAAAGCTTCTGGAGAACATGAAGCGGAACAGAGGGGAATAACAGTGAGGAAGAATTGAGAGAAACAAATGTGACAAAAGGCAAGATTTTTTGTTCATCTCCATGCTTGATCTGTTCCAGCAAAACTAACCCTTTTTGACCTGCGCAGTTCCAGTGACAGGTTTGCATTTGATTCCAGAGACATAGTAAAAGACAGTTAAATAGGTGTCTTCTAAAAGATTTTGCTCTAAAATTGGTCTTGAAATCTAGACTAGAGCATGACAAACATGAGACAAGAGATGTGTGTTATGCTCTGCAACAAAGTTGAGCAGGAAATTCTGAAATTCAGGAAAGTTTGGTTAAAATTCTATATTTGGCTGTCAAGAAAAGAAAAAAAAGGACATTTCATCAAACTGTCCAGGAAACGCAACTTTTAAATTCCACTAGTATTCATGAAATAAACATTCAGACAGACGCAGTGCAAAACAGACTTAGACACACTTCAGATGCAGACAGATACTGAGACCCCGACAGCAGCAGCCAAGGAAGTTATTCCATTTCTCCTGCTGCCAAACTAAGAGCTGATAAGGTACTCCTAGGAGCTGTAAAGTCCTGACACTTTAGCCACTTTAATCGGTGATAACCCCTGGTGAGCAGGCCCGCTGACGCCAGCCTCCATACACACACATACAAGCCGCACCCCGCTGTAAATAACGCTCTCAGATTTAGTTTCAACTCTGCTTTGATGGCTTGTGAGCCGATGCCTCCATCAAAGTTGTAACTGACATCAAATGAAAAAAAAAAAGCCTGGCTGATGCAGCTGGAGCCGGAGGTGACAGATATATTAGAGCGTGAGCCCCAGTAAACTCCACAACTTGTGTGCCAGCATGTGGTATCGAAAGGGTGGCAGCAATCTAAAGGTTAGCTCTGCTCCAGCTGAAAGCCTCAGTGGTCGGCTGTCAAAGGTATGAATGTGTGTCGAAATATATTAATGTGAAGCAAGGTGATGCTGAAAAAGAGCAGCTCAGGAGGGTAAAAACTTCATCCTTGGATGAATTTCAAAGTTTACAAAAGAGCTTTAGCCTAAGTGAAAGCCTTGAGTGCTTCATGCAGCCTCATGGAAGCTTTAAATAGGAGCACAGAGATATTTGGAGAGTGCCTGGGGCAGCAGCTGAAATCGTTTTTCTTGTATTGTTTGCAGTGGTGTGAAGGTAATTGGAATATTAGGGTTCACAGCTAACAGACGCAGGGTTTATAATCCTAGCCTCCCATATACATTAATGGTAATTACATGACCTTTGTTTTAAACGGTACATAGTAATTAGATGAAAGGCACTTCATGACTATTTACAACCAAACATGTAACCCATAATACTACTGTTATGAACAACACAGGCAAGGATTATTACTTCACCAGAAATGGAAATTTTTATGGTGAGGGGCAAAAAAAGTATTAAACTAAAGCCCTATAGCAATAACACACAAGGTCATTGGATTTAATGATTATTGGCACTGACGTGTTGTGATTAAAAGAACTAGCCCCTAGCAATCCCACTCTTATTTAACTGAATTAAAGGCCCCAAATATATTGGATACTGAAATGCTTGAAATCCTCACTCTGTTGACTCAAATGCAAAAGTTTGACCAACAGTCTTACGACCTTGTTTCAAAAAAAGTTGGTCAGCTGTGAAAAAAGTGAATAAAAACGCAAAAATGCAAATGAACTATATTTACTGATAGCAGTTTTATGAAGTGCTCCTGAGCCCATGCAGTAATATCCTTTATACAATCAGGTGTTTCACAAAGTGTTGAACCTCGCCCCATCATTGCCAGTGAAGACTGAGCCTTTCGGGGACGCCCCTTTCATACCCGTTCATGATAATATCATCTGCTACCGAAGAGCCTTTTTACCCGTTTACCTGTTGAATGTTCCAAACAGGTGTTTTTGGAGCATTCCACAACTTAACTTTTGTTGCTCCTGTCCAAACTGCTTTGAAACATGTTGCTGGCATCAAATTCAGAATAAGCAAATATTTACAAATAAAAATCAAGTTAATAAGGTAAAACCTTAAATATGTTGATTCTGTACTATTTTTAATTCAGTATATGTATAAAAGGTTTAGCAAATGATCACGTTCTGTTTATTAATGTTTTTCACAGCATCTCAATGTTTTTGAATCAGTTATATTCATAAAATAGAACCCAAATTAAAATTTCATCCTCAAGACATAATGTAGTTTGCAATATTGTGGAAACAACCTTATTTGCTTTCTTGCAGAGAGTAAGATTAGATGGGGGGGATACAGCTAGCCTGGCTCACTCCAAAGTTGCAAAATCTGCCTAAAAGGACCTTTGAAGATCTTATTAAGCTTAAGATAACTATCTTGTTTGTGAAATCTGTCAACAAACACAAAATAACAAAACAACATTTGTGGTTCAGAGTAGTCTAATTATTTCTTGATGAACACTAAATCCATCCACCTCGAACTTCAGAATTGTTGTTTGCCAACCTTATGGTCACACTCAAGGAAGTAAGTATACCTTGCTGTATCTCAGCATGTAGCTGTAACTTTGTGCCCTTAAAGCACAAATTAGTGTTTTGACATTTCTGTTTGTGGATGGACAAAACAAATGAGATACGTGTTAATAAGTGAGCTTTAGAGGTTTTGGTTGGCATATCTGAACATTGGAGTGAGCCAGGTTAGCTGTATTTAAGTTAGTTAGTTTTTGCACCGATTTGGAAATACTGTAACTATGCCATTGAGGTTTACAGTATATGACACAAATGTTGCAGATAAAAAAAAACAAGCAAAAAGAAGTATCTTATATGAATAAAAAATGTCCACATCATGGGAAATGATCTGAAGATTCTTTTAAAACCAAGAGAACTTCATAACAGGCCTGAGTGCTATTCTGATGTCAGCCCAAACTTTTAGTTAAAAAAAAGCACACATTCTTAAAAATGTATCTCAAGACAGTTCAGCATCTTCATTCAACATCTTTGAATGTTTGAATTCTAAATATAGAATAAATACTGTATACTGGGATTAGATAGCTCTCTATTTTCTTTGGGCTCTTTTTTCATGAAGCTTCTTTGGTCAGTATTCATGTGTGGGTTCAACTAGTCTTCCAAAGCCATTATGCATTTCCCTTGAGAATGTTCTTTATTGTAATAATTAAGTTGGTACTTCGATGCTGCCGATGGTACTCAGCTGTGCTTTGCATAATCACAGCGTAGAATGTCCTCGAGTATGTCACTGCAATATTACGCTGAGGTACAAAGTAATGCAAGTGCACATCCTACATGAAAGCACTGGTTCCTTCTGTCCTGTGCATAATTCACTATCTGTTTTCATAACCATACATTTACGCACATCGACTGAAGTGCTTTGTGTGTGTTGCACTGACACATTATTATAGCAGCTTGGACAGGCCTGCTTCACGCCTACACAGCTGCTAATAAGACAGATCCATCAGAACATAGCAAGGAAAAATGTAACCTGGTCCCTCCTCGTCTAGAATACAGACTGACTAAAACAGGAGAGAGAGCGAGAGAGAGAGAGAGAGAGAATGAGGGGGAGTGGGTGAAGAAGATGTTAAGAAAATGAAAGAAAAGCAAGAAAGGGGGTAGAGTGATGAGACAAAGTGCAGAGGCATACGAAGAACCAATGACATACTAAAAAGAGTCAGACTGAGAAAGATGAGGAAGTTCAGCAACCAACTACTGTAGATAGAGGATATAGAGGGATATAAAAGGCATAATGACACAAGGAGGTGTGCATCTGTGGTCAGTGCCAGACGAGGGTGGGTGAGAAAAATGCATTACCTGCCATGAGAACAATAATCGTCACTGGGTGAGACTTTAAATGCTAAAAATAAAAAATGTGTGCTAGAATTGCTTCTCAGGCAGGCAAGTAGAATGGATTTTGCAACAAAAATCTGATGATTACATCTGAGCATTTATTTATATATATATATATATGTGTCATTTGTTATGTTTGTCTTTAATACTAGTTGCTTCCATCTTTAATACATTCTGTGGAGAGACGAGTTTACTTTTGTTACTCAAGTATCACATACATCAAAATGAAAACACTGAATTCCTCTGAACTAACTTGAGTTGAGTGAAAATAATGTATTTAAAAGTAATACAAAAGGGGAAGACAAGCAAGATGCAGGTGTGAAGAAAGATTAGAGATAGAGGTGCGTAAAGGGGGTAAAGGAAAAAGACAGGATTAAATAAAATAGAAGGAATAAAGGGGGAATAGAGGCTAAAACAAGCACAGTTCATGACAGAAAATATGAAGAAAAGATAAAGAAAAGAAAAGTGATTGGACTGGATGGGTGGAAACGGAGAGAACAGGAAATGGAAAATAATGAGATGGTTATAGAAATGGAAAAATTAAAAGAGAAAATAGGTTGGTTGCTAGAAATGGAGTCTGTGCAGTCGAACTTCATTAAATTTTAATGTGTTTCTTCATTTGATTAGCAGCTACGAAAGCTCTATTAATTGTTCTTCACTGAATTAGCCACATTTGTACAAGAAAAATGTTAATTGCCATAACCTTGAATGTAAGGGTTGTCTGTCACTATATGTCAGCTCTGTGATTAATTGGCAACCTGTCCAGGGTGAACCCTGCCTGTCGCACAACATCAGCTCAGCTGGGATTAGCCTCAGCCCCCGTAAGCTTATGTACAGATGCTATTGTGAGCCAAAAAATGTATCTTGTGTCTATGTTGACACGTTCATTTAACAATTTCCTGAGAACCATTCAAGACAATAAAAGCAACAAGACAGTGTCTTCTACTGCTACAAGTAAACAAGTGAATTTTCTTTATATAGTGCCAAATCACAACAAAAGTTATCTCATGACACTTTTTAATAAGACCAGGTCCAAACCAACAAATACGAAAATTCAAGCCAGGACTAGCTAACAAAATCCCATCAAGATCACAAATTTAGATGTGGGAGGTATGAGAACGATATTAACGATTGTTTTAGATGATGCCTGTTGTTTACATTATAAACAAACATAACAGCAAAAATTTTAAATCATTAGTGGGTTCAAAATGGGTAAAAAGAAGCAAAAAATGAAGTGAAATAACCTCATCGATCCTCATCAATATTAACATTTGTCCAAATAGCAAATAGCAAAAAAAAACATAACTTGTGAATACTAATGATCGAGACTCAAATCTGAGGAGTATCGAACACATTCACTCCACTAATTTGACTTGATTTGACGATTCAGTAATTCTATAGAAGGGAAATATCTGTCTGGGGCTGAGAGAGGCCTTAAATTCAAAGCCAAGGTCAACAGCACTGATCTCAGGTCAAGGCGAAGGCCTCAGCTTCACAGTCTCCCACTTATTGAGCTGTGGGGTCTCACATGCAGACAGGAGTGCAAGGAAAAGTTGAAGGAGAGACCAACATGAAAACCTGCTCTGGCGCTCTTGAAAGAAGAGCTATTTTATCAATGTATGTACCTGTACATATTTTAAAGGTCCTGCACACCCACGCAGACGTTTTTTAAGGTCACCAATCTCCGTACACACAAAGACACAAAGTTGTCCCACGTCTGCACGTACCATGCACGTTTAATCGGACAAAATATGGGAAAACAATTATGTTAAGCTTTATTTATTCAGGAAATCTAGTTGACATCAATATTTATTATGTCTGAGAGCAAATTACATATACACAAGATCACAGCAAGAAAAGGCAGTCACGCAAAACAATCATCACACACACAGAGACACTGATTACAACAATTATTATCATTACCAAAGTATAAGGAAGCAAAACTTCCTGATAGGTATAACGAATGAGTGTTTCTAAGTTTAGTTTGTTTAGTAATTCATTTCAGTAGTCAGATGGATAGCTCTGGAAACCTGTGATTTATAGTTTATAGTTAGCAGCATGAGAATATAGGATGTCTCCTTTTGAATTTTTACTTATGAGTGTGGCGTTCAATTTGAGTTATGTATGAATCTGCTCACCAACCAAATTCCTCAGTCTATATCACACTATGCTGTTACCCACTCTGAGGACATGGGTCCATGTAGGTTTATCAATTTTTTTGAGCACTTGTGAAATGTATATATATTTTTTGTCTTTTATCAAGTTGTTCTATGACACAACAAAACCAAACCAATGGCATTCAAGACAATATAGTCAATATACAAATCAGAAATGGAGACTCAGAAAGGTGGAAAAACAACAAAACACAAGGTTCCTCATATTGATCCTTGTGGGACCCCTTTGTCAGCATTGTGGGGCTTGATTTTAAAGGGTTGCAGGCTAAGAATAGTTTCAATTCTACAAAACAAACATGCAAGCTAAAGGTCATATTGAACAAGCAGAAAAGGTTGAAGTAGGTGCTGAATAAAAATATCTCTTTACCTTAACTTTATTATGATTGTGAATCAATAATTTTAAAAGTTTTGTAAGGTCCAAAATTTGTTTATCTCTGCGTAAGAATTCTGACAGCTGGTTCCAGCTTCTAACAAGGTTTGTCAGCCAATAGTATAACGCCATGGGTATCACGTTGTCTGTTTCTCGTCAGCGATCAACAGTCTTGGTAGATGCCAGTTTGTGGGAAAAAAAAGAAAGAAAAAGAATGTCTGAGTTCTACAGTACGCACCCAGCATACTTACTGCCCTAATGTTAGCTAGCTACCGTTGACCCAAACAAAGCAATTATCCTACTATGACTATGAAGATGCAGGGTTCAAATGCAAAATCTGGGGGGTCACAGGAAATTACACCATTACGTTACTGTTATTTTCTTATCATAGAAACATTTCAACCACACCATGATGACTGGCTGACCCATCCCATGTCCTCCACTCTCAGTTCAAGCTTTTACCATCGGGCAGACAATTAAAGGTACCAAAATGTCAAATCAATCGTTTTAAAAACTAATTTGTGCCTTCCTCCATTAAAATCCTAAATGGTAAGACAAAGCCTGAGCCTTACACATATGTCAACAATTTGCTGTTTTTATAGTTTAATACTTCTGTGCAATGCTTCTGTACAGCTCAATGATGATTTGTGAAATACTGATCCAGAGTGCAATGTTGTGTAAAGTCATTCAATATTTTGTTGCTTTGTTTGCTCGTCACATCTATTTTTATTGGCACTTTCATGTACAACACTATCGTATCTTACATTCCTCGTGCAATGACAGTCATATGTTCACTAGCACCATGACTGCTGCAAAGGAATGAATTCAATTTTATCTTTTGAACATTTTATGCATTTGCCAAATGTTTTCTGCAAGCATTCAAAACATCCAAATTCCACTTCACCTCCCAAGGCTATATGCAGGTATATTTGAATAGCTGACAGAAATGGAAGTAGGCCTGGAACAGACAGAGCCCCAGTCTCATTCTAGTCAGTCAACTACAGCAGTTAAATAAATAACTCAAAATATGGGAACGCTGTGAAACATATATCTGCATTTCAGTTATATTCCAGCCAAACTGGTTTGCTTGAAAGTGCCAGGAGCATGATTTTGAGTTATATTTCTCAAGTCTCAAACCCCTGAACACGTCAACATCTCTGTGCAAAAGTTCCTAAAAAGCAGCACAATGCTTGAGGTTTTATCTCGTCTGTTTTTCAACTGTAGTAGAGGTGGATTTTTTTGTACTCACGCTGCAAGAAATGTTTTTAAAAATCCACCTGTCTTTTGGATCTACATCACAATTTGGGGCAGCAAGAGAAAATAGCTTCCCTTCTTGTAACAGAGACCTAAGAGACTCTCTATTGTGGTGAAAGTCTGGTGTCGAGTTTAGTCACTGGCAGGACATCTTTGCCCAAACAAAGCCCTTAGAGTGCAATACAACCTGCCTCTTAAACAGACGTGAGTAAGCACTCTGACTTGTTTATTCCAGAGGGACCTGCACTCACCAGGTCTCTTAAAGTGATAAAGCATCATGGACTGGCAAACGAAGGTAAACATCAATGTGCTCAGTTAACTGATGTTAGTCAATATTGTATACAACCTTCAGGGAGATGGATTTAACTCTGGCATAGAGCCAAAGTTCCTAAAAAGCTCTCCAAGTGAATCACACAAAGACCCCCAAGTTTAGGATAAAAGGAATGGTTTATAGTTCGAAATATACTTGTCTGCCTTCTTGTTGAGAAATGGATGAAAGATATGACGCTATGAATCTGACTAACAACACCTCTAAAGCTCAGGCATGAACACTATATTTAATCAATACAAAAAAAGGTGGAACACAGAGGAGTTGTGATTTTCCAGGTTATATTGGGATAACTTTTTCTTGGCCAGGAGTAGTATCTCCTTGGAGTGAAGACGTCACCCTAAAGTTTGTCCGCTGCCTCCTGTCTTTATGCTAAGCTAAGCTAACCACCTGCTGGCTGTAGCTTCATGTTTGACTGGCAGATTTGTGAGTGGCAATGGTCTTTCATCTAACTGCCAGCGAGGAAGAGAAAGAGAAAGAGAAAGAGAAAGAGAAAGAGAAAGAGAAAGAGAAAGAGAAGATGCACTTTCCAGCTCCAATGGTCCGAACAGGAAGAGAGAGCAACATTTTACTGACTCCTGCTTCGACATCACCAGACAGTGGTCTGCACTGCCTGGTGACACACTCCAACATCACCACATGTCCTTGACAAATCCTCCAACATTTTCCTATTTCACTTCTTTCTTTAAAAAGCAGCTCTGGTGAAATGAAAGGCCCACATCTTCCCTTTAAACAACGTTGAACTTCGCTTAAGATCTACCCACCCAACAAAGTTAACAAACTTAAGGAAAAATATTCAAATGATAACTTTAAGGCGTGGGTATAATGTTTTCAATGTCACTGTTAAATAGAAGGTCAGGCAACTGTAAATGATACTCTCACAAACCATGAAACAGTCATCACTGAAGTCAAAGAGCAGAAGATTTCTTTAAATGTTTTTAGATTTTCCCTTATTTTCAGCATCTTTGCATCTTTTTTTCACAAAAAGTGATTAAATACACAGCTCACAGCTTGGCATTCAAGCCATGAATGAAAATAGATCAATGTCGTAGCCAATTTTAGTGCTGTTATATCTAAAAAAAATAGCTGGAGAAAGTCAATGGTTCTCAAAGTATCTGACATCAAATCAAAAACTAAGAACCTTTCTTTATTACTTGTATTGACGGGGCTGCAGAGAAGTAACAAACTCAATTACTCACTGTTCTTGCAGGATAAAATCCAAGTTCTCTGGAGATATCTGCCCGGTCACAGGATGGCGAAATGTTGTGGTCCTCTGGTTATGACTGAAGTGACAGAGGGAGGAGAGAGAGGAGACAAAATTAGCAACCTCGGTTGCACTGTAAACACTGTGAGGGCATCACCCTGGATTTTCACCCCCACTGAGTTCACAAGTACAGCGGACACGAGCCGATCATTCCCCAGAGGAGTAGCGGGCTTAGAGGCTCTATTCAAACCCTCCACCCTGATGGGCCTTCGTCCCCGACTTTCCCAGCCCTGTGTAGAATGTGAGGAGTGGCTGCAGGATCATCACCCCACCCCACCCATTCAACCCACCAAACCCGTCCTGTACAGCTTGTGTGGACTAAAATGTTGGGCTCAGCACAAAACGCTGGACAGTGCAGGGCTGGGCCTCCATCAGTTATAGACTCAGTCGAGCAGAGTGTAAAAGCATTTGACAGGGTAAACAACACAGGGTGATATGGAGGGTCACAGTGTGTGTTAATGTGAGTCTGTTCAGACAACTGTTCTTCAAATGAATGCTTCACAGCAGAGAGTTGACAGTGACTGCTGTGGTACATTGATGTTTATACTGACGTATGAACAGCTTTGAAGTCAATGAACAAAGAGGATAGGGGGCTACATCAGGTGTTCATCTCTTGTGGAGGGACACCCTATGCTACAAAATGAGTGTCAGTACACAATAAAATTTTAAAAAAAATTAAACTTTAAAGCACAATAGGTGGGGGTGGTTGATCTGGCCAAATCACAAATCACGATCCACAATCTAAATTGACATCTCATTCATCAATTTTGAAATGCCCTGCAGACTATAGCCAAACTTTAAATAGCCTATGAGCCTCTCCATTTGCACCATAAAAACACGATACAGCATTAAAGACAGTTTATTTTGGCACAAGCTCCTCATCTCCTAGCTATAACTTATGATGCCTTTTTTAACTAAACATCACCCGAGCAAGTGCCATGTGAAGTTATTTGTCCAATCAGCTTGGCTTTATCACTATTGGTTTGTTCACATAGGATCAGTAGTCAATTAAGTTATGTTAAGTTTGAAAACATTAATTACTGCAATCTCTATGATTTGCCTTCAAGATCACAAACTAATATCATCAGATTGACCTCCCCTAACAAAAAGTGTGCTTTCTTGTGCTTGCCATACTGATATTGACAGAGATACCAGGAAGTGAGCTCACATGCTGTGCCTTATGTTTGTAGCACTAGCATCTAACTGTTGCTGCAGCACTTTCCTCAGCCCATTTCTATTTTTTGGTTTTCCCCTTTCCCCCACACATGCTCTCATGTCTCTTGCTCTCACATTCGAAATCAAAAAATGATGCACTCCTGGGCCTTTAAGCCTGTGCATGGGCCCTTTTGGGGCGTGTCTTAAAGAAATATTCACATCTGCCACACCTACTGCCCAAGTAGGTCAGTCCCTGTACATACAGAATATATTAAAGTATTCAGAGATAGTCTCCATACGACAGTGGATGGATTTTCTGCAAACAATAGAGGATGAATTGTGGTGATTTGGAAATTTTGTAGTAAGAAGATTTTAAAACTTTGTTAATGACATATCTTTGTGTTTCGGACTGGAAATCTTTCAAGTAAAGCAGTAAAAACAACCAATTGGTTTGATCCTAAAATATGACATCAAATGAATGAGTTTTGGTTTCCAAATTACATCTATAAAGTCACCTGTCAGTTCAATAATATACACCTTTTAGATGTTAGTGTAGAGACTAATGTCTTTCTAAATCTCACCCTTAAGACTGGTGTATATAGAGACCACAGGGTCTCACAAACATGTACGAATAGTTTCAGTGCAGCATGCAGTTTGACACAGAATCACTAATGACACAAAACAACAATCTGCAGTCTACCTGCTTAGCAGTCACCATGTGAAGCACAACATTGACGAGAAACACCATGCACACTCAGCAAACAAACCCCATGTGTGTAAAGGTTCAGGTTCAAACCTTTTCCATCTCTAACAACAATCAATACGTAGTATCACTGTTTTCTTATTCACTAGCAGCTGACATTACTCTTGCTGTAGATTCCTGCTTCATGTAGCAGAAGATCAAATCCTACAGGACTATGAGGTTTCCCAGGAGACCTGGGGACATGGCAGCAGCAGGCTCCATAACAGGGACTTACAAAGCCATTATTAGCTCACAGCACAACACCTAAACACAACTTGTCACATGAAACTGATCACATCTAAATGCACTGTGGGTTCCTTCTTTTAAGCTCATACTATTGTCTGTTACACTCTTTCCTGCTGTCAGATGAGACACTTTGACCACTCAACTGCTCGTATTACTATACTAATAAGAGTAACATGAACATGTTACTTACTTAAAAGGTATTTTGCCTTGAGTTGAATTTACTGCTTGCCACCATTTTGTTTTTCTTCTCAAATTTGGATTTTAGGTTTCAGTAAGTGACAGTGAAGCCCAGGTGACATGGGTGTAACAGACTGATATATACAAGTAATCAACTACCAAAGCAGCTCAACACTTCTACACAGGATTACAAATTCATTCATTATGGGTTTTTTTTAGTTGAACTTAAAATCCATATCAGAATCTTCTAGGGGTGGGCTGTGTACCAGTTTCATCACCATCACTGGGGGCACGGTCTGCTACGGCATGGATTTCACAATACTGTTATTACCGTCTGTATTAAAAATAATGTGCTTTATTGTGACTACAATAATATGTAGTTAAAGGGCTAAACATGTACTCATAGAACTGGAGTTACATCCAGTGACTACTTTGTTTTTCTTGCTAATGCCAACTTTGGTACACAATCGTGTGGAAAGTACATGCAAAGCACCCCATTTTCTCCATTGTTGTCTGCAAGAACCAATACAAACTTCATCTACTCTCACCATTCGAGGAAGCAACGACCCAGTGGATTAACCGTATTTGTGATGGAAATGTTGCCACAACAACTGGAAAACTCTTACAGGCTGTGTGCGCTAACCCTTTTTACTTGGGACTGCCTTCTCAACGAGGCCCAGCAACGTAAAAAGAAAAATGCCTTTCAAAACTCAAGCTCAAGGAGGGACGTTTCTGAGTTCAAACTTGGTCTATTGTACCTGCTTACATAAATTTACCTCGGGGGTTTTTGCAAAAAATGCTCTTGAGATGCCTAATCTTTCCCCTTCTGAGAATTAATCAAACTGCATTTACAAATTACCTACATTATCAGGCAGTCTACTCCTCCCAAAACACATGTTGACCTCTTTTTTATTCCTATCCTGAATAAAAAATAATAATCTTTTTTCTTTTTTAAGATATAGTTAGAATCATGTTTGAGTGGAGTAATCCTTTTAATTATGTAGTACCATGATATAATACGATTAATGCAAAAAAAAGACTTAAATCAGACTTAAATTTTAGGTCATTTCACATAGACAACACATAGAGTACACTAATGAGCAAAACAGCAACAGAAATGTGTTTAAAACAGGGTTTAAACTAACCGAACATGAAATATCTCTCAATATAACACAGAAGTTACAAACTGTACAGTGACTGTGCTGGTTGTATACATTTTATTTCTGTTGTACTTTCGAGGAGTTGGACTTTTCTGCTATTTCTGGCTCCATAATGTCAACATTCTCAACTTCTGCAGGCTATGTGTTTGGTTGTCAGGTACTAAGAAAAGAAAAACATCCAGAGCATAATGCAAAGAATTTATAGTTTTCATAAGCCCTGACGAATCACCTACAATGGCCCTGAGGGGACTGTATGAATGTCTGACAGCTGGCCATAAAAAATCCCCTCAGAGTGAAATGCAAAAGAGTGTTTTGGGGAGCATCAAGAACCTTTGCTCCTAATCCACAGGGAGGAGAGCAGCGCTGTACTGGAGATGGCGTTAGTCATGCTGCGAGTCTTACAGGACAGAAACACCCAGTGCTCTAGATAGGAGCATCCCTCAGGGGGATACATTCTCTGTTTAAACATAACAAGGAGCCTTACAGCCCAGTCAGAGGCACTCTAAGAATTTATAATTGTCTGAATAGGATGGAATTATAATCGATCAGTTGTAGCATGAAAAGGAAAACAGATTGTCCTGACAGGCCTCTGAGCCATGAGTTATGACTGAGCTCTCTGCAGAGCTGCTACAAATTCAACACAGATGCTAAATGACAGCAGCAGTGTGTCAGCGCTGTTTTACTGATAAACAGCTACCTGGCTCCACGCAGGCGATGCCATGCATGTTGTTCTGTGGTTACAGATCTGGAGGAAGTCGTAGCAACCTGTTAAAGGTAAACTACTGACGCAAAAACACACAGTTAATAAGAGGAAAGAGTGAGTACACCTTTTTCTGTGCTTATTAAAACGATGAAAGTATCTGCAGTGTGGTAAAAAAGTACCCAAAAGTCATACTTAGGTAAAAGGAAAATAATTACTTTGGTAAAAGTCACAGTAGCCACACAAATAGTACTTGAGTAAATGTCTCAACTTATCTGATATCAAATGCACTTAAAAGGTCCAATTTCTAAACAAAGTTGATTTTTGAGTCTCATTCCCAACTCGTTAAATACTGACACTTTATGATTGTAGGTCGGGCCATCCCAAAGCATCAGTATTTGACGAGTTGGGAATGAGACTCAAAAATCATTTTTTTACAAATTGGACCCTTAAGAATCCAAAGGAATTTTTGGCAATAAATAAAATAAAATAAAAAATAGTCAAATCCAATAAATCCCAAGTTAAAGTAAAAGTTAATTATACATCTATTTATATACATGTAATTACTGTAAACTATGGGTCAAAGGATTATCAGCCTGGCAGACTATCGAATCCATTATTCAGCATTTTCTGATTATAGGAATATGTTGTGTTTTTAATCCAGTATCTGATCAAATATATTAATCTAAAAATATGTTACTTTGGCTCTGATGCAGCATGAAATCTGCAAAATAACCAGTAACTCAAGCTATCAAATACATGAAGTGGATTAAAAAGTACAACATTTGCCACCAAAATGTAGTGGAGTGGAAGTATAAAGTATCAGAAAATCAAAATACTCAGGTAAAGGGTTCTTAAGTAGTTATTGAGTAAATGTACTTAGTTACATTCCACTACATATTATCCGTATCTGTATCCCTACTCAGATAGGCAATGTTTAAACTGGAAGTGAGCAGGACTAGCTGGAAGTTGTAATTTTAAACCTGAAATTAAAATAGATTAGAGAACTATTTACAGAACAGCCTCAGATTATTGTTGTCAAAGCTTTTTCTTCAATAATGGCTGAATTTGCAGAATTTAAAACACTTTAAATAACAAGAATCAGAAAAAACTTCATATAAATATGTCTATCTACTTTGGTTGATTATGGTAATACATTCTTCAAATGATAAATTTAAAAGTTATGAATTTGTATGAGAGAGGCCTTTGGTGGATTATGTGAAAGGATTAGATTAAAAAAATTAAATACATTGGCAGGAAAATGTTTCATAAATGAGGACTTAATTTACATTAGTATGAAATTATGCTAACAGGATTAATACCATTAACATCATTATTACATTAATGGTTTATGTTAATGTGACTCCAATCCACTAAAAGCAAAGCTATTCAGTGAGTAGCTTCCTTAAGACTGCTCCAGACCACAGTGATAATCTGAGTGTGAATATGTGACGCAAGGCATACTCAAACACCTCTGTCTTAATGAATTTTTTTTTTAAATGCTGTTACATAGGACAATAAATCAACTCATGACACATAAGAGTTTAAAAAATGATCTTAATTTTGAACTGATGAAAGCCGTAAGACCATCTGTCATTCACACAAAAGTGTAAGAGGTAATAGAGGCATGCAGAATTCACAGCGATCTTATGAAATTAAATGCAATATGTTAAACCCATTAACTCCCATCTCTTTGCCAGACTATTAAGTGGCAAAGATGTATTTATGGCTGCTGAGGACTCAGTCACCTCAAATCCTCTCAGTGAGCCGAGCATTATTCGGATATTGATCGCATGCATTCAAACAAACGCTTGTTTATTTTTGAGCTGAAGTGTAGCACTTCTCCTGGGAAACTGATACATCCACGTCTGATTGCTCACAGAATATGAATGGGAACAGCGTGTCAATGTCCTGAGAGGTTGTTTATCAGCAGCTGTGATTTCACCCTGCAGCGAGGTTCAAAATAGTACAAGATATAATAGACGTGATAGTGTCATTTCAGATGAGCTGAGACAAGATGACCTGACCTGTAAAGGAAAAAATGTTGAAAGTAGCCCTAAAAGCTTTATATAGCACCCTTTTAACAACACCCTTTAACACTGGTAATAAAAGACCTGTTTCACAATGTACCCTGCATCTCTGGTTCCATTTGCCATTTGGTGTGTTCTGAATATATATATATATATATATATTTTTATTATTTTTTTTCCAGTGTCCAGTGCAGCTTCAGTGGAGTTGGATGACATAAAACTATCAGTGTCAGTTGCTCAGATTCAGCAAGAGGCTTCTACCTGGAGTGACCACTTTGCAACATTTCAAGAACTAAAAAATTACAGCAGAACCAAGACCAAGAGTCGTAAATAAGAGAAGCAAGATATGAGACGTGCGGCTGTGGCTCAGAGTGGTCGTCCACCAGTCAGAGGGTCATTGGTTCGATCCCCGACCCCTGCAGTCTACATCTTGAAGTGTCCTTGGGCAAGGACCCCCAAGTGCTCCCCTATGACTCTTCTATTGGTGTGTGAGTGTGTATGAATGGTTATTACTGCTGACGAGCCGGTGGCACCTTGAATGGTAGCCTCTACCACCTGTGTGTGAACGGGTGAAGGCTGACGTGTTGTAAAGTGCTTTGAGTGGTCGGTAAGACAAGAAAAGAGCTACGTATATAAAACCCAGTCCATTTACCATATAAAAGCAGTCCATTTACATCTACATGTAGGAAAATGGTGCCATTACATACTAAGCTATCACTAATGTTGAAGTTACCTCCATATAAAAGTGAGACTGTTTATTAAATGGGGCCATTTTTTTGACTGAATTAAGTAGAATAGGATGCAGGAGATAAAGGGAATCAATATGAATGAATGTATGAATCAAGAATTTTTTTAATTAGATTTTAATTAAATATAGATATAACAATGCCTGTCCGCTATGTGTTAAGCACAACAGCATTTAAGTTAAGTTGAAGGGGGCTGGACCAAAGTGGATACGTGTGTATCGATACTGTGGAAAACGAGTATTGAAACCTTTCCAAAAATTCTGACTCGATGAATGATCTCCCATAAATAATACTACTACTATAATAAAATATATGATCCAGTTTATACCAAGACTACTGTCAACAAACTTATCAACATAAAATATATTTGCCGTAACTAATTTTGAATGTTTTAAATATATGTGGTTCAGGTACATGAGAAGAGGTAGCTACACACCAAACAGCTGATGTTTCAGAAGGCTGGACATTTATAATCTGACAACTACATTTGAAATCAGGTTTAATCAGACACATAAAGGCACTTGACCCTGACTGAAAACTCATACATAAACAGTGTCTCATACAACGTTATCAGAGAACGGAAGATGTCATTGTTTTCAGGTCACAAATTTCTGTAGTGCGTTTGTTTTTATGTGGTTTTGTGGGTCTGAGTGACTGGAGTGTTTATATGTTACATTACCTCACTTGAAATGTGTATGAACTCACAGTACACAAACAAACATGTATTCAAAATGTAGCTGAAGTGGGTCAGAGAAAAATGTTTGTGTGAAGGCTTTAAATTCAAAGCTTCTTGCTCAGCCTGTCATTGTGTTCCTGGTGTACAATATCTCTCATTATTTCACTGTACTGTAGCTCACTGTGGCTGAGAGGTAAGTGCACCTGAAACACAGCATCAGCTAAAAGCAAGCAGTGCTGCTGTTAAAATGTATTCCACTCATCCAAACATTTCTGTTGTCCCACAAACTTTCATCTTGAAGGACAACTGAGGCACTACTCTACCGTCCCCTGCTCGCTCTCCAGCCATGAGAGACTTACATAACTACCATATCATTAAAAGAGCTACCTCTTAAAAAAACCCAAAGCCTACTGATTAAAATAGCCCACTTGATGCTGACATGCTGCATGCAGCTTTCCATGTAAGGTGTGGTATTTACCTGCACAGTAGCAGTGCCAACTACAGAAGGTTGATTAGTTCAGAGTCAGAGGATGTAAAGTATGCATGAGCTGGGTATCTGAAAATGCTGAATGCTATTTTACTCTGAGGAACAAACATTTTCTAAAAGCCCTCTCTTTCATTTAATAAAAGAGACAGCATTCTCAAATGGTAATGTTATAATCCTTAAGATTTTTATGATGCTTGGCACAGAAGTAATTGTTGGTTATCATTTGAACCTTGAACCTTGTCAAAAATGCATCTACAAAACAAGGCATGGTGATTTTCTGCATTTTTTGACAGCAGATCAGTTATAAATACAGCAGAGAGTAATATTTTCGAAAAGTAACTAACTCTGCTTACTGTGCTCGGGTGTTGAGTGACAGACTACTCTCTACCTGTGTGAGGTATGAAAGCAGATCAATTGAGTCATTATAAAAAATTGAAAATAAAAATACTGAATTGTATATTGAAACAACTTGTGTTTGTTTGTTTGTTTAACAGTAACATCAGTTGCTCTTCTGTTGTATTGACAGCGCTTCTCAAAGGGACCTGGAAGCACATTTGCTGTTACCACCAGTAACAACAGGTGGTGCAATATCAACCAGTGAACTGAAATCTTAGAATGACAATAAATGTTGTCAAAACACAAGCATCTGTGCAAAAACTATAGTAAAATTTTGATTTAAATTTGATCAAAGGCTAACTGAAAAATATAATTAGCTTTTGGCAATTGGCAGTTTTTGATTACCGGTGCTACTGAGACATTTCACTCAGTGTAAAAAAAGCATTGATGTTTGATAACTGGCCTCATACATTTACCACAATAATGACTTGACATTCAAAAGTCCCGCTGGTTGAATGCTTACTGAACTTATAAAAGTAGAAAAGTGCATTTATCTTTTTTTTCCCATACCGAATATAACTTGATTTATTTGAATGGTTCAAATCAATACAACCACAAGTCGACCTTTCTAATTACTCTCTACAGCAAAACATCTAACAGAAATAACTGCACACAGTAATACAAGTGTAAGCTCACAGTGAATAGGAACTTTTTAACTGCTAAGTGTGGGTGATGGGACATACTTCATGGTCTAAATCGCAGCCCTGCTCATGCACTATGTACAGTACCAACTCAGGTTACTCATGAGCACAGTGCCAAAAATAACATGAAACCTACATATTTTACATTTTACATGCAAGCAGTCGGACAGCAACACGATTTCTCCTGCAGGGATTCTGATACATTCATGCAGGGCTCAGACGGTTTTAACCTTCACATTGTCATTCAAAAAAATATTGTGATTTCCTCCAACTGTCTGCAGCAAATTAATCAAACTAGTTGATTCCTCCCTCTCACCATTAGTGTCAGTTTGTATTTCAAAATCTGAAGCCAAACTTGTAATGACAAAATCAGCTCCAACTGCTTCAGCAGGGTTTCTCAGATGCAGCCAGTTGAAGACTGTGATTGCACCAATCAGCTGATCTCAGACATATTGTATACAGCACATAGATTTCTTGTGATTCTGGCACCTGTTTCAGCACTCATCCCAGCAGGGAAAAATGTGCCTCTATCAAAATCATCAAATCCATCACGGTTTCTCCTCTGTGCACCTGAGATGTAGCCAGAAAAGTTAAAATGAACTTTTACTTTGTTATTGATCGCGTTTTATAAAAAAATAAGCTGACACAGTATCCAGACAAACTATTAAGACAAAACCCCTCATGACTTTGCTGACTGAGTAAGGCACAGTGACATCTCTCCCTTTCATACCAACATCCACTCTCAGACATTAATTCTTGGGTTTTGTGACACGAGACTGGAATCACAAAGAAGATATTCAACTAGTGCTTTCATGCCCTGTACTTTCGGACCAAAGACAGAAACCCTAACAAGCTGTTAAGACAAAATGGCTCATTATTTTGTCATCTGGGAGAAAAGCAAACCAAAGAGCACTCTGCCTTTCAAGCCAGTTGAGAACTTAAATTCTGTTATTTTTTGATCTTTTATTTATCTCCAATTATCAGAATAGTTCCCTTGCAGCTGAAGCAGACTTTGTTTTTTACTCAAAGGCAGGCGTGACATTAGGGGATTTAAACTGAGCTTTCATCTTACAAGACAATCTTGACCACTGAACTGCTGTCAGCTAGTATCCTCTGTGCCTCTGCGTTTGACTTTTTTGCCCTCGTCCCTATCCACATGACATTTATGAAGGACGGCTGGTAAACCTCCGGGGTTACGTAAACACGGCTCTGTCCATGACAGCACTCGCAAAACACATCTCACCTCTCATGCAAACACACATGATCACACATACCACACATGAGCTCTCTAACTTGCAAACAGTGCACACATTGCACCTGCTGTGTCATGTGAGACTGAAGTGTCACCCTGTTTTTCAAGGAACTCCATTTCCTTCACTCCTGTTTGTCCTTGCAGCCAAGTTACAGAAAAACAAACTGCAGACATGATTATTCTATTACTCAACTCTTTTAAAACAATTACCAACAAATTGGGTAATTTGTGAATTGTTTAAGTCATTTATTAATCAAAATTTACTATGTTGCTAGTTCCCACTGAGTCCCAATTGGCTGACAGTGACCTTTATAATTGCATATTGATAACCTGATTGCCTAATAAAGCAAAATAATCATTTTTGGAGGGAAAAGAACAAAGAGACTTGATTTGCAATCACATTTAGTCCAGTTTTGTAAATTGTGTTTTTGTCATTAAAAAGGTGCTCCATATTGAATTAAATCATTAGAACGTATAACTGCCAAATTTATCTTAATTTAATCTAATTTGGAGGAAATACTAAACAAAAGTTAGCACAGATGTTACTGGAGTCTGTAGCTCATATTCAAGGTACTGTAAGTAAGAGTCTGCATCCGAAATTCATAGCTAAATTATTCTATAGCTAAAATGACTCATGATTCTAACTTTTGCATCTCTAAAATGCAGAGCACTGCTCATGGACAGATTATTAATAATCATCTGCTAAACATAAATATTACTAATTTAAAGTTCTCAAAAATCAGTCATTTGCATGAAACCTTGGTGTTTTTTGAAACAATTGTTGCTATTTGCAGATGTCTCCTTGTATTTATTTCAAAGAACATGCAAGATGAAGGCCAGTGAAAGCTTTTTATGACAGTGTGCATTCATTAGAGCAAGGTAAACTAACTCCTAATGAGGTAAAGCTAATATCATGTTATTGTCTTAGAGCAATCGAGCCAAACACATTATATGAGACAGAGTGTAAAAGAGGCTGACTGAGGACTGCCAGGCTTCTCAGCTGGGCTTTTGTTTTGCATTCAGTTGTTATCCAATGACTCTGCCAAGGCTAATGTGGTAATGATTTACTGATGCTAAAATGCAACACATGGCACTCTGACATTTCCTTTTATTGATGATGGACTGATCAATGTGTCCCCATCGCGATGAGCCACACCTCCATGACTGTGAATGATGTTTCAAAAAGCAGAGCTGTTGGTGTTAACAGCAACTCTCATCCCAGGTAAAAAAAAACAGGAATTTGTCTTTGTACCATTTGTCACTGCACACACTGGCTGTTTTTTAACAGATGTGTAGCAGACTGTGCTTTTTTTAATTATTTGGTGAGTGGGTGTTTTCACAGTCAAAGGTCACATCTATTTAAAGGTTTTTTCCAGATGAAATGTGTTTGAAGTGCAGCGAGGGAGGGCGGGGAGGAGTGCTGCCGGTGCAGTATGGGGAAACACAGCAAGGTCATTCCCATTCAGAGCACACTGTACATGTTAAACAAAATATGTGAGAGAGTGTGTTACGTGTGTGCAGGTATTGAGAGAGAGAGCAATGATGCTTGCATTTCTTGTATGTGTGGGTGAGAGTGTGTGTTTCAGAAAAGGGTAAACCACAGCGATGTGTGTGTGTGTGTGTGTGTGTGTGTGTGTGTGTGTGTGTGTGTGTGTGTGTGTGTGTGTGTGTGTGTGTGTGTGTGTGTGTGAGTGTGTGTGTGTGTGTGTACAAGTACAGTACTGATACTCTGCTAAAATTTTACTGTTGATGTAGAAAGAAATAGCTTCATTAAATGTGCTCGGTAGAAGTTATTTTGAACACTGTGGCTACATGTGACCTTTTCAAGTCTAAAAAGCTAAGTGTTTAAAGTATTTTGGAAATAATTAAAGTAAAAAGCCAAATGACTCTTCATTTACTGGCAAATTGACACAATGCTGCACAAAAAATCCACATTTATCCAGTTTAAGACTGGGTGGGTTCTGGTGTGATTCAACTGGCCCAAAAAATGTGCTCTCTGTTAAGATGATAGGGCTGAACAATATGCAAAAAATATCATATTGCAATTATTTTGACAGATATTGTGATATGAGTTACAATTTTAGTGTAAAAATTAATTTCTGTAATTAATAACAATTTTTTTTTAATCTTGCAAGGCAGCTGGACTGCGAGATCATGTGATCAAGCTAGGTGCACACAGGTATTGAACACATAAGTGTCCTTTGAGGAACTACTGGCAGCTATAGAAGGCAGCTACAGGCGTGCTTTTAATGCGACAACCATCGAGAGAAGCAACTGGAGAGCATATTTCAATGACACAAGAACAAAGAACATCACTGAAGGTTGTCCTCTACGGAAAAGATGTGCTCTTCTCTCAACTAGCTTCAGTAAGGGTTTAATTAACCAACTGGCTCCACTGGTGATAGCACTCCCCAGTGCTGATCTGATTGGTCCAAGTTAGCCTGTGAAAGACGGTGATAGACAGATGGTTTGCCCAATAACCTGTCAAGTATGATTTTAATAGTGCCTGCACCTTTTCCAAACAGTATACAGCAATTCCTTCCGAGGTGTTTATGTGTGGCAGATCATTTGGCATGTGAGGTTAACAACTAATTGACACTTTGGTGCATGGCCTAATGTTTAAATAAAAATCTGATAATTGAGTTGCACAATGCCACAGCCGGGTTTTGGGGGGGGGGGGGGGGGGGGATCCTTATTTGGCTGCAGTACCAAAGTAGGTTAAAACATTATCACTGTTGATTTTCAGCAGCCAGCAGAGTGGGCCGCTGGCACGGCAGCTCTGATTATTTAAAAGCCACTGAAAGTCCGAAGAGCTCCCCGATGATCCTTTCAGCCTCCAGCTCTCAGGGACAGATGTTTTTTTTTTTTACAAAAACAGAAGTAAGACAAAGCACAAAGCACACGCTTAATGAATTAGTGCTCAACAATTAGTCAATGCATTGATTGGTTCATTAACAAAAAGTAAATGAATGCCAAACAGTTCCTGGTAAAATCTACACAGAATGTGACTAAATGCTATTCTCAAATTATTGTAAATTGAATAAATTGATAAATGTATTTCCTGTTTATTGTTGTAGGAATGCCTTGCCAAAAGATACGTGGCCGAAAGAAGTATGTGATTTTGTTAGGAGCTTGCCATTGAGCTGCTGCAGTGCAAGTTTCATATGCTACTTAAATTTTGATGATGTCATTCACAATTCCACAAATTCTAACATTTAAAGGTTATTTGGCTGAGGTATAAAAAAAAAACTTTAAATCCACTTAACAGATTGTCCAATTAAAATCAATCCTCATGTCAGAATCTCTTTCATTTCTCAGCCAATTTGGCACTGTAACTGAAATATCGGATCGAATCAGGACCTTGTGAAATTGGAATCGAATCAATTCGGGACATCAGTGGCAATCATCAGCTCTACTTATCACCCCAATCTGACGATAAGTGCATTTTACTGAGTTTAGCAGTAATGGCACAGGAAGGGGGTCATCCCTGGCTTACTTTTGTAGAATTTGGCTCGGGAGAAAAACAGTTTCCTTCAACTGCTCCTGACCTACCTGCACCCATACAAAGAGACATACTATCATAAAACTTATATTTGCAGAGCAGTCGAGCAAGCCAAACATTATCAGTCCAAGAAACATCTGTGAGTCACTTTATGTTGCTGGGTTAGTGCTGGCAGTAGAGAGAGAGCAGCCCTGCCAGCCGCTCAGTGCTGCTGCTGTAACATTAGAGCACACTTCCACCTTGTTTTGCCACTGGCACTGCAAAAAAAACTATGAAAAGATGTAGGAAGCTTCCTCAGCATAATGAAAAGCAGAAAACCATTTTTCTATTTTTTTTTTTTTTTTTTTTTTTTACCTGTGTCCTCACGGTCACTGCTGTCTGTGGCTTCATTACTTTTGTTCCCCTCCAAGCATGTGAAAGTGGATGAATGCAGCATGTACTGCACACTGTGTAACAAGGAGGAGGGAGCGCCAGCATGCTAGCTCAGTCCTATAACTGGCCAGGGGGTAAAGAGACGGAATACAATCTGACCACTACAAACACACACACACACATAGACATGCACACACACATAGACATGCACACACACACACACACACACACACACACACACACACACACTCAGTTACCCTGCTGGATTCCTAGCAGGCTGCTGCTGCCAGTAAATTCTTTCCTTGGCCCAGTGAGCATGAGGCAGTGACACATTTGGTTCAGCTCCATGCTGCTGCCACCATCTCTTGTTCAGGTTTCACAGCCATCCACTACCACCTACCCACCCACACATCCAGCACACATCACAAACACAAACAGCCTCTTTCATTTGATTTTCTCACAGTCCCTCTCTCTCACGCTCTCCCCATCACTCCCTTCCTCACTCCCACTCAGGCTAGGAAACATTCAGAATTGCCCCTTGTTTGATTAAATGAAGGTGTATATGAGTCCACAGAGGTTTTGTCAGGTTAAGTGGTATAACCAGACATATCTGCCTGTGTGACAGAGTGTGAGCTGAATGCTACCAGTGTGCCCAGTGGCATGAAAATCTCTGTAATGAGCATTATTAAACATCTCTTATATTATACCTCAGTCTATCAGGCTGATAAACAAGACCTATTATCACACTTGTAAAGCTAGTCTTTTGTGCCTCGACATGTTGGACACATTTCCTCTCAGTGGTGATGGCTAAGCTTTTAAGTTGCTTTATTATTAAATTGTGAAAGGCCTTTAGAGTTAGGCTGGATGTAGTGTACTGGAAAAAGCTTCAGTGAATCTAACTGGATTTTTTTCCCTGTCTAAATACAACAGGATTCAGTACTTTAACATAAAGAGGACTAACTACATCTGCATCTACAGATGGCATAATGCAGCTCACTCTGAAGCTCATCAATGACTCAACCCCTGCATCATCTCCCACTCATCTAGCTCCTTGTCACAAACATTATTTATCGTTCCGACAGGAAGTATAGGCAAAGTAGATCTGCTTACAACCCAGTGTGTGACCTCAAGCCTTTAGGAGCTGATGCATGACGCATCATTTTGCTCATTACATCACAGCACTTTTATGCCAGGCAGCTCCCCCATCTCTAGTTTCAGTGTGACCCAGTAAATTAAAAAGCATCTCCAGCAGCACAGAGGGGATGAGGTGGGACTGACAGAGGCAGGGCAGTTGCTCAGCACTACTGGCAAACGGAGGACAACACGGTGCCAGTAATAACTGAGGCAGACACGGGCATTGCTGACATCACTGGCATCACTGGAATGGAGACTCTGCTGCCAACACCCAGACAGAAATAAACTCCACCTGCCCATCAGTGCCATCTACAAATCTGCTACTCAATTTTTTTATAACCACATTTGAGGGATCACTGCAAAGAAGGTGTGTATATCGGCTAATATATCGATAGTGGAATTTTATACTCCCTAATATTGGTATCGCCACTGGCCCCAAAAACTGCATATCGCTCTAGCTCCAAAAGAAAATCTCAAAAATTTGTGAAAAATGCTCAACACAATTACCCCGAGCCCAAAGTGACATCTTCAAGTTCCTTTTTTTTGTCCAAGCAACAGCCAAAACCCAATGACCCTTCATTTACTGTCATAAATCCTTACATTTACAACCGGCAAATGTTTGGCATTTTTGTATGAAAAATGACTGAAACAATTGATTATCTTTATAGTTGGCAATCACATTTCTTTCAACTGACTTATCGTGGCAGCTCTCAGGTTATTTTTTAAATGAGTCCAGAAATATAAAAAAATTATTGGGTTTTTCACCATCCACCTGCATTCATATTAGATGGAAACATAATTGTTTCATTAGACATCTTTACAGCAGCAATTACTACCTATTTAGCCTCTTCATAATAACCATTATTACTCCATGATAATGAAGTTAAGGCAGTCCATACGGTGAAACAGAGCTCTGCAGTTTAAATGTTAATACTGACAGTAATGATAGTCTGGATCCCTTCCCACAATTTCGGATCTTGCCAACAGCCAAAGTCAAAGTGGCAGTAAAACACTCAACACCTCTCATCCCTGTGTTGTGGTTGTACCACTTGTATCACACAATAAACACTTCACATACACACCATTGTCTGTGTTGACAGCCCACAAAAGGCAAAGACTTCACAGTGCTGCCCAGCAGGTCCTTGAACAACACCGCAAACGCACCTCCAACGCATCATATGGTGACAAAATAAGTCCTGGCGCTATATGAAGGGGGGTGCATGTTTTCACGGTGCTGCTATGCTACAAATTAGTTATTTGCTGAGATGGTATTGGTATTTGTTTGAGTGATTTACTGCACACTAAACCCTGACATATGCCAAACCCTTTTTCTAGCAGGTGTTGCAGAATAAATCATCACTTGACAAAACCGTAGATCATACTGTTGATTCATTAGGAGCAAAAGAAAATAAGTTGAAGTAAAACTTAGTTGCAGTTTGAATGTTCTGATAAATGTGAGAATTTTTTTCTTTGTCATCCCCCAAAATAAATGAGTGAAATGATCAGCATTCATTATTCAAAACCTTTCGACCTGCAATGGGCACACAAGCTTGGAGCAAGCTGTACTCATAAATTTGAATGAGCAATGTTAACAAGCCAGTTTAATTTTCACCACATGGATGCAGATGGCTGATGCAGAAAAATGACTAAAATTCAACATATCTGTGCATCAGGCTTTGGCTCCCACTGGATCTCATTTCAAAACTGTTGTTAATGATCAGTGTTTTCAAGTTGAACAGCTGTGGTTCTATTGTCCTCCGCATAAAGATGGCTGCAGTAAACAACCAACGTTTTGTTTTTTTTGCTGTAATAGTGGTGTGGCAGTGAAAGGATGGCAGTGTCAGTCAGTCAGTCAGTTAACAGAAATCTCTGATCAACTATTGCATAGATTGCCATGACATTTATAACAGACATTTGTGGTCCCCAGAAGATAAACCCTAATGATTCTGTGGCCCCATGAGTTTTCTGCTAGCAACAAGAGAGGGTTGACATTTAAATGAAATGTCCGTACAACTACTGGATTGCAAGCCATGAAATCGGGTGCAAAAATGCATGTTCCCCTCAGGATACAATGTAATAACTTTTGTGATTCTTCTGACTTTGTCATCTAGCACCATCATCAGATGGAAATTTGTCATGTAGGTGTTTATTGAAAGACATTGGCATTCAGCTCAGCCTTAGCTATACTTTGAGTTTAGTCCTAATTAGCAGATATCAGCATTAGGGCTGGGCAACCTGGCCCTAAAAATAATGTTGTGATATTTTTAGGCTATATTGCAAAAGCACTTTATAAATACTAGGACTGGGCAACAAAATCAATTAAAAGATGAAGATATTTTTGACCAAATACCTTGATATTGATAATGCAACAATATTGTGGGGCTGACTATTGAGATTTTTTGATAATAATCATCAGTTATATGAATATAGTGACTGATTGGGTTTAGGCAAGGGTTAGAACAAGTACAACAGTGTGGTTAGTTCACAAAATTCACTTTACTGTAATGCAGCCTTTAAAACCAGGAAAAGACAACACTTGCCATGTCACGATTAACGATATCCAGAATCTAAGACAATATATAGTTTTGTACAGTATCACAATAACAATGTGATATCATTACACCACCCAGTCCTAGTCAGCAAGCTACTAAACTAAGATGGTGAATATGGTGCACATTATAATTTAACTTTGAGCATGTAAATGGTAAATGGACTGCACTTGCAAACAAGGCCTGGGAAGATGACATATGTTATGCATTATGATAGTGTCCTGTAATCTCATGTGGGATGGGCCAGATATTGGCATGACCCATAAATAAAAATTTACTAACTAACTAACTAACTAACTATAACTAACTAACTACTACATAGCACCTTACAAAAGCACAAAGCACTTTACAATTAGTGGAGAATACGAGTCTATTTGTGACAGAAGAGAACAGCAGCCATGTAAAGCTTTACAGAGCAAAGCATTTGGTCAATTTTATGATAAACACACTGTGCAGACTCAGGTGCATCTATATCACAACAAAGTCAGAAATATTAACAATAAACACACTTAAAAAAAGACAAATTACGAAACAATTTAACTGCATAGCCTACTCAACCATAGCATAATCACAAAATTCAAGATAAAATGATTAAATAAACATTATCTGAGCAAGTCAGGCAGACATGACAATCCACTTCTGAAATGCTCCCAGTGGGATAAAAAGCCAGGTGGAGGATGGAACAAAACAGCATCACACATGTCAGGTAACAGAGACATGCCCAATGGAATCATCGTGACAAAGCTGCCGTACAAGGTGTTTGCCTTTCTATTAGGAGCAGTTAACAGTTCGGTGTCTTGCCCAAGGACATCTCAATATGTGCACTGGAAGATGTCAGTATTTAGCTCAAAGCCTCACAGAGCTGCTAGCATGGCTGTAGATTTTGTCTTGTTACAGCAAACTTCCAGAAATAAAGTTACTCCTCGCTTCATTCCTGGGGCATTGTTTTGAAATCATCACCTTTCAATTTTTTTAATTAGAGTGCAGGAATGAAAACAAGTTCTGAATCCAGGTCTAGGACTGTGACCATCTCAAAGAGTTTTTCATGAAAATACACCATGTAAATGCAATAATAAGGCTGGATAAATCCCAGCAGGGTGACATTTACAAACCTAGAATGATACAGTATGCATTTACATAACTATATCAGCCGTTGATAGGCTTGACTCACAGTCACGAGGGCTCGTTCTTCAACGTTCATTGTAGTGTGTAAGCCCATTCCAATTATCCAGACCACTTTGCAGGAGCATTTCCTGAAAGCTCTACGGAAGTCAGCTCACTGCTTGTTCGACACTTGTCCACATTCAAATCAGCTGTGACGTTTTGGCCCCCTGCCTCAGCGCCTGACTGTTTCTAATTATAGCCACTCTTCACCCGGCTGAGGAGCAGAATGCCTATTAAACGTGCTATTGCAGAGATAATGAAAATATTTTGCATTAGCATAAACAGGAATGGCAGTGGAATGAAGCCCTGTGATTGGGGAGAGCATGTAGAAGAGTGAATAATACTTAGGCTCATTACGAAAGTGCCTGCGCTGCCTAAAAATTAGCCCTCATACTGCAATTTGTGCCTTCACAGCAAATAAGATTCATTGTGAGCACATTGAGAAGCTGCTTGAGAGAGGGGGGATTCGGGAGGCTATTAGGGGGCACAGAATATGTTGCAAAATAAGCAACTTTACGGATTTTAAAATTAAAACTGAAATACTTATGCATGAGTCAAACAGTTTCTCAGTTTTTTAGACAATAAAGTCATCATTTAATTGACGAGAATGAAGATTGGAAAGTAATAGAGGACAAAAATGTCCGAAATAAGTGCAAGGTTAACATAATCAGCAAAGTAACAAGGCTCCTATTTGCAGGCAGCACTTCAGCTGTGTGGCTGGTCTACATGGGCATGGGTCAACATTGAGTGGTAAAGTGTAGGAAAAATGTGTCAGTGGTATAACTCAAGCTGTTGTTCCAAGCCTCGAAGCTGCAGAATCTCTGCCTCCAGTATGTAGGGTTAATAACATAATGTGATACTTTATTGATCCCTGTCGATCACCCTCAGAAGAGCTCTGCCCCCTGCTTGGGATTCAGAGATTTGTTGAAGGGCACAACAACAGGCTAATGCTTGCAATAAAATTTAATTAAACTTAATCTTGAGTATCAATGCTTAAGACAAACAAGTGGTCTTCTTGTTAAAATTGTAAAAATAAAATATATAGCATACACTTAAAGGGATATGAATATTCATTTTAAAATATGTCTTGCTGCTGGTACAGTTTCAGCAGTACAAAGCTCCGCTTCTTGTCAGTGCTAAGTGCTGCTTCTCCACAAGCAGAGCTGATGTCATCTACTGCAGATAATACAAAATATAAATAAAAAAGACCTGACGTATCACTTTAAGCTAAATGTGAATGTCAGCATACCAATATGCTCACAATGACAATGCTCACACACAAATGTTCAGATAATGCCATCTTAGTTTATAGTGTTAGCATGCTAACATTTGCTAATTAGCACAAAACATAAGGTACCGATACAAGGCTGAAAAGTAAGGTGAACAATAAAGTTTTTACAATTCATCCTCTGGGGAACATGAATGTGTGCACAACATTGGACAATCTATCCAGTAGTTGCTGAGAAATTTCACTCAAAACCCCAAAGGTCAACCTCACAGTGGCGCTAGGGGAAAACTCAGAGGATCATCAAGGTCAAATGGATTCATCCTCAGTGGATAATGAATGTCTGCATAAAGTTTCATGGCAATCCATCCTACAGTTATCGAGATTCAGTGGAGCGATTGACTGACACCGGCATTCACAGAGCCATGTCGCTAACTTCGCTAAAAAATAATACAACAAAAAAATCAGTTTTTATGTAAAACATTTTCTGCAAATGTTCTGCAGCCTTTCACAATGAGGTTGACATATAAACATATTTATAACTGGTAATAGAATATCTTCAGGAAATTCCATCCATCTAAATTTCTGTGAATGGCTCAGTGCTTGCAATTAGTATGGGTGTTGAGATGTATGGATGGGTGGGGGCAAGGAGATAATGTTCTTACAGCTTCTTATTGTAAGGCTTGGAAGGACTACTCCTTAATCCTTTTAATTCTTTTGACAGTAATACTTATTGCTGCCACAGAATACAATGCAAGTACAAGAGAAGAGAAGAGAAGAGAAGAGAAGAGAAGAGAAGAGAAGAGAAGAGAAGAGAAGAGAAGAGAAGAGAAGACAGACTAAAAATAAATAATATATCAGGTATATTTAAAACATTACCATCATTAAAACTGAAGAGCAGCTTCGCTCTAGTTTGATCACTGTGGAGAGCTGAACTGTGACTAACAGCTTGTTAAGGAAAGAATCTGTCGACCACAGAACCATCAATCCCCCTGACAGCAGAGCGAACAGGTAGCAGTCCCTCTGCCATGGATGTACAGTATCTGTTTCCACCATCTCTTATCTCGCCTGTCCTGACAATGTGTGGACATGGAAGAATTCCACTGTTCACACAAACATGAGGACTCAGAGTAAACAGAGCAAGACCGGTGGAGCTGAATGCAAATATGCCGATGACAACAAAAAATATAACTGTGAATAATGTAACTGGAGCGGGAGAGAAGATGGCCGACATCAGATAACTGTATCCCACAAGTGATCATCCCAGAGAGACGTGTATGTTGAAGAGAGTTAGCCATTAACTTTAACAAACTACGATTAAACAGTAAGTAAATTAATAATTTAATATGGAGGATAAAATATTTATAATAAACAAAGAATTGAAGGAGATATGAAAGTAAAATATTCAAAAAGGTTTTTTATATAGTTTAACAGGAAATCCCAAGGATGAATAACACATATGGAAAGTTTTTGACCTTGATGTGGGGTAAATTTCTCCTGGAAACAGAAACACTTGATATTCGAAACAAAATGAATAAACTGCAAGTTCAACTTTTTATGTCAAATATGGATGAGAGGTCCCAGAGGTGCTAAGAATCATGGAAAGTTAGAATATCTTTCCTCATGGTAGCTGATAAAGACTGCATAAGAGAGGTGAAAACTCCTGAGCAGGAGAGTGAGTGGACCTTGAGTTAAGATTGTTTTATTAAATTCCCCTCCTCTCAAAAATGTGTTTTTCTTATTCTTACAGTTGAATTTTTAAGCATTAGTGTGTAGAACGATGTATGTGCAGAATTTTACACTAAAAGTTTTCACATTCATTGGTGATAGTGTATTTTTTCTCTGTGCTCAATGAACATCTGATTTTAAGAGGCAGACCTATGAGCATGATTTGTGACATCACAAATCATTTGGAAGCTAAGTACTCAGCATACAAAAGTTATGCTTGTGTTACTCGTGTTGCACTGTGTCTGGGCATACATGGATTACATCACTTGCCCACCACACCCCTACATTCGTTTTGCTTTTTGACGGATGCTACAATAATAAACTGAAGGTGTGTGCAACAGCAGCGCCAGCAGAAGAGTTACAGCACAGACTAGCAGGAGTCGCCATTTCACTAAAAACGTGTTGAGAGTAAAGAAAATTGTGCAACAAGATAATGCCAGAGGATTTGTTGTCAAAGCAAAAGACAAATGATTTAAACCCACAATGATAAAGAGGGAAAAGGAGTTGGTTACCTCACTCAGAAGTTGAAAGTGTGTAGGCTGTCACCTGCAGTTCTTTATCTAACAGCTCCTACTGAATAAAACTCCTCCATGAGATTTTTCAAACTGTTCATCTGTCAACAAATGCCCAAAATGGCAGCTTATGCTCTGTAAACGCGTCTTTGATGAACAGTGCTAAACTCACTGAATACATCGTATTTTCCTGTGTTTCGCCAGTTAAATGCTTTTAATGTGGAGCTGCAGCAGTAGGAAATGCTCACTTGGGATTAGCAGTGAATTAATATAGCACTCGAAAGATAGTGAACATATTTTTCTTATAAAAAAGCCCAGTGTACCAGGTAACACTGGTGTCGTCACAAGATTATTAGATGGGGGAAACTTTGCCATGTGGACAATTATAATAATACTGTTACTATACTATACTAACTATTTAGATGCATGCAACTGTCTTGATTTCAGCCGGGGCTTTAATTGCACGTCATCTCCCCAAGTCTCTCTCCATTTTTCTGTCCCTCTCTCTGCTGTCAACTATCAAATAAAGACAAAATGCTACATAAAAAAATACAAAAGAATCACAAATAAATTTTAATGCCAAGGTTCTTGTCTTGAAATAGTAATGTGTGTTCCCTCCACCAGTCTAGAAGAAGCATCCTCTAAACCCACATTAATTAAATTTCTTGTGCCACATGAGTCACTGTTGTTGCCCTTCACTTTGAGGTGATCATATTTTCATTGATTCCAGGAAAATCAACCTTCGTGCCCCTTTAAAAGTGTGTGCATATTACTATTTATAGAGCATCCGGCCTGGCTTGGCAGGATTAGCTATACACAACCTCACAGCCATGACTCCTACTCATGACCTTTCTTGTTCTATTATACCTGCCGTCTCCTTTCTATCAGGAACAGAATTTCATAATTTATGCTCTCTACAACTCCATTTTTTCTGTTTTTAATCTCCATTTCCTCCCACTCTGTTTTTCTCTTCTCATCGTCCAGGTCTGTTTCCTTCCTTTACTCTCCTTAACATCCTGCTTTTACAAAACACAATTTGATTGAATGTAGGAATGTATTTTGGACAAACTGCTGCCATTTATTTTCTCTTCATCACTGTCATCTCTTCTTTTTTTTTTTTGCTTCCACCCCAGCTCATGTCCCATCACAGCAGCTGCTGCCCCACTCCTCCCCACCTCCCACCACAACGCTCCCCAGACAGATTCACAGGTTATAAAGCTGCCTTGACAGATAATTGCAGCTCTATCAAGTAGCATGATTGAGATTCTTTAGCCCTGATGAGCCGTTCCATCTTGATTGTGGCTGTATTTTGGGAGGGTGGGGTACAGGGATGGTGTAATAGAGATGTCCATCACAACCAATCAGAAACAGCAGACGGAGTGGCGTCCACCTCTGTTGCTATTGGTGATGCCACAAGGCAGAAGCAAACTCCCCCCCAACCCTCAAGAGACTGCTTCGGGACATTTTGTTGCTATGGCAACATCGAGCGGAGGCCATCTTTGGCTTTAAATAAGCCCCTACTCTTTTCCACTGTAATAAATATCGCCAGATAGTGGTGGGATTTTATGGTAGGCTTTTGCAAAAGAAGGAGATTAGAGTGTTTACTACAAGCAACACCTCTTCTGAAAGTGTGTGTGTGTGTGTGTATGCGTGTGTGTATGCGTGTGTGTGTGTGTGTGTGTGTGTGTGTGTGTGTGTGTGTGTGTGTGTGTGTGTGTGTGTGTGTGTGTGTGTGTGTGTGTGTGAGTGTGGATGACAGAGGAGCAGCTTTTAGCCGGACAGCAAGGGACTCGGCATGGAGACTGACAGGCTGGCATGCTAATGGAAGACAAGTCAACACTGCATTCAAATTCAAAACACTTCACAGCGGCTGACGGGCCCCGTCTCAGAGAGGGGAAGGGGGTTTGTATGTCTGTGTGTGTGTAAAAATGTGACTGAGTGTGTGTGCAAGTATCAATGGGAGTCAAATCAAAGGCAGCGAGAGAGAGAAAAAGAACAAAAGAAGCATTTTAAATAATTAACCAACCAAAAAAAGGATGGAAAACTGGAATTTGGTGTCATGATGTTTCTAAAAGATAACAAGAGCTGTTCACAAATCTGTCTATGAGAGGAGGTGAGAGGGAGAAAGACTAACACCAAAATAAACATACTCAGTTGATGATGTATAGATTAATACAAAATGCATGTAATTTGGGAAAGCTTTAAGATGTTGACTATGTCATCGCAATGAGCCCGGGTCTCCCCTCTCTCCATTCATTTCCCTTTTTACCTCTCTACTTCCGCTGTTAGATAAACACAAAAATGCATTAAAAAGTACCTTTGAAAAGATACACAGATTTCTTTCCAGTTGAGTTCATTTTTTATATACATCATATATACATCAAAAGAATTATGGTGGGATCTTTAAAGCTGCAAAAACATTGCCTATTGATCAGCATCATGGACAAAACATTGCACCCATAACTGGTCAACAAGTGAGTGGGTGCCACATACTGCCTGCTTACACTGAAATGCAGCATTCCTGTGTTTGTGCAACTACAAGGCTACGCTGTTTTCCAGCCTTCAAGTGTAAACAAACGTACCATATAGTTGAATTTATGGTTGCATCAGTAGACACTAATGTGGGTCAGAAATCTGCTCTGAAAATCTTGTTGAAAGAGTGTTTTTATGGGTGTCTTTGTTTCATGATTGAGTAACAAAGATGTCGGAAATAAACAGGATATGAGAGATATGCTCAGATGAAGAAATGGAGGGATGATGGAGATAACTGCCAAGATTTCCTCTGATAACATTTATTCAACACAAACAGATATTTTCAGAGGCAGAGTTTGTGTGTGTTTTACAGGTTCGCTATAAATCATGAGACAAATAAAAAGCAGTAGAAAGAGACAATGAGCAAGACAGGTAAAAACAGTCCAGTTACAGAGAGACGGACACGACCACGCCCACACAAACACGCAGACGTTTCCCACTCGAGGCCAAATGACAGCTTCTTATTGATTCAGTTGAAAAAAAAATCTTCTAAATGCCATGCTGCGATACCAAATTACACCCTGATCTGACACTGCAGGACCCTCTGACATCAATATGACTCAATAATAATATGAATGAAACCACTGGCTCCCATGTTTGATTTAGCTAATATACTGCGCTAATCCAGGTGATGAAAAGTAGCAACAACGCATCTCTGAGCATTAATCATGATGAACAAATCAAAAATACCCCTGGGTCCTTGAACATAATAAAACATTTTGCTCACCCTGACAGGGAACAGTTACACTGTTACATGAATACAGAGTATACGACTGATCTTTGGAGTCAAGGCTCCGACCTAGTGAATCCCCAAAGCATAAAGTTAAATTTGCAGAAAGCAACGATTATAAAGCCCAACCTCTTCAAGAGAAATTAAATTCAGAGCCAGAAGGTGGATACTTGGTTGGATATAGACTGATTAAATGTAATATGTGATCAGCAGTGATGAGCCAGGCAGACACTGTACAGATTAAGCCTGATTTTAACCCACACCTAATTAAAAAAAAAACCTTCCTGCCAGATTGGTGGTCATTTGATGTGCTGTATAAGAGGGCAATTAAACGCCTGATTAATTGTCTGAACGATCAGCGATCTGGCTGTTGTACGATCGGACAGATTTCTGGCATGTCTGAAACTTTGGTTGGCTGTCTTGCAGTTTAAGCAATTCCAAGAAAGAACAAGAAAGAGATTTGTTATGAATATAAAGTGGGCCAAGCCAACTGGGAGTTCGATGCTTACGATCACTGTGAGCACCCATGTCCTGGCTGGTCAATTGATCCGAACAATGTAAGCATAAAAGTATCAGGTTCTGACAGAGTACAACCGTTGATCAAAACATGTCTTCTCAGCTTTACACTGAGCAAAAGACTAACGTCAGGCCACACTTTATACAAGCCCCATAACAGCAAAAATTTTAGGCATGGGGCGTCCTATACAATTAATAATTAGTGTTTCATACCAACTGGTAGGAAAAAGGAAGAGCATACCTTCACGATGAAAAGAGCCAAGTTAACTCATTTTCATAAACACTATGATAACATACGCAATATTCGTTTGTGCTGTCAGGCGGTCTCTGGCACCTGACTGACAGCAAGCCATGATTGATCTGACTTCAATGTGTAGTCTGACATGCAGAGCCCGCAAATCTCTCCGGAGATATTATCGGCCGACATTGGCCACCCACAGATATATCGGTGTCTGTGTATGTGTTGGCCGATATGTGCCGATATGAAAACATTTTTAACAGAACATAATGCAGAGACAGATGCTTGGGGCAAGTAATAATTATTAAATTCCCAGTGAAGTTTATCGTTTTAGTGGACTTGGACAAGTTAAATGTCAACAGAAAAATATCTGACCACCGTTTCATGCACATCTTTAAAACAAGTGTTTGATAACCACACTTCAGGGATCATTGCAAAAATGCAAAAGAATATATTTATTTTCTGTGTAAAAAGGAATATCGACCGATTTATGCATATCAGAAGTGTTTTACTCTCTTATATCAGTATCTGCATCAGCCCCAAAAATCCATCATCAGTGGGGCTCGACCAGAATGTGTTCTGGTAAAATCATAGCATGGAATATTGCAGAAGAAACTTATGACTCTATGATCACCCAATCTGACATGATGACAATCTTAAAAGGCAAAAATATTTTTGATTTGATTGTGGCCTTAACTGAGCATGACAGCATATGCTCCTTATTAAGTATGATCTGGATATGTGTAGCTAAGAGTACAACATGTCACTTGAAGGTTTAGAAGCACAACTCCAGTTCTCTGCCCGAATTGGCTCCCACGCTTTTCTCCCTGATCTTCACTGAAAATGTGTCAGACATTTTCTGTCAATTTGATGTCTGTACGATGGACACATTTGTGTCCATGTTTACATCTGCCACTACTTATGCTTCTGCAACTGAACTGCAAACCAAAGCACCTGTTTACATTTTCAGCCCTTCATTGTGTATTGGGGCTGTGAGGTCTGACTGCAGAGCAGTATTGTGGCCAAACAGATTCAGTGCATACAAGGACGCAGCTGATGCTGCTGTGCTGTTGACGTGCTTGTGCTGTGCAGCCCATGTGGATCATTCTCCAAACAATCTTGTGAATCACAGTGGGAGGAGAGGAAGGAGAAAGCAACAGAATTGAAAGAAAATCTGTCAAACTGACTGAATAATTGTAGATGACAATGTATGAGAGGTTAGCAAGCAAGGCTGTGTGAAATGTGCATCAAGTTCTGCACAAATTACTACAGATTTAAATGTTTGTGTGTAATGCATGAGGTATAGGGATACCTAATGTCTGCTGTTCATTTTGCTCATTTTGGTTGCTCACAGGTTTTTTTCACCTACTTGCAGAGAATATCAAGCCACTCCTGTGCTGGAATTTCCACATATTATAATGCCTATCTTATTATGATGGCTCACTGGCAGATGCAGACGTACAATGCTTTTCAAGTTTATTCTTTTTCATTCATGCTGCTTCCGTGATTGGCAAATGCAACATGACAATGGGTTGTGTTTCTCCAAAAGTTAAGTCTGTTTCAACTTCTTTACTGCAGCCGGCTGGATTTCTTTTTTTCGGCACCCCTTGCAGTCTGCACTGCCGCAGTCAAAACACACTACCCTCATTTAAATGAATGGGAGGACCTGCGTTTTCACCGAAAAGCCAGATTTGGTCTGAATGCAGCCTAAGGGTTTATATATTTAAATCAATAGCCTAGAGAAAACTGGGCTAATTTGAAATAAAACAAGCCTTAAGAGCAAAGCCTCACTCTGCTGGCTCAGTCTGAGCAGTGGTGAATTAAAGACTACACCCACATCTGAACCATTGGATTATTTCAGACAAGTATAAAATCCCAAATGTTAAAAAGTTAAAGCCATGTTTCAACAAAATCTCCAAAAGAAAAACTAACTCAGAAGTTCATACTTTTATCAGTGTTAGATTTACATTGTTTCCACTGGCCACAACGGCAGTATTTACAGTTTCACTTCACTGAGACTTGGCTTCAAAGACGTGAACACTTCCTCCCCCACGAGGCGGATCTGCAGCGGCATTCATTACCCAAGAAGCAAATGTGGCTATAAACTAAAAAGTTTCCCAATACAACAGAGAAATGCCAGCACTAAAAAATTATATCCATCCCTGCCCACGTGCTCCTTTTTAATTTAGCGGATACAAAGGCCTAATTGTATTTTAAGAAGCTACTGCTGCTGAAATATTGAAAGTATGGACCTCTGTGGCAAAACTCAGGTATACAATGGCACTTTATGCCTAATTAGAGGGTGGAGAGAGGAATCTGGTCTACCCACTGACACTGAAGAGAAATACTCCAGTTATGCTTTGGCCCACGCTTCTCTTGCTGAGTCCACTGAGACTTACACGAGACAGTTTCTTCTTGTTTGGAGTCCAGTGTAGGAAGTGAAATACATGCAATGGAAATGTGGTTGGGTTGTCCCTTTTGTCCTACTTAACTGTTTTCCTTCGCAGCAGATACTTTTTGCACTTAAAGCCTTGCTGCCGTGCCAAACATACTAAAGTTGGCTTCACAAAGTTACACATCAAGTGCTATTATGAGTTATGGTTGTATAAGGCGTACGCACCTAACAAGTCTTCCAAAATACACCGAAATGTAAACATGTAAAGTTCATCCTTCAACCTGCATTAATCAATATTTGTGATGATTAAAGTATATTGAATTAAATTGCTTTGTAATGTGAATAGATACTTTTAGCTAACTGCTTTGATTTCAAGTCTTGCACATTTATCGTGTGGTTGTTTGTGAGCTGCTCCTCAGTAAAGCAGCACCCTCCAGCAATAAAGCTCTGGTAAATCCACAATATTCTGCTCTCCCAGCATCAAACAATAGACAGACAAAGTTGCCAAGACGGCTTAAAGCATTTTGCTAAAGACCCAGATATTTTTCTCAGGTTGGTGGAATCCCACCACAAAGCTAGAGGGAAAGAAAATCTTGTACTTAAATCCATCATGTGGCCAGAAAAATGACTCCAAAGGAAGGCTGTAGATGCTTCATGTCTGATGGATGTGGAGGCAGGCAACACAAATTGTCAAATTTACATTTCACAGATTAAAGTAGGGTTGCATAATACTGGGAAAAAAAATGACATTGCGATATTTTGCTTATCTATCTGAATTTCCTCCAGATAACTTCAATAGCTCTTTTTGGAAAGAATTTATAATTCTATAACCTGTTGTGATTTTGTAGGGGAGTGCAAGATATGAAACACCCAAAGGAGGACCTGTTTTGCTTGATAAATTGATGAAGAATAATTGTGGGCTGCTGTGCATGCAGAGCCTACATGTCACTCACAATCAACAAACTCCCATGTATCCTAGAACCCTTAAATCCTCATAAAAAAATCAGACAGATGTCTCTTGGAGATAAGTCTGCTTGCTTTGCTTTAGAATCAAGCAGAAAAGAAGTTGTGGTAAGACATGTTGCCTCACTTAACACTGCACAACCTGCAATGTAACTATTGCACATTGCTATATTTGAGGCTGAAACGATATATTTTGCAGGCCTATATTCAAGTTAAGTAAACTGAAGTTTTGGCTGGCAGATTTTCTCAAGAAAGACAAAAGTTGTGTTGCCTTCATGCTACACGAGAAAAAATACTTTTTTATGTTGGAGCGCGGAGGATGAGTTAAAGGAGTCTCACAGCCTGAGGACAGAAGCTGGTGTTACAGCAGCCAATACTACCGTATCTTTTGCTAGACGACAGCAGGGTGAACAGACTGTGGCTGGGGTTGGTGTTGTCTTTCACTCACTTCACCAATATCACCGATGCTCGGTAGATGGATACCAATAATGTTCTGGGTAGATTTAATCACCTGCTGCTGAGGCTTCCACCTCCTGGACACATCCTAACTCCAGCTCAGTACTTAGCACAAATACACAAGATGTCAATCTCACTCTCGGAAAGAGATTAAATAAGCGTATTTCCTAAATAGCAGGTGCCATGGTGATGCTTGTGTTCTTCATTCGGATCAAGTTATCCAGCGGGTGGGTTTATCTCAGTGATCCCCACCCACTCAGTCAATCTGCATCAAAAAGATCAAACAGTTGGCAATAAACCTTGTTGTACACCTGTTCTGAATCAGGGATTCAAATTTCTACATGGAGATACTCCAAACAGACAAACATTTCAAATAAAGTAACTGTCACTTTAAGATCAATACAGTACATCCATACAGACTACATAATTACCTAATGGACGGCCTACTCAATCTTTTGTAATGCAACCAATCTCTGCTCATGTCTGATACAAATGCAAAGTTATTACTGATCTAATCTGTTGAAGGATAATAAAATTAAATGGATAAACATACAGCATGTCAAAGTCAACCTATAAAGACAATATAAATCTGTCTTTTGGTTTTGATGGTAACCATATGGTGTGTAACCTGTATATGTGTGTTTTTTTCCTGCACAGCCCCACCTCTTCATGCATGTACAGTGGATTCTTTGATTACACACAAAGCTGTCTCAGATTAGGCAGGGATTAGAGCTGTGCAGCCCACACGGACTGAAATGTGAGACCTAAGAGACTGTACAAGCTCAAAGGGTTTCAGTGGCAAACAGATGGAGAACAGGAAGCAGGCTGATAGCAAAATCCTACACATCCATCTCTGGAATGAAAGTAAGGGGTTGTTTCTTCCCCAGCGCACATCACTGATAAAACTGCTTCTTAAAATCTGCAGAGACTATAGACTCCATTGACATTAACAGGGTCTGGTCAACACCATTCACTCTTTAATGAGATAATTACAATGAAAAAAACAATACAATTTAGTCTAATTTCCCCTGAGTGCATCAACACATTATCATCCTAATATTAAGAATTAGTGTTTAATATCATAATGAAGCACCTAAATAGAAAAAAAAAATCCTGTGCTCCAAACTAATTGCCTTTGCACTTGAGACAAAGAACACGAGACTAAACAAGACAAATGTGCATCCAGAATCAGAAATCAAAATACCTTTACAGACTATTGTTTTAAATAATGCACTGATTAAACACATATCTGTGCCATTAAGCACCATATTAAAAGTTTCAGGAATAACCCAGACATCATAAATTCATATTAAAAACTGTTTCTTAGTCAGAACTGTAACAACAAAATAAACAAAATTCACATAAGCCTCAATGTTATATGAATGTTAAGATAAATGATGATAAATTATGACATCATTCATCACCATTGGCTGACGGTTATGCCCACTGAGCTCTTGACCATCATAGCATTGCAATTTAAAGGCCTACCAGAGAGAAGAGAAAAAGTAGCGTTTCCCCTAAGAGTTGACATCAGGCAAAGGTTTGTGGCATTTGTTACATGTGGTAGAGAAAATAAAAAGAAGCTGTTGCTGCTGGTCAATGCATTACATCCCTGTTTATTATTTTCTTATTAAACCTGCCCTATTAGGTAAACCAGAGATGCTCCATTACATTGTCGGCAGCAGTTTTTTCTTTTGTCCGGGCTGCTGTTAGTGTGTTTCTTTTAATTGTGCCATTTGTTTTTGTTTTTTTCTTAGCCTAGCATCCTCAGTAAAGCTGGCCACCTAACTTTGTTTCAAGCTTCAGAGGCTGGAGGTGAGAACTGCCAGCTCCCTTCACTGGTGATGGGAGCCAGACAGTTGGTGGTTGCTGTCAGAGCAACAGTGGGAAGCAGCGGTGACTTCAGTGGTGAGCTGATGAGGATTCTGAGGATTGTAAAGTCAAAAACAGAACTTACACAACGACACCTGCCTTATGCCCGCTGCCTTCAAATAACTATCATCGTCTGTCGCAATGTTTCTCTTTAGACACTGTCATATTCTAACTTGGTAGACATAAACCCATAAAGAGGGTTTTTAGAGGGAATTCTCTGAGAATGATGCTATGAAAAGAGTGAGTGAACCAGAACACTAGAGTTGCAGATTGGACAGCTAAACATTGAGCTGAAACTATATAAACAGCCTTGTAAAACCGAGGGGAGCTGCAGAGTGGTAATTCTTTGAAGGTTCAACACTTCTGTTGACTTCTTTTCAAATCGGGTGAGAAGATTGACACAGTACAGATTGTTTTTTACCCCCAAAATGCAAGGCCAACTTTCCAGTTAAGTTTCTCACCATTAATTGGAAGTATTGACTTTTGATGTAGACATCTTGGTGCAACATAAAGGCAAAGAGCTAGCCAAGAGTTACTCATTTCTCTCTCTCCAATGCTGCAACAATTCAGACCACTGTTACATAAAACACAACACAGACATGTTCACTGAAAAAAGGACGAAGCCATGTTGTACTAATATTGGTCTTGACAGAATAAGTGACTTTATTCTCTCCTACCGTCCGAGGTTGAGGCCCAAACAGAAGTCAACACCTCCCAAACAAGTGCTCAGCATCTTGTCTCCTTTCCAGTTCAGCCAAAACCAACAGAGGTGAAGCCTTTGAAGTCAGCAGCCTTTGAGAGGTGCTCTAGGCTACGACCCGTCCATCTGTACTGTACTGTTCAACTCTAATGACCCATATCCAGCAAGATTTTAGGTGCAATTTTATGGGCTAAGATATTTTCTCATCTTGTTGTAATTCAAACTGTTCATGTTCACAGCTGCCTTCTATCCTCTCAGCCCTGATCCTCTCATTCCTGCCACAGCACCCACACTACATTTGATGAAACCAACATTAAAAAAAAAAAAAAGACAGATTACACTCGCCACCAATGGCTTTCTAGGATGGATTTAGCCACCAAAAACCTTCAGTGAACTCTGCTACGAAGAGAAAAAAACTATGGCTTGCTTTAATATCCTCCCACTTGTCATGAATTAGGCAGGTTGAGGCAAGGACAAATCTAGAATAATAAGAAGGGTGACATTTGGACACAGTGTCCCATCTAAGAATGTAAAATGAGCTTGAAAGGTTGGAAATCATACTAATTTACCATCCTGGCTGTGCACAATATACTGTAGATGAATTGAGTTAATCTGGCTAATGACTATAGGGAAATCGCTGACATTAGAAAAAAATGTCACCAATGTCTTTTATATATCAATTTGAATTATGTTTGCATTGTTCTGCAATAGGCTGAGACAGTTTTATAGCCCTATGAATAAATGAAAAATGCATGGTATTTAGTTTCAAGCAAGCAAGGCTGTCTGTCACTGAAATGTTGACAATCTGGAAATGCAAGTTTCTCATCCAACAACAAAAATTTGAAAATGACAATTTTCTCCAAGCAGTCTTAGCTTCTACAGAGAAGTTAATATACTGTAAATCCTCATTGTGTAAAATCGCGATCCGATAATACGTTGTTCAAAAGCTTCTGGTACGGTTGGCATCAATATCTAGATGGTGATAATATTTTGGATATCTGCATATATTTCTCTAATGTATGCAAACATCACATCTAAGCCTTGCAAGTCACACAGTGAGAAAAAGTAAATCCTGTATACTATTTAAAAAATGTGATGCATCATGCTGCATAGATAATCATTTTATAATCACATCATAGCCCTCTTGACTCTTAATCAAAACAAAACATGAGGTTGCTAAAGATTCCCACCTGTCACTGACTTACTATGCTAGTTTCTAATTATAATTTGCTTAAAATTATTTTGGATACAACATTTTTGGAAAACAGTAACATAATTGGAGTGACAACTTAAAATAATTAATTGGACTTTCTATGTGTTTGATTAATCAATTTTATTTATTTTTTTGAAGCAACATTATGTAGTAAATGGCATTTTGTGCGATTTGGCACCCCCCACAGTTTCTGAGTGCAAAACCACTGTCGTAAATACAAATCCAGGTCTGTAACAACTTGTCAGACGTAATGTAGGTGCTAACTACAAACAAAACTCATTACATCTTACAACAATATTATGTGTTGAGAACGTGTATCTTGAAGTAAACATGTATGTAACTCTGTAATCCTACCCTCTCACTGAAGTTACATAGTGCAGAAGCAAGCAATAGGAAGGCGGAGTGGCTGAGACGGAGACACCATCAAAATTATTTGAGGCCATTATTTTAAGGTAATAAAGTAACATATTGGTGCTTTAAAGTCCAAAAAATTGTGAAAAATGTCCATCACTCTCTCAGAGCCCAGGGAGACTTTGCTCATTTCATCTTACAAACAGCCCAAAATATATTTAATTTAAAATTTTTAAAATTTTAAAAAGCAAATTCTTTTCATATTTCTATTCATATTTGAGAAGTTACAAACATCAAATGTCTGCCATTTTTGCTTGACAACATTTTAAAAAACTGTCGAAGATGCTGTTTTCTGTCAATTGACTCAAATAAAGGACAAACAATTATCATATGCTTTGATACATTGCAATATCCCTCTGATATAATCAATATGTAAGGTCTTCATACATTTTGCTCTGGAACTGGTTTGTTGAACTCTCGATTCACTGATCATATAAGAAACCAGGATAACTGCTGTCCTGTAGTTTTTGACTTTGTAGTGAAAATTGACTGACATCCACAGTTAACCCAACATCCTTTCAACACATCACGACTGTCACAGACAACCACCATGTCAAAGAAACCACAGCCATGTCAGCTTTCTCTCTTTAGTCAAGCCTCATCTGAGCCTGCTGCTGTGACAGCCCGGCACTTTCTGACATAAGGGCATCCTCCCTGAGAGCGACTTGTAGGGAATTCATTTTGTCAAAGTGTCAGTCGCATCAAGCATCCAGTCACAGCAGTGTGTCAACACTCAGGAGGAGGAGAGGGCAGCTACAAAGACTGAATGACAGATTCTCCTGGAGAGTCTCATGATAAGATGCTTGGTCAGATTCTTTTACTGTGGGGCCCTTTTCCTTGCACATTTCCTGTATATTTACAAGAGGCATTCAAGTGTGTGTGTAAAAGAGTTGAAATCCACTTTTGAACACATAATTAGATTTTTGGTTTATTTTAGCATCTAGGGTTTGTTTAATGTACTTTCTGCCTCCAGTTTCTACATGAAGCTGGAGGCAGGGCCATTTCCCCTTCCTCTGTCCCAAAATAATCTAGCTCCAGCCCTCAATTGTCTTATTTTCAGTTTATGCTGGTTGGTAATGTGAAGCTGGCTCACACTCTTATGCCTGGCTGCATGTTTATATTGCTTCTGGCTATGTATTCAGTTGTTTTGGTATTAAAAACTATGCCTTCTCTTGCCCAGAACACACTTGGCAAGAATATCTAAGTCAAATGCTGCCATGAATACTGTACAGTACAGTAATGGAGAGCAGTTGCACATGATAACATTTGGTAGTTTACTGAGGAAAAATTTGGAAAAAAGTGAGTTCTCCAAAGGATCAGAAGCATCAATTTATTTTAATTTCAAAAGGTATTTTACACACTAACAGATACATTTTCTTTCTAAGTGTCAATTACATTTTTTGCCTCTGGACATATACATTACTCTCTTTGCTACTTACAACCCCTTACACCATTACAGCGTCCCTCTCTTCGGAGTTATTACCTATGACACTCTCCTCACAGTTATTTCTGCTTTGCCTTCAGATGAAGTTTAACACTGAAAGCTCATTCTCATTCCCTCCTCGGCAAGAAATCCTTTTAAGCAAATGTATTTCCTGACCTAAACTAAAGATAACAGGGATGGCACTGCTATAATAAATTTCCTTCTTGTTGAGTTTCATTAGTCAAACACATTATTCAGAACACGTTTGGAGATTAGCAGGCGATCACACACACTTTGCCATCTAAATATTTGAGTAAGGTTAAGTCGGTGCAAAAATTAAACCAGAGTCAATTATGAGCTGTTAGAAGTTGAATTATGAAATTATTGTGTCTGTGTATGTACATGCGTGTGTGTGCGCATGCGTGCATGTGTGCGTGTGTGCGTGCGTGCGTGTGCGTGCGTGCGTGCGGATGAGGCAAAGGCTTTCAGACAATCTGCTCCATTCACCCCCCACCGGGCAACCAGCCCAAATCCATTTACATCCCTGAGCCGTTGTGAGTCTGACAGCCCTGCATGCCCCTACACACACACACACACACACACACACAGTACAGAGTAAAGTTAGTGTAAAAACTTCACATGCAGGTTTCAGTCGAGACAGGTGAATGCATCCGTGATGTGTGGGTAACTCAGCTCATGCAGCGCTGTAGTCTGCAACTGTGTCATGAACTTTGTCACCTGTCACTCCCCGTCACCTTTCATGGCTCTATCCAATAAATCCTCTCAGTAAATTCTGTGAAATATAGCGTACTGTCTGTCTGAATTTATTTATCTCTGAAGTAATATCCCAATTTCTTGAATTTTTATCGAATATTTCAACGTATCAACATCAGTAAGTCAAACATAGTAGATACGCCCACTCAGAAAACACTTTATTTCCAGTGCTCCACGCAATACCCACACACAACTACATCAATACTCTGAGGCACACACATGACGGCCCCCATTAAGGTTTCACGCTCACCTCATGCCTCCTTGGTTGACTGACGCAGCTGGCTTTTGCTGGATTAGCGCACCAAACAACAGAGTCTGGCAAAGGACTTCCTCAGACCGTGAATGAACACCTTGTCATTTGAATGTAAACACACTGGATTAAACAAAGGGCTGGGGGTGGAGTCTGGCAGAGTCAAAGATGAGTCTGTTGACAGGTGAGGTGATCATTAACTGGATCGACTTGCACAAGGATCACTGGACTTTTACTGAGTTCAAGGAACAAACTTCATTATACTGCTAATACTTCTATCAGTCTAATGTATTATTTTTTGCCTTTGTTATTAAAAAAGCAGTTTGAATTTCATGGGCTGCATTTGACGGTTCACAGAGAGACTCAAATAAAACGGTTGGAACATTTTATAATTTCATTGGAGTGACAAATGCAATATTGAAGCCTTATTGCCTCTTCCTCCAAGAGAAACTAAGATCTAATTTCAGTGCCGTCAGTCTGCTCTTCATATCCTATGAAATGTTCCCTTAATATCTCAAATGTAGAACCATTACCCCCCTATTGTCAGTGAGATGTAGGTGTTAACTTTAATATTCTACTCAGCAGTCGATCTTTTAATACAGAGGGAAAGGGAAAAATCCCCATAGGACTGTAAATCCAAAAAGAGGATTAAAAATCAAGATGAGAAGATGGGAAACAGAGCACAAATGACATTGAGGCACCAAGGAGGACATTGATGTGTTAACAAAATAAAGCATTAAAAGATGATATATAATACAGTCAGTAAATAGTTCATATCCAGCAGCTATCCAGTTTGTTTCATCTGCATCTTATGCATGTCGAACATTGCATTTATGCAGAATAAATGACAAATTTGACCTGAAAGCATAAAGTGGTTGGGCTACAGGTGGAACATTCATGGTGTGAGTCAGAGTACTTCACCATAAGAGAGTAAGAGTGGGAGTGAACAGCGATGGTTAGTTTGTTTTGGAGCTCAGGGCTGTTTCCTGGATTCCTGTGCACTCTCTTCCTATCTCGCTCTCTGCCATGAGCTGGCTGATCTGACAGGTCATTGACCTGCCCAGTGGTCTGAGGTATGACTCACTCATCAGCTAAATCCCTCTGCCCCCCGGTGCAGACCACCCCGATCGCTCCTGCTGCTGCTGCACCACCTCTAGCAGATTCACATAGCCAATGTGCACAACATGGATAGATGAAGACAAAAAATACCAAGCTTTCATAATGCATGTGTGCACTTGTTCACATTCACACTACGATGATTCATCATGCTATTCTTTTTTAAACTATGTCCTCATTACTCAACCACACAGGGAATTCATAAATAACTAGTAATGGTGAATCAGTATTCTGGTGGTTGAGCTCGAGCAGCCTTTAGAGGTTAGAGGCTATTACAGTATCCGACAGAAAAAGAGGCGTAGGCAGGGGTCTGTTCTCCCCTCAGGGAATGAGGATTGATGGTGTTCATTTGAGACTGGGCCACATCTGAAACCTTGTGATAAATGTAATGATGCCATTACTGCTGCCGGAGGGGGGGTAGACCAGGGACATAATGGAAGAAGACCAGTAAAGTCTTATGTAATCTGTTTAAATCAAGTGTTTTTCAGAAAAAAAAAAACAGGTTATATTTTTTCAAATACAGTATGGTGAAAAAGCTCAACAACCTGACTGTAGGAGTGTTTTTAAGGAAACATGATAACAGCTCTTCACTCTGCCACTATTGTCACACTGACCAACAAACCTGCCTATTTGCTAACTTCTTTTATTCTGTACAGGCAAAACCAGTTTCCTTGTTCTGTTCAAGCTGGGCGCCAAACAAATGTTCCTGACGAACCAGTTTGGTCACAACCTCTTGCTTTGAAGAAGACTAAAAACGTTAACATCTTGGCTTACTCAAAAACAAACAAGGCTGTATTCAATCAGACTCATTGGAACAACAACAATCCCGAATGGCAATCCCAATTTTCCCAACAGCGGGCCAAGCATTGACCTCTGAGGGAAACCAAAGATTAAAGTGATTAGAATCACTTTCATCTGCAAACATGGTGAATACACAGATATTTTTTTTTCCTAGTACAAAAATCTAATTAGAAACAAGATCTCAAAGCAAGAAGTGACTTCAACAAGTTACTGTAACTGCACTGAGAGAGTTTGGTCACAAGTTGGGGTTGTGATAGCATACCTGCAGGGTGCATGGTAGAAGGGATATCCGGCGTGAGGTATGTGATTGCAGTATCCAGACTGATTCCACATGGTGCTTCTCTTGTTCCACGTGATGACAGTTCACAAGTGCGGCCACTGTTTCTTTCTGCTTTCTATTTCTAGTGCTGTGGAATCAGACACGAGCTGCTGGGAGTCACATTAATCAGTGTCTCTTCTCTCGTCTCTTGAGTGGCTCCATGGGGAGAAAACGAGGGGTGGTGGTGGCTTTGAAAGGAGGGACTACTGAGAAGATGAGGTGAGAAAATGAGTTAAGGGGGCTGAGTCCAAACAGAGATGGGATGATGATATCAGATGAGTCAAGTCTGGTGTGGTTTACACACCTGGAAATGAAGTCTGCTCCTGCCGCCCCCCCGCTCAACAACGCCACAACTACTCAGCAGAGTCTCAGAAGACTGCCCCAGGTGAAGTCTGACATCACAGGATACTCCTTTAATCTTGCCTCGAGCCAGTCATTTTCCCTCGCATCTCAGGTGTAATCAGGTAAAACAGATGTTTTTGAGGTTAACCTTGCTGAGCTGTATCTTTTGCCTGTTAAATCATGCGTAAAACGCGCCTCCACCTTGCATCTCAATGATTTGGCTCACACCAGGGCTTTCGACCTCTCAGGCGCAGATCTACATCAGACAGTGTTCGAGATAAGCAGAAGATTTCAGAGACCTCCGTTGCTCCAACAATCCCTGATGCCAAACAGGAGCTGTTTATGTCTTTTACACGTGCAGTACATTCTCTCCAAAGTTCACAGGCGCCACAAATCCATCTCTTTCTGACATGAGCAGGTTAAATCCACAGCCCCTGTATCCCGCCACTGTATCTAGTTTGTCTCTGAGGTAGCCGGCTCCGGCACAAGCGCTTATTTCCCCAATCACAGGCTTCCCACCGGCTCTACAGTCTCACGAAACAACAGCGGTGCACAGAGCTGAATGACTGAGCATACTCACGGACAGGGAGAGGGAGAGAGAGAGAGAGAGAGAGAGAGAGAGAGAGGAGGGAGGTGGCAGGGAGAGAGAGAGAAAATGAGGAAGAGGTAAACAGAGCGGAGCTACATTCCTTTTCCCGCCTCATGCTCATCTGGCAGGATACACACTGCTGAGAGGAAGAGAGAGAGAAAATGTGTGTGTATGTGTCAGGGAGAGAGAGAGACAGAGAGAGACAGAGAGAGAGACAGAGAGTGAGACAGAGAGAGAGACAGAGAGTAGGAGGAGGACAAGAGGCAAAGTGAGAATGAGGAAAGAGAGACCATGACAGTGTTTACATGCACACAAAAAATGTTATTGCAATGTAATTTAAGACCTGAATGCAAACCTGGCAGAGGCCTTGTAAACAGCTTTATTTTACCTTTGCAAGGGCAATTATGATTGTAGCAGATTGCAGTTATGTAATCATAATAAAGTATGTAAAGTACTCTGGTATTGTTCTGGCCAGAAAGATCATGTGTGCATCTTAATTACATGAATGAACAATTTGTGCAGGAAAAGATGCTGGCGTAAAGTATGTTGTATGAGATCAGAGGATGAACTTAATGAGCTCATGTCACAACACGTATTGTCACATTTTCCGTTTTGATACCCGCATTTAACTTTTAGATAAATAAACATTGTTTCCTAGACAATAAGTTTTAACATAAGAGGTTATATTAAGAAGTTCAATGAAACCATATGATGAAACGTATGATATGATCATAAAATGCTATTATAAAACTCTTCATTTAAAATGAACAATTCCACTTCAATTCTACCTTGTATTCGTCATCAGTGTTTAATGTAATCTATAACCAGGGTTGCAATTAACTATTTCTTGCCCGATCATTTTCTCAGTTTGATCACTCAAAGGTATCATTTGTAACAAATGGCCAGAATTCAACGATAGCTCAAAAAGTATAGGGGGCAGCATAAACACTTGCTGCTGCTCACTATACTGGACACAGTTCTCTTTGCTGTAGCTATCGTTGGGTGTAGCAACTAGCTGCCATTAGCAGGAAGTTCAGTTAGCAGTGGAGCTAATGGAGGAGGTGATTGGCCTGGAGGTGATTGACAGCGACTACGACCAGGACTATGACTCCGGCGATGAAAAGACACGACAGAGGACAGAGAGAGTGTCAGCAGCGGGGACAGTGTGTAGAGCATTTTTTTAATCTTTTAAACAAAAATTCTGGTCATGTCTTAGAAACTGAACCAATGAACCACTTTGTCTATATAAATTGGTGAAAAATGATCCCCTTAATTTTTGAAAGCCTAAGGCAACATCTCCTTAGTTTTGCTTGATCTGTCCAACTAACTGTCCAAAATGCAAAGATATCCATTATTCATTTCACCATCACTAATGCAAATCCACACAAGTGAGAGGCTGGAACTATAAATCAATGGCTCAGGTGCACTGTTTATCTCAGTACTGGCAACAGCCACATTATGAGTGCATGTGAACACAGCCCATCTGGAACATACGGAAGAATATAAAGACTGAGAGAATACAAGTGAGAGAAGGTATAGAAAACACTAATGGGATGAGAAGCCAGACAGACAAATAGAAAGGAGAGCTCACAGCAGACAGTCTGTTTTTAGTGCACAGCAGGTTATTCACAGCAGCACACAGTCTGACTCCAAAACCTCCCAATCAGCACATGAAGCCTGCAGGTGAGAGGTCACCTCTGTGCAGCTAAACAGAGATGTGCTGTCTCCCTGGAGAGGTGGACTACTCCAGTGCCCCACTAAGCAGAGCATTGCTGTGACCCTGCTGCAAGGACGGCTCTGCTGCACCTGGGGAAAGGCTGGTGACACAGGCGTGAAGCTGGCAAGATGACAACTTCACTCACTGCGGGTCAAAGTCCTCATGTGTAATCTGATATGAAGACGGAGTTCGCATGGGAAGGTAGTGACTTGAAAGCTAAAAACATGTAGCAACTAGATTAGCTCATGAATAGTTGTTTTCCTTTTTGTATTCACTGATGGGATTTCCTCTTCACACCCCTGATAACTTGATGATGAAAGTTGTTAATTGGTGCAGAAGTGTGACATGAGCTCTTATCACATAATACATGCAAAAGGGAATGCTTACTGGTTGAACCTTTCCCTTTAGAGCAGATATACTCATTCCTTTTTGATATCTTACATTCTTTTATGACACTCTTACTATCATCTTGCATCACTGTCCTGTGTGAAGTGAAAATCCCTCAGCCTAATGAGAGCAGGGGCTCATTTCGCAAGTCTGTGGCATTCGCATTTGCAAGAAACAGTTTCTGATAGAAAAACACTGCCAGGGAATGTTTGGTCATGGCATTCATCGACCACTTAACAAACTTTTATCAAAAAGCGTCATGCAGATTTGATAAGTGTCCACACCAGGCATGATTCAATTCATTATAGAAACAGAATAAGTAGTGAGTCCTGTTGCATTTGGAGATATTTAACCCTAACTCAAACCACACAGAAGTTAAAGTGACAGCAAGAGCAGGATAAACCATGCTGACTGATTTATTAAAAGGTGCAAATTAACGCAACTTAACGTAACTTCTTCCTGTGACCAAAGTGTGACAATCTGAAGATAATTCTCTGGGGGAACTGTTCACAAATCATTGACATGTGTGGCACATGTGGGTCACAAGGAGACACTGCTTCCAGAACTGAAAATATTTGTGGATTTTTAACAGAATGTCATTGATATTTCAGCTTAAAGGAATAGTTCACTCTAAAACAAAATTCAGTCATTATCGACTCACCCTCATGCTGGTGAGAAGTCCGGTGTTGTTTCTTATTCCTCAAAGTGCAGCTGGAGACCCGCGGGGCTACCCTCCGGCAACAATAATCCATATAACGAGCATAAGTGGCGCCCGAGGCGAAAAGGTCCATAAAACTACACAAAAACTTTGTAATATTCCTCCATACTGCTCGTCCGCTGCAATCCAAGTGTCCTGAAGTGGCGACATCCAGAGTTTACTCGAAACGACGTCATTTAGTACATTTTTCTAGCCTAAACAGTCACACTTCAGGACACTTGGATTGCAGCGGACGAGCAGTATGGAGGAATATTACAAAGTTTTTGTGTAGTTTTATGGACCTTTTCCTCTCGGCCACAATTGACGCTCGTTATATGGATTATTCCTGCCGGAGGGTAGCCCCGCGGGTCTCCAGCTGCACTTTGAGGAATAAGAAACAACACCGGACTTCTCACCAGCATGAGGGTGAGTCGATAATGACTGAATTTCGTTCTAGAGTGAACTATTCCTTTAAGTCATTGATTTGATAATCGACTACCTGTTTTATTTTTCAAGCTAATTTGCCAAATGTTCTGGTTCTAGCTTCTCAAAGTTGCATTTCTTTGCCATACATGTTAGTATTTGAGTATTTGACTTTGATCGGTCAGAAGAAACAAGCAATTTGAAAATGACTTTTTGGGCTATATTATAATAATTATTTAACTATTTCTGACTATTTTTTTTAGATTGGTAGAGTTGCAGACCCTTTTTGTTTTTATTAAGGTTTCAAAACATCTTGCTTTTACATTTTATTTGTATTATACGTATGGACATTTAATTTTGAAACAAATGTTTGATTAGTGCCACTGGCAGCGTTAAAACCTGTTAACTGCACTAAATCTGACACATTTTGCCAAATATTGCGGAGTCACACGTTCCTGTCTGGTGATCTCTGACATCATCCAGACTTGAATTTATTCACACAGCCTGAAGGAACATCATCAACTGTGCTGTAATGGGCAGGTTACATCAGGCCTTTTTGCTGTGGTGAGAGCACAGACAGAGGGGAAAAAAGGGGAGGTAAAGTGAGGATGGTGGCTGAGAAGCAAAAGCAGGGAGGGGGAGACAGAATGAGAGAGGTAGGGAGGGGGTGAGGGATTGGGAGGGATGAAAAGAACAGAAGAGGTAGGAGGAAGGGAGGTGGGCATGTCCGTCTCCCGCTGGTTGTTTTTGTTGTGAAATTTTATTCCGGCACAATTTAACTATGGTTGTTAAACAGAGGGGACCCTGCTTCTTTGTTTTCTCCATCCTCGTCTGTCTCTGTCTTTACTTTCCTTGTCTGAAGAAGCAGGTTGGCTACACCTTTGCTTGTCTATCCACCCACACACGCTAACACACACAGACATGTGAGGTGGATTTTTTGCACAGCCTGACTTACACACAGATGTAAGGTACACATAAAAGATCTTCATGTGCAAACAGATTTGAGACACATACAAATGGCAATTGTACAAATACAGAAAATTTGTATGGATATACAGCACATGCACACACAGCACACGTACAGCGGTTTGCAGTCTTGCAGACAGCTGACAGCTGTGTTAAATCGTTATGTCAGTGGGTAAGATGGCAGGAGTGTGATTGGCCCTGCGGTTGGGCTTATCACACTTTTACAGTCTACACCTCTTCATAGCCGCTCGCCTTAAATCTACACATACACACTAACACAAAACCTCCTAACACACCTCCGACTCCATTTGCACGCTGTCAAGGTCAAATCTGAAGATTAAAAAAAAAAAACAACACTCACCTGCACCTTTTTCATCCTTCTCTGAGTGCAAACTACTGCCCATCAGCACAAACACAATATGTCTAGTTTTTGATCAATACCATTGATTGAGACATAACTTCATATTTCTGGCTTTAAAATCTAACACCGAAGAACATTCTCTACTTCTTTGGCAGTAAAACCTCCAGGACCTGATATTTTCACCTCAAAGATGGTGCTGTCTATTCAGAAATCACAAAAGAACTTTTCTACCCACAGGAGGGGACAAAATAAAATACACTATAATAGATAGATACCTGAGTAAAACTCTTCACTTCCTGTCCCCTCACCTGCAGCAAAGAATGTGAAATTTTATACAATTACTCCCACTGCTGGGGTCGGGCAATGCTGACTCAACTGGCATAAGACGACATTCACAGTGAAAAATCGCAATGGACGATGACATCGTTGTGAGGAGGGCTATTATGTGTTTCTGAATTTGAGGTAGTGTGTCACCTCAGAGTTGCTTCGCCCTGTCGCTTTGACAGCAACCTCCAACTGTCATCCAGCCAAGAAAACTGTGTGAAGGAAAGCAGATCAACTCTCACATCCCTGCATGGTGAGTGTTCGACATATGTATGTACATCCCCGTGCCGGGTTTAAAAGCGTCTTCGTCTTCACACAACATATCTGTAACTGTAACTAGCGTGCTTAGGGTCAGATGCTTGAATCAATATTAACCAGGTAGCTCGTCTGAGGAAGCTAGGCTGGACACAATAACCCCCCAAATTCCACTGGGCACGTCTGTGTCACATTCCAGCCACGACATGGCCGCAGGAGCTGATCACCGCCATTCTAGACAATGCTTGTGGTTCCAGGATTCAGAAGTGTCCCAGAAGGGGCTCCTCACTCTGCTCTACACACCGAGTCAAGCTGCACAGAGCAGATCAAGCCAGGCAGGAAGTCGGAGAGCAGAACAGAACAGTAGAGAGCATCCAGTCAATTTTCAAAATAAAACACCCTGTGCAGACTGGGATCTGCAGCACAACAAAGTCAGCAACATTAATAATAAACACACTTACAACAGATGAATAAGAAACTGTTTAACCAGTTAGCCTACTCACCCATGGTAGAAGCACAAAAATCAAGGAACAGTGATGAAATACACACAATCTGAGCAACTCAACAATATCAGGCAGCCAGACACTTCGCTTCAGGAGCCATGTGGCAGATGGAACAAAACCACGTCACACATGCAAGTTCACAGAGACGTGACCGGTGAAATTAAGGCGTTAGAAAACACACATAACAACGGAACAGTGGAGCAGAAAGGAAAAACCACTGCTGCCACCAATGTAACCAAGCGTTTTGCAAAGGTTTAATAAGAAAATAACAAACAGGACATGTAAGGTGCATTGAGCAGCAACTATCTTAAAAAGTTGCCAAGTGCAAGTTTAATTTTGCCCACTTCCACACACACACACACACACCTTCTCTCATTCCAAAAAGAGATACAATCTCTTGCTCTATCATTTCCCCTCTACTTCGCCTGTGCTTAGTCACTGTCTGGTGGGACTTTATATTGGTTTTCTCAGGAAACCTTGTTCAATCATTAAGCTGGTCAGAACTCAAGGAGAATCTGCTAATAGCACAAGATGCATGTCTCTAGATGAAAAAATGGACAGATCCGATCAGAAATATCAGTTTCATGTGACTCATATCAGAGTCCATAAAGGGGAACAGGAGCCGTGTGTGTTTTAGGATGAAGGGCTGGTGCATGTGTTATATCTGAGAAAGCTGGAGAAACCCCTCTGTTGGATATACTATTATCTGGCTCATATAATTCAAGAATGTGCTCCTCTGTCTAGAAGCTTTGCTAGAATGATGCAAGAACTTGTGTGTGTGTGTGTGTGTGTGTGTGTGTGTGTGTGTGTGTGTGTGTGGTGGAGGCGGGGGGGTGTTTGTGTCAATATCTCGGGGGATCTTTTGATCCAGATTCTTCAATCTTCAGTTACACACACACACACACACACACACAACCCTACTATTAATACTCTTTCTCTGAGCGCTTTCCTTTCATCATTCCTTAAGGCCTCACATCTCTACATCTTCTCCAGCTAGAATATAACACCACGATTAGAGGAAATCTTTAATATGCTGGATCAGATCCAGAGTTAAGAGGAAGGGAAAGACACTTTCTTCAAACGACTGGGATTGACTGGATTTGAACACCTCTCTGTACATGATTAGCATTGCATGCCTTGGTTCTGAAAAACAGGAGTCAAATAGAGATTCACACAGCCTGCAGCACGTCTTTGCATTATCAAATCAAACGGTGAAAGAATATTAAGATGAAATGAGAAGACTTCTGTTGGCAATATTTTAGCTCTTGGCGTGAAAAGGGCTGAAACAATTTTAATTTTAATAAAAATTTAGATTGTCTAAATAACATGTTGATTTCAATTACTTAATTATAGAAAATATAAATTCTTAAAACAAATAATGCACATTACGTCACTGAACCTATTCCCTTCACGTTGCACAGTAGCGTGGTTAACATGACAGAAGCGGATGACAAACGTTGCTGAGCATACTGAATGGAAAATTTATATTTAAAAAAATTGAGATGTGACCTCCCCTATTTAATGTAGGCCTACTTGTTTCAAACCTGCTGTTATGACAAACGAGTCGTGGGTTAAAAATTCCTACTGGGAGAGAGAAAACTCAAAGGAGAGAAACAAAAAAGCCAAGGAAAAGGCCAGTGTTTGTGCATTAAGGTGGACAATTAAAGCAACATTATGTAATGTCAGCAAACTGTTAAAGCGATTCTGAAGAAAGATAGTTGATATCTGAGTGTCATTCTCAGGTCGTCAAATACCGACGCCTCTTACATTAATATTCAAAAATTCTTCTCACTGCAAATATTGGTACGTTCAATTTATTTTAGAGTAATTCATCATAAAGCATGTAATTAATTACATAATTGTTTTTAATCACTTGACAGCCCTACTAAGAATCTAATCTCATGAAAAATCAAACTAACCTACCACTACAGATCGACATCAATGCTTACAGCATCTCAGCAGAAAGCATCCAGTCCACAAATCTAGTCCATAGAGCGGACCCAAGGTAATGTTCATGTTAGCATTTTATCATTATTGTGATATTTGTGTGTGCCTGCACAAGCTGCCATGTGAAAACAATATAATTGTAGATTGCAACAAACGTATAAGGCACTGCAGATGGATAATTGTTTTGTTTTTGTATTGTTTATGTATTGAAAAGATGCAGCTTTTATTTTGTAGACTGCTGTAGTCTGATTATTGGAAGGACTTTCTGTATAACAAAGTGAATTTAAATGATGAAAAAGTCGCCACCTGCAGTAATATAGAGCATTGGATGTCATACACTGAGATGCATCAAGATGCATCGTGATGCATCGAGAATCGTTTTGCATTTAAATCGTTGACAGCAGAATCGTAATCTAATCGAATTGTGAGGCCAGTGAAGATTCACACCTCTACTGCACACATGTTTTGGTGTTATGATATTATTTATAACTGGAAGAACTGGCTACAGGCTCTTCACTCACATACACACAAATAAAAGCCCTATTGGTATGCAAGGAGGCGAACACAATCCACGAAGACATAATGAAACTGTGATGATCCTGTTGAGAGAATTGGGCTGATGCAGGAGTAAATAGTAATGAGATACAAGATGAGAATTAAAATATGAACAGCAGCGTATCAACCTGTAGGTTATGTAAACAGACACTAAGGATAATTGTACCACTGACTTTGCCATGTATGTGTGAAAAGGTATGGTTTAATAGGTATGGACTATCGTAATGAGATCAGCTGCTGGTACAAATAGGACACTAATGCGCATCATATTTATCCAGCCCAACACACAACACAGTGCTTCACTCTGGAAAAAAAACCCATCTCTTTATGCATTGAGACTTTAATACACAAAGGAAAGAAGCAGCATGACTCTCCTCTTTTGTAAATCAAAGCACATAAGCTCATTCTCCATCCACAAAGAGGCTCAGGTTCAAATACAAGCAATTCTTAGAGCCACACAGACAGACCAGAGGATTTCACTTTTTTCCAGACAAAAAAAATAACTTTAATTTTAGACTTTTTCATTACACTGTGAAACTTAGTATCACAGGTAAAAGAAGTGTACTTAATGTGCTCTTGAATACGTGTTTTTGAATCTCTCCAAAGACTTTTTCTTCTTTATTCTTCTGAAAACTGGCTGTCAAGCAGAGGTTGACTGAGTCCTCTCTGAAATGACAGGTTCACTAACTGGTCATCTCTCTGAAGGCCAAACTCCCAGCAGCTCAGTCTGTTTGCGCAGGTACAATACTAAACCTGGTGTCAAATTTAACTTTGGAAGCAGAGAACTTGACACAGTGTTAGAAAAAGAAAAAATAGCAACCTAAAACTACACTTAATCTTGTTTGGATTGTCTGGTGCTTGTAAGGAGCTGACAGTTAATTTTAGAAGATGCCAGTAGATACAGAAAACATTCAAGTCCAGCCGCCAGGATATAAAGTTAGCAATTAACGTTTCTGTAAACCACATATGCGTCCAAGGTTGACATTTGTACCAAACATGGCATATCACGTCAAAAACAGCTTATTTGTGGCTTTGTAGAAACAAACTTAGCTAACATTTATTCTGGTGATTGCAAACCGTTCCTGTCTCTCAAACCCCTGCACCACCCTACTGCAGTTTTTATGACATGAATGGACACCAAGCACAATTGCCAACATGTGCAACATGTGCAGTATGACTCAAACTATGGGTGATATTTATTGTGTCGAATGACTAATTCTGTAGGAGTCTGATTACGGTAAATGTCCAGTTTGGATTGGAAAGGATGTCTCAAGAGCCACTATTTGATTTATCCTTTGATTTGTCCAAGCACCTGCTTGCTCTCTAGACATAAAAGGCTCATTCAAACACTAATGAAAACCGGATTATAATTATTATATATATATTATATATCTCAGTTTTTGTTATTCCTAACTTTTAAGTTTTAAATGTTCGAAGCTAAATCCTTATGGATTCATTGAGGGATTTGAGAGAGCTTGTTCAGTAAATGGATATGATACTGACTTCAACAAAATTACGTTTTGATACTCTTTCAATCCCAACCCTACTTGAAGAGTTTGGCTGATGTTAGTCATTGTGTACTGCGGTCTGTGTCTTTTTTATTATTTACATTGGGGTAAGAAAGAATTTTTTATATCCCTCACCAAAAAAAATGCATTCTGTTTGACTGTAATGACTCATCATTAAGTAATCATTAACATGGCCAATAGCCAGTTGGGGGAAATTTCTTAAAACACGCATCCCTTCTTCAAACAACATTTATTTTGCAAAAATGGCCACTATCCGTTTTATTTGAGGCCTTGCTGCTTTCAGTGTGGAAGTTGATAACACATGATTTGTAGAGTTTATACGCCTTGGCTGACAACAGAGGAGTGATCAATGGTGCATGGCTGAACAAAACCCAAGAACATCCTCGATAACTGCCAGGGTCATACCTCCCTATCAGATAATATTTTCTGGTTTGGACTCAAACGTATCTGTAACCCTGCAGCTCTGCTGAAGACGGAGCAGCAGAGCCACTTTCTATCTTCCATCAATGTTAAATCTCATCTCTTCAAGCACCTCACATCACCCTCTGCCTCCTAAATCATTTTTGTTCCTTCATTTCGGTCCTCTATTACCAGCACTACTATATAATCACATCTTAAAAAAAACATCCCTTCAACCACTTATTCTATTGCACCTATTTCTAAAATAATTTTTACACGTTTGGTCATAATTCTAGTCATACTGCCAGGGCAATTCAGCTCTATTCTGTCCTGTAATTTCAATGATACTAACTGTTTTAAACTGAATTAAACTGAAATGAATTTTATTCTCTTGCGCTATTCTATGGTGCAGTGCTTATGAGTGTCAGCTTAAAACTGCAATAAGAAAAATCCTCCTTAATAGGAGACCGGCTTTCATATCAGGCTTTCTAAATTATTACACAACCACTGCTTCTCTTGATACCATCAATGATTGCATAATGAATACTGTCTCAGTAGGCCAATGGAGAGAAGTAAACAAAAATGAGGATTCATTAGCTTTCTCACAATGTGGTGTCTGGAAATCAGGCCCTACAGTGTATTTGATCTGCTGTAGTTAAACATCTCAAAATGATATAAAGTGCATTCTAATACAGTACTTTGCCTCTGAACTAATACTCTTAAGTATGATATTGTGTGCATCTCCTTCTGCATTCACTTAGATGCTGATTGCAATGGTTATGACCACCAGTCCCTTGCTGCTTGTCTGTGACGGAGGAATGAAACAGCTCAACCTCCCCATCCAAAAGTGACCCCTTTCAGTTAGCCTTCAAAGGGCCTTGACAGTGAATGGCTTGACAGTTACTGCCAGGAACTGAAGAAGAGCTCACTGTCAGTCCATCACTGGCGGTGGTGACACCAAAGGAAATTCAAGGTTACACCTCACTGTTTCCACTTAAGTGTGAAAACGTGTCAGTGAAGATGTCAGAGACAGACAAATCTTTTAGGGTGCACCAGTAGAGTAATAAAACAGGAAGCAGCGAAGAGACAAAAATATAAAGACCTCTTACAAAAATAACTGGCAATTCTGACAAACACTTTGCATGTGTCTTAGCCTTTAGTTTCTGTTGATTAAATTGCACCTAGCATCTGTTCAGCGGTCTCATTTTTTTTTTTCACCTTAGCTATAATGTGCCTGCTTGTAATGACACGTTCATAATGTGTAAGAAGTGTAAAAGGAGAATTACGCATGAACAAAGGGTAGGAGTGTGTTTAATGGCATTCAGGCTCTGTAAAGCCATTTGCTTTGAGGGAAAATTGGGAAATTCTCCACACACTCATCTTTCTGTCATCACCTCCCCATTGTTTTGAAATGTCACATGGTCATACAGTGAAGGTCAATAGTTGACTTTTAATCACAGGTAAATTGACAGAGCAGAACTGCTGAGTGGAGAAGTCTTGGGTCATTGCTTTAAATGTCTACAACAATCACCAAAAGACCAACAGCACATAAAAAGACATCCGTCCTTTCTATTAAAATGGCAAGGATAAATGCATATCTGTAACATGTAGTGAAAATGCTTTAATGCATAAGTTACTCAATTTTAGACTTTTTTAGACTTTTTATGCCCTCAAGACCTTTAACTGTAAAAGCAAATCATTAGCAACATCTAATATTGACTTTTCTGAAATGTCTTTAGGAAAAGTTCACTGTGTCATGTTACCAAGGACGTCATTTTAAGTGGGAGAGAAATCTGAGTTGAGAAACATATTGATCTGCTCATCTCAGTCACCTTTAGTTATAACAATGCCGTTCAAAGCAATGAGCTTAACGAGCAGCAGTGAGCCATTTGCAGGCTTTTTTTTGTGTGCCGAGTTTTGCCTCTCAGTCCACATAAAGGCTGCCATATCATATTTGCAAAGGTTGCTGGGGCTGTAGGCAGCCGGAAGTGAAAAGAAATGCCTGCAGACATGACTCAGTGTTTATAAAAGTAAAAAACAGAAAGAGGAAGACAAATGTCAGTTGAGGATAAGACAGTAAAGCAAAATGGTCTTTGTAGATAAGATGAAAATACAACATTATCTATAAGATGGTATCAGGAATCTATAAATGTCAAAAAATATAGGGTAGAACTTCATGGACTTAAATTGTGTTTGTTTGAGGGGCTCTTTGGGCAGGGATAAATGTACAAATAAATTAGAACAAAAAAGGCCTTGTGGTTGAATGCCTCCACGCAACAGTCAAGTTGCTATTCCTGTGCTATGGCATTGAATAATGGGCAGAGCGTTTTTAGCAGAATATTCTGTTACAGTGCAATTAAACTCTGACCTTTTGGATATCAAATGTCATAACTTCGTAATTTTACCCTATAAGACATTTGTGTAAAATGTATTTATCACATTAATTCTTGAGTTATGGCCAAAAATATGTTCACAGGTCACAATCACAGTGACCTTAACCTCTGACCACCAAATTCTAATCAGTTCATCCCCGAGTCACAGTGGACATTTGTACCAAAATTGAAGAAATTCCCTCAATGCGTTCTCGGGATATAACAATATTCCAAGGCATTTTCTTTTAAATAATCATGGCATGATCATGTTGAACCTCAATCCGTGTATCATTCGTTCATTCGTTTTTCAAAATAAAACCAAAAATAAGAAAACGAAAAAACAATTCCTTTTCTCAGTATTCGTTTCCTAAACTAAAATGAAAAAACGGATAACGACTCGTTTTTTTCAGTTTTCGATTTTATGCTCAAATGAATAATGGAAAAAACGGATAACGAGCGTTTCCCGTTTCATGTTGCAAGCATTTGGTACCTACACCGGAAATTACCGTCACCCGGAAGTGGCCTGGAGCAAAGCTAACGTTAGCAGAGCCAGTCAATTCTCTGACGTTACCAGAGCGTGGTAGAAATCTCGGCATGCGTTTTACCATCCTCAAAAAGCTGTCCAATTATATCTGCATGATCCTCAAGTCCTGCCATTATTTTTGTTTTGCGCGCCCTCGCAGTACAGAGACAGAGACGGTCACTTCCGCTTCCGGCTCATTGAACTTTTTTCAGATCAAAATGGGATAAAACATGAAACGGGAAACGCTCGTTATCCGTTTTTTCCATTATTCATTTGAGCATAAAATCGAAAACTGAAAAAAACGAGTCGTTATCCGTTTTTTCATTTTAGTGTAGGAAACGAATACTGACAAAAGGAATTGTTTTTTCGTTTTCTTATTTTTGGTTTTATTTTGAAAAACGAATGAACGAATGATACACGGATTAACCTCAAAACAAACTCTGACATGTTGAGTCAGAGTTTGACAAGTTTCACAAGTGATTGTGATTTTTCATATCAGGAAACTATAAAAGAAACTCATGATTTTATCAAAAGTTATCAAGTCCAAGTGACAGACAAGATCACCTGTCACCAATGAACCTGTTCACCTGTGAAATGTTCGAAACAGGTGTTTTTGGAGCGTTCCACAACTTTCCCAGTCTTTTGTTGTGTTTGTTATTAACAAAAAAACAATGAAGTTGATGAGGTAAATAATTACAGATATTGTCTTTGTACTGTTTAAAATACACTATGTGTCAGAGAGGATAAGTAAATTATGACATTCCCTTTTTTTTGCAGTCGGGCTTGTAGTTTGGATTTACATATGAATGAATTTCATGTGCACCAGTTAAAGCCATTGTGTGCAATGAAATGCTAATGACCATTTGGCCACAAATTAAAACATCTGCATAAACAATTTGCATTTGTGATTATGATTTGCATGTGTAACAACCAGTTAGTCAGACACATTATGTCTAGACTCCATACCAGAATAGCTGTGTGGAAGGTGCCTTTCAAAGTAAAGGGCAAGAAAGCTACCTTCCATAGGAAGTAAAGTTAAACAACACATAAGATCCAACTCTGCTTTAGTTATGTGCACTAAACACCAATGGTTCACTGTGTCCACAGTGTCCTGCTGTCCAAAATCTCCAGCTGGGGTCTGCATATCTCATAAAAATGCTGAATGATTAACAGGGAGACTGGATTTTGTACCATTGTGTGTCAGTGTTCTCCTTGAATAACAAGTTGGATGAATAGAGGAGTAGGGATTGTAATACTGCTGAGACAATCAGACAAATATTTACTGGTGTGAGCTTTTCCAGTGTGAGGATTCACTGCTGCTTGTAATAACTGTTTTCTGACTGTCAGATAAAACGATGTCAAAATGTTAAAAAATATATATATATTTATTTTTTTCCCAATTGACATTTTATAGGCAGAATGATTTGATTTAATACTGGATTTGATGAAGCTGATTGAGTTTAAATTGATAATGAAAACAGTCATTAGTTGCAGCCCTACAGTACAATGTCCACCACTTAAGCTGGCAGCCAACAAATGCATGCCATATATCTATATACACTGCTGTACTGTTAAACTTTAAATATGGTATATTTCAGTGGGAACTTATATTGTACCAACTGCTGCTTTGATATCTTTAATAACACTACATGCTGCACAAAAGGAAAAAACATCTGATCATCTCTTATTCTAAGGTGTAAAATCTATTCATAAAACAGAACTGGGGGAAAAAACAAGTGATTTTTTTATTTAACTGCCTCCCACCACAGTGTGTGGAATATGATTACAATACCCCAGGGGTTTGGACAAAAGCAGTCCTTTTACTAATGGACTGCTTTTTACTGCTAACCTGATTCAGTCAAACACACAGTGCTTGGCGGCAACCAAACAGCCAATTCACTACCTGAATACCAAACAGGCTGGCCAATGAGTAGACAGCCTGTCAGGCAAAAACACTGACAAAAAATGTGTGACTGAACGTGTCCCAGTGGCTTGGCAGACTATTTTGATCTGCACACATGGATTGAATGGACTGAGTGTTGCAGAGATGACGCCAAGAAAGTCCACCATTCTTTGTCAGAACTACAATAATACTGAAACCTGCAAATTATTGTGAATAAACAGATAAAGCACTAATCTGTGAATGTGCCACGAGATTCCTAGAAACTTCAATCAGAAACAAGGTACAGCTTTGGGATTTTCCATCTTAACCCAACCCTAACCCTAACCCATACTCTATAGTGGCTGTTATGTGATAATAACTCCCCAATGGTTCAAAAACAATACTAAAATAAATCTGTGATCTCTGAAAGTTACTGCAAGAAATCTTGGTGTAACACTGGAATCAGATCTAATGCCATAGTCGTATCAATGCAAGTGTGCTTTCTCTCACTGTACTGGGCGCTCTGCATATATGACTACTTATTAACTGGGACAACTAGTCAGGGATGCACCGATGTGATACACCAGATAGGTATCAGCACTGATACTGACATCATCAAGTGGATCAGGTATCAGCTATGAAATAACGATTCCATATAAAATACTGTTTGTTGTCAAATCCATTAAATCCAAATAATATGCCGCAGAGGATGGCGTGTAGTTTGCCTGGTCCAAAGAAGAAGAAGAAACAATGGCACTGCTGTTGTTGTCACTACAGCAGTGTTTGAACACTGTAATATTTCCCCTTAAATAGTATGCAATTCATGTACTAGTGGTTTCATACTAAAATTTCAGGCACACTAAAAAATCTCACACACTGTTTTAACATACTTAGAAATAGGCTGGTAAGGAATATCAAAAGCAGCCAGTGTTGCTTTATTGTCCAACTTAATGCAAGCACACTGGCTTGCCTTGCCTTCTGCTTCTCTCTCCTTTCTATTTCTCTCTCCCAAAAACATCATCTTCTTTCTTTGTCAGCAGTATGTTTTACTAAGTCGCCAAAAAACTCACCTAACGTTTTGGATTTTTCCACTTGTTAACCCATAAGAACCCAGACCCATTTCTCCTTAAAGGAAAATTATGGGGGATATACCACAGACCAAGTGGACCACGTAGAACACATTTCTGATGTTTAAAAAAAAAAAAAAAAAGTTTGTTTCATTTACAGATATGCAATTTTCTTCCTGTAATATATTTTATTAATAACTAAACAATTTTACATTATTTTTTGTTTATATTTGTTGGTAGCTTATAATGCACTTAACTTAATTCAAAATAATTGAAACAGCGAAATTAATTTAGCTGCTTATTACCATTTTTGTTATTGTGACAAATATGTCACAGCAGGTTTTCCATAACTATTCCAAGGCTAAAAGCCCGATGTGACGTATACATCACAGCAATATTTTCGTAACTTGTTTTATATTAATTTGTTCAAGAAATATGGTCAGAACAGGTTAAATGTAATACAGAACCACTATTAAAGCATTAGAATTGTTAAATGAGTTTAAACTTACCTTTAGTAAAAACAAGTTTTTGAAATTAGCTACTTCCTTCACTTTGGTTTACCAGTTTTGGAGAAGTCACATCCTGCCACAGTCACATGACTGTCACATGACCACCACCCCCGGATGTTTAGTATATGTCACTTAAGGACTTCATGAGTTAAAATCAAGTATAAAGCTGCATAAGGAAGATTTTAGGCCATTTAAAGTGTCTGTTGCACGGGTGTCACCATGGGTTCTTATGTGAGCATCGTATAAGTGTAAGCTTGTAGTTAATTATGTAGCCAATCAAAACCAACTTGCACCAAACAACATTGCAACAACCAGGTGTACTTATAAGGTTGTACAACAACAGCATACAGTAGTTAGGCTTACATTAAATAGGAGAGGCTGCATCAAAATCAGTACATTTACAGGGGGGATGTAGTAACAGAGAATCTCTTTCTCTCCCTCTCTCTGCAAAGCATGTGTGCCTGACAGTAGCCAGGAGGTGGAGAGCAAGGACAGACCGATAGTTAATCGATTGTGGCTGGCGATAAAATGCTAAAATGGGTCATTAAAATGTACTTGGGTGGACTGCCCAGGTATGTTACTGGCTATGTGTGGGAAAGACTGGAGTTGGAACAAACATCTCGGATTAAAGACATGATCACTTTTAGCAGGAGTTTAAAAAGAAATCTGTCCTCCATTACTCTTAATTCAGTCTGAAGCATGTTTTGGGAGTCTGATGCTGTATTTTAATTGAACGTCTTTAATGCGGTATGAATATCACTTAAATGTCTTTGTGTACATGGAGTTATATATAAGTAAATAAGCCTTTTGAGAAATTAGAGACTGAGCCAATGACGTTGATCTTCCACAGGAATTAACCAGCACCCACGCATGAGACTGACTACAGAAGGGACTTTGTTCCGACACTGAAATGACTGCATAAACAAATCTGACATCCAACCAGGTAAAACCCTTCAGGGAGACTTGTAGACACCCGCTTGCCATTTCTGTCATAACTAAATCAATATTATTACCGTGGGTGAGTCAGAAAGCTTCACAAAAGGGCACCAAGGGTGGGGGAATGTGAAGAATCAAAACACAAGTCCTTCCCATTTTTATGTTACAGTGATCATCAACAGTGTCACATCAAGAGAGCACTAAGTAGCTAAATCCTCCTCCTGAATAATTGACTACATCTCCAGATACAGAAGCAACAGCCCTCCACCCGTGACAGATATTGAAGCTGACAGAATTAGATGCCTCCAGAGAGCTACTCCCACCACCGTTGCAAGGAGAAACTAACAGAGAACAAAGTGTTTCCAGTGTCAAACATGAAACATTCTTGTTCTGTTGTGTCAACAATGGTTGTGTTATAGTTAGGGCTGTCAACCGATTGAAATATTTAATCGCGATTAATTGTATTATAGTTAACTCGAAATTTTTTGGATTTCAATATGTGGGTCTCGCGCTGAGTAACCAGCCAATGGTAGTAACTAGCCCGGACACAGCGCTGCGGAGATAGGTCTGCTATGCAAGACTGTAACTAGTATCGGTATGAATCTTTGACAATCTCACAATTCGATTCCGACTCCGATTCCTGGGTGTCCAATTCAATTTGGAATCAATTTTTTATTCAAAACCACTCTCAATTCAAAATCAATTATCAATTGATTGATTTTCAGTCTTCTGCTGTAGTACTAAATCATTCGCTGGTGTCTTTAATCTGCTGAAATACAATATGAAACATGACTGGAAATGAAGATAAACGATCTGCAGCCTTTTCATTTTAAAAACTTAAAAGTAAAAAGCATTAATTAATTAATTTGAAAGCATACATGCCTGTATGTGGATAACAAAATGAGGGGGTGTGCTCTGCTGTGTTATTTATGTTATAGGTCGAGCAGTGAGAGATTCTGAGGTAAAACAGACTGAGCACCGAGTTATTTCTTTTAACATTTTGAAAAAAAATCAGAATCTCGATTGTTATATGAATCGAACCTCTGAGTTTCTGAGGATAGGTTCTGTCTAATAATAATAATAATATAAAAATAAATGAGTATTCTTGACTCACCAAGGCCAATGCCTCTCTTCTGCACCAGAAGTTTCTTTCTGTATTTCAGTGTTCACTTATTCACTTTTCACTGATACTTCAAAAACATAGAGAGCACCCCTACAGCAACACTTAAAAGTTTGCAGTACTTTTTTTATTGACCCTGTGAGAAAGGGGTATGATGAGTATGTGATGATGGGCTTTTGTCGACCAACATCTAAAAAGTAAAAAGATATTTCATTCTTTGCAGCATCAATTTTGACCATGGATGTGCAATATTCATTTTCAGGATTTAGGTGTTCGTGGAATTTTGTCCACCCCTATTTCAGAGATGAGGTGTTGATAACAGCACACAATAGAGAGAAAGACCGCCTTTGTTGTACAACTACACTGCAATACAAAAATCAGAGTGGTTTAATCACGAAAGCATATTAAGCCGCATTAACAATGTGTTCGATTGAATAATCTCTGTCATTTTAAGGTCTGAAGAGTATTCTTTTTTAGCTATTTAGTCATTTGAAACCTGCTTTTGAATAGTGAACCATCATCCAGTCTGCACCACAGTTTTCTTTGAGAGAATTTCAATGAATATACCTTTCATATCTGGATAAAAGAAAGCATCTATCTGTCGCTGTGCTGCAGCTCTCCGCCACACTTTCATTTCCAGCCACTGTGTTTGATTAAGAATAAATAAACCTTACACTCAAGATGGGTCATCAAGCCAGCTGGCATGTTTAGCCTCCCAGCATAGCCTGCATATTTACCATGTTCGGGTCTCTAAATGTAAAATAGTGGTACTTGGATTTGATGCAAATCCTCACACAGGTGTTTTGAAATTCAAATTGTTTCTGGGGGCACATGTGGAAATTCAATTTTTAAGATTCCATCTGGCCGCATATTTTTTCTGACGTTGTAAAGCACACAGCATCTTTTTTTTTAAGAAAAGCTTCTGTTTGGGCATCCAAGCATTGGAAACAGGGAAGTGCAGTTTAACTGATACTGCGCTTGGATGTGTACCAAACCCATGTCAGGTTCTGTCTGGATTTAGAAATAGAGTCATAACAGTGTGTCTACAAGAAAATAGGAGATTAATGCAGCAATATTCTATAATTTCTTGAAGAATACATCCTCTTCTGTCATCCCTGTTTCCTCAGCCTTGCCTGTGTCCTACAGCAGAAGGCAATCCACCTTTTTTACGCTCTGACCAGCTGAGTGAGGCTAAGGAAGTGCTGAGCATGCCAGTAAAGCTGTCATACAGCTCTCGTCAAGCTGTATTAATCTTATGTCTGCTTTCAACTGGGGATCAGGTTGAGTGTGTTTGTGTGTTTACAGCAAAACTCCACCCTGTCAGACAAAGCCACAACTGTGTGTTTTTGATGTGCGTATGTTCATTTCTGCACATTTGAAGCCACATAACTCTCACTAGGACTCATCCACAACCTGCACAGTGATTTTATGATTTTATGTCTCTTATGTTCCGTAACAATCCCATAAAGCTGACAAACTACAGTACACACAACTTGTTTTATTACGTACAAGGCGATGTAATGAAGAGCAAAGTACCAGAGGGAACAGTGTTTTGCCAGAAACCAATTGGTTTGGGAGCTGTAATCCACGTCATGCTCCTCAGGCAAAGCACAGAAAACTCCTGCAACATGAAAGACTCTTTATACAGGGTCAAACTGACACTAGAGTGGTCAATGTTTAGCAGTGTTGAGATGTAGTATTTTGTGACAGGCTTACCTTGTGTCACACGTCAAATCCCATGTGGAGAATTCATGATTATCAAGGTTAGTGACTACCTTGGCCGTCCCTGGCCAGGCAGCGTGTCGTTTGACGTGAACAAGCTCATGACCGGCCTCCAGTGTGGGGTCAGTGCTGCAGCAGGTACCCATCCTTCCACAACAAATGAGGTTTTCACTGATTCCAGACTTTATCTCGCTAAAACTTCTTGTGTAGTCACTGGGCTCTCTTGATTTGGCTTCCTTTTTCCCCGATTTTCATCTTTCTATTAAAGTATCCTCTACAACCTTTCACTGCTCTCTCCCTGCTGGTTTCTCTTCCAATTCAAATTTTAAGTTTCTGAGAATCTCAATAAAAAATAAACTGCGAAGGGCAGGAGCAAAGTAGATCGTTGATGCTCTCTCTTTTACCATTTTCAGATGTTCTTCTCCAAGTCCATTTCTTGCCACTTTCCCAACCAGTTTCACCCCTTCTATCCTCTCTTGTCTCCGACCTCCCCAGTGCTCATCACATGATTTCTCTCTCTCCGGGTTGCATTGCTAATGTTTTGGTGGCCTGGCCCTGGCAGCTTTGCCCTCCCTTCTTACAGTGACAGAAGTGTTACTGTCTCCCACGAGCAGCCAGACTTTGTAAGAGACACAACATTGTATTAACCATCTTGTTGAATTTCTCACTCGCTGTTTGCATCTATGTCTTTCAATCCCTCCTTTGTGTCTCTCCTCCTTTGCTCAATGTTCGACACAGATGGACCCCCCCCTCTTTCCACTCCCAAGCTTTTTGTTTGGTTCACAGACAACAGCCATGTAGAGAAGAGCGAGACAAGCTGGCCCTACGCTGTGGAGATGTGTGGGCTTGTCATGTGGAGAAATTTAACAAGTGCATCAAGCTTTTGCTCCATGTTTCCATGTGTGGGCTCCACATTTCATGCATTTTTTCATATCTGACATTTTTGGATTTAATAGCACGTCATATCAAAGTCATTTTAGACAAGTCTTGTCACTCAGCAGCTGTCTTGCCGTAGCCCCCGGGCAATTATTTCGGGCTATCAAGACCAGCCGCCTATCTAAATGACTGGCAGAGAGCCATAACTTCACTTTCATTGGACATGCTGTACTGCATGTATAGAGTCATGAGTCAAAGCTTATTAAAAAAAACTCTTAAAAAGCTTGGAGACTTTGCGCCACAATAAGGTTCAAGATGCTTTTCTTCCCACAGGTTATACTTCGAATTTGCATGCGCATGGTTTCACAACACCAGCCAGAGCAAAGTGACATGACACTGTCAACTCATCCCACGAGAGCATTTGAACAAATGCAAGTTTAATGTCTAGTGTTTGAATAACATCAACATCATTTTTTTTATATAATTCTGTGCATTAGCATCATATCCTCCTCTTCCATGCCTATGAGAAGTCAGTCTTCTGCCACACCAAATTGGTTCAAACTTTCATGAATCTCGGCTGTGCGCTCTCATCATCTCAACAACACAACTGGCTGATGTTTCCTGGTTCAACTGTTATAAAGCAGACAACTGTCTGAACTGACAAAAGTGCAATCTTTGGTGTTACAGACTTTTTCATTCAAAATGCTTCAAGTGGTTTGTCTCTGGTCATTTACTGCTATACCATGTGTGCAGACTTTTAATGGAAAATATTGTGATCTATGCACATCTATAATTAAACAGCCTCTTTTTGATCAAGCTTTTGATCTTGTGTTGTACCACCCTGAACCCAAAAAAGTTGGAATGCTGTGTGAAACATAAATATCAATCAGAATGCAATTATTTTCAAACAAACTGTGTTTACAGACGTTTGACAAGCTCCTTTTCATATACAATCATGACACCATAACCTGTTATCAATGAACATGTTTACCTGTTGCATGTTCCAAACAGGTGATTTTTGATCATTTAACAAATTTCCCAGTCTGTTGTTGCCCCTGTCCAAACTTGTTTAAAACATGTTGAATAATCATATATTTACTTAACTCAAAGAAGTTTATAAGGTGAAACATTAAATATATAATGTCTTTCTACAATTTTCAATTGAGTATATATCAAAAAGGATCAGCAAACTATTACATTCTGTTTGTATTTGTGGTTTACACAGCGTCCCAGCTTTATTGGAATTGGGGCTGTCTATCAAATTACAGAATTCTGTGCTTTTCAGTGAGTTTGCTGTTTCTTTAAGGCTTTACTGCCCTTTACTACACATTTCTGTTCTTAAGATCCACATTGTGCTGTTTCACGATATGGATTTTTGATTCAACCATATCTTTGAGTGCACAAATCTTGTTGAATTGTTTACTGACATGCTTCTTTCATGAGCTGTGAGGCAGTGTCATGCGCATGCGCATAAGTGTTGCACAACTGCTATTTTGAGAACCAGATAAAACAGGAAAATTGAACCAAGGAAAAATCAAAGGACGGAGGAAAAACAGAGTACAGTGCAAGAGAGCACTTGATGGTGTTTTTAAATCCCTTAGAGCGTTGCTCAGAGGTGGAGGGGTTGCAATAATTGTTCAAGGCCACAGGAAGTCAGACTGAATAAACACAGGGCACTTGGCTGGAAGAAAAAGAAACTTGCACATTGTAAAGTAAAAGGTTGCTCGACAAAGGATTAATTTCATAGACAAAAATACTCCACACAATACTCCAGAGTGAATATGCCATATGCTCAGGATGACGTAGACCCTCAAGGAAATCATCTGATCAAAGATCCTCCCAGACCAGGGCTATATTCATGTTATTTCTTCTTCAAACACAAAGTTATATGCTTGCTTTAGAAACCCAAAAAAGACTAATCAAACAACGGCAAAAGAACACAAAATATGGCACTGGAGCTCACCAGTACAAAACTTCTAGCCGAAATGCCACAGGTTAAGTGCTGCGGTCAAATTCTACCATGTAACACTAACACATCAAAATAATAAATTATCTGCCTCAGTGGTTAGTGTCAAGTATCAGCCCATACCCGTGCCAGGTTTAAAAGGGTCCTCATTTCCACACCACATATTTGTAACTTGAAGCTTGAAACAAAGTTAGCGGGCTAGCTATACTGTGGAAGTTAAGCCAAGAAAACGCAAATAATAACGGCACAATCGAAAAATTCTGCAGATAAGAAACACCACTGTAGGGGTCGACAGATATGGCTTTTTCTGGGTCGATACCAATAACGAGTATTAGAAATCAAGAAGGCCGATAACCGATGTTTGGAAATGATATTTATTTGCACTGAAATTTAAAATCTTAGAGAAAAATTAGGAGGAAAGGAAAGGAAGTACAATTTTCTCAAGTACTGTTTAAGTACAATATTGAGATAGTTTACTTTTCCTTTTTTTTCTGCTACTTTAATAATTTGAGAATAACTAACAAATAACACACAACTGTCTTTTATCACAATGTTACAATGGTAGAGGACTCAGTAGTCAATGACTTAGTCAGTCCTTAGTTTTTTCTCTTTCCATCCATTCAATCACCGCTCATGCTCATTCATAATTGCCTCTCATTATTTGGGGCTGTCTATATCAGCTACTCACATCAGCCGGGCACATCTATCCAATAGCACAGCAACACACCTTCATTGTTAACCTATCATCTTGCTGCTGTCTTTTTAAATATGATTGTCTCCTGCCTCTAGTTCTCAACTTCATCAGCCTATCTGTCTCAGAAGAGTCATCAACCATCACCACCACCAGTGTCTGGACTCCATAGGGGGGTTTCTTCTTGCTGCTGCTGCTCAGGACAGATGCCCTTCGATCACGAAATCTCCCTGTAGAGTCTAGGCGCCAAAGACTTTCTGACAAGACTCATTATCACTTATCATCTGCTGTAATAAACATTTTCATTCACTAGTCTCTTCTGATTGAACTACAGGTCTGTTGCCAGGACCCCTTGGGTTTGGATCAGGTTGCTTGTGGTGAGTGGATAGAGAAAGGTCCAACTTAAAGGGACTTGGGGCAGGATCAAGAAATAAGACTCCATAGTGACTCGCCGGCCGTTGCGGCCGTTAGGGTAACTGCAGCCATCAGCCAAGCCGGCGTGGGAGCGCACATGAGCTCTTCACAACAGTGCAGCTGATGCCGTCTCATCCCTATTCGTCAGACGTTTGACGCTTGGTCAAGTGCCTTAATGTGAGACACCAGACTGTTTTGTATTTTCCAAGTCAATGTTATGACTGTAACTGAAAGTTGTTCAATAAAATGTTTATAAAAAAAATAAATAAATAAATAAAAAAGCTTCGTCAAGTGCCCCTCGCGTCGATACCTGACGCAGGAGGCTTCCCCTTTGCGTTGGTCTTATCCGCTACACATGAAGCAGCCGGGAAGCTGCTCGCTGTGTGTAGCGACACACAAGCGCAGCGATTTACAGTTACAGTTGATGCAGTCTGAAAGGCACGGGCAAAAGCAAAGACGGCATAGTGAGGGACAGAAATATCGTCTCTGATACGGGATTGCTGTGTGTGAGCGGCTAATGTTGCTACACAGACACAAACAAACCGTTAGCCTGTGGCTACATCCAGCTGCTAACGTCACCTCCCGGATAACAGGTTGGGCTTTCGGTCCCATATATAAAGGGACATATTTCTAACTATTCGGTTTCAGACTAAAGGACCGTGGAAAATGCGCAGTCTGTAACTATTCAGTGTTACACAGCGTGGACTAAGTTACGTGTTTGCAGCTAACGCTACTTTGCACGTTAGGTCACTGGAGTCCTCGGTGATCTCATATGATTTTCAAATCAAGCTCTAAACATGACCTGTGATGTTTTCTTACCTGGTGACTAGAAAATGAGCCATGTCAGCATCCGTTTTCAGTCCCAGTTCAAGTTGAAGCTGCCTCCATGAGTCCAACACATATCCGATGTTTATTCAGGTGCCAGCCCGCTTTGCTCATAATTTTGTTTCGACTCACGACATGCTGTTGATAAAACCTTTGTTTTCTTCTTAGTATGACTTTTTAGTGGACTTTGTGTGATGGTGGGTCGTTTGCTGGCTGTAGCAGAATCCATTACTACCCAAACACTAGTTTGGGTCCGCCGCGTTTGTTTACTTCCTGTATCCAAGTCGAAAGCCGGTCGAGGACACGCATTCGGTGTCATCTGACGTCACGTCCGCAGGACTGCACGGGAAATTCGAGCCCGAATTGCAGTACATTATGCAGCACACAGCCTGTTCAAGGCAATGGAGAGATACGTGGGTGGACTCATTCTTTTTGGTTTTGACCGCTTCATCACCCATTAGCATTAAAAATCTTAAAATGCATGTTTATAATTTCACAGATCCTGCCCCAAGTTCCTTTAATGCAAAATTGTATAGACTTTCGTATCAAATTCTTCTTCTGGGAGTAAAATTTGTGTTCACATTCACCTTGGCATATGCACAGTGATGTGTTGATGTCTATGTCTTAATTCCCCATCACTGTCTTTGGACTCTTGTTAAATTTCATGCCCTGTCATCCTTTTATCTGTATTCAGGTTTCTGTGCTTCATGCTCATGAACACAATAACAAGTCTGCCTTTTTGCAAACACTGTACTGTCAAAACTCTTTTCCAATTTTTAAATAAAAGATTAAGACTGAGGGTGTGCGTGCAGGGAGCAGTGAGTTGGTAATGTTCACTAAATTGTAAAATAAATCCTGATCGAGAACAGTGACCGGAAAAAGCATGCATAATTCTGCTTTCTGCCTTAACATGCCGGAAACCAATTGCAGCTGTTCCCACTCAAGATAAATCAACATTTTTTCATGATGTGGTTGACATTTGAATAGATGGTATGTCTGAGTGAGAAACCTCTTTTTCTGGATGTGAAGGAGTGACATTTATTTGAATCACAATTTGTCGCAAAACTTTACTTTTATGAATATTAAAAGTGATCTTCCTTTTATTAAATTTTGTTTTAAATCACGGAAAGGAGCCACTCAGCTTTTAAACTCTGCACTATTGCACACTAATTATGAAAAAGACAAGAGGGACGAGTGAGAATAGCAAGTGTGTTCAAAACAAGAAAAATATTCCTTTATGATTGTTAAATGGGATTACACCATATTATTGATCAAGCTAGAAGTTTTATCACTTTGTAAACCAAAAGTTTAAAGATTGTTCATTGTAATGTTGTGGTATTAATCCTTAAACAGTGGCAAGCGGATGGATGCAAACGGCTATTTGTAGAGCACCAAACCACTCCCTCTGTGCATCTATTTGTGCATTCAAATTGGTAAACAGATAGCTGAACAGCAGTTTCCCATGCATTCTGTCGCCCTGCTTTGTTAACGCTTCTGACCAAACTGTGTTGTACTCATGTTCTCTATGAGAGTCTGTGGATTAATACTGCAGCCTCTGGGCAAGGTTAAATATTCAAGACATCTATTTTCAGACTAACCTCAAAGAAGGTATTCAACATACACAGACATGTGGCATTATAAAAATGACCCCAAAGAGTAATCTTTGTATCAGTAACAAAGGAGGAAGACGAGAGGGAGAGAATTAGAAGGAAACAGCGTATGAAGTGTACAGATAGCAAATGCGTCCTCCAATATCTCTAAATCCAGCACATTTCCATAAATAACCACAAACCACAAACAAACTGAGACACAGATAATTTACAAGACAACACCTTAACACCACAAAACTGAGCTAAAAATTAGCAGCTAACCAGTAACAAAAAGAATTGGACTTAAGAGAAAAAGTCATTGACACAACCCGTAATGACAAGATTTATATTAACAGCTTGATAATTACCCCACCTGCTCTGGAGAGATTATTCAGTCTAAGTGGACTAGGGTGTGATAGAAAAGATTTACTTGACAGTAACACTATGTGAAAATCAAACTGTATGATTTCCATCTTAAAAGAATAGTTCGACAATTACAAAAATGTGGACGTTTGCTCATTCGCTTTCTGGCCAAGTCAGAAGAGAAGTCTCGTCATGTCTGTAGGCTTATTATGCAGCAAAAGCCAGGAGGCCATTAACCTCACTTAGCATAAAGACAGCTAGCCTGCTACCAGCATGTTTAAAGCTCACTAATTAACACACATTTCATTTGTTTAAGCCATACAAAAAACAAAGGTTAAAAAAAACAAGTTGTGGTTTTACAGGAGTTAGACGGGGTAAGTACTTCTTGCTTCCACTCTTTATGCTAAACTAAGCTAATCGTCTTCCGGCTCAAGCTCTTTAATGAGTGTACAGACTCTATAAGAGTTGAATCATTCTTTTCATCTAACTCTCAGCAGGAAGGCAACTAAGCCTGTTTCCTGAAATATCAAGGTCAAAAACACATTTCCATTGCATTGAAGTAAGTCAGGAAAAAAATATTATTACTGACTATTTATAGGAGCTGGGGGGGTGGAGGGGTTAAGAAGCCAAGAAGTGAAAACTCGAATTCTTCACTATCTCATCACAGCTGTTTAGGAGGTAAATTTCCGTATACAAACTGAGTGTAATAAGCCTTACATTGGACCCTTGCTGGACAAAAACTCCCCAACAGCCACTAACATTTGGCTTTGGTCTTCAATTGGAAAAGGTACAATCGTTATTCATTCCAGAGTAAAATGGCTGCAGTATGCCAGGTATTTATCAGCTCCAGCAGGATCAGCAGTGGTGGAAACATGAAACCCGGCTGGACACCCTTTTCCCCCCCGTTAATATTCCATCCATCTCCATTCAAGCAGCGCTCAAAAATTGTTCAGTCTGTGTTGAGTTTGCAAAGGAGACTGAAGTAAAATATATTAAAAAGTAACTTCCAAAACATTGTCACTTGCTTCCACTTGCTTCCATGCTGTTATCTACTGCAACCTGTTTTCTGGCACGCTTGTGACATCAATCGAGACATACCAGAAAAAAATAAGAGGGGTAGACTACTGGCAATGGAGAATGGAGTACACTACTTTAAGCTATTTTTTACACACATTTGTTTTGTTTTTTAAGCTGCACATATATACTTATTTTGGTGTACAAATGCCATAAGAGTCCAGTGAAAGGAGGTTTTAAGAAAAGTGAAACAGGTATTTTGGTGGTTCAAACAGCCACCAGTGACTAATGCATCAGACTGAAGATGAAAGCTTTCACCAAACCAGCTGTCACACTATTAGGCACAGTCTGGCCATGTGTTTCTGTCTGTAGCTGCCTCTGTACAGCACAGAAACCAGACATGAGGAGAAACCACAGGACTGTTCATCAGGGATGACAAATAATATCATCTACTTGATTCAAGATTGATTACTTGCATGAGGAAGAAATCGATTTTAGTGATATGGCACCACTGGTTGTATGGAAAATCTATGCATGCATGTCTGCAACATTTTCCATCATAAAGGTTTTGATGCTTAGCTTATCGTCAGTGAGTACAAATAGTGTCAGATGATACAAAGAAATAAATTCTTATCTCACAAATGTCCTCCTTGAGAGACCCACACAACTGTCTCTTTCCTGTCTGTCAACAAAACAACAAAAATTATTAACGTGAATGGGTACAATCAGCATTTACTACTCAGTCAAATGACTCTGGAGTAGTCACGCATGAAGTGTTTATCGGCTCCAGCTCTGATCGGCAGTGATGGAAACACAACACTCGGGGGGGACATGCTACTATTCTCCCCTTTTCAGGCGTGTTGCTACGACATGCTCAGGAAAGAGTTTGAAAAAGAGACTGAGGTGAAAGATACTCCATAGTGGATCGGTACCGTACATGTGGAACTCTCAACAGAGATCAGAAAGAAGCAAGATGTCTCACTCTTTCGCAATTTCCGAAAAATTTATGGTGAAAAAACAGTGGTCCTATTATTCAAGTATAGCTGAAATACATGCCACAGTATGTCCTGAATTTCAGGGTTATTTGTTACATTTAGTGTGGCATGAGTAGAGATATTGTGGTTTTATCTTATGTGAAACTGGTAAAGAGATGTAATAAATTAATGTATTTGATTTTTGATGTCATCTCTGACGTTTACTTTCAGCAAGTGGAAAGAGAATAAAAGATGTCTTTCAAGTTGAGCATTTTCTCTTTTATCGGAGTTTGTCCAGTACTTTGAAACAAGGAGAGAGGAATGTGTAGAAGCATGCGCACACAGAGAGAGAGAGAGAGAGAGAGAGAGAGAGAGAGAGAGAGAGAGAGAGAGAGAGACAGAGAGAGAGAGAGAGTGCTTTTGATAAATCATTAGCCAGTGGTGATGCTGACTGAGTCCCTGTGGGGTTTTGGTATGAACACGGTGAGTCAGGCGTAAACACTGACTCAGTGCTCTCATCTCACTCCTTACCTGCACTTAACGTTCGTCCTTGATAACTGCAGCTCACAGCTTCAAATTCAAATTGTGAGCCTTTGAGCTTTTTAGATCAGAAACTTTTTCAAACTTTCACTCAAACTTCTAAAACATTAATGGCAGCTGTACACCCTGCATAACTGATTCTCTGTGATCTGGAGAAAAAACAGATTTCAACAAACTTTTGCAACTTCTTGTCAAAAAACGTGGCTGTTTTTGGCCACATTCTCTGCCAATTTATTAGGATTTCCAATGCTGAAAATATGAGTGAACATCTGCTGGGCTCATCAGTGATTTGGAATTTTGAAAAATTTAACTGGAGGCAAAAATAAATAGAGTAGATACAGATATTTAGCTGAAAAGGATGTAAAACATATAAAAGAAGTAAATCCTCACGATGGGGAAGCTGAGACAAGAATATTTGACATGTTGGCCTGATGAATGACTTTGATGATTCATAAATTATAGTTAATTTTCTGTTGACTGACTACTCAACTAATTGTTTCAGCACTGTTGTAAATACTTTTACTCTAATTGTTGACACTGTATTCAAGACAGTGTTGCTGCATGGCTTTCAGAATTATCACACTCTCTTGACCTCTAAGAGGTATAAAACAGCAAAGTTAGAGTGAAAGTACATGACTGACCAAAATCAGCTATCAAGACATCGATAGAGAGAGTGTGATAAGCAGAGCATGAGAGGAAAGTGTGAAAAGGAGAAAGAAGCTGCCTCAGCAGATGCTATCTCTTGGGAAGATTCCTAGATTTGATGAAAATGTACTCATCTTTATTTCCAATTAAGTAATTCACTCCAAAAAACACACCTTTGTCTTTCAAAACTTCTACTTTGTCTCACCTTCTGAGGCGAACAAACATGAAATCACTCCACTCAAGAGCCAACATTCCTGCACAGGGTGTTCTTTCTTCTGGCTTAAGGCAGACCAAAGCGTGGTGAAACTATTCTATCAAGCCAAACCACAACTAAGCTGTATCATAATAACATCAATACAGCACTGTGATTTTTAAATTCACCAAAACATCTGAAGTGTGTCCAATTAAGCATTCCTGACATTTCAGCTATGTAGCGGGTGACACTTAAGACCTTCAAATCACATTTGATCAGTTTAAAAAAGGAATTTCTGGCATTGTTTCTGCCAAGTACTTCAAAATCTCACAGTTTCAGATGTGCAAAAGGAAGCCAGATAATAGTAGGGAAATGATTTACCTCTGACACCTTTGAAAGTTACTTATTTACCCTCATAGTTTAAAGTCTACTGAATGACAGTCAAAGAGGCAAAAAGCATGTTTTAAAAAACTAAAAATAATCCTGGCAGATGTTGCTGAATAGAGCCTTTGGTTGAGAAGCAGGTGTCGGAAGCAAATATCTGGAGGGAACATCATTAAGTATGGAAGACAACACTGGATGTAAATGCTGTCCTTGGGCTGACATTTCCACAAAATAATCTTTAACTTTCCTGCTGTTCCGAAAGCAAACACAGAAACTGGAGAGCACCTCCAACCAATGAAAACAACAGAAAAGCTATTGTTGACAAAGCTTTCTCTTCCAGCCTTTATTTGTCTGCCAGAGAACTGTTGGTTCTTCGGTTTAGCCGTGGCTCCACGGCAAAACAAAGCGTCTTTTTCATCTGAGGACAAAGAGCGTTAGATGGCGAGTACAAACCAACCCTGCGTTCTTACGCCTTTAATATGATCCATCAGTTTTATTAGCAGCTTCCCAAAGATTCCCCATCAGATAGGAAAACAAGTGCTTTTTCTGGGAAGCTATTGCATGACGTTGTCTGTGTGAGCATAGAGCCTCAAGGCAGCCATTCAAGTGGACTCACCCGAATGCAGTATGGCCTTCTTTATAAACAACATATACATTTAGGTCTATTCAGTGTTGCGTTCACCTGGGGACCAAACATCTCTCATTCAAAATCCAGACTTGAGAAGTAGCCGTTAGTACATCGCCCTGCTTACATCCGTCAAACACAATCCTTCCAGGGACACTGGGATATTTTTTTTTGTGACTCATCAGTGATTTACTTCCTATTGGTTACTGGTGAGGTTTCTGCTTTCGTAATTCTACCTTGAATTACTCAACCACTATAAAAGTATAATAGTACAGTAATTCAAGGTTACCCTACTGTGCACGGAGAAAGTGTTGGGCATTACTATAATTCTTTTTTTTTTTTAAAGTCAAGGGAAATTGTGTTTTCCCATTTCCATTCATGCTGAAGGACTGAATGTGTTTCATTGTGAACCAACACTTTGCTGAGTAAGAGCATTAAGAGCAGTCATTAATAAAAACATTACAGGACAAAAACTACTCTAGTGGTCTTCTACAGTCACTATAATACAGAGCCTTAAAGGGTTTAAGTCTCACAAGGCCATACACTCCTGACATTACTGTAAGCTGCTTTGAGATAAGCCTCTTTGTCACGGCTTCGTGATACTATCATTGTGCTTACGCTGCCAATCATGCAGTGCTCAAATCACTGCACAACCAATGTCAGGCTACTGCCCCAAAGCATCACCTCAGCAAAACTGCAAAACGCCTGAGTCATTCAGTTTCACTCTCATTCGCTATAAGTTAAAATGAGTTGTATGAATTAAATCTCAATCAAGGCAAGCCAATCTACAGCAGCTGTCTGTTTTAAAGTGTTTATAGGGGGAAAAAGTTTAGGGTATATTGTCTTTGGTTTTTTACCAGTCTTACATTATCGTTTTTTTCTACCACCTTTTTCATGTTTTCTATAAATCATTACACGTTTATCATATGCTTTGTAACCTCTTTGTTTTATGTTCTTGGCCAGACACAGTAAAACCTCATCCCTCATTAGCTACAGTCGTTTATACACAGATTAAACACGTTACCTCCTGATCTTATCTCGGAGTACTCATCTGCATCACAGCACAACAGCAAAATCATTTTCTTGGGAGACTGAGGTCACAAAGATTCTGTTATCATTCCTATATTTTATACAGGGAGCTATCACAATATGGGGTCAATGCATGATACATTATTTTGTGAGTGTCTAAGTTCAATCTTGATCTTTGTAAACAGGAGTTTGACCCCAAGAAAGTCAGTGAATAAAGATCACCTCACAAGCAGTTTCTGAGGTTTCAACCATCTCAGTCTTCATCAGTATGGAGACTGCTTGGTTGCCATGGAGATAGCTCAGATGTCATCACATGTCCCATGTATGGTACTTTGGTCATAACAAGTAGTTGTATGTTGAGGTGAGTCATAACTCCCATCTCTGTTTCAAAGATGGTCTTTGAAATCAGATGTGATTGGCCTCCTTGAGCTAATGATGATGTTGAGATGTACTTGAAAGATTCAGGAAATAGCTACTAATTGGACCTTAAGGTACTTATTTTTGTAAAAGTACCTCAACTGCAAAAACGCAACTGCATGAACAGAATAACAGAGATTCTGCAACATTGCCGCAAACAAAGGCTTGCCTTTAAACCGCCTTTGTTTGTTCACACTGAACCAGTCGCTCCAGTGTGTCATTTCATACTGCATGCTGCCATTGTGGAACCAAAAGAGGCATTACGGTACACATCATAACGTTGAGATCTGTGCGTTTTTTTAACGTGTTTCCACCTGTAAATCTAAACATGTATCTGCCGACTCTTTATAATCAATGGATGCTGTTATAAAGTGGTGTGTCCACCATGCATCGTGAAAAGTGACAAAGACACGTTTTTTTTCTAAATCACATCACATAATTGCCATCAGTAAATAGCAATCCCTGTCTGGCTCCCACTCGTGGAGAGGGATGCTGCTTTCCAGGGAGGAGTTCAGTGAAGTCTCAGTCGGGAGGGCTGACCGTCGCAGGGACTTTTCCTCAGTAAAAATTAAAGTAAAGATTTTTTTCTATATAAGCTGCCATAGACAGAAACTAAAACAACACAATAGTGGAAGGTGACAAAGACATTGTGAGTTAAAGATTTTTTTGTGATTTGTGTAAGTTGTCAGACTGTGAATGACATCAGGAGGACACAGCCCTGTGCTGCACTGCCAGGGCTATTGTCTCTCGATTCCTCTTCTTTATGATCATGTTGATTTCTTGATGATGATCTGTATAACACTATGAATCACAATTATTTTGGCCAACAAAACCATGACATGAAATTTTCATATTGTCCAATGCATACTTGGGATGTACCCAGTGAGTTAGGTTGTGGCTGAAGGCAACAGGACTAAACCAGCTGTCTTCTACCACAAACAGGAATCACTCACATCTCACTCTCAGTCTGACTCTCTCACTTTTTGTGCGTGTTTCTGGGTCTTTATTCTCCCTCTCCCTCCTGCCAGCCTTAAATCCCCTTCATTGAAGCCAGTCATGCAGACGTTCCTGCAGGAGGTTTATCCCTCCTTGGATCTGATCGGCTCTGCTCCCCACTTCCGTGCACCAGGAGCCCCCTTGCTGGGAGTGGCTGCAGGACAGGGAGGAGGGAGACCCATCTGGAGGCCTCTCTGATGTAAGAGAGAATGACACAGCATGTCTGTTTGCGTACGTAGGTATGAGTGTGAGCAAACACGAGACAGAGACAAATAGTGAGAAAGTTAGAACATTCTTAGACAAACAGTCTTACGCACACGGAGAAGAGAGGTATGTGAGAGTGGGTTTAGCCCGCAGAGGTGGAAGTCGTCAAACAAACCAAACTCATACTTACGTACCACTTGTCCATAGGGGGACATAAGGGGGGATTATTAAAGCAAGCCCAGGCAAAGAACAACTGAGTGTCAACATTGGGAACAGACATGAACGAAGGAGCAAGAAAACAGCCAGAGGCAGATAAACAGTCTGACTGTTGATGCTGCTGCTACGTCTTACATGAGCTCATCAATAGTTGTGGGAGTCACAGCCACAGAGGTGTACTGACGACAATCGCTGTCTTGAGTGCCAAAACTAAACACTAAAATTTTTATTCTGCTATTCCAAACGATACTCACAAGGCAAACTGAGATACCAGACTGTGATCATTTACCTAAAAAACACATTCAACATTTACGTGCCCTAATGTTGGTTGTGTTGACGATTCGATCATTCAGACTACCTCAGAAGTTTCAGAGATGTCACTGCTGATATGTGGTTTGGTCGCACGTCCAAACCACATCAGGTCTTACAGAACAGGAGGCATTAAAGCTGAACTGAACAACTACCTGCAAGCTCAAGAATGTGCAATAGTCAAAGAATACAGCAGCATAATCATCCTCAACATTTACCTTTTTATTTTATTTTCTTTAATCAATGTTCAGTTCAGTATACTACCTCTAAAATGTTTGAGACACGTTTGAAACAAGCAATTTGTTGTACATATTCATCATTTTATTTATTCAGTGTTTAACATAAAGCCATTTGGTTGGTTGGTTGTGTTGAATGTTTGTCACCTATTCATTCTGACAATAAATAATTGTATTTTATAAACCATAATTAACCTTCTGGTTTGTTTTGGGTTCTGCCCTAAGGAAAATACTCTTAAAACTGTCAATTCAACATTATTATTGTTAAATATACTGTATATCGTGATCATTATCGACATCGATCAATATAAAAAAACATATCGTGATAACAGTTTTGGCCATATCGCCCAGCCCTAGTTCCAGCTAATCAAGCCTGACGATTTGCTGCTTTTCTTGGTTTTATATAATTAGTGAGGTTTCCATCCAAATGTAATGCAAATTTTAACAAAATATCCACTTAAATCTGCCAAAGACAATGAAAACTAATGTTTTTCTAACCCTAACCATCTGTTTTTTGTACCTAAACCTAAGCAGAGCACAAGCACAGCATTGTGACGAAACAGAAATAGAAAATTTGACCTAAACAGATGTAAAGTTGCAACATAAAGAAATATTCAGTTTTGACTTATCTGTGGTTTTGCAGAAACGTGCTTGGCTAACATTTATCCTGGCATTTGGGTTGACCAATCAAACCTCAAATATTGGAAAACCATTGTTTTCTATATAAATTTGTCATAAAATGTGATCTGATCTTCATCTAAATCAAGGGTATTGACAAACATAATGTGTCTAAAATAATAACACAAAAAAATTCTGATCTTTCATGTCTTCATGTCTATTGAACACACTCATTCAACATTCAAAATGGCAGTGGACCTTTAGTGAACCCTTAGAATTAATAACTGGTTGACCCCCCCTTGGCAGCAATAACCTCAACCAGGCGCTTCCTGTAACTGTGGATCAGACCTGCACATCGTTGAGGAGGAATTTTAGCCCATTCTTCCTGGCAGAACTGCTTTAGCTCTGTCATATTCTTTGGACGTCTCATGTGTATGGCCCTCTTCAAGTCAATCCATTGCATCTCTATTGGGTTGAGGTCTGGGCTCTGACTTGGCCCCTCCAAAAGGCGGATTTTGTTTTTCTGAAGCCATTCTGTTGTGGACTTGCTCCGGTGTTTTGGGTCGTTGTCCTGTTGCATCACCCACCTTCTACACAGTTTCAGCTGACGTACAGACATTCTCACATTATCCTGAAGAATTGTCTGATATACTTGGGAATTCATCTTCCCCTCAATGATTCCAAGTTGGCCAGGCCCTGATGCAGCAAAGCAGGCCCAAATCATGATGTTTCCTCCACCATACTTTACGGTTGGGATGATGTTTTCATGATGATATGCCGTGCCCTTTGACGCCAGATGTAGTACTGTGTGTTTTTTCCAAATAGTTCAATCTTAGTTTCATCAGTCCACAAAACATTTCACCAATACCGCTGTGGAGTGTCAATGTGCTCTTTTGCAAACTTCAGGCGTGCAGCAATGTTCTTTTTAGTAAGCAGTGGCTTCCTTCGTGGTGTCCTGCCGTGGATACCCTGCTTGTTCAATGTTTTACGTATTGTAGACTCATGAACAGAGATGTTAGCCAGTTCCAATGATGCCTTCAAATCTTTGGCTGTCATTCACGGTTGTTTCTTTACCTCACTGATGAGTCTTCATTGTGCTCTTGGTGTCATTTCAGTCCCAAAGTGTCTCCATTTGTAGATTGTTTGCCTAACTGTAGACTGGTGAATGTCTTAAGTCTTTGAAATAACTTTGTAACCCTTGCCAGCTTTATGTAAATCAACAATTCTTGATCGTAGATCCTCTGAAAGCTCTTTTTGGCGTGTTCTTCTTGTGCAGAGCAAACTCCAAAAGTTTGAGGGTTTTTTATCAGTCAAAGTAGCTGTAGTCCACACCTCCAAACTTATTATCTTAACGAGACACCAGGTGTACTAAAACCTGACTCCAATTAGCTTTTTTGAGGTCATTAACTTAAGGGTTCACATACTTTTTCCACAAGCACTATGAGGTTTTTTTGGTTGTTCTCAATAAAGACATGAAAGATAAAAAAAATGTTGTGTTATTATTTTAGACACATTATGTTTGTCAATACCCTTGACTTAGATGAAGATCAGATCACATTTTATGACAAATTTATTCAGAAAACCATGAAATTCCAAAAGCCACTGTATGTATGTTAAATATATTAATTTGAAGACCTTTACATTCTCCTCATCAAATACTTTTTTTAAATATACAAGCTCAATCATTAGATTAATCAAAGAAGAAAGCAATCATTAGCTGTATGATGACCTAATGATGAAGAGAAAGTTAAGATGTGCTCCATCGTGTTGTCATCTTTAACAAAAAAAAAATATCTGTGTTATATAAGAGATGAATACATTTCTCTAAGGGCCCCTAACTTTGATCTACTGGGTTTGTTTGGGTACTAAGCCACAGAGGATTTTTCTCTTAACAGCATTAAAAATGATAAAGGCATCTGAGCAACCATCTCCAATCCACTGTGAAATACAACAGCTTTAATAGACACTGTCCTGTTTAAGAGTTACGGATGAAACTGGGCTTCTTTTCTCAGAAAAAAAAAGCTGATACCAAGAACTCTGTAAGCATCTGAAAACAATGAAAAACATGCAGGCACACAGAGGGAGCTGTGTTGTTCTTTTTGCAGTAATAAAAACATGAAAAACATTTTTAGGATAGAAGAGGCTCCAGAAGAGACAGTGGTGGAGCCCTCGAGGGCTGTTATATAAACATGGCCTCTAGATAAATAGCCCCCCTCCAAAGTGAATAGGATATTGGACTTCGAGGTTGTTATTACTTCACCTTGTTATTTCTGTTCAAGAAATACCATTCATATGCCAATTAAAAGTTTTGAGAGGGAGACAGAAAATACACAAATGTGCAACTCAGACAGTAAAAAGGAGTGTCAATTACTTTTTTCCATCTAACCTTTTATAGACCTTTAAGAATATGAAATGTCTGAAAATAATGAACAATGCCCATTAGATGTGCTCAGAGTCCAAGGTAACACGGCTGAATGTCTTGTTTTGTCTTTCCAACAGTTCAATCAATTAGTTGACTGAAAGAAAATTAATCTGCAACTACTTTGACGATCACTATGTTTTAATCACTTTTTTAAGCAAAAATAATAACATCTGTCGGTTCCAGCTTTTGATGCTTTTCTTTTTTATACATGATACCAAACTGAATACATTTGTGTTTTCAGCTTTTGGTCAGATAAAACAGGTAAATCTGATGACATTTCTTTGGACTGTGGGAAATTATTTTCACTATTTTATTTTATCTTATAGACATTCAATTCATTGATTAATTGAAAAAATAATTTAAAAAATTTAATAATTAGTTGCAGCCCAAGTTCGAACCAAAACAGAAAAAAGCAGCAAATCCTCATGTTTGAAAAGCTCAAACTAGTGAATGTTTGGCATTTTTCCTTGATAAATGCCTTCAACTAATTATCGGTTACCAAAATTGGTGAAAATCTACTTTCTGTCGATGATAATGCAAAACGTAGCTTCTCTGTCCTGCAGAAGTGAAACATGATCAAGCCAAGAGTTGGCAATGTAAGCATGAACAATAGGATTTTCCCCTGAACGCATCTTAAAAGAGCAATCATGTCTCAGGATTCAACAATGGAAGCAGGACTTTAGTTGGGTAATTAATTTGATAAACACTTAATAAATAAAACTATTGTATAGGGGAATGTAAAAAACGACCTCAGGCAAGTACACCTCTGCTTGCAAGCATAATAAACACTAACATTGAACTTGTCTGTGTCTGACAGTAGATTGACAGGCATCAGTCACTGTTAACAGGGTGATAATTATCTGTAAAACTGCTTCACTCCAGTCTGGTAACAGGAAGAAGCATAAATTATCTATGTTATGCTAAGGTGAAGAACAAAACAACAGTCCTTGACATTAAAATGGAACGTGTATCAACAGGATGGACAGCGCAGTACAAGGTTGTATTGCCAGAGATTGCTCTACCTTTAGAGAATCAGGGCTGAATATTTACACATTTTTCTGGGAAAATACAGAAAGGCACCACAGTCTTCCAGGCAAACACAACATTAAATCTGACAAAACACAAACAACTGCCTGCTAACAGCTTGATAACCAATTTAGCTACCGAATATGTTTGAGCTGCATGTTAGGGCTAAACAAAAGAAAAAGTGTGGTAAAAATGAAAGGTTCATTTAAAAAGAAAATCCCAAAATAGATATTCAAAAACAAAGTAATTGCCAGTTTCATGCATTTTTCTATGATTCCATTCAGGATTATTTTTAGAGGGTGGCAACAAAAACACACAGACACAGACACATGCGCGCACACACACACACACATACACAATCTGAGTCACACATCAGTGCAAAACACGTCAGACAAATTCAGATGAATTTTAATTTATGTCTAACACAACAAGATGTTTTGGAATAAGCCTGTAAGCCTTTACTCAAATGGCTTTCACTCAAAAAAAAAAATCTGTTTGTACTGAAGCAATTAACATCAACAGCAACATAAATGACCTTTGCCCTCTTTCATCTCTTTCATCTCTGTCAGCTCAGTATCTCAGCACACTAAAACACCAAATCCAGTTTAGGGTGTTAACAGGACTTCAAACAGATGATCAGTCAAAATGTAGAAGTACTGTCTGTATAGGAATATTCAACAACTGCAGAAATTAATTATCCACCAACAAACCCACACACAGAAAATCATAAATGCCAACTTTGCTTGCCAAGGCAATTTGTACTAGAAACTATTCAACTCAAATGATCTTCCTGTTGCTGTGTTTCCTCTATGCTGTGTCGATTTCAGTGACCTATATACAATAGTTAAGGAATGTAAATATTAGCCAAATATTGATCAAATAGTTCATATCAGCAATCTTTATCCTCGAGTCCCTAAACTTTAACACTTAGCACTTTAGCACAGAAACTTAGCAATTGATAATTACTGTATGCAGGGTCTTTACCCATCAAAGACAAAATTTCAACCAAGAGACATTAAAATTCTGCAAGTGTGGGATGAAAGCAATGTTTGCAAATCAAAAGTTTTGGAGGTCCAGAGTCAAGTTAAGAAAATTAATTCCAAGTCCTCAACCTTGTTTTTCAAGTGCTAAACATGCGTTTGATTCCAGTCTGTCTGCTCCTCCACTGCCAAACACACCTTCCCTTCCAGCTCGTCTCGTGACCCGAGTCCACACTCCTGCCAACTATTGTTTGGTGGTTAATTCTTCTAATTATTGCAGACAATAAGCCGAACTATGAAAAGGCATGGTGGCACTGCAGTGACGTGTTTCCAGTGCAGCTACAAGGGAGGAATTAGTCGCTTTCTTCACTCACATAAAACATTAAAGGTCAAAGAGCAAGGGCTTCTACTGAGCTAGAGCTGCAAAAAAAGCTGCTGCGATTAATCAATTTGTCAGTCAAAAGACAATTAATTCCCATTTATTTTGATAATTGACTCATCGTTTCAGTCATTTTTCCTGTTCCAGCCTCTTAAATGTGACGATTTGCTGATTTTCTTTGTCATTTATGATAGTAAATGTAGAGTCTTTGGACTGTTGGTTAGACTAAAGAGGCAATTTGAAGATGGCATTTTGGGCATTTTGACATTTTAAAGGCTAAACGGTTAATCAATTAAATAACAGGCAGGATAATCGATAATGAAAAATAACCATTAGTTGCAGCTGATACTGAGCATTTTGTTTACACATATAAACTTTACCACAGAAGAGGCAGGCAGATTAATTGCAGCAGGACAGCGTCAACAGACCAGAATGCGATGTCTAGTGTAGTATTTCAAATTTGAATTTATTTCACCTTGCTTCTGCAGTCAAAGATCTCATTGTGAATGTTGCTATGTTATTTACTGAAGTGATAAAATTACACAGAAGTCATTCCAACACCTAGAGAGAGCGACTCAAAACATCTGCTCAACAATTCTCAACAGCAGAGGACAGAAAGCAACAACAGCACCTATACCGATTTTAGATTTTCACCACACTTCATCATAATAGGCATTCTTGGTTATTGTGGTAGTTTTGCTCTTTTCTCCATCTATATACAATCAGTTTATTAAGTGCAACTCGATATTACTAAAGCAACCTTACATTACATTATATTAAATTATACATATTTTTTCTTGGATTTCACAGATCCGGACTGAATAACACTTAACCTAACCCAGTGTTTTTTAATCCTGCTCCTGGAGGCCCCCTGTCTTGCATGTTTTCGATGTTTCTGTCACCTGAATCAAATAATCAACTCGTCATCAGCTGATTATTTGAATCGGGTGTGTTGTGGAAGGGAAACATCTAAAACATACACTCCATAGTGCAAACTAACACACTGTATGTTTGTTCTTTGTGAAGGTCATGCATATTGCACAAATAAATATACACTGCACCAATATTGTACATTTGAGCTAAATGTGACCACATGTGCAGGACCAGGATTAAAGAACACAGCCCTTACCCTTTACATTTTGTAATTATACTGTTGTTCATGTTAACAATTGCTTAATAAATGGTTTATAAAGCATTTCATTGTTTGTTAACAGTGAAGTAATTATCAACTTAGTTTAATTCTGTACAAATGTATTTATTATTACTATTATTACCATTTCATGATGGTTACTATAAGGAGTTACTATAAAAAATTGCCATAAAGAAATGGTATTAGAATTTGGTTGTTATGTGTTCTTGTAAAAAACACTGTAATGGTTGAAATCTTTATTCTATTTAAACGACTTGTCATTCATTTCCAAGAACAGGTACTTTGTGTTAATCAGAAGATTAGGAGCGAGATAAATGGTCTGTTGATACATGTTTTAAGCAAAAATTACAAACCTACTGTCTCATAAAGGACTGTTATACTGTAAAACCTCATGTGAAGTGTAATTTAAACACTCCAGAGGAAGACAGACTTTGATTGTTGTGTGAGCTAGGTGAAGTTAAGAATGAAATTAATTTCTTGTTTTGTTGTCCTGTCTATGAGGATGGGATGTACTTTTGACTAAAATGTCTGCCACTTATGCTGATTTCTTTTGATTGGATGATTATGAAAAACTTGAGCTGTGCTTTAGGAAGGGAACTTTTTTTGTTGCAGATTTTCTTTGTCAAGCATGAGAGAGAAGGCAGAATACTTTGTTGAAGGCCGAGCTGAAAAATAATTTGTCATTTTGTAATGAAATGAAAAGTAATGAATTGCTCAACCGCTGCAACTGTATTTTTGGTGTCATGTAAACCCATGAAGGTCTATGTGCATGACACGAAAACAAAAAAATCAATCATCATCATTGGCCAATATCTATATTGTTTGTAACATTTGTGTTATCACATGAACAGTGTCGGCCAGGCTCCAATACCTACTAAACTGGAAACTGATCATATAGAGAGACTATGGCTGAATGCAAAACATTGTTCAAAGTATTTGTGAGAAAATGGATATAGTAGAAAAACAAGTTGAGGTAAAGACATAAATAAACAGTACTACAAATTAACTGCCGCGTGTAAGCTCAAAAAACATCTAAGCTACATGCATCAACGCAGCAAAAACGCATGCAAACAGATCCAGGCACAGGCATAACATGATAAATATAATATCTGCATCTCATCCAGGGCAGTAAATGAAAGCAGTGGGGTCATTAGAGGGTCAGCAGGTTAACTCGTCCCAGTCACACCCCATTTAAATCCACACTGCCGCTGCAGTAATTAGTGCTGCTAGTAGCGGGGAATTAACGTTGGAGGCAGGAGCCATATTAAGCTGCACGGTAGCTTCAAGTAATGCGTATGTGACCAGAGCAATAAAGGGAGAAACGTTACTTACTTTATGAAGAAACTGGCCCCTTCGTCCGTGAAACCTTCCTCCCATCCCCGAGGTAGGTCTGAAATAAACGATTGACTTGTTCGTGACACCTGAAAGTTTTCTCCCCTCGGGCTGGGCCCAAAATACACAATAAAGTTGGCAGCCTAGACAAGCTCGTTATAAAGTAAACATGAGGGCATGAGTGAACAAACACAACTAGCTTCACATAGCTAGCCTACCTGAGCGGATCATGTGTCCGGAGTTGACAGGCTCACCGGAGCGGGGATGGATCCAGGTAGTAGTCCGCGTCTCATCGCTGCCGCACAGACACACAGAGGAGAAAAACACCTGTTACACCACCGGGAAGGAAACACCAGCACACCTCGCTAACTCCCGTTAAACCGGGATAGACGGTGCGGTAAAGCGCTCATTATCCCACTCACTTGATGAAGAAGACCCTGCCGTCCCCGCAGACACCATAAGACCAGTGTTCAGGTAGGGTGTCCCGCCCGAGAGGCGCCGCCATGATCCGGTCTGAAGTCCTATTTCATGTCATTGCCTCTCCATGGAGTCTCCCGGGAGCTCAATGATCACCGCCAGGGCCGGCGCTGCCTTCAGGGACTCCTCTGAAGCACGTACATCCGAGCACCGCTGAAACATGCTCTGACTCTGAAAACAGGGTTGTTAGATAGAGGAGTCGAGGTTTAACAGGCAGTCATACATGAGAGTAAAAGTAAAGATATCGTGTTAAAATATTACTTTGGTGAAAGTGAAAGTCATCCATACAAACACTACGAGTAATTACGTCTTATTATCTTCTTAGGGCATAACTGTCTTTGTTTACTGTCTAATAAAGACCATATTAGTTCTAGTTTTTGAATAATTTGATACAAATTACAACAAATTACATCTTATTAGTTTACTTAGGGTATAACTGTGTGTATTTGTTTTGTAGTTAAGAACATAGTACATCCAGTTTCTGCCTAATTTGATACAAATTACAACTAATTACATCTTATTAGTTCACTTAAGGTATAACTGTTTTTGTTTACTGTCTAATAAAGACCATATTATTTCCTTTTATTGTCCAATTTGATACAAATTACATCTTATTAGTATAAGTGCGACCTATACTTTAGTAATTGTCTTAAAGTATCTGATATTAGATGTACTTAAGTATCGAAAGTATAAGTAAATGTAAATTATATCTACACATATGCATGAACTGTATACTATGGGTCGGCCGATTATCGTCCTGGCTGATTATCAGATACAATATTCAGCTTTTATAAAAATGATTAGTCAATGTTTTTATCATCCGATTGTTGATTAAATAAAGTAATTTTAAAAATGTACTTATTTGGCTCCAACACAGCATGCAATCTGCAAAGAAACTGCTAACTCTAGTTATTAAATAAATCTGTGCAGTATTAAGTAGGCTATATTATTTGCCTCCAAAATGTAGTACATAGCATAAAATGGAAATACTCACCTCGGAATTAATGAAATGTTACAAAGTACTTAAGTACTTTGTAACATTTCATTACTGACAGGTCATATCCTAAGTAATATTTCTTTAACATTAGTGGTTTATAATGACATAAAGATGCATTTATATTCTTAATTACATACATTTTACACATGCAGTGTTTTCTAAGCCTGATTCTAACATGTTTTTGACCGAATTTTGATCATTTTTTGGCCAAAAAATATTTTTCACCAGATTTACATACCTTGTACCAAACTATAATGCGGTGAGGTAAAATGTACACAAAACTGTAACTGAACAGTTCAATTAACTTTCTTTTTTTAAATACGTTAATATTTTAATGAAGTTTGGTCAGTAGCTTGTCAATGATTTCTTACAGGGGTGAGGTCCTGCCAGGGGAATTTGGACTTGTGACCTCAGTTTTTTCTAAAATCCTACTTAGAGCTGTAGTCATGTGAGGCAATCTTGAATATGAGGCAACTAAGTTTTGCCTAATGGGGCATGCTGGCCATGTTGTTGTGTATTTCAGCAGCCAAAGATCTCTGTTGCATGTCATCCTCTCATCTCTCTCTTCCTTCATCTCCTGTCAGCTTTTCACTGGTCCTTGTATGAAGTGCACACAATTGGTTATACCATTTTGTCAGGAGTGCCCCAAAGTAAGCCAATTAAAGATGTGTAGGAAAAAAATTGTTTAAGTTGTTCATACGCACACAGAGTTTTAGGAATAGCAATAGGTGAGATAATATTTACCACCAAGCCTTTAAGCCTTTTAGCTGAGGGGGAACTGCAGCTCAGGTGGAAGAACACGTTTTACATTAATCATAGGGTTGGTGGTTCAACTGCCTGCTCTTCCTTTAGCAAGACACTGAAATCCAAACCTGTATTATATAAACATTTACTACCTTATCATCACATCTCTATCTATCAGCAGAGACACCGACATGTCATACAGGGGTTATTAAATGTGAGCAATCCATAGTTACAACATTTTTCTAAGAACTTAAAGGCATCACACAGCCGGCTCCAACAGTGAGAAGAGAGAGGAGGAGAGGAGCTGCTCTGCCAGTGTTTTTCAGGGCAGTAATTGGGGAGAATTAATGAAAAAATGTGCTGATTTGGGGTTCTTCAAAATATGCGCCACCCTTGTATTTGGGTGATTCAACTGGGAAGGGGCTGATTAGGAGATTAAACACTTCCTTTAACCAATTAGGAATCTCATTTAGAAGAGCTTTGATTTTTAATTACTCTTCACACAGGTTAATTCTCACCCAAATCTGCCTGCATTTTGTCGGACACTTTATTTTATGTGTATCATTACGTATAAGATACGCTTGGCAGCAGGGGTTGATGCAACATGTTGGCTAAAACTTACTGATACTGGATTTTTGAGGCCGATGCTGATATCAAGACAATGTATCAATAAATATTGCTTTTTTTTAACACAATAACTTCACAATATCATTTGCGCAATTAAGGTTCAAGTTTCAAGGTTAATTTAGTCATTTTACAAACCAGGATGCAAAACAAAATTTAGTTTAAGCTCATTTATACTGAATAGGAGAATCAACACAAAACAAAAGTGTGGAAGGATGAATTGATGAGTCTCACAGCCTGGGGAAAGAAGTTGCTCCATAGTCTGACTCTATGGCAAAAACTTAAAGGTGCTATTTGTAAGAAAGTTGATTTTTAATCTCATTCCAAACTCGTCAAATAATGATGCTCTGGGTTTCCCAACTTGTTCAGTTGGGAATGAGACTCAAAAATAAACTTTTCTTACAAATAGCATCTTTAAAGCGTTGAGTGAAATGTCTGTAATGATATTTTACACTCGAACAATAAATATTAGTGTTTAAGATCCTGGCCATGTGATTGTAATGTTTGAATTTGAGGATGGGAAACTTTGTTGCCCGTCATCGCTTCTTTTACTCCCCTGTCACATCACTACTGTCCGCCATCTAAAACGAATAAATAAAGGGAAAAATGATCTAAAAAATGCTTTAAAGAGGTGAACTTTATTTGAAATTCAGTCATCAAAATACTTCAATCAAGTAAAATAAGTTCAAAGTTAAAAATCATGACTGGAACACTGATACAAGTCCATAATTTCCTACTACTTCACAAAGAAGTTCCTGTATGTTTATTAATCCTTCATCAGTTTTGTAAAAAGTAAAAATCACCCATATAAACAGTAGGCTACTTGAGTAAAAGTCTTAAAGTATCAGCCTAGGCGATTATTGCATCTGATATGCATTTTTTTGCTTACCAAAAACAGTATCAGTAAAAATTTGCTACTTTGGCTCTGATGCAGCATGCAATCTGCAAAGTAACTAGTAACTAAAGTTATCAAATAAATGTAGTGGAGTAAAAGTATAATATTTGCCTCCAAAATGTCGCGGGCTAGAAGTGTAAAGTAGCAGAAAATGAAAATACTCAAGTATAGTACCAATACCTCAAAACTGCACTTACGTACAGTGCTTAAAGTAAATGTATTTAGTTACATTACATCACTGTCATTCATTTATTATTGTAAACTTTCTTCTCCCAGTGTGATTAAATGTATATTTGCTGATAGATAAACATGGCACGATGGGATGTTCTGTTGGCCTGCTGTACACTCACTAAGGTACTTAATTAGGCGTATACTTGAAAACAGTGTTCATTCTTGGAAACTTCCTGTGAATTTAAGAGGAAATTGTGATGAGATAATGTGACGAGCCAAAATAAACCAATAGTATCTGACTGCTGGTATGTCAGTCAAGCTCTAATGTTTACATGCAGCAAACATGTTATTGTTGGTTTTCCTCAGCGGCTCATTAAGGTAAATAGACCCTCCGTCAGCTGTCAGACATCGTTTGTTCTGAGTCACTCATCGGGAACTCTGAGCTCATTGGAATTTCATTTTTCCAAAGTGGCTCCATACCCAGGAGGCGTGTGGTGGCGTGCTTGTGACAACATCCTGACACGTTTCCCTTGCAGCCCTATTATTTTAAAATCCACACTCGGAACAAAAACAGTTCACCTGAGCTGCTGTTAAGTTCACAGTTGGCAGGACTTTTCTCACCATAAACAGTAATTTGCAAAAGGCTGGAATCCAATGTGAGGAGCAGAAAGACTATGTTCATATTCATCACACCGTTTTTCATTCAGCAGTCCCTCGAGCGTGGGATTTTAATTCTGCACAGAGACAGCCAAGAGTGCATTTTGTAACACTAAAGCATGTTGAACTTTCTGTGGCTTTTTGGTGATTTCTTTGTTATGTAATCATTCGTAATCTCTCAATTTCAACTCCGGTTTCCAGCAGGTCGGACTGCCAGATTCCCAGATAACCTTGTCATTGCCATTTGACCATTTTTCCAAAACACACAGAGGTTAGCATATTTTTCACATCTGGAGACTGTTGTGTGTGTGTGTGATTCCTCTCCCCCTTGTTTGGTTTCACTCGGCTGCACTCAGTTTGGAGGCACCTTAACGTCAACAAAAGAAACTCCTGACAAGGCGGAGGGAGCTGAAGGGCAGGTAGAGGTCGGCACACACAGCCTGGCCGCTGAAAGCCCAGGGGATTTTTACACCATTTGCAGTGTATTTGTGTGAAAAGATCAAGTGCTAATATAGTAGGAAAGAACAATGATGAAGTTTCCAGCCAAGCAATGATATCACTGGCTAACACATCGGTAAATCAAAGCTAATAATACTGCAATGAGTGTGTGTGTTCAGGTGCCTGCTGCCCTAATGCTGAACTTACACACATGCTGCAGAGTGCAAATTAAAACACTTAAACGCACACACAGAATTGAAAACATGGCTTTCATATTAAAGGCTACACCCTTTGATTTAAATGTAAGATATACTTCACAGCTGACTGGAAAGCAATAGTTTTAAGCATTTTTCACCTATGACCAAAACCAGTATCAATGCTGGGTGCGGACAGAAATTAGCTCTGTTGCACCTGTAACCACACCCAGCCATTATGTCATAGGGTCCTGGAGTACACAAGTACATCACAGCAGTGAAGTGGAAAAGTTAAACTGGGGGTCAGCCAAGACGAGAGACAAGATTTTCAAGGGGTGTAAGTCACTCATTAAAGGTCCATTAACAGTGTCTAGTTGTGAGGCTGCAGATTACAACCAAATGAGCACCCTTCGTCTCACCAATTCCTACAGTGGCCGCTAGAAGTTATGGAGTTGGGGGTGCCCTGATAGCTCACCCCGCAGAGTCCTCAGCAGGCCTCGGTTTGATTCCAGCCTGTAGTCCTTTGCTGCATGTCTTCCCCTCCCCCCCCCCATCTCTTGTCTGATTCTCCTAGCTTGCCTGTCCCTATAAAAGCCCAAAACTATCGTAAACAAAAAAGTGATGGTTGTTAAGTTATGGCAATGTTATGTTAATGATAGCAGTGAGGGTGAACCAAAACAATAAAGCTGTGGGCCAGGAAACCAAAACAATTAGCTGAAAGACACTAAAATACTGAGGAGAGTTGCAGATATTTCTCTGTGGGTTCGTCACACTAGAACATCTTCCACATACACATTGTCATTTGATTGGTTGTTTGTATAAAATATTGATTAGTGCAGCTTTAAATAATAAGTGGGTATATATGCAGGGACATGCACTGTGTTGATGAAAGTGTAGTATTCACATCTCCCAACTGTATCAATTTATATCAGGTCGTGTCTGATTAACCTACCAGATAGAAATCTTGAGTTCTGTGTCATCACTCTCTCCTTTCTTTCTTCGACATAAGAGCACACAATCCCTTATGCACAAAGACAATTACACCCACCAAGAAATACAATATCTCACTGATTGCCACAGGAACCTCCCTTATGACTGTATTTCCTGGATTAGGACTCAATTATACTAAACTTCCTTTGTCATTGCAAGCTTTTTATTGCAGCGGGATCACGTGTGAGCCCAGCTTCAGTCTGTAGCACCATGAAGCCAGAGCGCTGAAGCCCCGCCCCCGCTGCTGCATGGAACGGTTTTCACTGTTTGCTCAAAATGTATTGACATTTCCATTTGCCAATTGCACCAAATTCAGCCCTGCACTTCCTTGGATCCACAGTAGCAAGTTTGAAGTAGATCAGATGAACGCTTCTCGGGATAGGTGAATAACAGACAGACAGATGGATAGAGATTCCTTGCTATAGTTAGATGTAGAGAGATCTGAAACATTTTCCAGTTGCTGCTTTATGGACACATGATTGTGGCCTGAATAGTCAAGAGAAACGCCTGCCTTTTTTGGTGACAGAGCACAGAAAAGCTTAGATATAGAAGAGAACTGAAAACAAAGGCAAAATTGACATCCACACTAAGGATTCTTTGTGCTGACAAGAGTTGGCTGACAGGAATGGGAGTAGTCTTCGTTTAGCTCTGGACCATTGCAGAGACATTGTGGGGTCTCTTAAGCTCACTTCAAGTAACAGTTATTGTATGAACCATTTTGTAATACATATTTTTATGTTTTTAATACCTGAATTGTATCAAAAAGTTGTAAAACTAAATTGTTGAGTACTTCAACCAGGGCCTCATTTTGACTGTCAATAGCAAGAGTACAAAAAAGAGAAGTGAATTTGGCAAGTCAAAGAGTTTATTAAAATTATTTAAGAGGAAGTGAGTCCTGAAACAAGACTGCAGAGACAAATGAAAGTGAGATTTTCAATTTTATGCACAGAAATTATGGGATAAAACTGCTAAACGAGAAATGATGCTAAAGTATACATACCCAGCTTGTCTTTTATGCTTTATACCAGCAAGGAAACACAGAAACACCTGATGCCAAGCTTAGCCCGTGTCACTCAGGTCTACCAGAAGTTGTCATTCGGGTAAACCGGGTTAATCGTCAAGGTCTTAGCCAGCGGGGACAGGATGTTTTCCTATCATTTGCCTTTCAAATTTAGATGTGTTTTACATAAAGGTCCAGTTTTAGCAGCAGTATATGGCGTGATTGTTCATGTCATGGCTTTATTTCTCAATTTGTTTCTTTTACCATCATAAATAAATGCATTTCTTTGTGAAAGTAGCAACAAACAAATTTTCCCCCCGTGTTTCCAAGTGGTATTATTGTTGAACAAGTGGATTATTTCTGTTTTCCTTAGAGTCACAAATAACAACAACACAGGACAAAACATGAGTTTATTCAATCATATAGTCTGTAGTAGAAATGGGTTCAGTTAACTGCATGCCCAGTGGCAGACAATAGTGATAGCCAGGTTAGTATAGAACAAATGGAAATGCATGGTTTCATTATTCTATATCCTTTAGATTGTGCAATCAACCTTTACTTCATAATGACACGCTGAAGCAGAAAACGTGTCTATTGCCAGTTTAAATACTCCTGTTTATGTATTTTCTGTTTTTTAAAGGGTCAGTTTTAATCTACACTTTATGTGGTTACCAGATGATTGTTATTAACCATATACTGTTATTACACAAACTCCACCCATCTGGCAAAACAGCACAAAACAATAATTATTTGAAATAAGTATTTGCGGCTACCATATATTGTAGGTCTGTTGTCTCCTGTAAAATGTTACTGTTGAATGCAGACTGTAATACAGGTTAGCATTTCTGGCATTATAGCTAAAATGACTTTTCAAGACAGTTAAGCAAATAGCAACACTTTCATCCAAAGTCTCGCCAATTCACCACAAAAGAAAGCCATGATTGCAATATAAATCTTTTAATCGTTTTGTTGTTGGCGCACCGTATTACGCAGAACTATTTCATCATGGTGAAGGAATTCTGAAGTAATTCATGTCTAATCCAACCTGTGTTTATTTAACAATACCACAAAGCCTGTTTTGGCTTCAAGCCCTCGGCAAACAGAGTCCTCAGTTAGAGAGAGGGAGACAGACAAATGTGCACGGAAACAATATCAGTCTTTATCTGGCAGTCTCTGCCTCCCTCCCTCTCGTCGTAATGGGTAACCAAGGCTCTCAGGGATTCAGAGAGGAGTTTGAGGGTCTTTGCCCTCGTCCATATTGCATCAACATCCGTTGGCAGAGCAGCAAAAACCTCAGGTGGCAAAGAAACTCAGAGAAATGCTCACACACTGAACACACAGCTCAGCCGTACACAATTCTCGCTCGGTTATGCCCCATTGTGTCTTATGTAAATGTAGGGTGAATAATGCATGGCTCGGCTCCATATGAGAGCTTGGCCTGCAGGCCCGATGGAGCTTCAACCACCCAGCTCAGACTTTCTTAATTTAAAAGCTAAATTTATTACCTGAGGGAGCCCGGTGGATTCAAAACTTAACCTTTGGACTCCAGACAACAACCAGAGAAACAAAAACAATCCAACATTAGTCATTTTATGTATTTATTTATATCGAGATGAGCTCAAACTCTCCAGTCACTTTCAGGACCTGGAAATGTGGAAATTGTTGCTGGAGAAATCAATTATTTTATGCCAATTAAATGTTTAAAAATGACAGTGCAGAGCCAATCAGAAGTACAGTGTCATTTCTCAACCTTGAAACCACTGTGTGATAGAACATTGTAAACTCAAGTTTCACTTACTTTTTCAAGATCTTTCTGTGATTTTTGCATCACAACACTGAATTTTCATATTGACACCACATGATGACACCAGAGCAAGATCCCCAGACTGAAGACGGCTGTGGGATGTGGTCAAAAGCTCCAAAAAGAGGGATTTTCTATCACAAATATCACTGTCAAAAAACACATATGGGGTTTTCTGTGTCAAGCAGCTTCAACTGAACTGAAAAAATTTCCTAAATTATATCATATTAATTTTCTATTATATATTCCTGAGTGTATATTGTGAATGATCATTAAATTGTCATCAACAAAACCATCTGAGACATTTTCTACATTACTCTGTCTCCCTCCAGTGGATGTCAGATATCATCTTCCAGCTGACTAAGACATAAGTATTCAGTGCAGATGGTATATTGATTTTATTTCATCTAAATATGTTGTAAAATGTCAACAATATATGAAAAGGCAAAATCACTAAAGAGCTTTGCTGATGGGAATCATTACAGAAAATATTTTCCAGCTTTTGCATACAAACAAATTTAAGTCAAGCTGTTTCCATGGACAAAAACATCAACAAACCAGAAAATAAATAAAATGTTCCTGCTCTTGGAAGTGCCAAATATTACCAACTGAATTTGTGTATAAAACTTCCTAGGTCACAGGAAAAACACATTTAGACTATCTAGATTAAATCAGAACAACAAAATTATTTTTGTATAGGCTAATTTTGTTGATGTTGTGAAGAACAAACAAGAAAGACAAAAAATGTATGTAAATCGTAAACAGAAAGACATAAAGGGAAAGTTAATCCCATAACACAAATTGTCCTAATTGTCCTCATAGACAGTTTTATTGTGATTCTCTGAGCTGTAGTTTACACAACACAAATAACACAGTTCTTGATAATTCATGGATTCATGAATCCCATTGTATCTAAAAACTACTTTCTAACAAAGTACATCTGCCAGCTGTCAGAAGACTACACAACCTCTGTGAATTACACAGAGCATCTATGTTACAGACTACAGATCAAGTGGTTGAATCACAGCCATTATCCATCAGCCTCAGCAAAACACACCAACCCTCAGCGTTTCGACTGCCCTCTGGGTGTGCATTTGGGTGAACTTTGCTTTTAAACTGACTGCAACAATTTGGATAGATGGGATCTGGGGCACATTAGAGCTTAAAGCAACATTACGCAACTGTTTTACCTTAAAATAACAGCTTCGGAATCATGTTGATGGTTCAGTGTCTTGAAATAGGTTGAATGGTGTCTCTGCCCCACTATCACTTGTTTCTGCACTATGTAACTTCAGTCAGAAAGTCAGCTTTACATACATGTTTACTTCAACATACAAGTTTTCAACATTGTTATGATGTAATGAGTTTTGTTTGTAGTTAGCACCTACATTACTCAGAAACTGTGGGTGTGCCAAACCGCACAAAATGCCACAGGTTGCTTTAAGGGGTTCCCCTCTACTCAAACATAAGTGTTTCTATTTGTTCCAACAGTTAAATGTTTGAGTTTCACTGTGCATAATGATGTGTTTGCAGAGTTTGACAGCAGGAGGCTGTTTTCACCTTATTGCAGCAAGTGGAAAGTTTCCATGTGCTCATTTGAAATCCCATATTTAGGGTTGGGCTTACATGCATGATTTATGACATCACAAATAGTTTGTAAGCCAATCCCGGTCCAGTATTTGACTTCCATAGGAAACACCTGTTGCCTAGCAGTTCAACTTATATTTATGGATTCTTGATTTTTAATGAAGTAGAAGGAGTAGATGTCATTTCAATGGTTTAAACAAAATAATGTAACTTTTTGAAACGATACAAATTATGATTAGAAGTAGAGCAAATTATATAACATGTCCAGGGTGATCTTTAAAATGAGTCCTCTGAGTGAAGACTGAGGACTGAACAGTTGTCTGCTGAACTTTGAACTTTCTCACTGCTGTAGAATTCCTCTATATGATGGACGCAAAGCTGTTTGGTGAATAACATGAGTGCAGCTAACTTTAGCACCACTGACAATGGAAAGCCTAACCAGTCTGAGGGTTGCACGTCATTATAGAGGCACTTTGTTTATTCACACTGACTGACAGATGATGAGGATGTCACATGGAAAACTCTTTTCAGTTTTAGCTGATGATTACACATTCTTCTGTGGGCTTATTTCTTTGAATTTTGGCACTTTTGGTCCTCCTTAAATGAATCCAAAATTTAAATGTATAAATGTATGACCATCAAATCTCTGATGAAACACTTGAACAACCTTCATAAACTCCAAAAACAGCAGGTTAAATGCCTTGTCGTCCTTTCCTAGATGATCCCAGGAAGTTCATAAACTTAAATGTGAGGCTTTGTGATCATAAGCTTGGTTCTCCAGTAAGAAGACCACTGCTGCTGGTCAGTCAGGAGCTGGTCCATCAGCCGGATCAGAGTGGGAAATCCCCCTAAAGCAGCTTAGTGGATTGGATTAAAGTGTTGTTCTCTTTCAAGCCGCTGAACGAAGATGATTTTGCTGTTTACATGATTCTTGGGGACCTTGTTGGAAAATCTGTTTTCCTCTCCTTTCAATACAGAATTCTTGGCATAGAGGTCCAAAGTCAAGTCAGTTGTAAAAAATAATCCAGATTTAAATGTTTTTGGTGGGAAAACATGAATTTATTATGTGTTCCTTGTCAAGGTAAATTTCTAAATGTTTGCATAGGTTACCCCATTTCTTTCCCGAACAATTAGCTGTCTAATTCTACTCCACGGGTTCTATAAGATACAGGAAGTAACAGACAGGCTTGATAAATGATCAGCAAGATTAAAAGTTTTAACTGGAGCTGATTCTGCCTTTTTCTTTATGATCAACTGGGGTCTGAATTTAAGATACAAACAAGTGTCTGCAAGCCTTTTCTTTTGGCCTTGATGTTGTGAGTTTCACCACATGAGGGCAGCAGAGTTACATGGTTTTTTGCCTGAGGTGAAGTTAATAGTGTGTGTCCAAATATGGTCCTCTGGGTATAGCAGGAAGCTCCAAATATGTCCACAAGTTGTAACAATAAACAGAGGTATGTTGATGTCATGGTGACCTAAAATTGAGGGCTGCGCCAGTCTGAAAGACCAAAATAACCCTCCTGCTTCCTTTTACGACAGTAACTGCAGTCAAAACAAATGTAATAGGTCTATATATGATATCACTTGTAATTAAGTATTTTAAGGAGTTGTGTTTTACAGATAGGAGACAAAAGACAACACACATCCACACACACACACACACACACACACACACACACACACACACACACACACACACACACACAAACACACACACACAGCAGTTCCAGATACAATAAGATTGGTAAAAGTGACATTAAAGTTAAAATTAAAATACAACAAAAGAGACAATGGCAATAATGATACATGCGTAAATCAATAAACAAATAAAATGACCTGAGTGGATCTTTGATCAACCAGAAAGGAAAAGGAGTTCTTTTTGACACATTTACTGTTTAAATGTGAATTTTGGCATTAAATAATTCTGACTCTAACACAACCACCTGCAGTGTGATGGTGGAAGGCTGACATGTGATTATTGCACTTGTTGTGGCTTTTTTGTGCTGTCATCTTTAGATAGCCATGATGTGCAGTGTCATGTACCAGAGGAGAGGTGTGTCCCCCAGTGGCTAAAATGAAACATTACACCTATTTAAACTCTTCACTGAGCAATGAGTGTGCTCACTGGGTGTTGGTCAGACAAACTTATCCTCATGAGCATGTGTTGGAGTAGATAAGTGTTCACCACATATGTACATGTCACATACTATTCATACTGTCTGTTTCATCATGTTAATAATTTTTTGCTGAGGGCATCTGGAGCCCCATTAGGGCTTCACAAGGGTCCACGGCCAGGTGAATCTAAGTGAAACTATTAACCCCCTGTGAATATGGAGGAGGCAAACTGCCAATATCAAAAAACATATATAAATAAATAAATTAGTCATCCAATTCATTAAAATTCTAATAAATGCATTAAAATAACATTGAATGAATTTATAAAATGTGACACTGATATTTCTGTTTTCATTTGCTTCTGTGTGGATTTGCATTAATTCTGCTTACATTTACATTCCCATTTTATTTTCCATTTTATTTATCCATTTATTCCCTTTGTAAATTCTACTAACCAACACAATAGGTGAAAAGCTGACCCCATGACAGACTGTGAATGACAGGAGAGCTACCCCTCATTTGCAGAATGAAGCAGAAATACATCAAGAAATGTAAAAAAAAAAATAATAATGGGAAATACATTAACTCATAAATAAAATGGAAAATATAATGGGAAAGGAAGTAAATAAGGGAATTAATAAAAAGGTAAATAAATACAGAGGCAAATTAAAACAGAAATATAGATGCATAATACATTTGATAAATTATTAATGCCTACATTTCTTTTTAATATTGTTTCTATTATTTTTTGTGCATTTAATGACACATTTATTTATTAATTGTATCAATTATTTATTTCTTATTTCTTTGGATTTTGGCAATTCTGTTCCTCGATAAATGAATCAAAAATGCAAATGCATATAAGCATCGGCTAGGCTATGATTTAATGGGATTCATAAAAATAAAGTTTAAACTTATGAAGTTTAAATGTTTAGGTCAAAAATAATGTCGAAAATTAGCAGATGAGGTGTGGACTCTGCTAAATATCCTGGTGTTTTGTATGTAAATTGTACCGTACAATACACAGGACAGTTAGCTTTTGTTTCCTTTTGCATTTCATGTGGTCTGTCTGCATGAGTTGGTGTCAGACACAATAGCTGCTGGTAGATTGCATCATCAGCTAATTGTGACCCAGGAGATCCCCTTCTCTGGCAGGCGAGAGAGAGGGGCAACCACATGTGTGTATGTGTGTGTGCGGCTGAAAACCCACTGTCTCTGCTGCTGCTGATTCTGCTGCTGCTGCAATCACCTGCAATCCTTTCAACGCCTCGCCACTCCTGCTGGTTGCCTGGAGACGGGGTCGCCTAGGCCACAGAGCTAATGATGCTGGGAGAGGATGAGGAGGAGAAAGATGGAGACAAAGATGCAAGGAGAGGAGTGGGTTCAAAAAGGAGAAGGGAAGGGGGCGATGATAGAGTAGAAGGTGGAATTCATGATGTAACTGGGAATCCCGCTGTCTGGTAGACATTTGCATCTTGTTGAAGTGCCCTTGAGCAAGACACTGAACCCTCATCTCTGGATGAAAGCTCCTTGGGTTGTTTTCACTAACAGCAAAATCAGAAACAGGGGTGGCAGACAGAGGGAGATCAAACAGACAAATGCAACCACCCGTCGCCTTGTCCTTGCACACCAAAGAAAAACAGATATTAGAGTTTGTTTTTCACTTTCTCAGCTCACAGCTAGTGTCAACAGGTCAGCGTCAGAAGCCTCAGGAACAAAGGCACGGCATCTAGAAAATGTACACTCTTGACAAACTGGTTCCTCATGCTTGCGTCGTAGAAAGCATTATTGTGAAGGCTGTCAATAAGTAAAGATGCAAGAAAAGCTCTGTAAATCTGAAGGTTTGTTACAAAATATTAAACTCAAAGGTCCAATTACAAGCTAATAGTCTTGGAAAAGCTTATAAAATTCTAATTTACTTACCAGATTTACATATAAAGCTGAAAATCACATATTTAACTCAAAGGGGTTTAAAGCAAACATCTTCTAGTTTCAGTCAATTCATACATTTTTGTGTTTCTTTTAAATACATGAGATCCTTGTTTATTTCCAGCTAAATTTTTTATACTCTGGACTGGAATTTGGGCTGATTGGTTGGTTGAATGTCATGGGATGTGTAGCTATTCTTGGCTTAATAAAACAGGATTCAGACTTTTAAATTATTAAAAACACTTCCCTGAAAATGGTTTTCTTGCCTCATACCAGAGCAGAGATTTTCCTGCTGCTGCGAGAAACTGAAGCGACATGCTCGAGTGGTTCCACATCGATGCTCCATGATGCTTATAAATGTATTAAAAAATGCTTTAACCAATATTAATATGAACTCTTTTCACATATTGTTAAACATTAAATTGATGTTTGAGTTTTTTGGTTCAAATTTGAACCACTAACATCAACAAAGAACCTTAATTTTTCTGTGTGCAACACCAGCAGGAGATCAATTTACATAGACAACATGGATGAGGGAGGGTGGGGGAACAAAATCAGCAAAAGACCCACCGCTGGGTTGACACAGCAACAGTGTCAGCGATTGCTCACCTTTGCACCATCTCGGAGTACGTGTCTTTGTGTGAAAACAGGAGGGGTGGGGTGGTGAGAGCGTTGGAGACCTGCTAATTGATTTCATGTCTCTGGAAAGTCATTTCATCATCCTTGGTGTTTTTAACCCTTGTCTTACGACAGGCTTACAGCAGTCAGTCTGCACTGAGACTCACAGTCCTCTGGGAAATTATAAGCTCATGAGTAAGTGTGTGTGTGTGTGGTGGAGAGAGAGAGACAGGATACAAGAGAAAGGAGTCTAAAAAATGATGCAGGGATTGTTTAGGATGATGAATAAAGCAAAAACCTATGTATGAGAGAATTTCTGCACACTGCAGATATTTAATTGCATCCTAACTATGTTAGGCACATAAGAGGGAGCAAATATTACAGAGACTGCAAACATACTGTAAAACCCAAGACACTGGTTTGATTTTTGCAGAAGACTTGTTTTACTTTTAGGTTTTATATATACTGTATATCTTTGTATAAGTGTTTGATAACCACATTTAAGGGATCACTGCAAAATCGTGTGATTATCGGCTGATATATCAACATTAGGAAAGTCGAGTATGAGTCGGGCTCTAATATTTATTTGTAACATAGACAAAAATGTTACTTTTTCAATCTAGAATTAGCCAGGTAGGCATCCTGATGTCTTTGAACTTTCTAATTTCTACATGAATGCTTATGTGGAAGTCAAAGTTTGGTGTGAATATGTCACTAAAGAAGAACCAGGTTATGCAGTTATCCTCTGTCCCTCCTTGTTTCACCATAGGTGGAAGTCACACACAGGTGTGTACTGGTATGTTGGAAACCTTTCACCCAGTTTGTTTAATTTTTTGTTTGACCGCTGTGAGGGCGCTGCCTGTTGTGTTAGATACAATAGGTTTCTTCAAATCTTTGTTTTAAGAAGGTAAAACCATGTGGATTTTCTGCCTGTTGATTCTGTTTTGGCAGCTGGAACTGTAGTTGTGATTGTGGTGCAGTATTTTAAAAATATCAGTGGCACAGATCTTTTTAAAGCATCTGAACTGATTATGTCAGGCTGTTTCCCAAGAATGTTATCTTGCCAGGCAGATGGGATTCCAGAAGTTTTGATGTGACAAACCATCTGGTCCATCAGGTTACGCAGAATGTGTCCTCACACAGCTGATAACATTGCATGCATTTTGAACTTAGGAAAAACAGCTGAGAAATTTGACCTCCTGTGTGTGCTGTTTACTTGTTCTGGGACTTTGTGTACTGTACTTCACTGATACGCTCAAGGCAGGAAATGGCAGACAGACAAGTAATTCCAAAGAAATTTGCATGACTCAACAACAGGAAGTGATTCTGGTCAGGGTAAGCTAACTGTGTGTCATTTGCTCCTCTCTTATTTTAGTAACATAAATCTTGTGTTACACCTTGTCCGTCTCTTGAAACTGAAAAACAGAAAAATATGATACATTGTGACAAATTTTATTGATTTGACAAAGCACCTAATGACAAATTTGCTACAAATGATTTTTTGAAATATTTTTGGCTACACGATGGTACCATGAGAAGCTGAGTGAGTCACAGGACAAAGTGTTCTAACATTTCCAGTCAATATAATAATGAAGACATCCATCTTCAAGTACAAGACAACATAAATAAATAACTAAAATATTTGAACAACAAGACAAAAATTGCACCAAAACATTTTATGTATTCATCATGCTTAAACATAACTTTTCCAAACACTTTGTACTGTAAAGCTCTGCTTTCTTATGTTAGCATCAGTATCTACTTTTAACTTCTAGATTCACCACTGTTGATTGTTCACACATTTAAAAATCACATAAAAACAGTCAAAACCAAAAGGTAGAAAATAAATGACAAGCTCCATAGGGCATAAATAAGTTACATTACTAGGTCATTAGTATATAAGGCATACAAAAACAACATTCCACACATCAATGCTGAGGTTAATATAAGAAAGTGTCAGTCAGTGCAACAGTCACACAATTTATAAAACCTTTTGAGGTACAAGGTTGTTCAACTTGACACTGAACAATAAAGTTGGCCTAACATCAAATTTCTAATTGGCCTAAATCAAAATCACTGTTGCATTGCAACCAATCACAAGTTCTCATCCAAAAAGGAAATTAAACATTCAGTGTTCAGGACTTTTATTTATTTCAAGGCACCGTCCAGATACGCCCGCATCATCTCCCTGTGGGGCTGGGTGAAGCAGTGGCCGATGGCCTGTTCCGTTTCCTGGATCCGCCTCCTAAAGCGGTCCCGGTCTCGCACCATTTCTTCCCAGTGTCCTTTACGAGATGCCTGTCGAGCAAATGGCCAGGTCCGCATGACATGGACTTGGACCAGAGGAGAAAAACGCACCTGAAATCCAGAAGAAATGGAAACAAATGTTCAATAATAATAATTTGGTTAAAATGATCAGATGATGTTTGACTACATCTTTTAGGTTTATAACCTGCTACGGATTCAGGTAACTTTTTCATTTTATTAACTTTAAATAAAAGTTACTACATTTATGATTATTACCACTCAAAGCTCAGTATTATGTGCATCAAAATCTATGGGAAGATACCCTACAAATTAAAAAAGAAAAAAAAAAACTACACAACAAAGACCATGTACTTCCCACCACTGACAGGCGTGTACTAAGAGTGTAGCGTGTAGACTAAGACTGTGACTTATTTTTCTGCCTCAGGCTCAGGATTTGTTTTTTGTGCCTGATGTAACAGGGCTTTAATGTATAAGTGATTCAAAATGACTTTGCAATACTGCCGCAACTTCATTTAGTCCACGAGGAAGTAAAACTCTCTGCTGACTTGCGAGGATCACATGACTGGCTTAGTCATGACGACCAGTGGCGTTGCTAACCAACAACAAACAACAACTCAGTTTAGCACACTGAGCAGTGCAGTACGTGTCTACTGAGCCAGGAATCAACCTTCATCCTAGACTGTCTCACATGAGGGTGTTAAAGTCAGCAGAAGACACTCCCTTGATATATTACTTCCAGTTTAAGTGATTTGGTCTACAGCAGATTAAAGTAGAGTAGTTACATTTATTTAATCCTTTGTCTTGATGTATCAAAGCTCATTATAACTCTCTGTGGTATTTACAGAAAAGACTTATTATTTCAAATCCCACAGGGATCTCATTTAATGCTGCATCTAATCCTGTCCGGCAGTTTTACTATGAATTATTATAGATAATAACCTTTTTCTGGGTGGTGCTGTCCTTGCTTTCTTTCTTCTCCTCTGGCCGGGACTGAGGTGTTTGTCCTGGTCTTTTCCAGGGTACCAGGGTTTTGTCTGGGTGGGAGTGACTCTTTAAATGTCTCTCTGGCAGAGTGGGCTTGGTGACTTTGGATCTTCTGGGCATTTTTGCCCCCTTTTCACATTTCTTGGCCTTCGTAGGTGATTTTTTTGTGTGGTGAACATCAAGGGCATCTTGATCTTTTCCAGACTGGAGTGATGTTTTTTGAGAGCTCTGGAGGCAGACCTGGAAGTTGAGAGGGTGGTACGGGTCGTCATTTGTGCAGAGAGACTTCCACAGCTGCTCGTCATCCTCCTCTGTGTCTGTGTCAGACTTGGAAGGAGGTGCAGGAAGTGGGGCCTGTTGTTTGGAGACTGTGGTGGTGTTTTGAGGCGCTGTGCTGCTAACTGTGCACGCAGTAAAGCACATGGGATTGTAGGGGTCAGGGCTGCTGAAAAACTCCAAGAGTCTTTCACTCTCTTCGTCGATGTCGGGGCTCGAACCGTCTGAACTGGCCCAACTGCTCCAACTGCTTTCGCTGTCAGAGCGACTGACCCAGATATTCAGGCCTCGAGGCCCTGACATCTCCTCGCTGGTCTTGCTCACTGACATAAAGTCAGTATCACTGCTGTCCCTTGCTTCGCTTTTACTTCTCCCCATGTTTGTCTTTGTTGAAATGCTTGCAGAGAAAAAAAAGGGGTTGTAAGGATCACTAGATTTTGACAGAGACTCCCAAAGCGCCTTACTTTCTTCACTGTCAAATTCTACAACGTTTGGGTCTTCCTCGCTGCTCCAGTGAGAGCTTCTCTCCTCTTCTGAAGTGTCCTGTTTGAAAATGTTCTCTTTTGAAATATCCTGTTTGAAGCCTCTTTCACTACTTTTACGGCAGGTGTCACTTGAACTGGAGCTGTCGTTACTTGATACAAAGATGTTCCACTCGCCTGGGAACCCCATTTTCCAGCTGGATTGGTGTCCAAGAAAGATGCCGTCTTCTTTGCCAGTTGTTCTGGACACAAAATCATCCACTAGTCCGCAGCACAGGTCGTCAGCACGCAGACTGGACAGCAGGGCCTCAGCAGTGGATTTCCCAGCGAAGGAGTCGCCGACATCAGCACAGAAGTTAGAGAGGGGATTGGAACCTCCAACCATCACGCCGTTGTCTCCGTCAAACAAGGAGGAGAACAGGAAAGATTCGGTTGGGTTTGCTGCCGTGGTCATGTGCTGGATGTGTTGACCTGTCTCGTCTGTGATTCTTACGTGAACCTCAAACCTGAACATCTGGAAAACTGGGAAATCCAAAGAAAAGTGTTAGAGTGGATTGAAATTCAAAAGAGAAAGTTTTAAAGTTACATTCGGTGTTATGTTAATTATCATCTCTTTTATCGCTTCTTTGGGTACTTGGTTATTTTAAATAAACATAAACTGCCCTGTGCTTAAAGATCATAATAATAGAACCATGACATGGCCGGGTGATAGTAAAAATATAATTGTCATCAGAACTTTACTTTGATATAAATATACAGTACCCATTTATGCCACCTAGTGTCACTTTTAAGTATTTCTATAGTTAATCTGTGTTAAATCTGACAGCAGAACTGTTTTTTTAATGACTTATAACATAATCTAATAATATTCAACTCACTATGAAGAATCAACAGCAACTTGACGGTTATTATTAATGTGGTAGATGGAGAAGTACAATAAATGGATTAAAGGTACACTGTGTAGTTTTGGGGAAGAAATGATCATCAGGAGAGAAAGATCGTCGATTGCTGATTTTTTTGTTCATGCCTAAACAAACTAAATAAACAATCTAGTTTCCATGACTGAATAAACAAACTGACCTTTAAACAACACATTTCATACTGTTTTACTTTGTTTATATGTGGCGGACCCTGCCACCTTTCTAGCTCCAAACAGTGTTCTGAGGACCTTATTTTCCTCTGGGAACAGCTTGTTTATTCAGTTATGGTAAAAAGAAATATTTCTGAGTTTTTATTTTTAACTAATTCATATTGTAAGTACTAAAATGCTGCATATTAACTTCTTCTCCAAAACTACATAGTGCCCCTTTAAAACGAAACAAACGACGAGAGCTTTATATATCTGAAAATAGGTAATAAACACCTAGATTTAACTTGTAGTTAAAAGGTATTATTATGGGGTATCATAATGAAGGTGTATAGTGAATTTACGTCGTGGCGTTAAGTATGTTAATAAACAAAGGAGAGTGTCGTATAGTTAGCGACTCCACGGTCCCTGGTAAACACATGAACGTTAACATTAAACCACAACTTTTCCACAGTAATGGCGGGTGTGAAAGCAAATAAACAAATACAGGACAACAAAGTTTTTACATTTACTTGGTTCTTACCTGATATGAAGGTGTAGTAAATGACCTGAACCAGCAACCGAAGCTGTTCCCACAGTACGGTGAGTATTTGTTTAGTCCAGGGAAGAAGCGCCATTCCTCCACTACCGAACCTCTCCATCGCCGCCCGCTCAGAACCTTTATCGGGACCAACAATCGTAGCCATTTTTACTTCTTTCCTCTCGGCTTGTGGCGGTGATGTAAGGAAAAAAAACCCTCACGTATTCTGATATTCCTCGTCGAAAACAAACAGATTTCGCGTATTTGTCAGTGACAGATAGGCGTCGATGTGCTGTCGCTTCATTTTCCGGCAAGTATGTGCCATTTTTCGATCTCCTTCGTCAAATGTGCTCATATATTTTCTCCATGTTTCTCTGTTGTGTTGTCTTCGTTGTCGTAGTAGAGGCGAATGACTCGTTGTTGCAACACTATCCGTTAAAAGAAACAAGCGTCGTGACGTCAAGCGGCGCTGATTGGACGCAGCGGGGTTCGTTCACCGAAAGTCCCGCCCACACGTAACAGACATCTCCCCCAGATTACGAGACATCTGACGCATGGAAAGTGCCCGTAATTTCCTCGGTCTCCAGGAAGCCCTTTCTATTGGATAGCCTCTCAGATTAAATCAATACAAAGCGAAATTAGGGTAATATTGTGGGAAAGTCTTAAACACTCACACATTTTCAGTTTCCATGTAACATAATTGCTTTGTTTGAACTTAACACTCCCACATTCAATCGGGGTCACTTTAAAAATGTATTCTGATAGTTAATTAAAAATGTAGTCAGTAATCCAAGTATCACAGTATTAAACTAATGTAACTTGATCACTTTCCGTTAGGTTTGGATTACCTCAACACCAAACGTGAATAAAGACCAGAGAAAATAAATATAAATTACTTTTTAATAACAAGCCTGTTTTGTTTCACAAAACTGATATTGTGTTTGACTCATGAGGCAGTTGTGTGTGCATGAGTAGACTCATTAATCACTTTATTCTAAATTGCAATCCTTTTTTGAATCCCTTCTTACTAAATGTATTTAATTACTTTTCTGTAACTTTACCAGAAGTTACTTTTTGTATCCTAATTACATCCCATTACATGTTTTCAATTAATCAACAAACATGCATACAATGTCAGTGCTATAAACCATTGGCTAAACCATTTCTTGTTGAGATTTCATGATAAACACAGGATTTACTAAACAGTAACTTAAATAAAAACACAGCACAATTTCCAATTTCAACTGTTTTATTAATCCAAAAAGTGTAGAGTTTATGCCACCAGAGCAGAAGCTGTAGAGGACTCGCTGTAAACAGAAAGAAAACAAACCATTAGAGGGAGCACTCCTTATAAATTAGCATCACAGTACATAGTCAATTTGTACAGTTTGTGGTTTGATTGTAATCTCAGACCAACAATCCATGTTTGTGTTAAAGTAAAATGACCCAAAACTCAAAACTCCAAAGTCAGTTAGTTCAAGGTCTAAAGTCTTGTAAATGAATATAGAAGAAAACATGTAACAAAATATATGGTTTCATTGTGTGAAGGGGACTGGCAAAGATGGCACCAAGTAGCCACTCTGCTAATTTACCTCCAGCTTTTTTATAGCACAACAGAAATATCACAACTCTTAATAATAGGAAGAGCAGGACAATGATTTGTGCATCGTTCCATGGAATTAAGCCCATGTAGATCAGTTCATAGTAAATCTATGCAACTGTTGAGTTCAACTTTGCTAAAAAAAAAGTTTGCTAAATTACATTTCATTTACAAATTCTTTGATAGAAAAGGAGCAACTGAGCATACACTCCAGAAATAACCTAGCAGGTTGTAAACCACTCAGCCACATGCAAAAACAGACCAACATTTGGCTTGTGATCTTTGTCCAACATTTAAAGAACAAGTTAAGAAAAACCAGAAGGAATACGTACTACTTCCAGTTGGGGGCCAGTACTCTCTTGGTCTTGTAGTAACGGGCCAGCCTGTGGATCCTGCTCTCGATGAGAATCAGGCGGAACTTGGCATCCTTGTCCTGCAAATAAAGCAACAACATGTTATATTATGTATGAAGTAATTACTGAATATCTGCATTCTCCAAAGTATACCGCATTAATAAGGAAGTTATTGTGCTTTATTTCGAGCACATTTATCATTGCTGAGCTTTCTTTTGTATCTTATTCCTTGAGCATTTTAATTTCAGTACAAATTTAAAACTTCATGAGACCAATGTCAGATAAAAAACAAAAACTGATTGCTACTCAAACTCAACCTAATAGGAATAGTCTTTGAAAAGCTTCCTTATCCAAGTTGGCATGCAAAGCATTGGGTGGCACTTGCAAATTACAAGTTTTGTTATACCTTTCTGTTTCTCTCCAGATGCTTCCTGACTGCCACAGCCTTCTTGATGAGGTGGTAGAGATCCTCGGGCAGGTCAGGGGCCAGACCCTTGGACTTGAGGATCCTCAGGATCTTGTTGCCAGTGACGAAACGCACCTGGGCCACACCATGGGAGTCCCTCAGAATCACACCTATAACACGGTGACAAATAGGTTCAAAAGTTAGAATTTTGTTCAAATAAAATCTGCTTTATGCTTTGTCCTGTCAGCTTGTCAACAATTTGATGTTTGCAAACACATCGGGTTATGTAAATGAGATTGAGCTCGTGCCAAGCTTTTTAAAACTAAACGGATACAAAAAGCCTTCAGCAAGGTACAAATCAAACATTTTTTGCTTAAAACAGATGTTGAGAAGTTAACAGATTACATGACTTAATTTTTGAATGTTTATCAAAATTGATGAATCTTATACAGTAATCTAACAGCCCTAGCAGGATTCTTTACTAATGTTTGGATTGTGAAGGGTGAACTTTCAGTTCTAGTAGGGCATATTAAGTGGGCCAAGATTCAGACGTTTGAAGCTCCAATAGAGCCAATAAAAAGTTCAGATAGAGGGAAGAAAAAACATTTACTGTGAGGAGCATCATCTACAATCAATGACAACTAATGTAGTTTTTGCCAGAAAGATTCCCAACTTGCAATGCAATTTTGTTCCAATACTACTACATTAAAACATTTTTTTTAAATGTGTGCATTAATGAGCCCACTAAGGTATGCAATTACACTCACAGCTCCCTATTGTAACCTAAGCACTTGTTTTCACGAAAGAGATCGTTTTCCTGCCACTTTGTGTGGACACATTGCTGATCTGACAGCGGCACATATGAACTGCCCAGCCCTGTTCTTTGTTCTGACCCATGCCACAGCTAACATTTCACTGGACCAAGTTCATAAAGCTCAGTTGGCAGCCGATGCAACATAGCCATCCACTAAGTACCAGCGCCCTATGTTAAATAATACAATGACAGTAAAACTAGTAAAACGCTGTTTTACTGCAACCCACAAGTTGCCCTACTTGAATATACACTGGGTTTTTAACAGACATAATTGACTTATAAGGTCTGTGAATGGTCATGGGACGTAAAATTTGTATCTATATTACCTTCACCATTTGACAGTGGTCACATCCACTCACATTTGTTTTTCAAAGTATCCTTCTCATACTAGCCAACACAAAAATCCAGTTTAACAGCCTTCAACAGTTTTGTAAAGGTCCTTTATAAACTGCTACATTTGTTGGCACTTCAAATTCAATTTAACATCTAACACAATAAAAAAAAAGATAGGCTTCTTAGCAAGCATCCACATACTCAATGTGGCACAAACAGATGAGTTTTTCCTGCATACCAAGTGCAGTTGGTTGTCACACGGTCAGTCCTGCTATATACTTACTACTTTAAGTGGCTACTAAATATACAATAAAACAACATTTCTCTACCTACGTATCTCATAGAAAAACTTACCAATCTGAGAGGGGGTCAGACCCTTTTTGGCCAGCTTGAAGATCTGCTCTTTGACATCGTCAGATGTGAGCTTCAGCCACTGCAAGTAATATTTACATGATTACCGACTGACCAGATCGATCGATCCAGAATATGTGTACTCTTGTCACTGAATGAGGCTGAAACACATTTCTGAATACTTACTGTGGGAACACTGCGCCTGTAAGGCAGAGCTGACTGGGACAAGCCCTTTCTGTTGAAAAGAAAGACATGCGACTAGTTAGACACCATGGAAGTTTGACGGAGAAACGTGAAGAGAAACAACACATGCATGTTTCACAGTAATGAAGGAAGCCAATATCTAGACGGGCCAGATAGCGTCAGCGCCACACTCGTGCTAGCGCTAGCTATTGTAAACTTGACGTCAAGTTACTTTACATGAGTTAGTTTTTGTCGTCAACAGCACGCACAAATCTTGCATTTAGAATACAAATGTGTAATGTGTAACTGTCTAACTCGGCCGATGAAGTCAAGGAGCTAAATCGTGGTGAGCGGCTAGCGCCGTTGGCTAATGCTAGCTAGCTGAAGATGGATGTCGATTTGAAGGTGCACATATTTTAGTTATTTTCTCGCTTCCATGTTGAATTTAAGAGCTCAATTTGTTCCTTGGCCGTCCACACCATGTTTACAAGCTATAACCTGCCGTCAAAACCGATCAAGAGAGACAAAATCTTTACTTAAAATGATAAAAAGAGAGCTCACCCGGGAGCGTGCATGCGACCCATGATGGCGGTAGAGGAAGAGAGGCCGCACACGCGACAGAAAATGGTATTTTGCGCCTGCGTCGGAAATGACGCAACGACGCAAAGAAGTCTTTACGCTGATGACCCTTCTAGTCTGTTCCAGTCAAACACAGCGATCTACTATTATGTAGAGTTTTAGTTTATAGTTTTCATATAAATGCATTTCTATTTACTGTCATCCTGACAATGTGTCGGTAAAAGTTAATCAGAGAAGGATATCAGTCCTAACTGTTCAAACAGTGACGCATTATTGTCCCACTCCTGTCCTTGTAATTTCTGCTCCTAATTTTTGATCAATTTTTACTTTGTTTTTCAAAAATATTTTTTATATCTATTCTTATTTTATTTATTTATTTAATATTTCAATATCTATTCTTATTTTATTTATTATTAAATATTTCAATTCATGGATTATCTTTATGGATATAGGTAACAATACATTTCCAACATGGTCCCTGATGTCAAAAAAACAGGATGGGATAATCCTTTGAATATTCTGCAAAGTAAATAGGCATCCCCTTCACTTTACTGCATGCTTTACTTTGTATCTCTGTGGTGTGGAGTACAGGGTTATTTCTCTAATCCCAGGTTACACCAAACGTCTAATTTAGTAAACATATAGTGATTTATTTCCCCTAAAATATTATGTTAGAGGTTTCATTTTCAGTAGCACAGATGCAACTAAATGCTCATAGAAATGCTATAGGAATATTAAAGGATTATGACAGAAAGCAGTGAGTCTCAATGATCCTCTCTCAGCTACTTGTCTTTCACAGGGTTCAGATAATCTAAATCTATAGACAATTTATTGCATGTTAAATTCCATATCAACAAACTCATGTTTCCATTCTTTAATTTTGTTTTTCAAATTTAGCATTTATAAATTTCATATTGGGAAATAACATTCACATAAATATAAATGAAAAAAAAAAAAACCCTGACTTATTATAATTATGATGTGATATATTGTTGCAATCGGTCTTTTATTGAATTATAAATTATTTTCATTTGGTTACTGAAATACAATCAATCTTAGTCATACTATGTTATGAAAATAAAAACATACTTCTTTTTGTTAATGTAGACTGTTATAAATATATGTTTTGCTATTATCTCCTACAAGTTCAAAAATTAAAACCATTTGTGTATTAACAATAATAATAATAATAATAATATTAAATGTTAGCTGTGGCTGATTAGCAGTCCAGACAGCTGGAATGTAAACACATAGAGAAAGTAAACTCTTTATTACCCTCTTAAATTTTCTCTTGTCTCTTTCAGAAGTGATCTGCTGTGCAGACGGACTGGATGTGGAATAAAATGTAAAAAGGCAAACTATAACGATGCACATGTCCCTGTACACCACAAACAGAACAGGTCCCAATTATTCCTCTCTACTATTTGAAGGAAACAGGCTGAACTGCAAACACACAATGAGCTAATATTGCTCATCAAACTAAAGACACAACTGAACAAACCGATGTTTAAATACTTTTTTTTTTTTTTAGAAAAATAGAATCACATATTACAGTATGTAGTATTGGCCTATAGTCTTATCTCCTGTCAATCAACTGAATAGAATATATAAAATTTAATTAGATGCTTAGAAAAAGCTAACAGCAAGCTGCTTACACAAACTTTTGTTAACATTGAGGTGTAAAATAAAACAAAAAACAAAGAGACAATGAAAATGAATGGAATGATGGACTTCAACACATGGTGACATCACCTGGTGCACCAAAGACCAGCCAATAGCAAGTGGTGGGGTCACTTCCTACACTAAACAGCAGATCGTCACTGGTGTGTCCAAATCCCCATTACTTTTCCAGTTTTAAACACTAAACATCTTTAAAAAAAAACAAACAAACAAACAAACAAAAAAAAAAGTTTTTGGTTTTGACAGGAAATAGCAAAATATGTATGTTGACATCCATCAAAATTTGATCTTGGAATAACGCTGCCAATTAAACTTCATAAAGAAAAAGCAAAATGTTTACCAAAGATTTCATATTTTTCCTCCTGACCTTTCTGTAGCTGTCTTGCGAAACTTAAACATTTAATTAGATTTTTGCAGCTCCAAGTCTTTTCCCACTATATGAGTCAATAGTCACCACCACACTGTTTTTTAGTCTTTAATATTTATTTAAGTAATTTTGAATTTGAGCAGCTACAACTCAAAACTTGCTTTAAATTATTTTTCAGTCTGAAACTGAGACCCAGCTACCCTGTGATGAAACGTAGGTTTTAGTTTAATTGACAGGTTAGTTAGCCCACACTCAGCTGTAGTTGGCGCCACTCCCACCTGAGCTGCATTCAGACTCTAGCTTCTCTTTACCCATATTAGGACTTCCTGGCTGCCATAGGAAGTGACTGTGCCCTGTGGAAAAGCCCGAAGTCCAGGCATTTTTTAAAATATATATATTAGGCATGACCACACCCACTACCATTTCCCCTGCACCAACAATTCCTGCTGGTCAGTCCAACAAATCAACAAAATGTTTTCGGTGCACTTCCTGTTTGCTTTCTCACTTTGGTGCAGAATAAAAAGTCTTCTACTTTGCATGGTTTGTTGAACCACAGAGATGATTATGATGTCAGAGTCTACAGTCTGAGCTCCACATCAGGACCAGCTCCTGGGTGATCTGGTTTTCTTGTCAGCGTTGAATTCTGGTGACCAGGTAATAAAGCAGGAAGAAGACCAGGACCAGGCCCACAGACATGTAGCAGAGGATGCGACGGTTGTCTCTGCCGGATCGGACCATGGTGGAGAAACGTTTCACGCTGCCGGTCAGCAGACCCGTTGCACTTAGGAAGTTCGAGTCCTTATAGACAAAGGAGAGGAGAAAGGGTAAGATTGTGAAGGGGATTTCACAAATTGGAGAGAGTAGCAGGCAGAATATTTGAGAATCAAATCTGTAATTTAACACCCCTGTACATTAAAAAAAAATGCATTTAAACCCAGAAGAGTTGTGTGGATGTATCTGAAGATCAGCTGACAGCAGCATCCCTTTTTGAAGCCTTTTTAATGGCAGTCACTTGATGTCATATACAATGTAACATTCCACGCAATTCAATAACTACAGCTACCATGAGGCTTAAAAAGTATACTGATGGCTCCGAATCACGGGATGTGTTGTTGTTGAATGGAAAAATAAAAATCACCAGAGACGGATGGAAAAAATCATCTGAGAGAAAGAATAGATGATGCATATCATTTAAATTGACGCCTGTCAGTTAATCAGAAGTCAGCTCTTTCCAAGGATGTGGCATGCAAATGAAAATTCAAAAACAAAGGCTAATAATTATACATTCCTATATGGCTTCATAGATTGGAAGGACTCACCATGCCATCCAGATACTCGTTCTGATCATCTACCTCTCTGTCGATGTCGTACGCCAGCTGTCAGATTCAGAGACAGGACGGAGGATCAAAAGTTAAAATGGCAGGTCTTGCACTAATTACAGACATAAAAGAGAACATCAATGCAGATTTCAAGAAGGAACATACTGTACATCATATTCGTGGCTTCAGAGGAGCAGTAATTTCTTATTGATCTTATTGTCCCAAATATGTCTCAAGGGGCTTTACAATCTGTCCATCATATGACACCCTCTATCCTCAAACTCTCTTATCCGATTCATGTTAGTGTCACATTAATACTCAAAGCTGTGTGGACTGTAGGTCAGACTGAATTAACCATCTGAGGAATCGCCTCGTCTAAAAACCATTAACAGATCTATTGGAAATTATGATACTAGTAGATGAAGAGAGTGCTTGTTGGTTGTGACTCACAGATTTCAGTCTGGAGACTTTATTGGCCAGGTTCTCAGCTATCCTTTTGTTTTCGGCATCCAGCATGTCATCCACAGAGCCATGACCTGGAAACGCACAAACATGTCAGATGATAAATGAAACAGTGGTTAAAGAAATGACTTAGTTTGGGTAAGGTTTATCAGATTACATCCAGCTTTCTCTGGAGCCACGAAAGGTTTTATACTACTTTTTTCACAAATGCAGTAGTGCTCCTCAAAACCTGTGAACACACATTTTAATGTGTAAAATCGGTGGAGTTACCCTTCAAGTTTTTGGCACAGCTAGCAGATGACTGGCTGGGGTGAGGGATAGGGAATAGACCCAGATTTAGGTAACAAGAAACATATCCTTTTCCATGTCCTGTTTGTTCCTCGATGTACCGACAGTAAACAAGCTATCATTTCATCCTCGGAGTTTTAGATGGCAACTATGTGCTCATATTAAATAAGCTTATCACTAACACCAGGAACAATAATGTTGGCATATTCGTCGTGGTCTAGACCTGTTTCATGTTCGGACAGCAACATGAACCCAGAAGCTCTAAAACGTTAAACTCCTCAGCTAGTTAGCCTGCTAGCTAGCTCCAGACTTGTGTTCGGCTCTAAGTGAAGGAACAAACCCAGACACAGAGTAAACTACTAGTCTGAACTGTAGTTTATGTTATAAACTCCATTACATGGCTGTGACGTTAGCTCTGTCCTGCTAGAGGCGGTCAAAGGCTCAACATTTAGAAATGAATACGTGTCAAAAACATTACCTCTGTCCCAGTCCGCCATGTTGACGAGTGACGTCACGATCAGCTGTGCGCAGACAGGTTTGATGATACTTCCTGTTTGACACAGACGTTTTCTTATCTGGATACAGGTTTAAAAACAACTGCAGTTCCAGGGTTTTCCAGAAACACCCAATCAGACTCGTACTCTTCTATTCTGATAAGAAAAATAATGCTGTTATAAAATGAGTAAAACCTGTAGCTGTCCTAAATTATGATCCCAGTATTTACCCTTACAATTATTTGTTAAAACTGGTGGGTGGGAGTAGTCTAGGGCTCAGTTCAAAGTCAAAATGTAAGTCCTTTAACACGTTGTCACCTGTTGAAGACTAATTTATTGATTTCTTTTTTTTTTTTTTTTTTTACAATTAATTGCTGTGGTGGGCCACCACTTCTGTATGAGAAGTATAGAGGAATATACAAGATCTGCAACAATTAATCAAACGACCAATTGCTTGTCAACTAAATTATAAGTCACCAACTATGGTGATTATTGATTAATCAGTTAATTAGAGTAAAGTTAGAGTAAATTCTCTGATTCCAGCACCTCCTCCATGACAGTAAACTGAATATCCTTGTGTTTTGGCAAACTTTGGGAAAATGCAGATGGGGAATTCACTATAATGGGAGCTCAAACTTTGTCCCTTGCATGGCCAAAACTGAAACTTAATGGTGGGAAGCAGGCTTAAACCAAGCACATATATTTTTTTGTATTGTTAAGAGGCTCTATGATATTAGGATCCCAAGCTCTCTTATTTGACTGACTTCCTGCAAAAAGTGTTACTCTTCCAGCCATGCAGATTATGAAATATAATGAATAGTTAAGGATCTTACATATTTAAAGAATGTTTAAAACTGTAATCATTATTACTTTTGCTAAAAACATCTGGCAGGCCACCTTTCTCCCATCTTGTCTTGAACTAGCCAAATTCACATCTGCATTAATGGAGGCAGTCATAAGTGTAACTGCAGTAGTAGAAGTAAGTAATTGTACCTATACCATGTAAATGGTTTGAAGGAATACAATCTTATAGGTTACTCACTCTTATTTGGATAAAAATAGGTTAAAAAGCACCAGTATATATTTGTGCATCAAAACATATTTATGTGCCACTAGCTGGCACTAGTTGCACTTATGTGATTTTTTTTATATGTACGGTAACTGTAAGAGCACTCACATATAAGAATTTAATTGCCAACGACTGTTTCACTGTAATGGTGCATGCTGTTTGACAATTAACAACTTGCCATGTGTCTATAATTCATGCACTTCACCTTCAGAACACCCAACACATTTTATACAACAGAAACAAACAAAACGTCACATAACATTTGTTCCAAAAACATTTAATATGCTTTAGGAAAGAGGGATTACAGTACACACTGATCCATTCGGGTTACAGGTCACCAATTAGGAATAAATAACTGGCCATGTTAATACAAACTCTGCTTGCGTTCTTTGTACAGTCACTAAAAGAGTGGATCAAGTCACTAATATTCATAGTGTGAGTGTTGCCCTTAGATCACAAATGTCTTGTAGATCTTCTCCTAAAAAAACTTTTCAGATAAATTCACCTTAATTTCTTTATTAAACATTAACAACAATTTATAGTTAGCGAGTGGAGAGGAAAGCAGCTAATCTCTTGCTCAGGATCTTGTTCCCTTTTTGTGGAGATGTTTTAAGATAAAGTTGCCTTTAAAGCGCTGATCTATGTTCAGTTTGCCTCAAAACTCAGAATGTTTTCTCATGTGAAAATAAAACCTTGCTGGATCTGAACTTCACTGGCAGTTTAAGTTATTGATAACCTTTTACCCATTTAATCATCACGGCGTCATTACACCACTATTAGGCACTGGGAGTGAGTGTGGTATTGCTGCCTGAGCTGAAACAGCCTCATGTCCAGACTCCAGTTTTTACTCAGTCTCTAAACTTCATTTTGAAAACTCTGATATGTGGTTTTAAACCACCTGAAGGAAACACTGAACTGACTTATGATCAGCGATATTGAGCAACCATAGTCTCTTCATCCAGAGCACAGACAAGAGTGTTTCAAAGCTTATGATACAAATTCCCCTTTAAGGTGTGCTGTGTGAAAATAGTCAAGTAATCAAGAGAGACCTGGTAGTGTGCATTTAGTGGCAGTCCACTGTTACAAAAAAACCTTTAGACCTGCTCTGGAAGAACTACTGATATAGCTTTACAGAATATAGATTTTTATTTAATAAGGACATATCAGATTGTTAATAAAATATATAGCAGTAAGGCCAAGATGAGCATTATAGAGATTGTGAGCACAAACAAAGGCACCCTGTTCAGCTCCCTACTCGGGAGAGTGGTATGATTTACTTTCCCTCTCATTACTTTTGGCACATTCTTGGGGAATCATAAGGTCACTGATGATTTCCTGGAGTCTGGTATGTTGGACTAATTTACCCAGAAGTGTCTGCTGCAAAGCAGGAAACCCTGATGCCTCCTATTTGTCTATATAGAAAATAAACAAGGAAAATGTAAAAATGAGCCCCCTTTCTATTCCTTAAAAAATAAATGTGTCAATCTATATATACTCTTTTGAAAGTAAGCCGTTTTGGTCCTCTAATATCAAAATGTACAAAACATTACAGCTCTTCGTTTTAGTTTAGGAAAAAAGAGAGACAAAATAAGTGGAGATTGTTTTAGCACAGAAACAATCTTGATTAGTTAAAGAAAAATAAGGGAAGAATGGAGAGCAAGGTTCCTCTTTGAGGGTTTGAGAATCGGCCTGTTTGATCGCCCTTTGAGGGTGCGTCTGAAGGAGTTTTTAAGTCTGCATTCATGTCATATGGGAATAATCACAGAAGCAACATGGTCATTGTTACAAACAAAGGTTTGGAGGTGTTCAACCTTTGGTAGCTTTAACAATACCATGATGAAACTCTATAGAATCAGCCGATACTGATCAGTTATCCAACACATATGTACTTAGTAATACATGCTTTTCATCTACAAACTGTAAAAAAAATGGTCCATTTGGTTTGTTAGATTTGAAATGAAAATATCACAATGTATACTTAAAATTTGATGATGTCAGAAATCCTTGAAAAAAATGAGAGGCTCCAGACCCCCCAAGTGCTGAAGTAAATTTTTATGAACTGACACTGAGGTGATTTTCAAGTAAGGCCGCATCTGCCACCTTTCCCATGTGATGTGAATGCAGCTTGTATCTGGAGAGGTCGGAGAGGCAGTTAGGGGTTTAGAAGTAGGGGACGGCCGTAAGTTTGTACCACTTGACCGTCTCCTTGCTGAGGTCAAAGTCTTTGAGTCTGAGCGTGATGCCGCCCAGAAAGTAGTTCTCACGCAGCGATTCGGCGCTGAGCACGCTCAGTTGAAGCTCCCGCAGGCCCAGGGTTTCCTTGCTGTAGCCATTGTACACCAACTGCGGAGGAAGAGGAGGGACAAGTGAATTTTTATGTTTACTTTTATACAACCAAAACCATGTCTTTGAGTTGAGGAATATATAAATATAGGCAATAATGTTTTAGTATTTCCTCACCATCTCATTGAAAGTAGGGTTCCTGGTTTTCCTCGAGATCTTGGTCTTGCGTTTGGAAGTCTTGTGTGGATCTGGAAGCAGGTAGGTTTTCACATATGGGTTGGGATCTGCTCCTTCTTCGGAAACCTGAGATGGAGATGATGGATTAATAGTATGACAGCAGGTAGATAAACAAAATAATAATGAAACAGCATTAACTGTCTCAGGATATGTATGAAATAACTGGTGTGTTTACCAGATCTCGGATGTGCATGACCATGATGAAGAGAGTGCTGTTCCTGTAGGAGATTGAGAGCTTCACTTCTCCTTCCACCCGGCCTGAAGTGGGACTCAGTGGAGGCTCTGCAACAATCAGATACAACATCACATTCATGAAGTTGTTAACACGAGAATACACCCATATCAAATAAACACAGCCTTTGTTAAGAAATAAAAAAAAAATAGAATTATTAAATGATTACCAACATTACAGCTGAATCGTTTAAGTTGCAACCTCCCTGTATCATACTCACTGTATTTGTCGTAAATTGAGTATGACAAATACTTGAGAATGGGACTTTAAAATGCAGGTTTTCTTTACCTGGTGCTTTGGGTGTGGCATCTAAACCTTCTGTCTTGTCATCTCGTGCAATTGGATGAAAGAAGGTGTAGACCAGGTCACACTAGAAACAAAGAACAAGTTATTATTCACTGACTGGAACAGAATACTAACATTGGCCCCAAAACCAATGGACCAGCTTGAAATGCATGTTTTCTTAAAAACAAAACAAACAAACAAACAAAAAATCTCCAAAATTAAACCGTTTATCATAGCCAGAAACTTCAAAACAGAAATTATTGTGGTACTTTCAAATTCAGGTAGGGCTTTAATGAACCATGTACTGAGGTGCTTATGTCTGGAAAAGAAACCAAATCTAAGCTTAAAACAGTAATATTTCCTCCAAATCACATTATTCTATAAGTCTCATTCAAAATTTTGCATCACCTGAACACAGCTGGGAAGAGTTTAATCACTAAGCTGAGAGCAACAGTCATGTGATTAAAATTCAGTTATTATACTGCAGGAGGGGGGAGCCAGAACGAGAGGACAAGTGGAGAGGCAAGTAAAAATGTAAATATTTCGGTATGCATAGCATGTGGAAGCCCAATTTTTTCCATTATTGGTGAAACTTGTGGGCACTTGGAAAAATGTTTTTCATATTGATTATGTTTTTTTGATTTTTAAATAAAATAAATATTTTTTCTTTTTAGGATGTATGGCATTATAACTGCTATACTGCACAAAAGACAGTTTTGAGTTCTCCCTGCTTCTAGCTATGATTGTGCTGAGTCCACAGTGAGTAAAAATGTGTGTACCTGCGTGACTTCTGTGGAGCTCCTCATCAGGTTGTGGACATAGTTGTTGAGCTCAAGCTTCCTCTTTGCTGCCACCTCTTTGATGTGAGTGCGACCGAGCACCATCTTGTTAGGGAAACTAGAGAGAAGGCGACAGGCAAGGTATATTTACTATTTGACAGAATCTGATGCAATTCTCCTCAATGTTACTGTACTGAGGTAACATCTGCATAGCATCCCCAGAAGGGAGAATATTGAATGGGCTTGCAGCGTAGGGATATTATTCCAGAATGTGTGCATGAGCTTCTATTCGAAGCCCTGATGTCAATAAAAAAAAGTACTGTATCACATTTTTCTATTAAAGAATTCAGATCAGTAATTTTGACACAAAGAGGTTGAGGGTCAAAAAGGCTGTGATGCCTTACCTTGGGAGCTTCCAGAGGGGGAAGAGGATAGTGAGTTTGTTGTGAAGCTCCTGAAACTCATCAAAAGTGCGGAAAACAAACTGGGGCTCATTCTGACCTTCCCTCAGGATCCTCACCACATACGTCTGCACAGACATGACAAGGAGGGAGATCAGATGTCAGTACAGTTTACATTCAAAGATGTGATGAAAGACAGAAAAGACAGACAACCATGACACACTGAAACTCACATAGTGCTTGTCGGGGTTGTATCTCTTCTGGAAGGAGAAGATGGAGGCATGGAGGATGCGGCCCTCCTGTTTTAGGGTGTAAGTCTTGGGGGAGAAAGAAAGGATGGGCTCGTCGTTGGCTGGCAGACCAGAGAATCGTAGCTGGGCTAGGTTGTGGATGAAGAAGTTGAACTTGGTGGCCACACTGCCCAGACTAGACTCTATCAGCCTGGAGAGGAGGGGAATAGTGGGCAAGGGGAGGAAAAGAAGAAAATCAGAGAGGTGGAGGTAAAACAATCCAATCAATATTCTGTTTTCTCTTTGACACAAAGTTATACACAAAGTTGTCACAAGGCAACAAACTTGGTTAAAAACTGTCCCACAAAAACAAGACGGAGGTTTTGTTGCTGTAATGTGAAACAACAGCTATTCTGTTCCCTCCTATGCCTATAACGCCACCTGGTGGATATTTTAGATAATAGCAGCAAAGAAAAAAAAGTTGGCCTTGAACTCAAGATAAATGGTCGGGGCAAAATAACAGCTCTGCAACATGGGAATACCCTTTTCCTTGTGAGGTTTCCAATTTAAAGGTTGTGTAAGAGTTGTGCAATTTATTATTATCATTTATTTGTTATTTACTGAAACAGGAGTGGAGACCATTCAGCGCTGGAAGAATAGAAGGGAATGCATTTACCTGGTGAAGAAGATAGTTGCCTCAGCGTCTGTATTGTGGGGCTGAAGAGCATCAAACACATACTTGAGATCCTGAGAGCCGGTCAGCTCTGGGAGGCCTGAGGACGTCATCTATGACAGAGACACACAACGAGAAGGGATGAATTGGGGATTTTTGGGTCATTTCTTTAGAAGTTCAGAACAAATTTATGTTTTTTCTTTTTACAGTCACAGTATTCCATACAATCTACAATATACATATATACCACATATAATAATAGAATTGTTAGGATTTAATCCTGCCTTTATATAATCTTATACTGCCCTTTGTGTTTATGATAAAAATATAATTTACCCTTTAGGAATACAACAAACTGTAGAAATTCTTGTGAGAAACATCAAGAGGCCATATACTAAAGCATACTCTGTAAAACAGACATTTCCAGGACAACAGTGAAGCACTGATTTATTATCAAGGCACAGCTGCTTTGTTTGCATATGTCCTCATCTGGCTCTTGCAGGTGCAAAAGAAAACAGCACAGCTACACAAGGAGGACACTTTAAAAAGGAGGCCAAAATTACTAAAAAGACTGACAAAGATGCTGAAATTCTGCAGCAAGATGCAAGAAAAATAATCTAGAACAATGCACTACAACTAGAGCTGCAACATTTTGCTGCTTTTCTCTGTTGTTTTATAAACTGAATATCTTTAGGTTTTGTACTGTTGGTACAACAAGACATCTTAAGATGTCATCTTCAACTAAGACAAATTGTGATGGGTGTTTGTCACTATTTTCTGATACTTTATAGACCAAACAATTATTTAATCAATCAAGACAATTATCTGCAGATTGGCCAATTATAAAAAAAAATCTTTTGTTACCTTACTTTGTTACCTTGTCCTCACAACAACTACCTAATGTAACACTTAAGTGACAGAATGTGCTGTAATCCTTTCTGCTATGTATGTATGTGTAGCTGGTGTCTATATGAATCTATGCCCCATCTGTTCATATGTGTGTGTATATATTGTTTTTGTCTGTGTGTGTGTTCTGTCTCACCAGCGACAACAGGTTGAGGAAAAGCCCGGAGTGCTTGCGGATGAGGTTGTAGGCCTGGCAGCACAAGTCTACAAACAGCTGGAAACGACTGGTGGGACGCTCGCCTCCATTGATGACGTACGCCATGTCAGAGGTCAGAACGAATGGAGCTCGGTCCCTGATGGGAAAGGCAGGAGGGAGAAAAGATTTAAAATCGGCTTCTGACAAGGGTTAGCCAAGAAGTTTTTGAAAATGGTTTGTGGATCAAAGGTCTGTGGTTTAAATCCCTGGGAAAATCTGGATCAGGAAAGTGAATGCACCTTCTTCCCCTACAATAACCTCAGGGGCACCCTGAGGCAAGATACTACAAAGCCTCTAAATACTTCAGTGGAGATGCTCAGTGGCCAAAAATAGAAGCCAGTTGTGGAGCGGCCCACCTGGACAGATCCCAGCTGGGAATGAGTGCAGTGTGTGAGCTACGAACCAGGTCATGCTTGAAAATACACATTAATTTTGCAAAGTGAAGTACACCAACTCCGACACTGTCAATTCAGTGACCCACAAAGGAGCCTTTGACTCATTTAATTTCTTATACCATTTGTACACCAAAATTAGCAGGGTTTAGATTATTTTAATACAGGTAAACCAACTAAAAATAGGCAATTGACGCCTTTCTGTTTTTTTTGTTTCTGGTGTGTCACGATCAATGTCAGCAATGCATCAGAGAAAGGGAAACAGTAGAAAGCTGCATGGATGCTGTTGACAATGTCATGGTGGTTACTTTTCTTAATTTTACGCCAGTCTCTCTCAGTCTTAACACTGACTGAACGATGTTCGAGCGCTGCTTGAATGGAGATGGAAGGTAAACTATTCACACGCCAATATACTGAACTTCAAAGTGCTTTAATAGCGCCAGAAAAGGGGTGAAAATTAGCATGTCAGCCGGGTGTTTCTATCACTGCTGATCGTAGCTGGAGCTGATAAATACTTGGGACTACTGCAGAGTCATTTGACCTAAGAATGAATGCCATTAGCCATGTCAGTGGGTTTTTGTCCAGGGGGGAAAGAGGTATTTGTATTTTGTATTTGGCCTTCTGCTGATCAACTCACCTAATGAGGAGATCAAATTATGCCATCAAATCGATTCATGTGTCTTTATTAAGTAAATTCTTCTGGTGGGTCCATTGTAACTCTCTGGCATAGATTACAACTGGGAAACATTTCTTAACTTTGAACAAAACTCTGGCACTCTGTGGGCAAAAAACAATTTGCCCACAATAAAACATAGAAATTGTTCTTTGGGAGTGGCAGAGTTTTGTTCACCATTGATTCCTGCCACTTCTGTGCACCCATCATGTTTTTAAGCTTTGGAGATTGCTATTTTTTCAATGTGTTAACTTTCCCCTACTGAAAATCAGCTGTTACCTTTCACATATCATCTGGTAACATCCTGGTAATAAAAACACAGTCATAGACATCCTGTTACACCCTGAAGGAAAACCTTTAAACCCTGATAGCGCTCTAAAGCACGTTTTAGCTGACAAGCACTTGCACAAACGCATGCACACAAACAAGCCCTAAACAGCATATCTGATTTTCACCTTTTGAAGCTGCCAAACATCTGGGCATGTCCCAGGAACTTCCCGAAATCGATGTGGAACATGTGACCAGTGGAGCGCAGCATAATATTGTCATTATGGCGATCACAGATGCCCAGCACGTAGGTCGCCACGCAGCATCCTGCACATGAGTAGATGAAGTTCTCCGATGCCTGAGAAGAGGACGAAGAGAGAAAGAGTGACAAACAGAAAAGAGAGGAACAAATATGAATTATCTCATATATATATATATATATATATGTGTGGTATAAAAAACACTGTATTAACCAGCCTCAGAAATCCATAAGTGTGTATCTAATGACATGTTTATTCCTGCGTCATGCTTAAAGTTCAGGGTCAAATTTGGCGCAGTAGATCTTTAGGGTCAGAGGTTGTGAGTCAGGAGTGCGGTTTCTCATTTATAGGTGTCAAAGGTCAGAAACTTCTACAACTGCTATAAACTTCAGGAGTGCATGAGTGTGTGTTTTTAACTCCTACAGAGCCAAACCACTGTGTCAAAGGAAAATTGTGGCTTTAATATCTGAGCCCTTACTTATCATTCGACACTGAGAAGCAGCTCAGTGCATTTTTCAATTTGTAGGGTTGAAGTAGTTTTACTGCTGTTTGCATATACTATATGTCTTTTTACCTTCTCATATTCATCCTCAGCAGGGTTGTACTTGCGGAGCCACTCTGCCAGCGGTTTGTCCTTGAAGGATCCGGTTACTCCGTACTCCACCTGGATCTTTCTCAGGGTGTCGGAGGACGGCACCAGCTCCACCATACCTAAACAACACATCACAACTTTTATTAACACAATGCAAATACAGAACAGTCAACTGTTGTTGTTTTGCCTTGGATGATCAGAATACACCAGGCAATCATAACCGGAGGCTGTAAAGGAGATGGCATTACATAGATGTCTGCTTGTGAATCATAATTGAGTTTAATATGAAGTCTGTTTGGATTATTGGACATCATTTCTGCCTGTCCCATTACAACAACAGAACACTTCCTTCTTATAAGTTCACACACCGGTAATGATTTTATCTGTTCTTCTCATGGCCATGGTGTTTTTAATCTCAGATAGAAAGGCAATTTCCTTTCCTAACATTGTAGTTTGACGATGACTAATTACTGCTTTCAACATTGACTAGTTATATTAACTTATGTTTATTTCTGACCTACTTGTGCTGTGAAGTTTGCAGTATAGAGTGTTTCTACAGCAGGTTTATGCTTTGGTCAGAGATGGTACAAAATATATGTTGACTGACTGATGTGAGTGTATCAGACCACATTTACCCCACGAGGTCACTTCATGTGTTTTTGGCAGATAAGATAGCTGTCCAATCTCAACAAAGCTGACTGTAAATGAATCAGAGAAGCATTCAAGATGGACCGAAATCTTTTCAAGATGCATTCTAGTCAGACCTCAAAAAGGTGTAAATCCATCTGTCTTTCCAAGATGCAAATATAATCCTCCAATAGTGTAACTTTGTCAGTAAATTGTGGCAATTGCCACTCACTGTCGGTTTTCTTAATACATCTAAAGTGTAGCTAAGTTACACTAATTCATTAATTTATGTTTGTGTTAGCTCATGATGGTGGTTCGCTAACGCTAGCCAAGCTGTTATTGTTTTAAGTAAACTGCTAAAGTGCAGAAGTTTGTCATCAAATGTATTACAGCCTCCTCCTGGACTAGAAACGGACTGACTCTAAATCAAGACAGATTGTAATCAGAGTTGTGATCTGGCTAACAGACACTTGAATTGTAAATGAAACCTCTGTATGTCTTAGACTGTTACCTTTGTCCTTGCCGGTGGAGATGCATTTGAAGTTGACAATACGGAGGTCCAGCCCCTCCTGCAGCCAGATGCGGTCCATAATGCGGATCATCTGAAGAGCCAACATATCCTGCCTCAAGTCTTCTCCAACCTAAAACACAAACAAACAGAGACAAATTACATCAACGCAGTGCATTCTTAAAATTACTTCAGCCACCAGGGGGAGCAGTGCTCATATGAGATGCATGTAAACAACAGTTGGTTACAACAAGTTTTGATGTACCTGATGACAGCTGCCCAGTCTAAGTTAAAGTGTGAGAGACACACAAGAACCAGCTACTATTTAAAATACTAATGGCAGTTCATGAGGTTCATCTGCAGCATTTTTCACTTGCAGTTCATGCTGCTGTGTGTGGGTACAGTACCTTAAACATAACATTGATCTCTTCTCCCAGTGGGTCGGCGTTGACCAGGGCCAGCTTGAGGGGAACTGCGTTGGAGTTGAAAAAGGAGCAGGCCTACACACACACAAACACATGATGTTATATTCTGGACTATATTGTGCTGTTTGTTGTTTTTAATATCCAAACAACAGGATTGAGTTATGTCTTTGTTATTGTTTTCTTTGTATCTTTGATTTGTTTTGCGTTTTAAAAGACACTTTTTGTTTAGTTTTGTTACCAGGGGCCACATACTCTATGTCATCATTATGCTTCGCCAAAGAAAAGTCACCATCCAGCGACTGAAAAACCCGTTTTTGGTCGAAAGTGTCAAGTAGATGCAATTACTCTCTCAAACTATGTGGAACATTGTGTGGATCATATCCATATAAGAGACACATTTACTTACCAATTATATTATAATAATCTATAAAGCCTGGGGTAAAATGATAGGCCAGGCAGACAGGTTGATTTCACCTATTCCTTTTGTGACAAGCAGTGATCATCATCTTACTTTTGGGATTACATGCAGATATTCCGAAAGTGATATCAAAAAATTATCTTTGATGAATATCTGTATGAGATTTTTTCCAAATATGCACATGCATGTGTTTTATATTTTGGTTAAATTGTAGTTTAATGAGCTCATTTCCTCGGCGGTTTGAACCACAGAGGTTCTACAAGAGGAGGAGAATGTGACTGTTTCCTGACCAACAGCTCTGTTAAGGGTTCTCTTATTCTCCTGCTCTCTGTACTTCTATTCATTGTTACAGTAATGAATTCACTAATGCTAAATTCTTTGCTGATCAGTTATATCCAGTGTGATGGAAGGTGTTTTGACCTGAATACAATTATGAAAAATTAACTCAACATTCAGAAGATCTAATTTTTTTGGCAAAATTGACTATTTCTCTTTATCCACGGTCCACGTATCTTACCTTGATGTTTAGCTCCTTGGCCACCAGACTGGGGCTGAGAGGCAGTCGGCAGCTGTTCCTCTGGAAAAAGTTCTGAACATTTTCAAGACCCTCTTGTAGCGCCACCTGAACAGACACAAAAAAACAAAGTATAACACACACACATAGAATATATAGTAACATACAAAATTACAGTCAGATCACAACCCCACACACACACATACTAACCTGTCGTGTGGACCCCCCGGCCTGTCTGACTCTCTCGGCCACGGCTCCCAGCAGGGTCACCAGGTGAGTCTGTTTCTCCAGCTCCGCCCTCAGCTTTGTTCCACACAGACACAGCAGGGCACCCAGCACCCGCTCATAGCGTCGTCCCCAGGCAGGATCCTGCACAGCATCCTTCAGTAGCCTGCAGCCATTACACCCATTGGATTTAACAGGTAACCAACCTCTTATTCCTCATTTTCTGTAGAGAGCCTCAGCACTGAGATCATAATTTTAAAAAGTTGATTATTACAAACTATGTCTTTGTTTTAATGAGTTACGAAATAGACCCTCTTAATGGAAGAATACAAGCAAAACAACATAGTCTGTATGTCTATTCTAAAAGCCACCGAATAAGACAGGAAATGAGGCAAACTTGTGTTTAGACCAATTGTATTATGAATAATGCTATAAATAGCAATGTCACAATTCACACAGAGCGAGGTGCAGATCTGTGTGAGTTTCTAAGCAAGTCTTCTTGCATTCTAAGCAAATGATTACCAAGTGTGTTTTGTGGTGACCAGAGCTCATCATGTCATGAAATGTCATTTTCTCAGATGAGACTCAGTTCTCGCAACATTTCCTTTCAGGTGCTTGTTTGGAAATAACTACATCAGCTTGTTGCTGTTTCAGTACTGCTGTTGACTCACCAATAGAGGTAGTGAGCAATGTTGATGTTGCCTTGCGCTCTGGACAGCAGGAACATGACGAGGGCGCTCTTTAGGTGACACTCAAACTTAAATGCCTGGAAAGAGATAAAAGTGACTTAGAACGGGGGCGATAGTAGCTCAGTCTGTACGGATGTAAAATATCTTATGTATTTGTGCGTCTATTTTTAGCTTTACCTGTACAAGCTGTGGCAGGTAGTCAGCCAGCTCATCATCACTGCTCTTCTCAATCCAACTAACAGCAACATTTCTCACTTCGGTGTCTGCAAACCTACACACATACAATACATACACATGCATTAGACTCAAGACATACAACAAAGATCCACAGAGCAAGGACTGATGATGCCATAGACCAAATATGTGTATTAATGTATACAGTGCATACTTTGAGTCGAGCATCTCCAGCGCGGTGACGGGGGGCAGAGGGGGCCAGTGGTGCAGCAGGGAGTGGATGTGAGCTATGCTGGCCCAGTCCCAGCTGGGCACACTGGCCAGCACCTTGGGGAGGCTGCTGGGGTGGTCCTTCTTACAGTGGAGCTGATGATCCCATAGGAGCTGGTGGTCTGCCCGCTTCAGCCTGGAGACGGACAGAGGAAAGACGGATTAGATGGTACTTGTAAAAAAGATGAACTCAAATTTGTCCCATCTTATTTTTCAGTATTTAAAAACTACCTCTGTTTCAATACTATAAAAATAAACAAAAGGAAAGTATCAAGGACCTCCAATTGAGGATTTTACTTGGCAGGATCAGCAATAATGGTTAAAACAGACAGGAGAGACAGAACATATAAATAGAATCACACAAAAACAAGTATATTGACAGCAACGTGACACGAAGTTAACTACTGCAATTTTCTGAAAAATGTCTGAGAAAATCTGTATAAGGTAAGTGAGCAATACATTCTCTACACTTCCTCAAGAATTATAACTCAATGTACATTTAAACAAGGAATACAGCCCCTACTTGAAGCACTTCCAATATATGCAGTGCAAATCCTTCTAGACAGCTTGAAAGAGTGTGAGTGTGTGCACTGTGAGACACTGTAAGGGTCCCGTGGTGGGCCCTGAAGCAGAAAAAAAAAACGAGGTTAAATTCCTTTGACAGCTCTCTTTCCCCTCACTGAAGATGCTAGCGATATTTGTTTTTACCTGACCTCTATATAGTAATAAAAATACAAATTTCTCCTTTGGGATGGATGGAATATCACACACACTGAATCAACACGCGACAGATCAGTGAGACTGCAGTCTTGTGCCCACAAAGGCTGTAGAAATGAATGAGCAGGACAGAAAGCAGGCGGTGAGAGACCAGTGAGAGAGCGCTCTGTGCTAAAGTGCTGGTTGAGTCTCATGGATGTTGGCAGCGTGGAGGAGATTTGGCTGGCAGCAGGCATAAGAGAGCATTTAGCTGGGCCTGGAGCAGCTGGACGAGAACAGACACACTGGTGCAGACAACATAGAGGCGTGTATGGGGAACTGTGGCTGGCAGAGTCAGTGGCATCTTTTAAAATCTCTTCTTAAATCTACTAAGTCCAACGGATTTTGGGTGGTCTGAGAGTCTGCCAAAAAGATGTCTGCTCAAGCAGAAATGTTACATGAAATACTGTTTCTGTGCAAGTTATTTAGACTTTTGTAACACTAAGTACTGTAATTATAATTAAAAGTAGAATTTGGAAGAACATAGATTCAAGATTAAACCAAACACCTTTCAAAAGCCCTATTTTGATTCCCCGGCGGTCACATTTTTCAATGAGGCAACATGCATTACAAACACTAAGAAAACAAAGCCAATTTTATTAAATTGCTCTCAAACTTGTGACTGTTATCAACAAACACCCTAGTACAAAAATAGTGATGTCTTCAGCACACATGGCTTTAAACCAAGTTTCCCCATAGCGATACTTTGCAAAGAATATCAGGTTTTGTTGCATTTTGACTCGTGCAGATAGACATTTTAAACAAAATTTAAGAAGTTAATAAACTATCCAGATGCTTTGAGGCACTTGTCTTTGCACAAGAAGCACTGCATTGTCAAATGTGAATTTCAGCTTTTTGGCAATCAGCTTTTTTGTGTTATGTTGCTCAGCCTGATGTCTGTTTTACACATCAAGCTGAGCAACATTAAGACCATCTCTCTTGTGCTATTAATTGAAGTCAGTGCTTTTATTTGAAATCAGTCCAGCAAAGCAAATTTCCCTAAAATCTCTCAGAACTGAAGAGATGGAAACAGCCGAAAAAGCTGACACATTAATTGTTAGAAATGTTTATCATATCTACTCTCAGATTGCATCTCACGGGTGACATTCTCCTACCCAAAATTGGAAGCTCGGCTGCAGATTTTCTCTAGTTTGCGCCGCAGATCGGGGTCCAGCTCCTCCTGTGTGTTGGGCTCTGGGCTTGGGGCTTCCTTGGGTCCCACGTATAAAACATCCACTGCTGAGTTGGGGAAGTCCACCTGACAGTATCACAAATACCAAAACTGGAATCAGTTTATTCCTGTGAAGTATCTTTAATTCAAGTAGACACATTTCTTCAACTACAGAGCGTTCCTTTAAAAATACCCTATATTCTTTCTGAGAAAAAAAAAACTCCAAAACAAAACTAAAAGGTTGTCGATATCACAGTTTGACAAGAACTGGTATTATTAAAACCAAAGTACTTTTTCAACTACTGAACCTTACAGTACTGCTACTTTTACGTACTATCACTGGCAGACGATTTTGGTGTATAAGTACTCCTGATAAATACAGCAATAGTTGTAGCCGCCATTGTGCATTAGTTCTAGTGATCATGGAAATTAAATCCGTACAGGAGTAGTATTGTAGCAGCTACAGTGACCATGACAAAAGGCAAAAAGATAACTACTGCTCTACCACCATGACTGCCTTGATCACTACCTATGACTACTGTAAAAAATCACATACCCAATTGACATAAATCCAAATGAAAACAGTACAAAGACAATATATTTATTTACATGTTTTAGTTCATCAGCATCATTGACTTTTGTAAATATACATTTATTCAGGGGGTTGTACTACAGATGCTGTTAGCACCACCACCGACCTGTAGTACTATTCGCTCTGCAGGCACCCTCTTGCGGCTGCCTGTAGAGCCAGCGGCAGCAGCAGCTCCCTGGGCAGATGTCCACAGACACAACAACCTGCTGCCCCTGGCAAGCACCCTGAAAAACACATTCAGCAATAAACAAGAACAACAAACCCAAAACAATCAAAGTAAGGAATTTTACTGGCATATTACTTCCACTGTGAAAAATATGTAAACTTTAATGTGTCAAATTGTAAGACTGAAACTGTTTAGAAAACATCTTTCACAACTGAGCGATAAGTGGGAGATCCAGCCACCACCAGCCACTCCTCTCTCCTTACCCTCTAAAGTCAAAGAGCGGCATAGAGACTTTGCCCAGCAGCTCTGGAGCTTTCCTCTGTTTGTTGGAGTCTGGGGAGCTGCTGGCATTCTGGTTCAACACCCCGAACAGAGTGAGGCTCAGTATGGACTCCAAGGGGAGAACAGCTACTGCTATGGGGAAGTTGATCCTATGAGAGACAAGGAAAGTGTTGTAGCAGAAAGACAGTACAAACAGCATGTTGTTGTTGTTGTTGTTGTTGTTGTTGTTGTTGTTATTGTTATTGGAGAGGAGAGGAGAGGAGAGGAGAGGAGAGGAGAGGAGAGGAGAGGAGAGGAGAGGAGAGGAGAGGAGAGGAGAGGAGAGGAGAGGAGAGGAGAGGCCAGGGCAATCACTCACAGTTCGTCCCATTTGATGTGGTAGAAAAAGCTTTTGTATGTGCCCACTCTCTTGGACTGGACCGGTTTAAACAGGTTCTTGCCATTGTGTGTGAGTGAACACACCAGGAAGTACTTCTCATAACTGCAACAAAACAACACAATAAGTTTTGTTACTGCGTCTTTTTATACAGCCAGGAGCTTTGACGAAACTGTTAGAGTTAAATTTTGATGATGCTTGTTGCTTTCATGCTCTTTAGTTGCTAGGATACGGGCATTATAATGGTAAGGCACAGGAGTGACTATATATGGACGTACTGGTGCTTGCATGTACACTTTTTTATTTAGTTTATTTTACATTTAAGACACAACAATCATGCTTTCCCATTTTCAGCAATGACCTTTTTCACAGAATTACAGTTAAACATACATCCACTTGGGAGCAACTGTGGGCTGAGTGCCTTGCTCAAGGGCTTTTCATTGGTACAATATGGAAGGGGACAGCATCTTGTTAATTCAAACATACTTCCCCAACAGTTTGGAATTTTCCAGCAACCTTCTGGTCTGAATCAGACCACTGCTTGCCTGTCTATGTAGTACTAGTAATAGGCCCTGAACACCCATGCAGGTGTTTTCAGTTATTCTTATTAGACTTCAGTGATTCTTAGATTGAATTTTCTAAAACCTTTTTTTAACATTTATTTACTCAGGGAAAGCTGCTCTGTACCTGCCCACACAGAAAGGAAGAGGTCTAATCAGGCAACATAAGAAAAAACACCTGTGTGGGTGGACCATGGCTGTGCAGGAGCCTTTTACCACTATAGAGTATTATAACTCTCCTTTACACTCACACAATCTGCACCTGAAGCTGCCTACAACAACAGTCTCATCTGCTGGTCACTGAGCAGCTCCACTGCAGCAGTTGCAGCAACTTGAGCGACCTGATTTATCCTGCCAGGTTAATTTCTCTTCCATTAATTAAGAATCACAAAGTCAAAGTACAGGACAGTGAGGGAGAAGGGGGATGTCAATTAAGTATGGTTGGTACACTCCCAGGAATAATCAGGCTGCATCAGTGAAAACACCTGTGGCTGTGTCGAGGTTTTGGTCTTGGTCTTTTTTTTAAAATAAATAAATATTTTCCTCAACATGTTGGCTTCTCGTCCACATGAAAACAAAGTTTCATGTGATCAAAACATAGATTTTTGAAAAACCTCTCTAAGGGTGAGATTTTTCAAAACTCTGGTTTCTGTGTATCCGAAATATATGTGTAAAATGTAGAGTTTTGGAAAAAAAGACATCATCACCCCAATTTGCGCACACCAATTGTTACTTTGTGTAATGACCATGGGCTAGTGGTGGGCTACTGGTTTGTTTATGTCTAGTTAGCACTGCTAGGTCGTGTGCCAGAAAGGTAAAGTAACATGTAGCAAAAAACAAAAATAAATACTTTTGTTTAAGTTTTTAAGCTTTCTCCAAAGTAAAAAAGCTCACTACACATGCTGAGAATCTTCTTTCCTGGTATTTGATGTATTGTTGGTGTAGATGTTATCACCACATACTGGCCTAACATGCTTGTTTGGAAAATATGTGTTTTAAAAAATATTCATGTTGACAAAACCTCAGCATATACAGGAATTAGGAACTATACAGGAACATACATTACCTTACCTCTATATGCTTTCATGTATATACAGTACTGTATTCAATGTAATAAAGGCCAATACTTTGTATCAATAAATAAATAAATAAACAAGAAATTTATATTTGTGGGATTTATATTTGTGATGCTATGTGCGAACAAATAAATCACTCCCAGTATTTAGATTAGCTGCCCTGCTCAACAACACCTCCCAAAATAATAACTATGTTTCAATTAGAGACGTGTGAGATATGTGAGTGGAGAGTGAAAATACAAGCACATCAGTTACACATTTTCACCACTACGGGCTTGATCCACTGCTCAGTGCCATCTGTGTTGGCAGCTCCACCACTAGTCACTGTGTCTCAATATGCTGGCAATGCCATGGCATCTACTGAGGCTCCAGATGGATGACACCCTGGCCACAACAACGCCAAACACTCAGACCTCAATAACTGAGTATTATAGTAACACCACAACACAACAGATATGCCTAAATACTAGTCTGGGCTGGGCAACAATGTACTCGTTGCGCCCCGCTGGCCTTGGGTTGAGAGGAGCTAAATATTTTAGGAGGTGTCTTTGGAATGAGTGTCACTGCAGCAATGTTTGGTGCTGGCTTTAAATAGCTGCTGGAAGAGGCTGAGCTGGAGTAAATAGGCCTGTTATTAAGCAGTTCCTCTCTTTATATGAAGGCCTCACTGGTTGACCAGAAAATTACCATGGAAGGAAGGGATGGCAGCTTTGAAAATGCCTCCAACTCACATTGATAGTTAAAGTTTCTTTATTTCTGATTTCAAACGGCTGCATTTTTAATCTGATGTTGACCAGAATTGGACTTGGTTGGCGTTCATCATGATGTAACTCAGCAATAAAACAACAGCTTTAGAAATTTATTGCTGAGGACTATCCCTTATTGATGGTGAGGTGAAATGACATGAATCTGAACTCCTTTTTCCAACAAGATTATCAAAACTGTGTTCTCATACATTTCTTTCCAAACCTATGCAAATGTGGAAGGGCCTGTCTAAGATGTACTGATCCTGGTCAGTGATGCGTGACAGAGCTGGGAACGGAAAATTTGGCTCTGCTCTGTTCCAGACACACACAGGAGATAAAGTCAGGGTGAAACTGGACACTGGCATGGAAAAATAAGATGTGGGGAGCAACACAGGAGCCGTTTGTTTAGTAGAAGAAAACAAGACTATCTGCTGTGACAGCACAGCCTGTGACACTGTGCTGCAATGTTGTAGTGTCACAAAAATTCTCTCCTTGGTCCTGGCTGCTTACCAATAAATTGCTTGGTTTATTCTGCTGTTGCACTCATTGTATGCACTTGGCAAATAAAGTGATCACAATTCTTATCTGGCTTCCTCTACCTTCTGTCTTCATCTTTGGCCCTACCTTGCAGAAGTGCAATTAAGTGAAATGTGGGTGGCCCGAATAATAGTAATTATCCTGCAGCAAAGGACTTGAAATGTTAACACACATTAACAGCATCATCAGCTACAGAGTCAGATCACCTGTATTTCTGAGGCGCTTATCTGTGTCACTCTACGGTTTTGTGGTACAGGTAGAATACACACTTAGATGAGACACACTGATGTTATCTCAAAAAAAAAGAAAGAAGAGAAACCCCTTAAAATAAAAAGTAAGAATAGAGTATGTTCATCCTCTGACTGTTTACCTGCTGACCCAGTTCCCCGGGATGCCATGCAAGGCAAACAGAGTGAACTGAAGGTGGTCTGTGGTGCCTGAAGCTTCTTTGCTACTCCCCCCCTCTACACTTTCACCGTCTGTAGCCTGGGGCAACGGAGGGGAGCTGAAGGAGGTGGATGGGGGGCAGAAGGAGCGCAAGTAGAGCTTTGCCAGGTCGTACACAGCCTGTGTCAGCAAGGCCATGCTCTCCTCTACGGGACTGGTGTGACCTGTCAGAGTCAGGTAGTTATCAGTGAGGGGTCAGATAGAAATCATGGTAATAGTTGCGACTGCAAATACAGCATTTAGTAGGAGGTTATGTGTGACTGCGTGTATGTACAGAACTTACCATTTGATGATTGACCAGATGATTTGGACCCATTCTACAAAGCAAAACATATTCTTAGAAAGACATTCTTACATCTAATACTTTGTGAGCATGTATGATTCGAAAGCCTACCTTGGGTGAGCGTGTCCGGGGTAAATTGACGGAGTGTCGAAGCCTCTTCATAGCCTCTGTGATGGCTTGCGTCTCCACCTCATCTAGAGCACAGCACAGGTTCTTCAGAGTCTGCGCCAACCGGTCCACTGTCTTATATTGGGTACTCTGAATAAAGAGATACAGCGCAGGTTATTACAGCATTTGTGTCACAACTGCATCAATCTTTACATACTCCACGAGCCTGTTGTGAAAGGGATATCCTCCTAATGTGTACTTTTCTTTTCAGCTTGTCTTTTAACAAAAGAAAACCCATTGTTAAGAACGACACATCAGAATGTCTCTGTGAGCGAACAACCACCAACAATTCATTAAACAGATTCTCATCTAAACTTTATTTCAAACTACAGCCTACTGTGTGTGCATGTCTGTACAAACAAGGCTCAAAACAAACATACTTTTGCATTCTGAAAGCAGATTAATTACAGTACACGCTATGATCTTGTCATGGTTCACTTAAATAAATCTTGATGTGATTATGAGGTTTACGATGAGTTGAGGGCGGAGCATATTTCTAACTTTAGTCTACATTCAATTACTCCGCAATAACCTACACTGGCTGAAAACAGATGTGCCATTTCTAGAAAGCCTGCTTTCCAGGAATGTCCTAGTAAACTTACATTTATGTGTGAAGTATTTGAATGGACACAAAACCCTTGAGGGGAGTTGAAAACAGTCTTTGGAGGCTTTCGTTATACAATTCAGTTCAACATTTTTGTGTTAACAAAGTGTAGCATCAGAGGTGGGATCAGAGGCTACATGAGTCTCAATATAAGGGCAGCTACACAAAAATTCAATTTTAAAATCCATACCTTTGAATGCAGTAAAAGATTTCACAGTAAAATTAATTGTTTGATGTTTTAAGACTGGAATATAGTCAAAACAATTTTACATCCTTTGAATTTTTCTTTCCAGACCTGCACAGGGACCACATGTACCTCATTTTGTTGGCAGATGTTGACTTGATTGTGATAGCCTTCTAAATAGTCAGCCAGGCCTTGTCTGCAAGAAAACGCATAAAAAGAGATTAGATGAGGAATGACAGGAGGACTTAAGACTGTGCTTATTATCAGCGCTAATCAGTTAAAGACTGAATATACTGTAAACTTTACTTCAGTTAACTAAAAGAAACTTAAGCTCTTTGAAATCATTTCAGGGAATTAACATGACAAAAAACTGTATGTAATTTCCAGAAGCTTTCTTATTAATTTGTTAATCCAGCATCCTAAACTAAAAGTGCACATTTAACTCAACCTAGAAGGACCAGACTCAGGAAGCAACTAATATTGGATATTCATATATACTGAAATTCTTAATGCAGGAGATTTTAATGTGGTAAAAATATTATTATTTTCTGAATAACCATGTTGGTAACACATTAGAGATTTGTTTTTTGCATGCCTTGATACATGTGTGGAGGGGATCTTTAAGCTTCACAACTCCCTTTTTTAATTTTTTTTTACATTTTCCCAACTAGTGCAGGACCCTCCTACCTGGTGACATTCTCCTTGAATGGCCTGTCCACTTGGCCGAGGTGCTTCTCTAAATCTATGGAGGAGTTGTCATCTTCCTCCTAAACAAAAGCAGTCAAGATTTACCAACCAAGCATTTCAGGTGACAGATAAGCAGGTGCCAAAGTCTCAGTGATATCTAATCATAACAAATCATTGAGATCATCATTTTCCTGAATGAGAATCAAGTGTCGTCAGTTTCCTGCATTGGGTCAAAAGTTTAAAAATGAGTCTCAGTGGCACAACATAAAATGTATTATGTCACAGTTCAGTAAAATACTCCTATAAAGTTTATATGAGATCATATGTTCATTTGATTGAGTGACTTACGGTGCGTGCCAAGTCTCTTCTCATGGTGGAGTGAGAGAGTAGCTGTAATGTGATCTCATTCTCCCACTTCCTGCAGTTCTGGACGTACTCGTGGCTTCCGAGGCTGTGTTTACTGTGGCACAGGGCAACAGAGAGACAAGGTTCAGAAAACCACACTATATGTTGAGGATAGTAAGGAGCAGTTATTGAAAAAAAGAAACAAGACAGAGACAAATATCTCCTTCAGTTGAGTGAATTGTGTTATTTCTGTGTAAACCATAGATACTTCCCTGAAATGCAAAGTAATATTTATTTACTCTGTATTTTGGGGAAGTGCTATTTAATTTGTGTTGGCATTCTTTTGTTTGCTATTTTTGTCACTGATGTTGTTTGGAAAGGTGTTAAGGCCACTTGTGCACCCACCACTCAACAAAATCAAAAGTTTTCTGTACAATGTAATGCAGCAATAGCACCCATAACAAATGTCCCAAATTAGCTTTTGGGCTATTCTAACAAGCTGATAAATAGAGCTGATATTACGAAGCCAATTTTTTTTCATTGACTTAATAGTTACAGCATCTACTCACTCTGTTACAGTAGATTGTGGTATGCAACTTTAAATTAGACAAAGAATGAGAAGAACAAGCACAGCATGCTTTTGTCACGCTCCTGACATAAAACTGCTGCACTTAGGTAGAGGGTAGAGCAATGCAGTGTAGCCTTGAGAGCCAAACATGTTGTTGGCTCACTACAGCTTATCTTTTCATACCCTCAGGAGTGTATTAACTATAGATTATAAACTTAATTTTAGAATACAAAAATGTAAAATGTAATTTATCTTATCAGCATTAACCATGAGAAGCAGGTTATTATCGGTTATCGATTTTGGCCGAAAATAAACAATTTTGTGCATCCCTAATATTTTCAACGTTTGGGATTTGGCAGATGGTTCATAGCTTCAGGCCGGATCCTGTATCGTCTTTATACAATAACTATCAGTGTATGTGTAAGGTTTGAAAGTTTTCTTCTAAGTAGCAGAGAACAAAAATAGTCACAGAGCAAATGAGATCTCTAACCGTTTCCATGGTTACCACAAGAAAAAAAATTATCATAATGTAATGATTAATGGACATTCTCAGTATGGCCAGAGCGAGGCTGTAAAGACTAGTTACATTATGACAGAATGAATGATCAACATACTAAACATTTGTCAGTTCAGCAGCTATAACCACAACATATTACTGATGCGGCTTTGAACATTTGGCTGCACTGGGCCTTTAAGTCCTGGTATGGGAGTAACTATTCCCATGTTTCCAAGATTAGAGGGAGAAGAGAATTTCTACGGTGGAGGAGGGTACAGGCGAGATATAGAAACATCAGTGAGTCCCTTCTGCACAAGATTTTGAAAGGATGCCAAGATAAGAGTAATAGAGAAGAAGATAGAGAGAGGAATGAGAGACATTAAGAAAACAAATAAAATCCATCAAAACCATATGCATAATTAACAAATCTGTCAAGTCAGCCTGGGAAAAGCTGTTTCTCCCAATTCCTTAAATGTTAATGGAGATATGCATGTACTTTGCTGTTGTAGTGTACTCACTTCTGCAGCACCTCCTCCCGGCCACACACTTTGAGCAGGTAGCTGGAGAAGTCGACCTGGTCCAGGTCATCGTGGACCCAACAGAGAGTCTGACTGATCAACAACTCCACTGGAGAACTCACTGAGAAAGGAAAAGGATGGAGAGATGGACGATGAAGAAGATGGTGATGGAGGCCGAGAGGGAGGAAGAAAGGGTGATCAGGAATATTGATGGAAAGAAAGGGAACCACATGAGAATAATGTGAGGGGCGGGCAGTGAAATGGAAAAGCCAGAAAGAAGGGAGGGATCAGTGGTTGGTGAAAAAAGACAGAAGGAAAGGGAATGATGGAAGAGACCAGAAAGAGAAAATATGTAATGACAATAGCGTCAAATACTTTTAAAACTACAAGATTATGCCTCAGTTTCAGGACACTGAAACAAGAGGGAAGCGACACGATACAAGACATATCAACAATTTATCAGGGGGATCTGAGGTCATGTCATGCTACAATATCAAAATTATCATGTAGAGTTTTGGCCTGTTAATAGACACATATTTGCTGCTGTGGGAACTGAATTCTAGAACTCACATTTATCACAATTTCTCTCTAACTGCAAATCATCCTGCCAAGTTTTGAACGGCTCATGTTTCACTTCAAATCAAACCTCTTTTGGAATCAAAGGCATTACTGCTGTGAGTTGTAAAACGATTTTAAGTGGGGAGGATTTGGGGTCAAGCTTAAGGTGTTTGCGTATGCTCTGATATCTGATGTGTCCGGCCCAGGGAAGACTGGGTGGAGAGCGTAACCTGATACACAGCAGATTATTTTGCTGTTTGGCTACTTCTATAGAGGTTTTAGCAGATTCTTAGCCATACACAAACACGGCCAGACAGATGCACTTCATTCAGAGGACTATCTCAGCTTTGGACTAAGCACACGCACACAACTTAATATACGTTCACATGGACACAAGGGAGGGAGACCACCCCTGGCTCTGGCAATAACAGACCTCCACCCTTCAAAGGAATGGTACATCTTTTCTTACTGCTTACATTCGTAGTTTTAGCTTCACCATCCTGTATGTGTAGACGTGGTGGTCAACGAGGTTATACATTTGTTGCAGTGTTTTCTAACAAAGCATTTAGACATGATTTTGTGAGCGCTCTGAGGTGGTAAGGGAATTCCCAGCAGAGCACTTTTGAAAGCACCAGTTAAAAGAGGAGAAAATTCCTCCGTCACTTGCCTTTAACCGTTTCACACATGGTTGGGGAATGGTACACACATACACAACTAAGGACAAGGAAGTAAAGTGGGATGTAATATAAATCTATCACGGTAACTAGCATAATGAGTAACTTATGATGCAGGTTTTGGGTCCAATCATGGTCATGTAGGATCCACAATGGAAAGGCTGGCGAGAGGGCAGAATAAGGCCAGAAGTCACTCAGCACTTGTTAAATCCACAGGACCCAACATATTTCAGATGTAAAAGAAGAATGATGTAATTCCTACATGACTCAGAGCAAATAGAGATTTCCAACGGTCAGACACAGATTCAGAGACAAAAGGAGAGACACAGAGGCAAATGGAAAACGGTAACTAGAAGCAAAAGGACAATGTTACAGTATAACAGAGTGGTAGAAAATTTAAGCTTGAAAAGCATACAAGTTCCTGATTATGATCCCAACAACTCATCTCATGTACTCTGGTTTTCTTTAGTTCAGCACTCTGCTGAACTCTCACCCACAGCTGAAATCACCTGCCTTTCACGCTACATGAACTCAAACAAATGGAAATACAAAGGGACTGTCAGGGAAAAAACTGAAGTACTAAACAGATTTACCTGACAATTTGAATTTGCAGAGTCACTCCTTCATAACTCCTCGTGGTATAAACTTAATATAGAGACTGAAAAAATTTTTGTGAGCCATAGTGTATCCTTATAGTTTTCAGTATAGTATAGTTTTTGGCTAATTTACATTGGAATGATGGCACACATGAACATGGACAAGTTTAAGTCAAATTCTGTGAAACTGACACCACAATGAAGTGAAGAAATAAAAAAATTGTTGCACTTGGCCTTTTTACATGATTTTTTATTCTTCAGTCAAACAGATATCGTGATGCATGGTTAGATGATTGTCTTGCAATCAATTGATTATCACAGAATTGCTGTATTGTGATAATTATCGTCATTGTTGGCAACATATCATGAATTGTATCATATCGTGAGATACTTTGTATCTGAAACAATTCCAACAATACAGACAAAACAAATGTACGTAGTGTATATGAATAAATAGACTGGCATTTACTTCTTGTTCATATCATTTTTATGTATTTGCGTTAGTATCCCTCTCCGTTAGTGTCAAATTCCTGCACATTTTAAATGAAAAGGTTCTGAGAGTCTGTGAAGTTTGTCTCTCCACGCCTGAAAAGAGAAACATGGTTGTGTTCCCTCCTCTCCAACACTCTCACAGCCGCAGACAGTAACCTGAGCCAGACTTCCTGCATTTCTTCCGTCTGTCATCCTCCCTCCATCTATTTGATCTATTTTATAATACATCATTTTTTCTTTGTATCTCTAACCCTACACCTTTACCACTTTCTTTCTCTTATATCACTCTCTTCCCTAGGTCTCTCCCTTTGTATTTCTATCTTCCTCCTTCTCTCTGCATTCTTTTTCTCTTTTGCATTTCTTTCTATGCATTGCTCTCTCCCTCTCTCGCTGCTTCCATCTCCCCTCTTCAACCACAGTATGCTAGGAATCCCCAGAAGCCAAGCAGTTCACAGCCAAGCCCTGGAAGAATCGATTGTCTTTCTTTCTCCCTGCCCTCTAGAAAAAGGCAAAGACTAAAAGCTACAACAGCATGACTCAAGCATAAAACAATGTCAGAACATCCTAAACTCCTTTTTGATCTGTTGGGAAATATATTTCCAACTTTTCATGATGCAAATCTTGTAAATCATTCTTAAATCAAGTATTTTTTTCATTGTTAACGTCACATGAACACAAGACAATGCAATATTGAGGAAAAATCTACACAATTAAACATTTCCTCAGAAGAGAAGAGTCAGGAAGAAGTAGTATAGCAAGTTTAGGAGGACAAAATAAGAGAAGATAAAGCAAGAATAAGAAGAGATGAAATATAAGAAAGAAATGAAATGACAGTCCAGAGAGGAAAACCTCATGTTAATCTGTACATAGTCGGAGGTTATGACAGGATTAAGAAAACAGAGTGAGACAGAGGATGGGGAGAGAAGAAGGGATAAGGAGATGCTGCACGGAAACAAGGGTGGAGGAAAATATTGTCATGCAAGAGAAGGGAGGGGAGACAAATTGAGTAAAAGGGAAACAGGAGAAAGTAGAGAACAAAAGTAATATTGACACGGAAAAGCAACAGAAAGGGGGCAGAAGAACAAGCGGAGAGGCAGAAAGAATGACAAAAAGGAGTGCAAAAGTACCCTTTCTGTCCTCTATTTCCCTCTATCCTTCTATCCAAGCTTTGAGCAGAACTGAGGCCTATTGTTCCGACGAGCAGATTCCAGCAGTGTCCAACCAGAGGCATCGAAACACCAACAATGTGGGTCAACATGCTGCTGACAACATAGGAAGTCAACCAGGAAATGTACTAGACATAATTTTAGGGAAGAAGGAAGCGTTTCTGGGAAGTGACCTAGAAAGGAGGTGAACTGAGCAGAAGCAGGAAGACGAGGAGTCATCGCAGGAATCTTGGAAAGGGCAATTAGGATGTAGAACGTGGAAAGTAGTAAATATACTTCCTATAGGCTGTTGCTGTTGAGCTGGGGTATAAAAGAGTGAGTGGTGTCTGGGTCAGTAGGACAGTCTGTTACATACACATAGTAGAGAGTGCTGAGGTATGGCCTATGTGTAAATATATGGGTTGGCTGTCATACAAGAAACAAAACAGACCCTTATAGCAGACAGTCTCACACACATACTAACAGACTCGCATTACCACACAAACACACTCACAGTGGTCTAATGCTGATCCTCAGGGACCTACATAGACAGTGGTGAACTTGGTCACACAGTCGAAATAATATGTCTAACAAAAAAGCCCTCTGGATTGGCTGACAGCCTCTAGTGTGCTTGGCTTCAGATCCCAAAAGACACGTCAATCACAGCGGTTGTAGTTTTGTGTGTGCTTAACGAGGGGTTAGCCAACAACAGCAAACACCCAGGGTAGGAAACCAGAAATCTTAGAGAGAAAAAAAAAAAAAAAGACTAGAGTCCCTTTTGCCCCAACATGGCTTCTCCAGGGCAAGGGGACAAACCTTTATTTGTGCGGAAAAGGAACAAAGTGTACTTCCCACGACAGAAAAAATGAAAAGAACAAGAAAAAAATGAGGTGAGGAGGGGGTAAAGAGTTTGGCAGCTGTGAATGTCGTTTCCTCCTTCAGAACTCTCATATCTGCAATCTGAGCAGCTCACTCTTAAAGGCAAAGTGGTACAAGGTTTCCTTTTTGGCTGACTTAAATGCGATGGTGTTCAATCTGTATAGAGGATTTTCTGCACTTTTTAACACTAGGCTATTCTTGTGGTTAAATGTATGTCCATACTAGGGGAAAAAAACTGTTGTCTAAAATACAGAAGATGAAGGCTGCTAAAATATTTTTTCTGATCAACTGGTTACTTCTCTACTTGCTTACTATCATGTTAAGAACTGGTTCAAAGATGGCTTATATGATAGCTATGGGATGCTTACCGTCACAGGTGAATGTTACGGGCTGCTGAGACTCAGAGATTTCAATCGAAACCTTGACAGAGCAGCTAGTGTCACCTCCGCTGTCTCTCTGGGTAATGACAGGGCTTAGGACATAGCCAGGGTTGGTGGACATGTCGCCATGAGGGAATTTGGAGCGCAGGCTGGTATGGAAAAAAATACAACAGAGCAGAGTCAACACTTTTCTGTATTTTGGTCTACTTGGCCAGTAAAAACAGATCGGGGGCAGCCAGAGCCAGCCTAGCATATGGATCAGATTACTTGGATGAGACTATTGGATACATCATGGGCAGTACAACAGGAAAACTGGATGGGGGGAGGCAAGAGAGGAAGAGATTATTTGAATAAAAAATGTATTTATATGCACACTGATACGGTTATGTAAAATCATTTGAGATTTACCATTTCTATCTGTTCTCCCAAGTTGAAAGAGTCTACATGAACAATGACTCATCAGTCTGCCTGTAATTTTTATACTTTGATACTGTTGGCATGGGTAATTGGGAGGGTAAAAGATGATGAAAATGCTATGAAATTATTTTTTACATGTTTTCATTTACACTCTTATGAGAGGTTAAGTTCCTTTTAATTGCAAACTATCTAGAGAGGGTGCTGACCAACAAGCAGGCAGGGTAGATGCTGGGCAGACAGGGGGCGTTGACTCTGTTATCGAAATGAAAGTGGATTCCCTGAGCGCAGCTTCATCATCACTCCACCCAAACTAAGTACTGGAGTGAGAGATTCTGTACAGGCTCAAGGAACAAAACATGCAATTATGTGTATGTATGCATGAAAATGTGTAAGCATGCATTTACGCTTGCATACAAACACGAGAGGAAATGTTGGTCAGTGGGTCCGCCACATCTGTTTGTTAAGGCTTATACTCAATACTTCATTGCCTGTAGGTGGCAACAGCACCATCTCAAGATTTAAACCGTCTCTTATTATTTACTTTTCCTGTAAGTCCCACACGTTGCGTGTGTAGGACTGCAACTTGCCCAATTTGAGTTTGTGAGACAGTTGAAAGCCAGCTCCATAGCATGCTTTGCGTCTATAAAATGTCATTATGAATTTTGAAATGTAAAAGTCAGAGGAGGGCTTAATATCACAACAATGGGAAGGATCTTACGTTGCTACGTCTTCACAGAAGGCGACAACCTCCAAGTTTTGAGCATCCTGTTCTTCCAGCGCGGCATTCTTCACCAAACCTTTTCCTTTTCCCTTGTCCTACAGGAGCAAAAGAGTCACACACAACACACGAAAAGAGTCAGGGAGCTAGAAATATACATACAAGTAACCTGCTTACATATTTCAAACAGAAGCAGGCCAGATAGAGACAGGCAGCAGAGCACATATGAACTCCTTCTATGAGTTTAAAAGGATTGATTGTGGACATGAAGCTCACAGTCTTCATGGTGATTTGTGTTTGAGGATCATTGCAGGGGCAATTTAATTAAAAACACCTCAGAGCTATGAATCCTACAGAGTGAATAAACATGTCAGTAAGAGCAAAGGTCTGACACAAAGAAACACACACACCAGCTCTGCAGCTCTTTTACACCTTTGTCTCTTAAATTCTAAAAAAATGTTTTAACCCTCTAGGGGCTGAGCTGGCTTACTCTTATATTGGAAAAAAATGTCAATACATGGAGAAAATAGTTTTTACTTGCTTATATTTTTTTCATCTCTCTCTGTCACACACGCACACACGCGCACACACGCACACACGCACACACGCACACACACACACACACACACACACACACACACACACACACACACACACACACACACACACACACAGAGCTCCCTTTCCCGGAGGCTGGCCTGTTGCCGGGAACTCGCAGTTGCATTCTGCTTTTTACTGCTGTCTTACTGCCAGTGGCTGAGGAATGCACTTCCTATGGCACAGGAAATGAGGAGTGAAAGGGCCCCGCCCCTTCCTGCACCAGGCTCAGTCTGCAAAAGTGCTCTGTCATGGCTTGGAAATCTGGGACTCTGACATCACTCCCAACAAGGGAGAGAGAGGTTTGCAGACCAGGCAGGAGGGGAAGGGAAGAAAAAATGAGAAAAGGTGAGGAAAAATGTTTGGAATGTCATAGTAAAAGCTTATGTTCTCTCCCCGGAGACTTCCGGGAGACTGTGAACACAGAGGTTTTTTGATAAGCCAAGAGGGAGTAGAGTTGGTTTTCATATGCAATGACAAGGAGATGGAACAATTAAAAACTTCCTACTAGTTGTCTGGCAACTTCTATTTCTTTTTAACCAAAACAATACTTCAGATCATCTATTTTTTTTAAATGGCAAACAATTTTGCTATCAATGAGTCATTGTCATGAGTTGCTCTTACAATAAATTATAAAAGGTGTCATACATTTTCACTGGTGATAATCCAGTGCATAAAGGGCCCAGTATGATTTGTATGATCATTTTCTGTCCTTACATTAATTAATTTTGAAATCACACCACAGCCACATAAGACACGCTTCAAAGGATATTATGTCATGAAGTTAAAACTATACCCAAGGCCCTATCCTTAAACGTGAAGCATTTCACTAAGTATGTGTCTGCTGTAGCTTTAAAAAGTGAGGACAATCATATGGATTTATGTAAGAGATACAAGGTTAGGGCTACAACTAACAATAATTTTCATCGTTGATTGTTCTGACACTTATTGTCATGATTAATTGATTCATTTGTTGGTATATTGGAGAGAATTTTCCCAGAGCCCAAAGTGACAGCAGCAAATCCTCACCTTATAGAAGCTGGGACCAATGGATGTTTGATATTTCTGCTTATAAAATACCATAAAACCACAATGTCCCTGGTTCAACAACATCAGCCAATGATATTTTTTTTACGTTGATCCCGGTCCCCTTTCTTCCTGTCAACTGTCACTAATCCACAAAAACTAATCTTAAAATGAAAAACAAGCATGCCAACCCTAATTACCAAGATCACAACATCTAGCCAATTAATCTGAGATATGATTTAGACCAAAACTGTGCAGCCCTGAGAGGAGAAGACATCTTGTTCAAAGCAGCGAGCTGACCCGACTTAACACCAGGAGAAAGAAACCTCAAAGTCAGCATGGAGCTTGGAAAGGAGGCCAAGCCTGACACCAAACCACCTGCTTCTCCCAGCAAGGGAGCAAGGAGACTGGGTTCCTGCCCGCACAACTTCTGTCTCAAATTTTGAATATTTTTTTTTTTTGGTTCAATATGAATATTTGCAAGATAAACTAAAATAAAACAAGAGAAGAAAATCAATAAACAGTGTCAGGCGACACTGAGAAAAGGAAAGAGAGAGAAAGACAGAAAACGAGATTAAAAAACAGAGGGTCAAAGAGGGAGAGAGAAAGTAAGGTTGATAGAGAGACTGAGAGAAAACATTTGAAAAGCCAACGAGAAAAGAGACCAACAGAGCACATGAGCAGTGTTTATGTTTGGAGTCAGGATTGCCTCAGCAAAAACAAACATGGGCAGATACGCCAATGAGGCCGAGTTAGCTGAGTGTCACACAACAGCGCACACAGACACACACTCAGCAGGCTGTACAGTGGGACAGGCCCATCTTTGTTTCACTCTATCGATTTTGTCAGACCCGGACGCAGAGCTCCTGGTGTCTGAAGTCATGAGAACGGCTACATATGATTCACACATTGACTAATCCTTCATCCTCTCTCTGGTTTTACTGTGATGTGTCAGGGCACTGACTGTAATGCCGGGAACACACTGTACAACATAACGGAAGATTACAACCCTAATGATGGCTGATCTTCAGGGTCAAACAGTACACTGTGGGGTGTGACCCAGTAGTTTAAGCTGGTTGATGACAGACATCTAAACAGAGATGACTATAATCCACAAAAGTCAGTTGTGGAATGTGTGATTCTGAGTCTTTTGACAGTCGGTTTGGGTTTTAAACCCTTATTGTGTACCAACTGATGCTTCTAAGGTTTACACATTAGAAATGAACCCCTCTTTTGGCTAAGAATTTAAGCATCTGTAAATCTAAAACTCACCACACTGATGTGAATTTCTTCCAACTTTCTGAATGATGGACTCATTTTTCCACACTAATAGAAAGACAAGATATGGAACTTGTCAAAGGTTATTTTTCCACACTTTCCAAACCTGCTGCTGAGAGTGCTGACATAACCATTCTGACAAATGTCTATGTTGGCAAGATTCTAGTCTGGAAAAGAGGCGTTGTTGTACTGGGTGTCCTACATCACTTAGTTGGCCACATTCTGCTCCAGAGTGAGACATAATCAATTATGAAATATGTGACTCCTGCTTCCACAAATTACACAGATGTAAAACTATTCATGCTATTTTTCTAGGGTAACTTAACCTTGGAGTTGACTTAGACTCCTAGACTCATGAGCTGTTACACAACCTTCAAGACATTTTTTCTTCAATGATATATAACATTTTGGAAATCTGCATTTCAGCTAAAGTTTTTGCTGGAGACAGACTAAAGGCATCATTGTGCTTCGGTGCTTGCCAGAAATCTCTCCACATGCATTTTTCTGACAACAGAATTGGGGTGGCCGTATCTAACAATTTCTGTTACCTCCAGAAATCAACAATCCAACAAGCACGCCCACTGCATGGAGTGCTGGACCAGGTGTGCAGCTCCTCTCTCAGCTCTCTTTGTTTTATTCTTCTTGCCATTACTTTTCAAGTGCTCAAACCAATGCAACACAATTAATATTTCTAAGTGCTATATGTAGGCAACTGGACCTGGATGACTGAGAACCTTCATCAACATGTAACACAATGAATAATACTTTTGAGGAAAGATTGTCCGAAAGTCTGCCATCATCCCCACTTGTACGCTTTTTTGCATCTCGCATCTCTCTATGACGTCCTGCCATCGCGTACAGCTGTTTGGAAAATGTATAAACACTTATGCCTCGGGATGTTGTTAGAGGACTCTCACTATGGACCAATGTTCTCATGAGTGGGTTCCAATTTTTCTGTTCTGGTGCATGCGCAAACGGACGCACATGGATGTGCATGTGGGTGACACAACACATAGTCGTGCCAATGGTTCAACAGTATTTCACTAATCAATAGGTTGTGTTAACATGCCATGAAACAAAGAAATGATCAGGCAAAATACAGGGAAGAAGCGGACTGCTAGTGGCCGAACTGGGTGGTTGCAATTTCCAGGATATCACATAATGCACACTGGCTCAAAATGCATCACCTTTGTACATGTTATCCGTTTTATCCATGATCTAAACGGTGCAAGTGCCAAAATTTTAATTATACTAAACATAATGTTCCATTCAAAAAATTTGTAGAATTAATTCAAAAATATGGCGCAAGCAAATGATAAAACACTGATGAACAATTCTTATTTATCAACCTTCCGGATGATTAAGTGTTCACAGAAAAAAAACAAAAAACAGCTAATTCATTGCTTGTGTCATCAAAGTTTACACCATCTACACCAATGCCTACTAGCTTCTACCCTACATCTCTCAAAGGCTTTTCATGCTTGCTACTGATCAAGGTCTGACTTTAAAAAAAGAGAAGAAAAGTTTCAGCAAGAACAGTTGTGTTGTCCCTTGAGATGAGAACATGGTCAGCTTGAGGAACTTTGTGGACACAGACAGGCAGGAACTGAAAGGCTCAACTAACCGGCTGGTGGTAATTCCACGCCCAGCATCAGTATTGACTTACAGTACACATCTAGATATCAGACACCTCTTTTCGTCTTTATGCCAACCTAATGAAAATGACCCCAGACTATCCACAGGAAACCTGCACTCAAACATTCAAAAGCCACTGTCAATATCTGAAAGCCTACATGTTCAAAAATCAAGATGTACAGCAACATACTGCATGATGGCTAGTTATTTTTTAATTTTTTCCACTACTGCTCAACTAAGTGCAAGAAAATGTAGACAGGAGGCTTCCTTTCAACAGTAAAACTGTGTGTGGGAAATGCTGAGTGATGCTGTCATGCTGATCCAGCACTTGCTGAAGAGATGAAGATTGATTTTAATGGACTGTGAATACTCAGCAACCTCTCTCAGCTAAAACGTTTTTGGCTGCATATATGAACAACTTTTCATACAGACTTCTCGTTTGAATACAGCTTCATTGGTGAGACTTTGCGCCGTGGTTGACATCAGCGGAACAAGCTGCATAGAAAACACAAATCTACTTCTTCTTTCGATCAGGAAGTGACTGATGGCTAACTAACTCACACTTCCTGAGATGAACTGAAATCTCTGACTTAATAAAGGTAGGTCAAGGGACACTTGGATCTGTTTTCTATTAGGTGGCTGGAAAACATTTACAAACACGAAACTCTCACCAATCTTGACAAATCACTGGAATAGCTTTCTCTGAAACACTGCAGAATTTAGTCTATTCTCCAAATGCTTGTTAGCAACGTTTCTATTATGTGCATTAGTATTTTGTTTCTACCTGCTTCCTCACGCCATCTTCCACAATGCGACTCCTGTTTTCTGCCAGTAAACAAGGTCAAAGGTTAGGAGACATAGAGCTGTTTCCCCAGTGAGTCACACAGTTAACTGGAATGCATGTCACATCCTGGTACTACAACATCTTTTAACCCTGCAATCTGTCTGGCAGAACAAAATTTAGAGAGTGTTGAGTATGCTGCAGCATTTCATACTTCAGCTTAGGGTGTAATTAGACGATAATAAAAGAAAATGGTGTAGAGCCTGCAGTGGGATGGCATGGAGGTGTGAGAGATGTGAAAGAGCTGCTGGAGGTCTTAAAGTCTGCGGGAGAAGGAGAGATTTGACAGTGTTTTAGGTTGGAAAAATGTACAGTGCATGCACCAAAACCCACAGTGCAAACCTACATACTGTAGGTTTTAGTTTCACACATGCACACAGTGAACTTGAAACACAGCACATGCTCAGATAAAAATCTGCTTCCAGGACATTTTGAAGGAAAACTGCAAGAACAAACAGGCAAGCTCAGTAAAACTGCAATGAAAGGGCAAGCAAGGAATTTCAGTGTGTGTTTTAACACTACTCCTCAGAATGTAATTAAGTTGACTAGTTCAGGAGGCTCGACACATGATTATAATCTATCTATTATCTATTAACCACAATCATACTGTGCAACTTCAGTATTACATTTTCTGAAAAACTGGTATTGTTAAATAGATCAAAAGTCATTTAGTAAAATGAAACAAATTCACCTCAGATTTTTCTACACCTTTCATTGTTTCACCTTTGCATAGTTAAAGACATTGTGGCTTGATTCAGTCTGTGTGTATGCACTCACTAAAAATCCTTACCATTTCTTCTCTGGATTTGAAGATCTACTAGACGAACCAAAAAACACTTTACACTGCATCAAGTGGAGCTGCACTTCTTAAGGGTAAGTAAAATTAGTCTGTGTTGCCAGACATGGCCATGTGTGGTAAATGACGCATTAACTTTTAGTGTTGCTTTGCAAACAGTAAGAGCCAGGTCTGAACAGGCATTGGTGCTGTGAGGAATGACGGCTGAAGTGCAGATAGAGCTATTTGTTTGACTGCTGATTATCACTTACCTACTGCTTTATATCTAAAGGCCAAAGCAAGGGATTAGTAGCATAACAGGCAGTCAGTGAATAAAAGGAGGAGGACTACTACCATTTTTACAATATTAGTGTGTGTAAGTGAGATTTTTAGACCAGTATAAACCACACAAAGTAGGAAACTGACTCCGTTTTTGAGCGCTGCTTGATAAAACAAAGACGGGTGGAAAAGTGTTGATGTTCCAACGTCCTTACCCTAAACATGCATCATAGCATCGTGACAGACAAGGGGTAGAAAATTAGCATGTCCACCGATAAACACCCGATAAACACCTATGACCCCTGCAGTCATTTGACGCGGGAATGACTGCAGATAGAACCCCATCTCATTGAAGACAAAAGCCAGATGTTAGTTGGGTGAAGAAAGGTAGACAAACAATTGTAAAGCAATAGAGGTTAAGAAATTAATTGAGATACTGCAGAGAAAAAAGAGCAGACAGTAAATATAGAAAGAGAAAGAAAGCAATGAGTGAAAACCAAAAGAAAGTATGAGACAGACGGTTTGGGTGACAAATCCACTACAAAGTCTAAAGGAAGAGGAAGAGAATGAGACATACGGTAGAGCTGGTGTGACTCCACAGTAGATAGCCTGTTCTGACTAAGCCTCCAAGTTCAAGCTCGTTTGTTCCATTTTAAACCCCTCTGTCCACACGACCACATCTTACACTAAACTCAAGCCAACCACAGCAAGGCTTGGCAACTTCAGGCGGACTTACAGCCATTAAGACACTCATCTTGGAAATAATTGTATTGAAAAAAGCCTCTTGGGACACATAACTGCAAGTGAAACAAAAGTGTAAAACAATTACAATCAAGCCTAGGGCAACACTTTTTGTGGATAAAATGTGTCGTCTTTTACATTTAGTTTTCTGTGCAGTAGGAGTTAATCTCATGTTCATGGGGAGATAAAAGAAAAAAAAAACACTGGTTTCTTTAAATAAATCAATTCCTCAAGGGCTTCTGTTAGGCCACATGTTAAGCCAAGTTTGACCCCATTAATATGTGACATTATATGGAACTCATAACAAGATTGTATCCAGAACCAATCTCACCACATTTGTCAAAGTCACAGTACAGCCTGGAATTGTTTGCTTCCTCAATTGGACTGAAATGAAAAACTGTTTTGTTTTATTTCCAGTTAAAATTTAATGTTTTTGGAAGAGTAAAGAGATTATTTATGTGGCATGGATGAACATTTCAGTTTACAATCACAACCATGATAAGACTCGAACCAGTATTTCAGAATGTGTTGCGAGGCATTTCATTAAGCTTTTAGAGCAAGAGTTAAGAGATGTCTGTTGCCTGGATCTGTTCTGTAACTCAACACCAGTGTCTCTAGCAGGAAAACCTACACATACTGTAGACTGTATCTGTTGAGTTGTTTTTATCTGTCATACTTTCATTAAACAGAGGTGGGTGTTTACTATCATTGCCAACACTTATTGATGGGAAGTTTGCGCATTAAAGTAATTGCTCTACAATCAGCTGTCATAATAAGTATAACACCACACAACAAGTTCCTGTGAAACTGTCATAGATTCACATTATCTTAATGCCCATGACTGCTTTTTGTATGTCCTCTGTGTATGATTTTCTTCAACAGCTCATGAACTCAATGCTCTTTGGTACCTCACTGTCATAATAGATCTTGTATTTCTGGAGTCCCTGACAGCATTCTGTGTTAATGTACCAAGTGTCATCAATAAACGCCACACAATTACAAAGTAACTTTGGCAAGAATAAAACAAGATACATTCACTAGCAAGTTTCAAATTGAAACCAGAGGCCATCTGAAATGGTATGAAAACCACTCAATCTACAACATAACAACATGCTTTGAATTTTTTTTTTTTGCAGTGATGTAAATAGATATGTAGAAAAGAAACACATGCAAAACATTGGTTTGGTCAAAAACAAAACCATTTTCAAGTACATTTTAGTCTTTCTTGGAAAGCAAGGCCAACACTCTGTCCTCAACCAAGCTGTGTCATCACTGTAAAATGATTCGCTCAATACATGTGGCCCACGCAGGCAACTTAAAGAGAGCACCTTTGTAAAAAGACACATTATGTGGTTTAGTAGCTCCTGGTATTATAGTCTCTGTGAGATGGCCATGAGAACATAAAAGCAGGAGTGAAACTAGACTTGCAACCACAGACATCAGCCTCACTGTGTTCAGACTGTTGTTTTTTTCGTACTGTTGCAGATATAGATTCTGTGTTATGCTACTGCTGCTGCAAACTTAATACTTCAAGCTATTGCTTCATATAAAAACTTTCCACACAAAAACTACTGCAAACCTCTTATTGTGAGGCATATAAAGGAATTATTATCTTATATTCCCACAGCTGCTCAAAGTAGGGTATCCCACAGGTTTCCAAACTATAAGGCAATACAACATCTCTCTGTCTAAATGAGCTGCAGCTTAGTGTGATTTCTGTGTGATTGGGTCACTCTTGTGCTTCTGCAGGGCATAAGGGAGCTGTACGGGCTTGTTCCTGTTTATTACAACATGGGCTCCAACTGCCACGCAAGCAAGCAAACACACATACCATCTCACCAAGACTGCAAACAATATGGATGAAAAAAGCAAGAGTCTAAGGGCCCCAAGTTGAAACACAACATGGTAGTCTGACTGACCAGCAAACACGTGCTTGAACCAAGACATAACATATAGATAAATGTAAACAAACACCATTTCATCCTTTCAAAGAAACAGACATTCCTCAACCCTGGAAGACACCGCTGGGTGTGCAGACTGAACAAGTTGCCTTTGATGAATGGTAAAGTATATGTCTGTAAAGTATCACGCATAGACTTGAAGGACCTACTGGAGCAGTACATTTAAACTGCCCTTGACTGGTCATGGTTATGACCTTTTCCACAAGGTTTCTTTATATTTTCTGACTGTACTGTATAGGTATCTGTCCAAACACTGTTTTCAGATTGTGGCAAATTTCATGGCTTTCTTCAACCATGGGGAATTTCGGAAATAAGTCATTTTTATAGTGCTGCAAGGTTAATTATCACCCTAGTGTAAGAAACATACCACAGAGACCAATTGTTTGGTCATGACACAGAGAAACACAAAGCACAGGAAATGGGCTTCTTGAAAACTGCAAAAAAAACTGATACAATGTCCAACACAATAGCCTGTCCTGACCTTAAAAGTACTCTGTGGAGTTTGAGATCATTGGTGGTAATGTAAAACAATATCTTAATGTGAGGGTCTGGGTGTTGTTCGTATTTTGTACTCTACCCGCACGTGGCTGGGGAGGAACAAGCACGAGTTTGAGTACATGGGTGACTTAACACATTTTGTGAGAGCAGTAAAACATATTGACAGCCAGACTTATCACGTCAAACTCCCCCTGTCCAAACAACCTAAAAGAGCTTTTCACTTCTGTCACAATAACTTATAGGCACTTCTGATGAAGCCTGTAGTATCTTTTACTCATTCATTTCCAGGCAGAAGATGTACAACTTGGTTAACGTGGTTAATCTGACTCTCAAACACTGAATAAAGAGGAAGGGACATGGTGACGAGTTCATGTTTGGCCAGCAGGCCTCAGTACTGCTGTAGACTAAAATGCTTGTCATGTCTGAACTCAGGGCTGCCAGCAGTACAACCATACTGAGGCCTACCAGCCAAATGACAGATGGTTGTTTAGGTTTAGGGGGAAAAAAAGATTTAGAAGCAACAATATCCCATGCCACTTGCCCACAGCAGTGTCCCAAATGAAAGTTATAAATATTCATCACAAGAAATTAGATCACTCATGTCTTTGCATGGCAAAATTAATCACAAAATGTGGTCAAGAGAAAATTGTGGGGTGAAACAGTGGGTAGCTAACCACGCTGAAAAACATAATTACAGGGAGCAGAAGTAAAGAGGATGCTTAGCTTGTGCTAGTGATTGAATGAGGAGTATACATGAATGTACAATGAGAAGTTGTACACACGACTTTGGTGGGTGTTTTGGTTGAACATGAAGATGCACCATTATCTGTTCTGAATAAACTTTACTCACTCAACTTAAATGCAATGCATGATTATGCCTATGCTGTCAATACTATACGAAGACAGTTAGTTAGCTGTTAGTAAAAGGACTTTTATGGGTGGCACTGGTCTAGCAGGTAGTATGCTAAAATCCCTGGTCATGGACATATTTGGGGATGTCGAATGACCAAAAACAGCCTATTAGTAAGGTAGTTAGCCAACTCGTTTGGCTAAACTGCACAGTGGCTAACTGCAAAAAGACTGCAAATGATTGGTGCAGTCACCAGGTATAAATGTGAAACAGAATACTTGACATTATTCTTCACAGGTGAAGCTTATAACATTAATCCTAGCTCTTTTTAATTAAAGGCCTTGTCAACACAATTTTTGAGTTTTTGTAAAAAATGATCGCAGTCTAGACGAGGTGAAAAACACATATGACATGACCATTCATGTACACTGGGCCTATGCTTGCCTATTAAACGATTTCTACTTTCGCATACTCTTTACTTACTTTTACTTTCTATCATATATGTCACAGGTAACAGGGCTTGTACTGAAGCAACAAGTATTTTTTCCTCAAACAGGCAGAAAATGACAAGGCAGGAGAGCGTGGCTGCTTTCCATAGAATCCCCCTAGAAAATACTTTTATACAAAACATTTTCAACAGACGTTTTAGTCTTTCTTTGTATCACTATTTTATCAATGTCTGTTTGTGTCTTTCTAAACATAGACAATATAACATCCAATCTATCCATGTACCTCAAATACGCCACGATATGATAGCACATAAACCAAGTTCACATTCACCATTGATACTACATTCACAGATAAGTCCCATTTAGGAAGCAAACGCGGGTGTCTGCGTCATTGTTTCCAAAAATCTCTGTTTCTGCCCGTCCAGACATGAACACTGAAAACAGAGTTTCTGATTATCTGTGTGTTTAAGTTTATAGAAATACCTGTGTACACATGGACAGGACCCTAAGTATCCATTAGGCCATGCCATTGAGCCAGCATCCAAAAAAACAGGGTCTCGGGACTCGCACATTTAAATGCAATCCATTCATTATTAAAAACCCTAAAAGTTTTTCTCTACAACATTACGTATCCACAACTACAGCTGATGATTAAACTAAAGTTAAAGTTCAGAAAAATACCGCATTAGTTATTCAGAGTTCTGCTCCATCAGAACTGTGTGGGTGTGGTTTGATCAGATTTGATTCATAGGGTATATATTACAAATATTGCTAAATCCTGATGTGGTGCACATGACACCACCTCTTTCCGACTAAGCCCTGCCCACATCAAACCAGTGAGAAGAGCACAGACAAAACAGCACAGAGAAATGTCTGATGAAACACAACCAAGCCTTCATCTAATTATGTATGTTTATGTAGGACGCACGTGCACATAATAAAAAGTTGATTGAGGAAATAAGATTCAGGGCCTTTTATGTTAATAATCATTTCGCTATGACTAAATTTGTAGTGTGAAAAGGCCTACAGAAATCTCTGCCGACTTTGCCTGAACTAATTTTCACTTTTCAAACTTTTACATTTTACTGTGATCCTACCTGACTGTTTGGTTTGTGCTGGGAGGAGGTCCCTGGGATGTTAAGCGAGTGACTCCTAGTGACAGCCGCTCCTGTTGATGCTCTTCTGGGCTGCGAGCGAACTGACAGTGATGCTTTCACCTCGGGCTTGGGGCTGCTGCTACTACTGTTCCCTTCAGTCTCGAGCACTGCATCCCAAGGATCCCCTGCAGCAACTCCTGGTACCGTCTGTGCAGTGCCTCCTGATGCCTGGGATACTTCCTCATTCTCAGGTTTACGCTTTGTAAGTGGGTCCAGATCCAGCCAGTCTATGCGGCTGATGCTAGAAGACTCCATCACTGCTGGCTGCTGGGGTGGGGGATTGGGTGCCAGAGAAGCTGCGCCCGCTTGAGAGGAATCTAGGTCAGTGCTGGCCGATTTGCCATTCTTCAAGTATTCTGAGGTACTGGCAATCTTGTCGAACAGTTTGGCCATCTCTGGGTCCACGGTTGGCTGTGGGAAGACCATGGCAGCAGCAGGCTGGATGGGAGGGAAGGCCATGAACGGTGTCTGCTGTGCCGACAGGGGCATGAAGGGTGGCATGGTTGGAGTGAAGCCATTCTGAAATGTGCCTGGTTTAGGGAATGGAGCAGAGGGGAACAATGGTGCAGGCTGATGGGTGGGAGTGGACACACTGGAGCTAGACGGGGTGGACATAACAGGTGTCCACTGGCTGCTCTGGAAAGGAGAGGAGCTACAGACATGGCCTCCAGGGTAGGAGGCACTGAGGTTAAACCCCATTAGCGATGAGGGGCGGGACACTTTGCTGTTAGCCCCAAAGTTCTCATCCAGCAGGAGCTTTTCAAGTTCCTCATTAGTCAGCTTGTCCACATCAATATCCCTGAACTTGTTTTGCTCTGCCTGCTTCTTGGTCTCTGGGAAGACAATGAGGTCCTTTTCTGGTCTATTAGTAGAGGGTAGAGGTTGAGGAGCAGTAGTGGCAGATTTTGATGGTTTTGGTTTTGAGAATGATGAGGATGCTGCAGAGGAAGATGAGGGTGTTGAAGCTGAAACGGTGTGTCTCTTCTCCCTTTGCAATTTTGCTAAAGCCTCTTCCTCCATGCGGAGGGCTTCCTCTTTACCCACAACCCCCTTTGACTGGGGGACATCCAGCTTGAACCCATTACCACTTGATATCTGGGCCATTCTGTCAACTGGAAGGTGCCATGAGTGTGACAGCTGTTAAGTCAGTGTGGCCCAAAGGATTGCGTAGCAAATCTTTATACACCTAAAAAGGAGACAAAACATTTGGGTGAATTTCATCAAGAGGTAGACAAATACATTCAAAAAACTCGAGATATATATATAAAATGAGATTATACGAGCAAACACAAATGACTGACTCTGACAAATTATTATTTTCACAATTAAATAGTTCACAGAGAAAAACTCCCCAAAAAGCATTTGTTAACCTGTACCTGCCTGATCATAAGGGTAAATAAGCTGCATTTACACAGCACATTTTTTACCAAAGCATTTCACAATGTTCGACCCAACACATTAACACACACACACACTAAGGCATGACGCTGGCCTGGGCACCCAGGGTTTAGCGTTTTGCTCCAGGACTCTGCCGCATGTGGACAGGAGGAGCATGGGACTGAACCACCAACCCTTTGTTGTAGCGATTGACCTGCGTGTGCTTCCTCCGGTGCTGCAGCCACCCAAGGGCATCTTTTGTTAAATGGCAGTTCTTTATCTAAAGTTTCCCTTGGCCTTGCTGCTCTAACCAGGCTTTGATTGCTTATTGATTGGTAGCCATTTGTCACATATGCACACCCAATACTTGCATGTGCTTGTTTTGGAGTCAAGGGCATCAATTGGGGAAAATAACCAGCACGGGCTTCATTAGCAGCATGTTCATGACATTTAAATTGATAAGCTCACACAGAGCAAGCTGTCCTCTATCAGTGTACCATAACATTGCGAGGTGCGCATTGCAATTGTTTAACCAAGCAGCCGGGCTGACCACATAACAAAAAAAGACTAAATCAAACAGTTGCACAAAGTGATTTATAACACTGAAGCAACATATGACTCACACTATGTATCGGCATGCAGTTGGGTTACAAATCGGTGTGCTACTGTGCAAGACAGCAGCTAACAATTCATCTAATTTTTCTCTCATCATGCTGTTTGTTTTGTCCAAAATTGATGCCAAACAAGGACATGATAATCTATTTTAGCCGTCAACAGGAGGGAACCAAGAGTATCCCAAGTCAATAGCATGAGAAAAACATTGCTGCAAAGAGTGTTTTGTGGTCCTAAAATGACACAGCGCCTCCTCAAAGCAACCATTCATCGAACGATCACTGCCCCAGGGTTGAGTGAGTTCCTTCCCTCCCCAGGCGTCACCGGCCTCTCCTGAGCTTCCCCTCCCATTGTGGTGGAGAAGGCTGGCTGTGCTGGGGCTCAGGCTAGCCTAGCACTATTGTGCAGCTGAGGAATTTGGCATGCTAAGCAGCCCGACGGGTCTCTCACTCTCTCTTCCTTTGGCTTTCTCTCACTCTGTTAGCATTATGTTAGCACCATGGCCCAAGATTGTCTTATCAGCTGTGCTAACACCAGCGGGCGGTGACAATGTGGCTGCATTCATTAAGCATTTGACTAGGAGAGCTCAGTGCCAACTTTGCCAAGAACACAGCTTGTAGACACTAAATGCATAAAAAGAAAGGTCATCGTCTTTTGGTGCCTGCTGTCTCTGATGGCTTCATTCTGTGCAGAAATATCACATGCTCTGACCAAAGTAGTTCATCTGTATATCATTGATTTTACACACAGTAAGAATGCATGTCCTGACAAGTTGAAGCTCAGAAGTTAAAGTCAGTTTTGCACAGAGCTCCTTAACATATTGAGCCACACACTTAACAACAGCTACTTCCTGATTCTGAATGTAAACACTGTCAACCTGGAAAACCCAAGTAATATTTTCAAGTTCATAAACATTAGTCTCTTTTTCTTGACTGATTTCACTGTATATCATTGCATCAGAAAGATCAATCCAATAAAGTTCAGACTCAAAGAACGCTGAGAAAAAGACAATGGGTTGTATGCAGTTATAACAAAGGAGATCCAACAGGACTCGAGCTACACTAAGAACAAAACTAAACACGAAAGATCCTGAATCAAGATAGCCATATGTTTAAAACCCATAAATAGCAACAGGAGAAAATACAAAGGAGGAATCCCCCTTAAGGGAGTCAAGTCAATTGCAGCCAAGACAAATACTGCAAACTCTGTTACACTGGTAAAGGATGGCAGAGCCAAGGTCCTGTAAGAGCTTCATTCAACATTTAAGCACATCATTATTTTTGCTGAAGTATTTAGAAGACTACAGCTACCCGAGCCATAACCCTCCAGTCAAATGCTTGCTTGAGAGGACTGATTTAAGGATGCAGAGGTCACATTAACAAACAGGACTCTGGGAGTCTCGATAATTCCCAGATCTTTAGCTTGATGGTTTGACAAAACCACCATCATGTTTTCTTAACCCTTAATATACAGTTTATTTGTTTACTTTAATTTGTTCTGCAAATAGCTTTAAAAATCATCTTATTCAACACTGACAGACAGCATCACATAATTTATCATCTTGCTCCAGATTTTCAATAAAGCTGAAAGATGTTTACTGAGAGAAATATATTTACAAACTGGATTCCATGTTTTTTTTTTTTAATGGTAGCATTACTCCATCAAATGTAAAATTTTTAAATATTTTCGCATAATTTTTTGTGTTTGGCTGCAGAGCATGGCATGAAGTTGCACTCGTACTCTGTAGAGATTAGAGGTTAGGTTTGTAACTTTTCAAGACTGTCATGGCCATGTGAACATTGTCACAGGCTCTTCTTGCTGTTGTCATTCCTCCTGCTCATACTGACCCTAAAGAGATCTGTTGAGGGACGGAGGACAAAACACAAAGAAAATACATAGTATATCTGATGCTAGTTTGACGCATGAAGTGGATGTTTTCCAAAGTTACATTCAGAAGAGAGGATTTCAAACTAAAAAGACTGTAACTTTGGAAGATATCCGCTTCATTTAACTAACTCAGACTGCTTACGATAAACTGTGGAATACATTTTGATTTTTCATTGTAGATTTTGTCTTCCATTGTTTCAGTTGAAAGTACATTAGGAAGGGATCTCTTAATGTCCAGTAAGAACAGGAAAGATGATTATACCCAAACAAGACCTGTTTTAACTTTCATATGTGCACCTGATTATTGCTTTAAGACAGATTTCAAAAACCTATCCTTTAATTTAACGGGTAAGTGAGTAAGTGTGTTGCTTTCAACAGCTGTGCAAAAGTGCTTGTGTTAGCACTAGCAAAGTGAGCAAAGTACAGATTACAGCTTTAAAAAGGAAAATTAGTAACCCAGTCAAGTTTATAGATTTTTAGGATAGGTTCTGTGGTAGGTGGGAAGGAAACAATGCAGTTGAACTTCTTTTTCCATGTTCTTTACTTGTCTATTGTTGTAGCTCGCTTACGCAGAACAGAAGGAGATATAAAGAGAAACAAAAACAAAAACTGACAGGACCATTTAAGAGCCCTCTCCACTTGGCCAACACCCCAAACAAGTCATATCACTGTGAAACTATGGTTTACTCTATTAAATCCTATATTTTTTACAAATGAATGCAACATAAAAAATAAAACCTCCAAGTTAACTTTATCTTTTAAACTGCCAGACCGTTAGTTGGACAAAGAAATGCACATTTGGTGGTTGTGATAAGCAGATAAACATGCAATCACAGGCAAAACCAATATACAAGATCTGCTGAAGTTAGTTGTCCAGCTATTTTTCAAAGAGGACTTGATATAATGTTAATCACTGCATTGAAATTACCTGAAAAGCAGGACTTTCCCTCGAAAGACTGGAGAAAACACTGTTGATTTGGCAGCAGTGGGGTATTGCGTTAACACGTAACATTTTTGGAAGACACTCAACCAACAGAAATAGGATATGTTTGTCTTAGTAACGCAACCTGTCAGATGATAAATTATCGCTAGAGAACAATTGCATCGAGCACTTTCTAGCGCTTAACTAGCATATTTGTAGCTAGCTAACCTGTCGGCTGATGCTCACCTGACACCAAATGATGCGTTGTGAATTGTCAATAAGTCGTGAACGTCTGCTTTTCACACACTGTACACATCATAAAATATGAGCTAGCTAGTTGTTAATATGAGATAACACTGACTCTCAACAGACAATAACACAGTGATCAAGCTAACTAACCCGGCTAGCCCGATAAAATGTCACTTTCTGACACTTTTGTTGGCGGTTGGAACTTTAACTTTTGACTTTGTTGGATGCTAAGTTAGCGGCTAAACCAAACAAAACGGGCAAACATATCGTCCACGGGAACATAAACACGACTGAATTTAGCTACACAATGTTAACTTATACGTCTGCTCTGTACTTTAAGGAACACTGATTTATTAATTTAAAAGTACCCTGGCAACTGCTTTGGTCCTGCCAACTAAGTGCCCACAACAAGGAAGAAATGCAGGCTTTGTCAAACGGGAAACGGCCGGAAACTACGGAGCCGCAACCGCCGATTTCAGGCAACTACGAGCTAAAACTTTACCACGCAGACAGCTGCTGTATAAAGGTTCATTTCTTACCTTTTAGCGGTGCCGTGTTTGGAGCCATTTTTCCTGCAGCTGCATTTTTTCCATCCACTTGCACCGAAGAGACGTCAGTTCCTGTTGAGGAGGCTGGATGGAGGTTTGGTTGGACACAGTTGGATTGCATTTCTGCTTGGCTCGGTCGCTTCACTGACGATTAATTGGGGAAGCAGCGCCACCGTGTGGAGGAAAGCAGCCAGTGTCGAAATAAAGCTGTTTATTATGTTCAGTCTGAAGGGATGTTCTGAAGTTCAGCATGTTATTTCCAGTATTACATCATTACAACACCGCATTAAAATATTGTTTATCGCATCTGTAATTATAATCCAAAAACATCTATCTATCTATCACCCAAATTCTTGTCCCGTACTGTAGGAAACACGAATTTAGCTGAACCCAAATTATTAACAATTTAATTAATTTGATTTAATTATTTTCTGATGTATCATTCATTTTTATTTGTTTCTCTTAAAAATAAAATACTCATTAGCGATCACATTAAACCAGTCTATACATGTACAGCTACATCACTGTTTACATGAAAGTTTTTTTTATTTTTTTTACTTATTTGTTTTGTGACCTGTTATCACAAGTGCATCAGAAGTAACAGGAAACCTTGTCAATGATCAAATTTAAGACAAATAATCAATACAAAATGAACACTGACATCCTGTGACATGGAAATAAACACATCCTTATGCCTTGTGTATTTTGACTTACACAATAATGGCAACTTTTATACAAATTTCACACAAATGATACAATTTTGTATGTGGTAGATTCGTACCCATTGGTGGAATGAAGCTAAGTACATTTACCTATGTACTGCAATTCAGTACAGTTATGGAGTACTCATATTTTACCTGAGTATTTCTATTGCATGCTACTTTACATTTCAAATTGTGCTACAATCCAGCTGGAAATATTTTTTCTTCATCATTTTTACGTTTTGATACCGCTACTTTTACCCAAATAAAATACTAAATGCTTGCTTATTTATGTTTTATAGGCTACAGGTATGGCTACACTGTACAAGGCACAGTATTCTCCATCTCCTTTCATTTATTTTGCACTGACCATATGCTGTCGTGTACAAACACATAATAAAGTATTGCCATCCAGTTTTAAGCTATGAATAATGTTTCGCTTCCTTGCATCAAACACTAACTCCGCCCTCGTCGGAGGTTGAAGAACGCCACGTACAGTTTGGCTCAACGCACCTTAAGCCACGGTTTGACACTTTGATACGCTTTGACTGACAGCTTGAGCGTCCAATCAGCTCTCAACGCGACTGTTTCACAAAGAAAGTGTACTTTTTCTGTCCAATAGGCACGACCGGGGGCGGGGCGTTGCCATGGTGAACACAACCTTTTTCTGTAGGTTGTGGCCATTAGGAGGCTTGTATAAATGACAGCTGTAAACAAGCTTCAGAGAGGCTCTTTGAGGGAAACTGGACGTTTAAAGCGCGGTTAAGTGTAAAAAGAGGAGCTCAAAGTAAGTGTCCGTTTACAAATAAGTGTTATTCTACATGCGTTATTTACTGTATATGCTGGAGGTTGTTTTTCAGCTTTTCTACATCAGTGGGATAATGAATTAGCTACCATCTTTACTAAACCTTCCTCACTGAACAACCCGTTGTTTAAATGATACCGTTAGCTAATGTGTTTGTCATGAATTGTTACAGGCTCAAAATACTTACTCAAGTTATAAGGCAGAGGAATTGTTTTAAAGTAAGCTCTCTGTGTCTTTATCCATCAACACGTGCACAGTCCTTTGCATGTGCTAAAGAGTTTTGAGAAGACTAACTTGCATAATCTCATAATGTCTCAAGGTGATGTTGTGGCTTGTTCCCCCTTTGCAAAGCTTGAGAAATTACGGGTGTTGCCTTTTGTAAAGATAAAGCACCTGCCCACATTGTACTGGCTAGACACTAGCCGCTATCAGCATTCTGGTACAATTACAAAGCTCTGTGAGAGACGTGTGACGATCAGGTGATATCGCAAATAACTCTTTTCTCTCCTTCATGTACCAAACCAGATGGTGAGGGGTAAAGCCATGGCCCACTGTGGGCTGGTTCTTCTGAGTCTGTGGCTGTGTATCCAGTCAGTGCCTATCGGTGTGGACAAGACCAAAGACAAGCCTCAAGAGGAACTGGAGCCACCACAGAGTGCTGTGAGTCACTTGGACAGTGTCGGGGACAGGGATACAGGGATATTGCAAGTAAATCTGGGTCTTACAGATAATTACACTAAAGGAGGGAACCATATGGGCTTACAGTGTCTCAGACAGGGCTGTTTCTCATGGAGAGGACACTTGCCTGTGGGTATTTGCTCAGAACAAACAAGAGCAACATCAGGGTAAATTATCTGCCTCAATTCTTTTGCAAGTGTTAGGGCTGCAGTAAACGTCGTTTTAGCTAACTTCCTGTCCATTTTGCAGTTAGCAATTCCCTCCCTCCTCTCTACATCACCACACCTGCAAGACTTCTTTCTTTTCTTCGGGGCAGCTCTCTCGTTTTTCATCACTTGGCCTGTTTGGTAATATAAACTGTCACCAGGAGTGCTGGCATTGGTAGGTTTCTCTGTTACGCCATTGCTGGTGTAGGTACCAGAACGGCAGGATCCTGTTCTCTGGTATTCCCTGAGCAGACAGGACTGTCTTTTTATGGAATTCTTCATCCTGAATGCATAAAATGTATTTTCTCTTTTACTGCATGAGCAGAGGGAAGAGAGACATGAGTTACTGACCAAACACTTCATAACAATGATTACTGTTGGAAAATATAGATATTTGACACTTATTTGAATAAGAAAATAACACTTACAGCAGCTTTAATTGACACAAGTGTTTTGCATTTTTGTACATCAGGACACCGGGCTGCACTACGACCGCTACCTCAGGGAAGTCATTGAGTTTCTCGAGAAGGACCCCCACTTTAAAGAAAAGCTAAAAAATGCCAACATGGATGACATCAAGGTCTGTCTGCATACTCACTAAAAACTCCATTATTTTGTAAGCTCTTTGTTGACATAAACACTTTGTACTGAACTGTGGCATGTTGGTTTTCTGCTTGCAGCAAGGTAAACTTGCCAAAGAGCTGGACTTTGTCCACCACAATTTTCGGACTAAGCTGGACGAACTGAAGAGGGAGGAGATGAGCAGGCTACGGATGCTCATCAAAGCCAAACATGACATCCAGGAGGGGAATGGTAAGTGTCCTTTCTTGCTGATGTTTTTCAGAGAAATTTGTGCTTCTTTAAGTTGCACAAGAAGTTTTGTAATAGACCTACACATCAGCAGTCTGGTCATCGACAAAAATAGGATGTGGTTGCTAGACACAGGAACATGATGTATTACAGCAAGCACCTCAGCTAACACTGACTTATAGTGGCCAGTGTGAGCTGCCGAATGAAAGGTTCTATGGAATTGGATTGAGAATATATCAATGTTAATGCATTTGTGGTCGAAGAACAGAAGTACAGGTTGAACTCATAACACAAAACAAAATGGTCGGGGATGTTATGCAAGATAGTGGAAGTTTGAGAAGATGTGTGAAAAATTTTAGTCATGGTGTCATATTAAATATAAACACAGAAATCCCTTGCTCTGTGCTTAGAAATACATTTATAGGTACTTACTCTTACTTAACTCTTTTCCAGGGTAGATTTGAGCTGAAGCTTAAGGAAACAAACTGGTTGTGTGATAGCTACTTCCTGATTTACAGGAAAGAGTAACCATTGAGTTAGTTTACGTAATGACACAATCTCTCAGTTTTGGTGAAGTTAGTCTAAAATAAATAAAATGTCTGTTTCATCTTTGAAGTCCAAAATCCCTGCAAAACTCATTTTCATCTCATTTTCATTCAGCAAAAATTCATCTTCATCTAATTGGTTTATGGTAGAATACAACGTTTCATTATTCCCTTGCTTGCAGGCCGGACGGTGGACCATCAGGCCCTGTTGAAACAGTTTGAGCACCTCAACCATATGAACCAAGACACTTTCGAGGTGGAGGACCTGGACCGTCTCATCAAATCGGTACAGGCAGTGATGACAAAAACATCTTTACACTTTTTTACTGAATTACTTTTTTATGAAGTATTTTTATTTGGCAACAATAGTTGCTTCTCCTCACTGGTTTGAAAGTTGACCATTAAAGAGAAAATTCATCAGGTATGATAGTTGCTTTTTAGAGTAACCCTATTAACTATCATAGCTCATCCAAATGACTAAACATAAAGCACAGCAAAAGTAAAGCAAAGACTCATTACCATCAGCCACCTGGAGCAGAGGGATTGTTCAGTTGTTGAATATGTTAGTCAAGTCTTTTTGACTCATCCATCACTTTATCTGACTGAAGTTTGTGCAAGTAAGAATCTATGGCTCCGACCATGGTTCTGAAATAGTAGCCTAACTGTGCTGTGCATTGATAAATGCATGACGCTTTCCTTGGTGCCGAAGTAGTAGTATATACTATGTCTACTCACGTCTATACTATATTGTTGCACATATACTATAAAGAATTGTGTCACCTTGATCAAAGCGACAAGTAGCAACATGTATTTGCAGATGAGTGAGAGGATCATAGAGACACACTGCTGCCTGTTGTATTTCTATAATATTTCTCCTGTAATATTTCTATGATCATCATTGTTTGTGCTGTTGAAAATACACACCCAGACCAAGCTTGGGCGGTATATGCACGCATCTGTGTTGGTTGGTGGTGTGGGAGAAGGGGGTTCGCCATCCCCCTATTACAAATGAACAAATCACTGAGTAGGAATAACTGTTGTTGCCTGATTTAGGCATATCATTGACTGTTCAAGTAGCAGAAACAGCTGATAATTTGTTTGGTAACAACCTCCCACACATACACAACATGGCAACCACACACAATCATTTAGTCATCTTAGATACAGATTTCAACATTTTTTGGAGTGATTTATATTTTTTTCTTACACCCTTGGATGGATAAGACTTAATAGCTTCTACTGACCATGTTCCACTACACTGTTTGTGTGTGCTGTAGTGCTGCTGCTTATATGTAACTTTTTCACAGTCGTACATATAATCACTGCGAAAAACTGCTTTGCTTCATATAAGTGCTATATAATTAGGATGGATGAGCTGATAGACAATTACAGGTGTGAGCTGTGTTTCTCAGAACTGCTCATTCATTCTTTTCTGCTGGCTCATGTGTCCGCTCAACCAGTCCGGCCTTTCTACGTCATTCACGGCTTTATGTCCTTTTTTGGAGAGGGCTGTTTGCTCAGAAGTACACTCATCAGTTTCGAGAGAGCAACGTCAATAGGGAAGTCGGCTCACAGTAGAGTTTACAATCAAATGCATATACATTTTTTTAAACTCATTTATGTACTATTTATCCCTGGGGAGTGCCGATCAAATGCAATCAATACTGATAAATGAGTGCTTGCTTTGTGCGTGAGACTTTTATTTGTCCCTTAACTGTCCACAAAAGTAAAATTTCCATAGACTGTATACGGAGTATCTGCAGGGCTGTGGATTAACTAATTGCCTGTACATCAATCTAAAACAATAGTGCCAGATTCAGAAAGTTAGTTAACCAGATGTGAATCATCCCTTCTTCACTTTTTGTTTTCATTCGTAGGCGACCAGCGACCTAGAGAACTATGACAAGGGCCACCACGATGAGTTCAAGCGGTATGAGATGATGAAGGAGCACGAGAGGAGGGAACGTCTGAAGAACATGAATGAGGAGGATCGCAAGAGGGAGGAGCAGCACTACGAGGAGTTGAGAAAGAAACATGCCAAGCATCCAAAAGTGAACCACCCTGTAAGACTCCTGCTGTAATGAAGTTCATGAATACAATAAGAGCTTACAACTCATTTAGTAAAGTAGCATTAAGAAGGAGTCAGTTAAGCAAGTTTTATTTAAATGGTCATAGGAGGGTTGTTTGTTTGTGTGTGTGTGCAGGGCAGTGAAGACCAGCTGAAGGAGGTGTGGGAGGAGGCAGATGGTTTGGACCCAGAAGACTTTGATCCCAAGACCTTCTTCAAAATGCATGGTAACCAGATACCATATATTTGTCCAAAGAGCCAAGAATGAGAAATGACATCAGAGGTTTCCACAGTTCTGAATCTTGCATTGAATTGTGATTCTGCGGTCTAGTGACAGACATCTTTTGCCAAAAGTGTTGTGCATAGGTGTATTAAAATGAAAAAACTATCAATGGATTAAATGATCTGATCAATGAATTAAAAATGTATTTGTTTTGCAGACAGCAATGGAGACGGCTTCTTCGATGAGAACGAGCTTGAAGCTCTCTTCACTAAAGAGGTATTTATGTTGATGTATTGACGTCTAAATACCTGGATCTCCTGCATGTTTTAGCATTATGTAATATATAAATGAAGAAGCCTTTGCCGAAAATGTTGTGTCCATTCGTGTCTTCAAGCTGGAGAAGGTGTATAACCCTGACAATGAAGAAGACGACATGGTCGAGATGGAAGAAGAGAGACTGCGAATGAGAGAGCATGTTATGAATGAGGTAAGCCACCCCATTAACAGAACAGATATAAAGGCTCTCTCATTAGTGTTATTATTAAAGAAATGATCAGCCCTCATCAGGCCCCGCAAAGAATCTTTGAATGAAGATTCAGACGTTTTCTATTGGAATTTTTTAGGTTTGAGTATTTAACTCCAAAACATAGTTCCAAGTAAGTCACCCCTCCATGTTTTGCCAAAAGTGGAGCTTTGATATCTAAAATATAATGTTGTAGTTAAAAATCTTCTCTCAGTTGTAGCAAACCAGTTAGTCTGTTTTTTTTAAACTCTGGATTACAGTGCAGAAATGCATTATCTATCCAAGCAGTGCTGAAATCAGAACAGTAGAGTGTCAGATATCACTTGAATTAGATCAAGATTGCTGGGATAAATAATAACTGCGTTAGAGGCAGTGCTTTAGCAGGAAGTTGAAAGGTCGAGGCTTCGTCCTTTCTCCCATGATTAATCTTGAAGACCATTTATTGTCCTTGCCGTTAATTTTAGAAGCTTCATGTGTCGATACGCAGGTGGACACCGATAAAGACAGACTTGTGTCAATGAGCGAGTTTCTGGCAGCTACAAAAAAGGAGGAGTTTTTGGAAAAGGACGAGTGGGAGGTAAGAGCCAGGTTTTATAGAAAAGTCTGTCATTCTACAATTTATTAAATTCTTTACATCCTATAATTCCCTGACCTCTACAGACTTTAGATCAAAACCCCCTTTACACTGAGGAGGAGCTGAGAGAGTATGAACGGCAACTTGCTAACGAAGAGAACGACATCAACCAGAAGTCGGCCGAGCTGCAGAAACAGAGGGAGAAGCTTGAAAAGAAACAGGAAGAACTTAACGCTCAGAAGCTGGGGCTACAGCAGGTGAATTTAAAAAAAAAAACAACAACAATTATTTGCAGGTGAAATACAATTCAGAATCAGATTTTCTTCCCTCAATAAGTCACTTCACAAGTGCAATAACTGGAGAAATAGCCACACAGTAACACAAAGTTCAAATGTTTTTAAATATTTTCTGACAATTTTTTGGCATGTGAAACATTAACTCCCTTTTAACAGCACTAGTAAGCTGCACCCAAATGTTATTGTTTTCTGTAGATTCTGTGCACGTACAATATCTCTTACTGCTGCCAAGTTTGAGATGCAGTGGGCGGGTTAAAGTAAACAAGATTTAGCTATTTTTGTCAAAGCTCAGAGGATATAAAGGCATGTCAGACTGTAACTTAGTGTGTAGTTATGGCACCGTTGTGTTCCTCACAAAATATTTACTTTGATAAACTGAACAGAGGTTCCCACTAACTTTCTGATGCTCTAACATTTTCCATCTTGTTTTCTCTGCTCAGGCGGTAGACGAAATGGAAAGGTTAAAAGCCCAAAACTCAAATGCTGAGGTCAAACGTAAGTATTGCACTGCAATGATTGTTGTTTAAATGAGCATTGACACAGACCACACTTTTACCTTAACACGCACAGTTAAAGGGCTACTCCTGCTATTTAGTATTGCACTCATATAAAGTTGGAGGACTCATAGGAGACAAAAGAGAAGAATCAAAGCAGCAGAGCCCAAGATGACCTGAAAATTAGACTCCATTATCAACTATCTTTCTCTAGAATTGCCTACTTCAGCTTTAAGCTCCAAAAATGCTTGAAGCTACAATTACCATAATGCAACTCAGAATGTCTTTCCTAAGCCTGAACTACTAGACTCTCAGGAGTGGCACCCAGAAAGGCTCGAAAACTGAGCTGCCATCAGTCAAAGTTGCAAATAGGGAGGGGACATTTGAAACAAACAAACCTAGTACTCTAACCTAAAGGCAAAGAACTGATCGATTACCCTCCTGGAACATTATCGAATCCGGTACCTAGTAAGCGAAGGTATCAAATCAATGTAGTGGAGTAAAAAGTACTGCCAAAAAAACAAGCGAGGTGAGAATTACTAAAACACATTAAAAACAAATAAAATGTAAGAATGACCAGTTCAGGAGACAGCCATTCTGGGAAAAAAGGGTTTTAAGAGAGATTTAAAAGAAGAACTGATCTCCTCTGGCAGCTTGTTTCAAAGTTGCGCAGCCCTGAATCAAAAAGCTTGGTCTCCACTTGTTTTAAGCCTCAACTTAGGAATTAGTAACAGTCCTCTGCCGAAGGATCTCAGGCTACATTCAGGCTTTTAGGGGGTTAGTAGGTAAGTAAATGTAATCATTTAAATGTTAAAATCAGTTCTAAAATGTACAGAGTTGCTAAAATAGGCATAAAATAGTCCTCATGATCATGTAAATTCAGCTCATCAGCTTGGTCCAATATGACTCTCTGTTGCAGAGCCGGCAGCTCCTGTAGCTGGAGGTGAATTTGTACCAGGAAACAGTCAACCACTCCCCCCCAGTCACCAGCAGCAAGATGTACCGGTGCCAGGACACTCTTAGTAGACCTCAATACTTTGTGAGGTGTGTGTGTGTGTGTGTGTGTGTGTGTGTGTGTGTGTGTGTGTGTGTGTGTGTGTGTGTGTGTGCCTTTGCCTTGTTCCAATTTTCCCTTATTGTTTAGGATTTTCAAAAAAACACTTGATAAAAATATGCCTAAATATTAAGAGCACATAAAAGAAAATCTGATTTCAGGCTTCAGATTTAGTGCCAGTGCCCATTATGCCCCATTCGGCTGCATAAATCAGACTGGAAATGTGGAGCCACTCCAGGTTTTTTTTGTGAACAATCATCCCTTTTGTTTTTGTCATTTTGATCTTGTATCACAACAAGTGCTCCCATGTTCTCCATGGGAAGTACTTTGTGGTGAAACGGGGAGGGCTTTTAGCCTGATATGTGAATGTTTTGTTTAGTGTACACTGTAGTTCATTGTCACTTATAGAGGAAATACTGATTTATTTCATTGAAGAAAGTTAGTTATTTCTAAAAAAAAAAATGAATGTCAGAAACTTAACTTTAGAGTTTATGTTGTACTACTGACTAATGAATGAAATGGTCCTATTAACAAGCTATTATTGAAGCAGTTTTATGAAGTAATGTATGAATAATATATTCAGCATATTTACTGAGAGGGGCAAACGTGGATCCACGTCCCTTTTTTAATAACTTGCACTTAACCATGTTCATGCTCACATTTCTTTATGGTTTCATTTAACACTGTGAACATGTACACCTACAGTATGTTGGTGTAAAAGGTTTGCTATCAATCAATATTTCAAAATAAGAGTTTATTTTGTCCTTCAACCTGTTACCTGTTTTTATCAAATCTCTTCAGGACTGTAACAGTTACCTCTTCTGCCATCATTTTATTATGTTTCTGCTTTTTCTTTTCTATTGTGCTGTGAAATTCATCTGAGCTTTTTTCTAACCCCCTTTTTTTTAGTTTATATCTACATATATTGAACTTTCTTTCAGTTATATTTCTAACTGTTGCCTCCTTCGTACCAGATGACTGAAGAACACATTTAGTTTACAGATAGTTACAAATTACATATATTATATTTAAATCTTTAAATTTAATATAATGTGCTGGTGTTTAGAGTGACAATCGTATGGATTCTGAAGTGGTTGTATGTGTTGTGTGTGTGGCGCTTGTGAGTGTCTGTGAATGTGTCATTTTTCGCGATAGATTACTTTTAATTTATTTATTCTCTACACCACCGTAAATCAAACTGGAGCAGGTTAAGTTTGACTTTGTCTCTGCCATAGGAAATGGAAAGCCTGAATTTAACTCCAAAAGGAGTCACAGGGTCAGAAATGTCTTTATTATAGATTAATATAACAGATAAGAGATTGAATAAAGATACAAACATAGTTACAGGTTGTTTTTATTTATTTTTTTATGTCCCTTTCAAAAAGCAGTTAAATCCGTCCACCGGCCAACATCCTGAATTCATGAAACTGTTGTACAAGGTTTGAATGTGGACAATAAAGTGAATGTGCTTGCAGTTTTGGGATTTGTTTTGTTTGTCTTTTTATCACATACACATGGCTCACTGATTACCTAACAACAGTCATATTCAAACAAGAATTAAAAGTATAAAAACATTGTGGGGTCTCAAGTAAAATATTCATAATTTTGGTAAAAGTAACTATGATATAACACGATAAAAGACTTTCCAGGCATGTCTTTAAAACTCAGCAGGGCTCCTTAAACAAAATGGTTCAGGTCCGTCTATATGACTCATTCAAGCGTTGGATGAGGTAATCACCGCCTGTAACTGGAGGGTATTTGTTGGAGCCGTCGCAGCAGGTGATCAGAGCCTCATCATCTGGCTGGACAAAGAATGCCACAGACTGTCGTGTGTGGGAGTCTCCAGCAGGGGGCAGCAAAACTCTGTGTACCTACAATAAGGAGTTTGTCATATTATTGATGCTTTTTTGGGGTTACTTAATGAATTCAAAGTGAACTTGACAGTGTTTGTGTTAGTTTAGGTAGGATTGGTATCTTACAGCATTTTTTAATACAATTACTGTTGTTCTCTTGTAGAGATGAATAACATCAATTACCATTAATAACACAAATTTTCGCTGTTAAACACTGCAATTATTGCCTCTGCATCGCAGGCCATATATGCCATTTTTTCAGTGATGAATGAAGTGAAACAAAATGGTAATTTAGCCTCATTATCAGACTGAGCCAGAGTTGAAGGGTAACTCCACCAATTTTGTACATGAAAGTTTGTTTACAGGTCTTGGATATGTGAAAAAGTAGTATAAAGCCTTATGTGGGTCCAGAGGAGCTGCATGTAAACTGATAAATTGCCTCCACTGATGTCACGTAGTGGCTGAGTTGCATTGTGGGTAATGTAGGCATCAGGTTTTGAAAGGAAGCAGGAAAAAGCTGATATGTTTGATGTTGCTGTATCAATTTGTTTTTAAAATGTCCACAATGTATCCTTCAGTGTTACTGTAGTGCAATGCTAGACTGCTTTTCAAAACCTGGTGCCTACATTACCCACAATGCAACTAGCCACTGAGCAACATCACTGGAGGCAGTTTGTCAGATTACATGCAGCTTCCTCTGGAGCCACAAAAGACTTTATATTACTTTTTCACATGTGCAGTAGAACTGAATATCAATTATTCATTGTATTCTGATATAACCTACTTTATTTATTGATGGATTACTGTAAGTTTTTCAGTTATTTTATTATATTTGCAGGGATTGGTAATTCTGCGAGACACCTTGGCTGATCTCATAAAGAGACCGGTCAGACTTTAAATATGTCTAATTAAAAACCATGAACATACTTGTGACCTTTTTATAATCATAATTTGTATATCCCTGTCAAACAAACTCACCAAACTCAAATCCACCAAAGCCTTTTCATCCAGTCATGAGACATACTGTATCAGCAAAACCGCCTCTTCACTCACCACAGAGATGAACTGATCGCTGGTCCAGCGCTGCAGCAGGTCAGCGATATTGATGAGGACCGCTCCGGGGATGCTGGGAGCACAGATGAATTCACCTGAACGACTACGCACCTGTAGGTGAACAGGTGTCAGGTGGATTACATGCCTAAAGATTTCTTTGTGCAGAAGTAGCCCTCAGTTTGTTTTAAATATGGAAAAAGTAGTTTGTAGTTTGTCAGTGGTGTTACCTGCAGACCTTCAGAGCTCTGAAACAACAGGGTGATGGTGCCGTAGTCCGAATGCTCTCCACATCGCAGCTGACCCTCCTTTGCTTTCTCACTGTTTACTGGAGGGTAGTACAGAGACCGCAGTGTTGTGCCATTCTTATCAGCTAGAGGAGACACAACAACACTGTTAAAACTTGACTGGTATATTAGTATCACAGGAGTTTACATTGGGCTTAAGATTCAGTACTATACTGGGAGGTATAGTATTTTTGGCTGTGATATAAGTACAAGAAGGTACTGTAAGGCTTGGCAGTGTGAGGAAATGTTATGTTGTTACAGTGAATATGAGCCTGTGGGTTATATAGAGAGTCTTCCAAGATGAAGATTTGTTGATGGTAGGTTGGTGAATGAACTTTTTAATTTTTTTTTTTTTTTTTTCATCTTTAATGCTGTTGTTTCTTGTATTATCACTAATGTTGTGAGATGACATTTCTATTGCAATGTTTTCTTTAAGGGATCTTGCTTAAAGGCGTAGTTGATTCACTAATCTAGTGTTTATTTTGTCAACAAAAACAAGACAAAAAATGAAAAACAACCTTTTTTTTCATGACTGTTGTACAAATACATCTTTGATAAGACAAATTATGACGAAATGTATGTTTTGACGAGACTGGAAGTAAAATGTTAGTGTTTGGCTATCATTCAAAAAATGAATGATTGTTTCCCATAAGTGCCTCTAGTCTGTCTGTTAGAATACATACAACCAATATACCCCTGTCATTGATTGATGTGTCCAAAATCCCAGGTGAAGCTGTCCCAAAACAACAACATGATGGCTTTTGGAGAAAAGATGGATGCACGCAGAATCACAGCAGCTTCTTCTGGTTTAATGTTTTTACATAAATGTTTTTACATGTCTGATCTTTTATATACGTCTAAGGACTCCTCTGCTACTCTTCCTATTAATGACTTTCTTTCTTTGGGTCTTGTCGGCTGAATGCTGTTGCTGTTGAGAACAATATTCACTCACATGTATGTCAAGTGTGTAATATGAGAGTGAGTTATAGAGAACTTGAATAGATCGAAAAGGAATAGATCTGTGGACACACTTCATGTATAATTCAGCAAAAAGGAAAACACAATGCAATAAAGGGAGACTGAGAGATGACCTGTGCCTACAGATTAAGTAGATAGAACACAAACGACCTGAAGGACAGCTGAAGTTAGCTAACCTTGACTTTAAGTCCTCATGTAGACTAAGCATATTTGCAGATGTTCAATTGGTGTTACTGAACAGTTGACTCTATCAACTTACAGCAAATTTGCTTACAAACCACACTGGCTGAGCCGAGCCTGAAACCAGTTTTTCTTGTGAGAAAAGTTTGCAGTTTGCAGTAGCACAATAATAATGGAGTACAAGTATGAAGTTGCATAAAACTGAAATACTCAAATAAAGTGCAAGTACCAAAATTTTGTTTGTAAGTAAACAGAAGTACGTAAGTAAAAATACTTCCTGACATTATCACTGAATGTGAGACAGGATGTGCCTGAGAAGATGCTCCGAATACCTTATGCAGATAAACAAGGACTGAGTCAGAGTGTTGCCAAATATCAGCTGATCCAGACTCATTGACTGTCCTGAATGACAAGCAGCTTGAACAACAACAGCAAGCTCCACAGTGACAGCAATGAATGTGGTGTTTTGTACATACTTCCCATCAAACGGTGTGCACTCAGGAAAACCTCGGGGTCCAAACCCAAACTGTGAGCCAACACCCTCATCACCCGCAGACTCAGCTCTTTACAGCGCAGGAAGAACGACGTCTGGATCTCCTGGAAGTCTGCTAGAGCGCCTGACGGCCATTTCTACAGCAGGGGAGAAAAGAATTAGAGCCTGACTGATACTGACATTTGAAAGTTAAAAAATGTGATCACAATTTATTAGCCGCTATTTCCTCTTTAACATAAACACATAACGTAATCAAACATTGATAAAGAGTCCTTTGAGTTGGTTTAACAGAATCACAATTAAAATATGGACTAAGTAAACTGAGTGACACTTAAAAATAAACTGATTATAATGAAATAGGGACTCACCTCAACCTCAAACACATCTTTAGCATTTCTGTAAAGCAATTTACTGTTTCAATACTAATATCTGTGATAATCAATATTGGCTGCTAGTATTGGTATTCCAATCAATCAAATGGGCTACAAACAGAACGGAGTAAAACAGTTATAGAATCACTTGTACTTTTACCCTAAAACAGATAAACTGCAGAACAAAGAGGGATCAATCCACTATTGTTATGTGACCAAACAATCAGTCCTCATGCAGGTTTGAGGTAGTATTCAGATCCTTTACCTGAGTAAAAGTACAAATACCACACTATAAAAATTCTGCATTTGAAACCTTACTTGAGTAAAAGTACTTCATGTTTTTTAATGAATGTTACTTGCTGCATTAATGGTCATGTCATCACATTTTGTTGATGTAGACGTTTAAGGTTGAGCTAATTTTAATCACTTTATATACAGGTGGGTAGTTTAATCTATAGCAATGCATCATATTCTATATGATCATCATACATTTGTTGTGTCGCTGTCCTGTGAGAACCACATCTATAAAAAAATTTTAAAAATCGGAAATGAGGAAATATAAAGTTGCCCTATTTATCAAATGTGTAGTTTAGTAAGTACAAAATTTCAGCTGTGATGGAATGTAACCAAGTAGATTTACTCAAGTACTGTTGTAAGTATTTGTTATTTACATGACTATTTCCATTTTCTGCTGCTTTATTCTTCCACTCTTTACATTTTAGAGGCAAATATTCCTACTTTTTACTGCTTTTATTCAATCATTTTAGTTACTCGATACTTTGCAGATTGCAGTATCAGAACTAAAGTACAACATTTTTCAATTTATTTATTTTTATCAACAATCGGATTAAAAATACTGATAATCGTATATGTAAGTATATGCATAGTTTGTTTTTAATTTTACTTTTGATACTTAAGTACATTTAATATCAAATACTTAAGAGTTTTACTCAAGTACTATTTGTATGGGTGACTTTCAGTTCTACCAAAGTAATATTTTAACACAATATGTTAACTTTTACTCAACTTTTGGGCACTTTTTACAACGCTGGCTCTGAGTTAGGTCTGTTGCATAACATTAATAAAGTTAAACATTGAGAGTGAATCATTACTATGTCAGGGTGAAGTGAAGCACTGTTGAATGCCTCCTTTAGATCTCCAGGTCGACGTGGATTCAACCTGAAAAGCAGTTATTCAGAACGTCATTTAGAAAAGTGTAAATTGTGCAGATCAGAAGTGTGTTGTGTTCATTCTCTGATTTCCCACCTCTCAGACTCCAGAGACACCCAGCCGTGGTTCGGATTATTGGCAAAGCTTTTCCTGCTGAAAGGTTGTTTCAGCTCATCTGGCTGCAGGAAGAATTTCTTAGATATGTCCATAACACGATCCACCTGTCCAAACACCACAGGAGAAAAGACGCATTCAACTTTGAGCCCTTAACACAAATCAAAACCCCACATTCTACTTTACTTGCTCTTCTCACCTCCTCCTGAGTGATCCCAGTGCTCTTCAGAAAAACAAAACCAACTTCTGTAAAAGCTGTCTTCAGCTCTTTGCTCAGGTGGCGCATCTGCTCGTCGGTAACATCTTTCTCACTCAGGCTGTATGCACCAAAGTCCACCACCGGGATGCTCATTTTAAGATTTAAAAGTGTATCTGAGGGGAGCTGCAAGCAGAGCTGTAAAATATCTCACACAACATGAGCAGAGCAGGAGTTTAACAGTCAGGCGTTGGGTCTTCATTCGGCTGTCATGTGACATCTCCAGCCAATAGGAAAAGAGATCCTAAAGACACAAAATTGCACAACACTTGATCACCTGCCCACCTTTGGATGATGTTTGCAGTTGATGTGAACGTGGCAGGTCCCATCAGAGATCTCCATAATTTTAATTTTTACATCACAACAAGTTGGGTTCGTTTCTGTGATGGCTTTGTACAGTGTTGACTCTGAGAAGATGATAGATTTGAAGAAAGAGTGGAGCATCTCGTTTGCAGGATGCGGTTTTATGGGGATTTATTATGTTGGTGCCACCAGTTGTATCCTTGAGCGGTTCCCTCGCTTCATACAAGGCGCCTATAAAATCTACGGAGCCTCTGCAGGTTCTTTGATGGCTACTGTTCTTAGTGTTGGAATCCCCCTCGGTGAGTTGTGGGTCCCTTCTCCAGTGACCAAACTTCATTAAAAAATCTGTAATTTTAACGCTACTTTGGAGAATATCAAATATACTATATTTAATGAAACAATATTCAAGATGTCATTTAAATCACTGCATTTTATAATTGAATTCGGCATAGATCTAATGCGCCAAACGGCATTGTACTTTGATAAATCATGTCAATGTCCATACCAATATAAACACCATGGGGAGTATTTTTTAAACATAAATATCATATCATATATTGATTTTGTAATTGCTTATCCAGGTTTTTCCTCTGTTTCTTCCATGACAGATTAATTTTTAATGAGATTCATATCACTGCTTGGACCCATATTAGTCTCTTTATTGACATACCAGAAAGCCACTGTTGACATTTTGATCTGTGAAGTTGTTGATGTGAGTGCATCTGATTGAGACACCTCTGATTTAGTGACTTAGCCAGACGAGCCTTAGTGAAAAAGAACACTAGATAGGTACAAAAAAAATTCATATTGCCAATATTTTTGTCAGATATTATGATTGTGACATGATGGCCTGAGGTTCCGTGCACAGGTTGACACCAAAAATCAGCTCAAGCCCACTGACACTTTTACCCCAATACATGTGGACATACAGTACATGTTTCGGTCAAACTTGGATTCATCCTGTGTCTGAGTTGGGGGGGTCATCCGTAAAAAAATCAATATCCTAATTTGGGTCTCTCCTTAACATAGTGTTATTTTGAAAATATATATATTTCCTGTTAACCTATAATTATAGAAACCCAGTTCAGAAATTCAACTATGTGTTCTGTGTTCCTCTGTGCAGAGAAATGCTGCGCTGATTTGATGTCTATGGCCAAAGAGGCCAGGAAGCACAAACTGGGGCCCCTGCATCCAGCCTTCAACCTGCTGCAGATCGTGAGGGACTCTATGCAGGCGAGCCTTCCAGAAGACGCTCATGTTCGAGCCTCTGGGAAGCTGTGTGTGTCCCTGACCAGAGTGTCTGACAGGAAGAACGTACTAGTGTCGCAGTTTGACAGCAGAGAGGAGCTCATTGAGGTATATTTCACAACTTTCATCCAGTGTCTTCTGTGGTACAAGGTTCATTTATGAGGCGCAAGGTTTATTTATTTATCACCCTACAACACAGGCTTGTCCCTTTATGCTTCACAAAACAATAATAGATAATATATGAATGAACACTAGGTCAGGCCAGGAGACAGTTTAGTGGCATAATTACCAACATGATTAGTAGAGTAGTTAAAAGAAAGAAGTATTATCTCTCTGATAATACAGTTGTAATTTGATCAGTTATGATTAAGATTGTGAAAAGCTGACCAGACAGATTTTTGCACCAGTTTTGCAATGTGGAGGAAATGGAGATGGAACATATGGAGTCAGAACTGGAGGAGTGATTCTGCTGTTTACCGTCATATCTAATGTGTCTATTAACTCCTTATTTGGAAAAAGGGCTTAATAGAAATTTTGCTCCATCAACATTTTTTCTTTTGTAAGAAACCATTTCTCAATTCTTTGTGTTGGTCTAAACTGGAAGTTCATGTTTCTAACGTGACTAATTTGCTGAAACATCTGTCTTTTCCAGGCCCTTATATGCAGCTGTTTTGTGCCTTTCTACTGTGGTGTCATTCCACCCACTTACCGCGGAGTGGTGAGTGAACCAGCAAGCTGCTATACTCGAGCTGGGAATCTTTCTTTTAAGCCCACTCAATCTTTACTCAATCTCTCAGAATGCAGCCCAACTTTATTTAGCACTTGTTAAGGTGAACAGCTTACCGTGAAACCCCATCATCCCCATGCTGAGTCCAAGAGGTAGACATTGAATGTAGCCTCAAAAGTCAAAATTAGGCAAATAGGGGAATGTTTAAGTCTAACTGTACATTATATTATAGTTTCAACACATTATGACTTGAAATCACACTGAGTGACCAGAAAAATAGAAGCAGTCCCACATCCTAAAGGTGTAATAGTAAAAAGTAATCCCTCTCAATCATCACTTATGAGCCACAGCAAGTGTTTTTATTTTCTTATTTTGTTGGTATTTTCTTGGGCAGTGGGTGTGTAGCCTCAAGCCAATAACAGTGCAAGGTCGAGGCTCTATAAAAACTTAGCGACCAGATTAGATCGCTGTGTCATCTCTCTCTTCTTATCGCTGTCTATCATAAAGAGCTGCCTTTAATGTAATGCAATATACAAGCCCTGCAATAAATACTCTCACTCACTCATCGCCGTTGTCACTCTGAGGTGAAACATAGGCCATCAATGGCTTGTATCCATCGTAGACAATTTTGGGGGACCTTCTCGAGTCTACTCCAGGTGTATCCCCCACGTTTTCCTGATGGATTCCATGGCTGTGCCTGTTTGGTTATATTGTCCTAGGACCAGGCTGCTGAGCGAGCCCGGCGGTGGGGCGGCGTGGCTTGAAGAAGAACCTCTGCTGGCTGCGCTGTGGGGCTGCTGGATGTGATGGTGCCTGTGATGAGACAAATTATCTGTAAAACAAGACAGTTATGACATTAGTGTTAAAGATTCTGCAATAAATACCACCTTACAGGAAAATAAAGCAAAATGCAGCAAACTACAGCCTGCAGAACTTCTATAAGTTAATCTACAGCTCATGGACACAGTGCAGTGTCAAGAAGAAAAGTTTCACAAAGTTTTATTTGTACAGGACTGTTGGATTGCACTCTAATATACATCTAATGAATAATTCACATGTTTGAAACTTCATTCTTCCTCAAGATGAACCTGTCAAATTGATTTAGTCATTGCATTATCACAATATCTTGGACAGTGTTCATTAATCTGATCATTTGGGAACATGTGTTTTTGAATAAATTTGTGGTTCTATACATTGATCAACACCCTCCCTCTCCACTCAGCGTTATGTGGACGGTGCCGTCAGTGACAACCTGCCTCGATGCCACCTGAAAAACACAATCACGGTCTCTGCGTACGCCGGTGAGAGCGATCTCTGCCCTCGAACGAGCTCGCTCAACTTCCACGAGGTACGCTTCAACAATGTGAGCATCCAGGTCAACTCAGAGAACATGTACAGAGTGACCAGTACCTTCTTCCCCCCAGAGCCACAGGTGAGACACCGAATATTTGGGACCGATATTCATTTGCAGTAAAACAGAAAATCAACCAGTGATGAGATAAACCAGAGTACAATTTACTCAAGTACTTTTCTTAAGTACAATTTTCAGGTACTTTACTTGAGTATTTCCATTTTCTGCTACTTTAAACCTCCTCTCAACTACATTTATTTGATAAATTAAATCTATTAATTGTGATCTGTTACCAATCAGATACTGTTGTGGGTGAAACATTGTGTGAGAGGAAGCCGCATCAGAGCCAAAGTAGTACATTTTTAAATTAGTTTAATTAATTGGCAATCTGACAGAGAAATAACAGCTACCGATAATCCGAAAATGCTGAATAACGGCCCCATAATCAGCCAGGGCCAATAATCGGTCTACCCCAACTCAAAATGATGATATTAATGGTGATGACTCACAAAGAAGTCTAGTTTGTGCTTTTTTGGTTATGTCGGATATCAGCTCGACAAAGATTAAATTAACATCAGTTTGACCTCATTTCTAAGACTAATATCTGCTCATATATACTTTTAACTAATATCCACACATACAGGCCATCTACAGTATTGTTTCATCTTCTCCTCTCCAAAGAAAATGAAAACATGTTTCCAAAGCTTGTTGAGAGATAAATGGCTCTGAGACCAGTTTAAATTTCTGTTTTATTACATTTTTACTATCTCTTTTCTGCCGTCTGCTGGTCAGAAAGTGATTACTGCAAAGCACACAAAGACTCGGAGGCAAGTCTTCCATTTATTTTGACACCAATGGACAGTGAACACTTGCAATATTGTATAGATTAATAGATGTAGCTTGAATACTCATCAAGCACTTTTGGATTTTACAGGCAATGGCTGAAATCTGCCACAATGGCTACGTAGATGCTCTCCGCTTTCTGCAAGAGAACAGTAAGGAAATCTTGTCTTAAATACTGTTGATATTTATGTTACCAGAAGGTGGAGGGAAAAGGTTTTTATTCTATGAGCCATAGTGGCTGGCAGTGAGTAATCTAGTGCTTCTTATTGCAGAAATCAAATAAATTTGAATGCCTATCACAGATCTGATCAGCAGTGAGTGCCCCATGAGAAGTCTGGAGATAGATGCACCCAAACCAGCCTGTTGTGAGCTGGCGAGGGAGTCAGATGAAGCTGAAGAGTCCAATGAGAACACACAAAAGAAGCCACCTGAGGAAGAACACTGGTGGCTGGATCCACAGCTCATAGAAAAGCTCCCAGTGAACATTAAAAAAGGTGAAGATGGTCTGCGAAGGGCGGCTGACGTGATCAACAGGGAAATCCTCCTTGTTGGGGGAAAAACTTTGATACAAACTGAAGAAACAATAATATTTCAATGAGGACAGTAAATTTAATACAATAAAACTAAATGTGTAATTTTTTTTTTTTTACTGTATTTGTGACAGCGTTGTGTGAGGCCTGTAGAGAGACGCCAAGTGCTGGAGGTCTGTTGTCTCACATGACGGGGTACCTGCCAAAGATTCCCCAACTTCGGCCTGTGCAGTCGGCTCGCTCTCTAGCCCAGAGGTACAATGACCTAACCTTTATTCAACCTGTTAAACCACACCCAAATTATTTCTAATATGTTAGGAGGCATTTCAGTATTTTCCCATGTGATCATCAAATCATTATCCTTGTCGTCTTGATGCTGTTAATTCCTGTCTGGAATTGTTGTTCATACAAGTTACGACAAATTCTTCTTCTTTACTGCAAATACAAGTCAAAGAGTATTTGCAAGAAGTCAGGGGGATCTTGTTTTATGGTACTATGGAATTGTGTCTTGTATTGTTCTGTCTGTAATTCATGTTGAATACTACATGTTGTGTTCTTATTGTACATACAAATATATACTCAAGTAAAGATACCTGAAAAATCAAAAAAGAACAGTGACGAAGTATTTGTACTTCGTTGGTTCCTACCTCTGAGGGACAGGCATTGAAAATTAGCTGAATAAATGCTGTGGTGTTTGACATTGGGTAATGCTACAAACTGTACTTTTCCCTATATGAATAAATAAATATTGAATTAAATAAATAAGATGCATAAATGACATTGGGTTATAAAGGTTTTTTTTTTATCCTAGGGAGTTCAGTATCTTGCAGATAAACATGCCTCATTATTTTTTTTGTTCCTACACTATATTTCAGTTGTCAAATTAACTGTAAGAATGGTAATGGATTACTTTCCCTTTATTGGTGGCTGATTTTACTTTCACCGATTTTGTTTACATCTCCAATTCCAAAACGTTGTGTGTGAAATGAAAATAAAAACAGAATGCAATAATTTACAAATCCTTTTCAACCTGTTTTTAATTGAATGCAATCCAAAGACAAGACCAAATAAGTTTGAGCATCATTATCTTGTCTTTGTACTGTATTCACTTGAATATAGGTCACATATGCATTCTGTTTTTGTTTATGTTTTAAACAGCATCCCAACTCTGTGGAATCAGGGTTTCCACCACTGCTAATTTTTGCTGATTTCTGCTTTAAGGCTTGTGAACTGGATCCCAGACGTACCAACGGACATGAGTTGGCTTTATGGCCTGGCTGGAGGCATATATAACCAAGCTGGGGAGAGCGAGGTGGAAGAATATGACCGGTAAGCAATGTTAGAATCATTTCCTTTCCAGGTCTTCATAAATGTGCAGACTCTTGCAAGTTGCTTCAAGAGCCATCATGCTTTACGTGATCTCAGTTGTTCATTGACCTGAATGCAGACATTTTCTTTAACTTAAGAGTTATGCAGTAGTTAGTTGTGGCCCGTTGGTCACACTAAAAAAAAAATTAAAAAACGGGGTCTCTTGAGAGATTTCCAAAGTGATGGACTAACACAACAACAGTGCTTTTCCTCAAGCCACAACCCCATCATGGCTTAAACTGAACCATCCCTTCATCCCTGTTTCCACACTGTGCTCTTTCCAGTGAGACTCCACTGCGCCGAAGTACAAGTCTACCATCAGGCCTGGACCTGCAGAATCGGAGTGAAGCGGACAGAAACGCTCTCCCATTGACCCCAGAAGCTACTCCCACCTCCAGTCTGACCTTCACCTGGGACACACATAGTGCGATTGACTACAAGTCCCTGACTCCACCCTCTACACCCACCTTAATCCCCATCGTTGGGTTTGGTGAGGCTGCTGCGGAGTCACCAAAAGGTGCAGGGAGCGGCTGGGGTTTGGGCAGAGCTGTGGGGTGGATCAGAAATATTGCATCCGAGCGAACTTCAAACTACATCAAAACAGAAGATTCACAGTCTTCTGCTGCGTCCAAGTCCACATAGATTTAATATTGCACTGAAAGAGGAGAAGAAGAAGAAGTGAAGTGTTGAATAAAGGAATAAAAAATGTTTTGTGTTTTGTGGTGCCACTATCAAATGTCAGTGGGTTCCTTTAAACTATCTGTACAACTGCACTGTGATTTTCCCTGAGGTAAGCTTACATGTATGTCCTGTCCTCTCCTGTTGGAAATGTTCCTTTTGTTCTGAGTCCATTTTAAACTTCACTTACCCATGTTATAATTATTAACAATTGGTCACATTACTGTGTATAATGTAATGTGTACATGATTGCAGTTCCAATCAGCTCATTGAAGCCTTTTATCATCTCTTATTGTTTTGGTGATCTGGCCTGCAATTTAACTGTTTCAGTTCAGTCTCACTGCTCAACAGCAGCAGCAGCAGGAAGCTGTGACAAAAAAGCACTTATAAATCCGATTGTACACCATCTGCACAGCACCAAACAGCAGGCAGACAAAGTTGGCGACTATGTGGTCAACACCATGGAGTAATGGCATCTAAAGAGCCAGATATTATTCTCAGATGGTGGATGAATATGGTACATACTACATTCATCAGGAAGACATAAAACCAACTCTAAATGAACGCTCTGTTTCTAATGATATGTAAATGGGATGCATTAAATGTTAATGCAGGTTTAAAGTTAAATGATTACTACTGTGTTTGTTTTTTAAAATTTGAGCACATTTCAGTGTAATAAATAAATTAATAATAAATATAAAACAAAAGATGTACATCAATGTCAGAATTCCCAATCAGTTGACTTTATATCAACACTGGCCTTGTAAAAATCACAGCAGATGGTTTGTTGAGCCACATTCAACCAATGAAATGAAGATATTTCTTAAATACTTTTTTCAAGAAATGCATTTCATATAATTTGATTTACAGATCAAAAACATGTTTGAGTGTGAAGTACTTCTTTAAATAGCCTACTTCAGCTCATCTGAAGCTTTGGGAGCGATGATGGTTGAGCCAGCTAAGTTTTTACTAAATGCTAACCTGATGCAAGCAAAATAGTTAAAATGTTGAGATGCTGAAATATTAACATTGAGTACAGTGTGGACAGAAAAGCAGAATCAGGAGAATTTGTCAGTAGATTTCAGTTTTTCAAAAAGATGAAAAACCAGAACTCCTAATTAGGAAAATAGGTTATAATAAGGTTATAATACGTTTCTATATCTCATAATGATACATTTATTGACTTGTACCAATATTCTGTCATGAATGATGCCCTTTTTCCCCTTTATCTGTTATCACATGTCCAAAAATACAAAAACAAGTTAAGTACAAGTTGAAAAATCACTCTGAGTTTGTTTTGCCCCCTTTGGTCCCCCCTACTTGTGTACACAGTATAGTGCTGGTTATGAAAACCATGTCACATGTCATGCAGCTGGCCCAATGCAGTTTGTGAAGGCACTCATGTTTCTATTTCCTAACATGTGACGTTTGAGCCAAGTAGGTTGTGCAACACCACAGAGAAGGTGCCCATTGAACCTGAGAGAGTATAGCGGAGATAAGACTGTGGTTTACATGTTGATAAAATACTGAAGGGAATCCAAATGCACCAGGTGAACTTTGATAGGTGATTTAAAGGAATACACTATTAGATATGTGGTTTTGAGTTTGAGATCTTAGAGAAGATGTTTAACTGGGACGAGGAGTGGAACATCTCTTTTGCAGGCTGTGGGTTCAGGAGTATTTATTATCTGGGAGCACTGAGCTGTATCCTTCAGGAGGTCCCACAGCTCGTTCATGGAGCCTCTAAAATCTGTGGAGCTTCATCCGGTTGTCTCGTGGCTGCAGCTCTGACAGTCGGGATTCCCATCGGTGAGTTGTATTGTACATTGCAGATTTTTTTTCCGGCTCAAATCATCATGAGATTGGATGGGCACTTACATGAGGACCTTTTTGGCTAAAAACATACTCTTGCTGAGATTTGTCATCTGTCTCATGATGATCAACCAATGCATGTAGGTTACAGTTGTATAACCCCTTACACTACACGATTACATGATAAAATCTGGTATTTTCCTCTCTCTACTATATAAAAATAAAGAAGACCTGATCCTTACTTACCAAATAGATGTTTTATGTTAGGAAATCTGGTATTTTCCTTTCTTGCATGTGTCTAAGATAAACCCTGACCATGACTTTGCAAGTAAATGACTAATATAAGTTATTTCTCAGTGGGTCTCAGTTATTTCTGAGCCCTTCACTGACAGTGTGACAGTATGGATCTAGTTATGATTATATTAAATAAGTGACACCTGATGGAAATTTCCATTGTCTTCCTGTAATAAGTGAAAAAAGCGGCCAGTCAGAAAGGTCAGGTTAGCTCAGTGCAAGTGCTGTTATTGATAGTTGAAGTAAACAATGTACTTGGTGGGTTCATTGACACACACACACACAAACACACACAGTAAATGAGAGCATATTCCAGAGGTCACATGGAGTTTAAAACCAAGGGAGGCCGAATGAGGAAACAAACCTGTCAGTCACTGCCTCTCTACTCTTATCTCATTTACTTACTCATAAACACACCACAAAACAACAACAATTTAAATAAATAACATCACAATTAAAATAAATAAGAGCATATTTACAATATTGATCATGTAACAAATGTAAATCCTAAAGATAAATGATAACAGTGTTTCCAAGTAATTAAGAAACAACAAGCAAAGAACGGTGAGATAGGAAAACTACCATTTGAAACAATACATCAAAGACTTGCCTACTTTTACCCAGAAGACATTTCGCAGCTCACACAGAAGGAGCTCAGTGAGTCTACAATTGAGTCAGGGTACAACTTTTGCATCTTCAATACATAAAAAAAAACAAATGGAAGCATAAAAACAATATCAAAAGATAATTTTATTAAACCAATCCCCCAAGTGCAGCTGTAATTCATGACTGATTTTGTCACATTTTCCTCCTCAGAACAGATATGTGTTGATGTTTTGACGGTGGCAAAAGAGGCCAGAAAGCACACTCTGGGAATTTTCCACCCGAACTTCAGTCTGCTGCGGACAGTGCAGGACGCCCTGCTGGAGAAGCTCCCGGCAGATGCCCACCTTCGGGCCTCTGGAAGGCTCTGCGTTTCCCTCACCAGACTGACTGATGGGAAGAATGTTCTGGTGTCAGAGTTTGACAGCAGAGAGGAGCTCATTCAGGTAGAAAGAAGTAGATAGAGGGACTGAAATACTTTGTAGCCTGGTCTGATTTCATAGCACCTGCATGTACTGGTAGCAGTTCATCAAAATGAGGAGCTGAGGGTCTGATACCTGATGTCTTGTCCTGCATTGTTTGCCTCTGCAGGTTCTCATCTGCAGCTGCTTTTTCCCTGTTTACTGTGGTTTCACCCAACCTTCATACCGTGGAGTGGTAAGTAGATATCCTGTACATTTACTAAGTTGTGTATGTATGTTTAAATAAGGGCTTTAAGGTTTAAATAAGGGCTTTAACTAACAAAGACCACACTGTAGAAAGTCATAATGGAATCTACTATTTCCCTCCTTTTAATTTAACATAAATATATACTATACATTTATTTCAAGTTTTTATTTTCAGAACTATACACAACACAAGTTCTTCAAACTTGAAGTCTTTTGACATGACATGATGAGTTGGATGAATGTACTGTACATTTGAATCAGTCAACTCATTAAATAAACAATCAGGATATGAATACACTTCCCAGCATTTTGAGAGTTAAAACTGTCCGGAGACCCTTCTTTTTTGTAGTTCGAAGAAAATATATGTAACCAAGTTATGTAAACTAAATTTGTGTTGAGTCAACTAGAGCGATCTAAAGAAACTGAATTGTGAAGTTACATAAAGTAAAGATTTTACAGTAAAGAATGATTATTATTATCAAGTCTATATGACCCTATTTGTTTTGCATCATTACAAAATTACCTCAACTTGTTTTCTCAAATACAGTCAACTTAAAATTGTAAGGCACGTTTTTCTTGGTGCATGGAAAAGAGAAAAACATTGAATAGGACAATATTCCAGCAACACTTTTAGAATAATACGATGAGAATGTCATCAACATTCAATACATCTGTTCTTCCTCTCAGCGCTATATGGATGGAGCCCTGAGCAACAACATGCCCCTGTTCGAGCAGAGAAACACCATCACTATGGCCCCGTTCTCAGGTGAGAGCGACATCTGCCCCAGAGAGGGAACATTCAACTTCTTTGAGGTGCACTACGGCAACGTTAGCATCCAGGTCAACACTGGAAATGTGCATCGGGTCTGTACGTCCTTCCTCCCACCAAGACTTGAGGTGGGTACCTGTGCAGGTTCGTTTTACTTTAAAAGTTAAAAAAAAAAAAAAAAATTTAACAGAGAGCTTTCATAGCAATATTCAGTTTAAGAGACAAATTAATCTTGAGTTGCTGCAAAACATTTTTTTTCATCTTTTGTGCGTAACAGAAGCTGGCTGAGATCTGCCACAACGGCTACATGGATGCTCTTCATTTCCTGAGAGATAGAGGTGAGCTCTTCCACCTTTTTCTGGTTCACACCATGAAGTAACAACCAAAACATAGTTAATGGTCAACTGTCTGTGATAGATCTGCTTGGAAAGCAGCATATTCCCCCCAGTTTGGAAATGGAAACGGACACAATCAAACCTTGTTGTGAGCTGGTGGAGTCAAAGAAGACACTGTTGAATGGACAAAACTCTCATCAGGAGGATCATTGTTGGCTGGACCTGAAAGTCATAGAAAACCTCCCACTTAGCTTCAAGAAAGGTAAGGAGGGAAGGTAGGACTGGCTCGTAATCAGCAGGTCACAGGTTTGCAAGTCAAATAAAGAGTTAAGTTACTATAGCTTCAAAAAGGTTAAGCAGAGCAGCAAACTAAACCTCTTTTTTTTATGCTTCAGTGAACGGTACGCTTAAATGTAAGTCCTGGATTTATTGGAAGCTTGTTTCTGGACAAGCATTTGTTCAAAAGCCAGGAGGCAGGATACACAAAGAGGGAATAGGAAAGAGAAGAATTAATCTTTGACTAAAGCACTAAACCACATCATGCACCTATGAAGCTCCTCAGTGGAGGATCATCAGTGGAAATGTATATTTTAGGGGGTATATTCGAGGCTCAAATGAAACATAAAAGTGTGGTAGATGAGACCCAGAAAAAGAAACTCTCACAAATCAACTTAGCTCAAACTTACAGAATAAAAAGTAATTTTGAGATGATTCCTTTTTTTTCTAATTTATAATTATTTAATTGTCTTGATTTGTTTATGTCCTAAGAAAAACATTAATTTGTAAAATATAGAACTAAATTGACTTCCTGTGAACTGAATGTGGTTTCAGCCCAAAAACTAAATCTACCACATGTAAAATAAATAACAGATATTACAGTTGGTGTTATGTCCTACATGTTGTGTGTTTATGTTAGTGCTGTGTGAGGCATGCAGGGACACTCATGATGGCAGCAAGTTTCTTCCATTGAAAGTGGTTATGAATCTGCTGATCCTACTGATGATGCCCATTGAGCTGACCGTCTTACTCATCAAAAGGTAAATAATTCGACCATCAGACCAGAGGGGAAGGGAATGCACTAAAAAACACAACAGTCACTCCAACTACTTTTTAATTTTTTTAAAAAACTTATATAATTTTTCTTTTGACAGCATGATATTGTCAGGCTGTTCAGTGATTTTCAAACAGTTGACGCTGACCGCAGTTTTCTGCAGGCAGACATTGAGCAGCAGACGTGAGGATCTCAAGAGGTTTGAGCACTTGAAAACTCATAATTAGATTTTTTTTAACCCTTAAAGCAACACAATTAAATATTCTGGATAAAGGTAGTTGATTGCTGAGTCTCATACCAAGGTCGTCAAATACTCGTGCTTCGGGTTTGTGGCAAAGGTTGTCCCCAACTTAAAGCATCCATATTTGAAGAACAGGGCATGAGATTTTATCCAGAAATGTACTTAATTAATTCTAATCTCAGTTATTGTTTTGGTAATTATTTGTTATTCTTTATATACACAATTAAATACACTATTTTTAATTATGCTAATTTAAATCTTTGTGCTCTCATCTTTGTGTTATCCAGTGCATCTCCAGAGCAGAGCTGCAGCAGCAGATCCTCTTACTCAGACATCAGAACCCAGACAGGAGGACACAAAAACATTAAAACTTTGACCTCAACAACCACCCCAAATTCCAACAAAACTCTTCACTGCAACAACAACTGTAATCTGCACCTCCTCACCCCTACATCTGGAGGTCCATCCAACTTCCACACCAACAAAACACCTACATGTGGCAAGGTTGCTTTAAACCACCGAAGTAAATCAACTCTTCATCAAACATAAACCAGACAGAAAAAAATAATATTTTATAAATGGTATGTAATATATATCAATTGTGTTGTGCAATAAAGTGGATTTTCTCAATTATACCTTAAAAAAAAAAAAAAAGTACCCTGACCTTAAGGAAATAAGCAAAAAGTGCTGGTGAATGCCCGACATTTTGAACGCATGCGTACAATCACTCCAGAGACTTCGTTTGGTTAAGAGTAGAGTAAGAGTAGCCACAATTATCTGCTAAATGTCCCAGTTTTATCTGGGTTTAATCTGGGTTTTAATGGTGTGGCACTGATGTAGTATTACAAGTTCACAATTTTGTAGTTACAGAAACATTTCCATATGATGATAAAAGTAGTACCTTTAGTAGTATATCATACAAAACCTTGCAAAAATTCAACTGAATTCATATGAAGATTTGAATGTTTTCTACTTTATCTTACAAATATGTGACTTGTCAACTACCTCTGAGTTTGTGGTACATTGCTTGCAGTAACAAGCACCTATGTTGGAGTGTGAGGTATATTTTTAAAGCAGCTCAATTTTAGGACTTTTACAGGGCCAAGGCTCTGGCACTCTGTCACCATGACTCTAAAGTAAAGCAAGTAACATAACTGAAGGGTTGAAAATCAGTCCTGTGAATTTCAAAATTAGTTAGGGATATTGGATTATGTGTTTATATATGTATGTGCATGGATATATGGTCAAATGAAATATGTTGCATTATTTTTGGGGATCAAAAATATTTACAAAATACAAAATAAAAGTCACAGATGAGAATATCCCTAACTAATTTTGAGTAGTATATTTTCAAAGCCACTTATGGTACATACATCTTTGAATCAATGGTGATTCTGTGCTGTATGACACTTACAATTAGCAAGAACGTAATCCAATAATGTAGAAAAAGCATCATCAGGACATTTTAATGGACAATTGTTTCATAAAATTCCTTGTGAATAACATTTTCATAAACATACAAAACATAATTCTAAAATTCCTAAAGCAAAAAAGTGATAATAGCAAAGATTAAAATAAAACCTGTAACATTACATTGAGAGGCTTGTCAGATATTCCTAAGGTGGAATCTCTGACATCCGTGAGTCTGGTTGAGTGATCACATTGGATCGTAATCAGTTCATAGCACCATGAATGTAGAACATTAATGCTAACTAAATCCTCAATTCACTGAGGATCAAGCTTATAAAATAATCATCTAGAAAGTATCTACTGTCAAAACAGTAGATGTGACCGTTTACAGTTACTGCATCACAGTGCAGTATGGTACAGTACAGTACAAAGGCAAAACAAACATTTAAATACATGACCTTCTCCAAGGACAGTCAAGCATCATTGTCAAGTCCCTGATTTCACATATTTAAAAAGACTGCCATGAAGATGATCATACATGTTTACAAGACCACAAAAGAAATAAAAGTGCAGAAAAAATGTTCTGCAAAATCTCTAAAAAGTCCACCAATGTGTGTATATCCCACTTGGACCCTAATAAAAAGGAAAACGATTCAAAACCAGACAAAATAAGTCTTTTCCTCATACGCTGCCTTCTTTTGGACCACCGCTGATGTCTGGGATCTGATCTGCAAAGGATTGGGTCATCCACTGTCCGTCTGGGAGCTGGCCTTCTGCTATTTGTGACGTTGCTGCCTCCTGTGTTTCTTCTGGAGACAGACAACACACAGACTGAAGCTCTCTGCTGAGGATAATCTGACACAACTGATATGAGAATTATTTTCAAGATACTCAATCACTTCAGGAGGACAAATCATTGGCAACATGAAAAGTGTCCATGTTGCTCACACATTTTACTTTCTAGTTGTCTGTTCCTTGTCATGTAATTTACATTCACACGAGACAGCATGTTACTCAGATAAATCAGGTAACACAGGATATTGGTCAATGTGTATCCCCTATATGCAGGATCCGACATTACTGTGTTGATGTTGTTTCTCGAACATCATAATTTATGTGGTTCCAGGACCATCATTGCAAGTGACCAGTAATGCTGTTGTGATGTCATTGCTTTAAGACTTGAGAAAAAGAGCAGAAACATGCGCACATGGGAGTTATCTTATGAGCTATGAGTTATTCTTTCTGAAATGTGGTTAACATTGAGAAAGGGTGTATTTTACCCAACCATCTTTCCCTAAACAAAAGTATTTTTGTTGTCTAAACCTAACTGAGCCACAAAAGAAAACTGAAAAAATATTATGTGAGCTTAGTGTAAAAATAAATCAACAGTATAACAATATGTTCAAAGCTCGGTATGAACCCGAGTGTCTTGACTGGGAGTCCTGTCCGTTAAGGTGCTATTTCTATCCTGTGCACTGATTAGAAACCTGGTTTCACATATACGTTGCTTTAAAAATGTAGCTACTCCAGGAACAGCTGACCAAGAATTCAGAAACTTTCAGAAATATTTAGCTCAACGATGGTCAAAATATGTGTCTGAAAAAAACTCATGCTGCACTCTGATTAGATGAAAAATGGAATACAGTATGCAGAAGCAAACTGTTTCAACTGTGTGTGTGTTACCTCTGTTTTCTACAGATGAGAATGTACAGTGACCGTTGGTCTGGCTCGGGGCCTGCTCTCCTTCAGGTCCTTTCTCTGCATATGCTCCACCGTAGGCATCTTCATAACCAGGATCGTACTGCTCCTCCTTAATCGCCATCCTCTTGGCATCCTCTGTTGATGTAAAAAATAAATAAATAAATAGATAGAAAAGGGAAGATTTACCAAATATGGTCTGACCTAGAATCAGAGATCAAACTAATAGGGCAGGTTTTTAATATCAGGATGCACAGAGTATCAATCCAATGACGCTACTACCCTCAGTGTCTAATTCTTTGTACACTATCATACTGCACTCCAAGTGTAAATGATGATCATTGCTTTATTCATTATTTTATATGTCACAGTGCTGCTTTATAGTTTCAGTTTTAGATAAAAGTTTGCCATGCCACTCAGTGGTTAAATACAGGTTGAATAACTTTGATGCCAGCTAAACCCGTCCATTCATCCATGACTGTGCTTACCCTTGGCCAGTTGCAGGTTGAATGAGTAGTCAATCTCCTCAATCTCAGTCTGTTTTCGGATGCCCTTCAGCTGATCTCTGAGCTCCCTCAGTTTGATGTAGAAGTGCACTTTGTCCTGAGCACGAGGGAACTGAGCACAACGAGCGCTCGATGAAGGCATCAGATACAGAGCCTGTGAAATGGGGAAATGACTGTCAGGTCAATTCTTCAAAGGTAACATCTCATCTCATTTAGCTTTCATTCCTTAAATACAATAAATATTTTAGATATCCTGCAATTTTTGAGAATGCACTACTATCACTTCTTCAGTGGATTATGACTAGAATCAAGTAGTGGTCTGATCTATTAATTTTAGTGTCTGGGGTCAGCCAAAAATGTAGAAAATCAATCCTTTTTGAGAAGCCAATTTGGAAAATGAGGCTAACTTTCATGAATATTTGAGGATCTTTTATGGAGCTTAAAGCAGTTGGGTACTCACCACGTCACACTCGGGGATCTTGTGTGGCTGCAAACCAAAGTCAAGTTTCTTTGGTTTTTTACCAAACATTTCTCTGCAGAACATTTCATAAATACCTTGGGGGGGAAAAACAGAAATATTAGTTGAATTCTCGCAGATATGTTACTGTAACCATTGCTATGTAGCAGTGCTTACATTTTCCATTGAAAACAGCAATAAGAGGTCTGAATTTCTTCAACTTCTCGACGAGAATTTTGCCTCCTTCGCGCAACTCTTTACTGTTGAGATGAAAACAAAAGAAAACGTTTAAAATACAGACTTATGACAAACTTCTAATCTCAACCATTATGATTCCTGTTTGCTCATCTAACGTCAGCACAACTCAGATTGACCCCTTTGCCCTAAATATAGATTTTTCTGGCTCTAGTAACATCAAACATGATGGTTAGCAATCAGATCAAAATCCATCAGTATATAAACCTACCTTGACAGGTCTTTGCTCCCTGGTGTCGCCCTGGCCACCATGTTGGTAAAGCCCATTTTGTACTTTGTAGGTAAGGTGGTGTCATGCATGTGGTTTAGCTGCTCCTCAGTAAATCCAGACAGAAACAGGCACTTCCCTGAATTAAAAACATTAGCCATCATTAATCTCCTTGGCTAACAAAAAGGATGTATTTTTATGGTGTCACAGCATTCTGCTTAATCTTAATTTCTCTTTTCTTTTCATCTGAAGGTCTGAATCTTTAAGGAATAGTTTACTCTAGAACGAAATTCAGAAATTATCGAATCACCCTCATGCTGATGAGCAATCCGGTGTAGTTTTTTATTCCTCAAAGTGCAGCTGGAGACCAGGGGGGTACTGTCCTGCAGCAAAAATCCATATAACGGGCGTCAATGGTGCCCGAGACGAAAAAGTCCATAAAACTACACAAAAACTTTGTAATATTCCATGATCGTGACTGTATAGTGACTGTTTAGGCTATAAAAATGTACTAAATGACGTTGTTTCAAGTAAACTATGGATGTCGCCACTTCAGGACACTTGGATTGCAGCAGACAAGCAGTATGGAGGAATATTACAAAGTTTTTGTGTAGTTTTATGGACCTTTTCGTCTCGGACACCATTTACGCCCGTTATATAGGTTTTTGCTGCGGGACAGTATCCCCGCGGGTCTCCAGCTGCACTTTGAGGAATAAAAAACTACACCGGACTTCTCATCAGCATGAGGGTGAGTCGATAATTACTGAATTTCGTTCTCGAGTGAACTATTCCTTTAAACTCCTTATAAACCTACTACAGGATCACGCTCTTTATGTACTTCTTAAGACCTTTGGACAATCAAAACTATTTTCCATCCTCTGATCATTTTTGCAGACCAGCACAGGAACCATTTTCTACCATTAACTAAAAATGATTCTTGTCACAAAACTTACAAAAATGATTTCCAGGACCTGGAAACCACCGTCCAATGTAAGCTGCCATCAATCCTGGATTGATACCAATCTGAAAGCAAAACAGCACATGTTTTTGAAGCTTACAAAATCAAATTCATTCCAAATAGCACAGTGCTTGGTTCCACTGTAAAAACAGATGATCCTTACAATGACATAGTCCAGGTTGTAATCCAGCAGGTCTGGTAAAGTTTTCTTCATGACTTCCTCCTCTGACATCCCCTTGAAGCGGTCAATTTTCCTTTTCACCTTCTTGAAGCTCTCATCAATCTTCTCTTGCTTGCCGTCTGCTTGAGCCTCAGCGGCCTTCTTGGGCTTTGGACCTGGTTTAGCTTTAGGTGCATTTGGGTCTTTAGGTGGCTTCGGTGGCTTCGGTGCCTTCGGTGCCTTTGGTGCCTTGGGGACTTTTGGAGGTTTTGGTTCCTTGGGTTCCTTGGGCTGAGCTGCTCTGCCTCTCTTTTTGGCTGGGGCTACAAGAAAAGTTCAGAGGTGACATCAAAAGGAAGAAATGTCTGAACCTTGCACTTTGTTGAACTGTTGTCAGGCTGCATACTGTAGATTTCTTACTTCATATCACTACATTTAACTTTTGTCGTGTCTCGAAGTATATAAAACTTCAATGCAAACCACAATAGTACACAAAGTAATTTCAAAAAGCCAAATATATTTGACAACACTGTTACCAACTTCCAAAATGCTTCCTCGCAAGCATGGTAATGCAATGCAGTATTACAAAGAAAGCCCTTATCATTTAAGTATTATTGTGCAGAGCTAATGTTGGCACACATTTTATGACAAATTAGAAAATGTGGGACATGACCCAAAACCAGCTGATCTGGTAAATATAACATATCTTTGAGGATATTTTATTTAAAAGGCATCTTAGTACGTTTTGCCAGGTTGGCAGGTTGCTGCTGATCCATCATGGGCTCTGGATTAGCCATGTGTGCCATGGCTGTCTCTCCTGCCTCCCCCTGTGGGTAGTGAAACTGATGGTCTGGGTTGAAGCCTGAATATTGAGCCTGGAGAGCTTGAAACTGCTGTGCAGACTGAACCCTGTGGTGGAAGAATAATTTTAAAAGAAAGGGGGAGAAAATTAATACAACAAGCAAAAGGGTCGTGGGATGTGCTGCCGGGTTAAAGCTGAGTTAGACCAGTGCGTTGTGTAGCCTATGTGCCGTTTGGTTTGGTTATTTTCTGCATTTGATATGTTACCCAGTGATGATAAATAAACACAACTGAGGCATTTTCTCTTACAATTGTTAATCAAAGTCAGTTAATCCTCACAAAACGATCCTTTATGAGAACTTAAAGGTCCAGTATGTAGGATTTAGTGGCATCTAGCAATTGATGGCTGATTGAAACCAACTGAACACCCCTCATTTCACCCTCCACTACGATTGCTATTAAGAAAGTAAAAAGCCCTCTCGATAGCCAGGGTTTGTTTTGTCCATTCTGACCTACTTTATAAACAAACATGACAGAGCAACATGGTGAACTCGGTAGAAGAGGACCTGCCCGTCTGTAGATATAAAAGGCTCTAAGGTAACAAAAACAAAACGATTCGGAGTTTCAGGTGATTATACACTAATGAAAACATTATGCATGTTATAATTCACTGCAGCCAATATTATATTCTACTTCAGCGCCTAAATCTGTTGAGTTGAAAGTGTTTTTAGAGAGGTGTTAGTGGAGCATGATGTCGATGAGTGTGAACTAAATACTAGAAACACATCTTGTATAACTCAACATTTTATTTATTATATAATTGTATATCACTTCTGAAAATGTGGAATCTGAGTATGTCTATGCCAGCAGCAGACTGATCTGTATATTTTCCTACTTATTTTCACAGCACTTAGAAAACCCAGTTCCCAGTCAATGATGGTTAGTGAATCAACAAAGACTGTAACGAAGCACCACATCATATTAAAAGGAAAAGATCACAGACATTTCCCCAATATGATGTTTACTTTGTTCTTTTTGTATCAAACCACAGTAATATAAAAAATGATCAGTGAAAATTATCAATCGTGGTGCACAAAACCAATTATTGTCTTCATAACATATTATGAAGACAATGTTAAAACAAAAGCCAATAAAGGGCAGGTGGGCACACATGCTTTCATTTCATTTTCATCACACTTTGCCATTCAGAGGTTTGCTGGTATGATCAGACTCCCACATGGCCACATTGGGGTGAGGAGAAGACTCACCACTGATGAAGGTACTCCGGGGAGACAACAGGGTATGATCCATTCTGCTTTTCGTCCATCTTTTGGGTGGTTTTGACTTTATTAAATAAATCAGTAGGGATGTTGAGGATACATAGCTTGATAATGTACATGAAGTTAAGTATATAAAAGAGTCTGGCAGTGTGTGAAACTGAATGCATGTGCCAGGGCATTGTAAACAAACTGTAGAGTTAACAACAAAAGATAAACCATAACATAAACAATAACAAAGGATAACTTAAATGGTGATTACACATTAAAACACTTTTATACGAGTTCAACAGCAGATATCCCAAACCCCAAATCATGCGGCTACACATCCCCACCTGCTACAATGCTTCCCCCTTCTTCCATGGCTATGCTACCTCACAAGCTAACGTTAAACCCCAATGAAAAACAACTCTCAGTGTGCCATTTTAAAACAGGTTTAACATACAAAGTCGGTGGGCAAAAGGGACGCGGTTATAGCTATCTAATTTCAATAACAGAGTTTACGTTTTCCATGTAAAAGCCTGAATGGCGACGTTAACAGCAATTCAGCAGCAGTGCCACAACCGCAGCTAATGTTAGCCAACAGCTAGCTGTTCGGCTAATGTAGCATGGATGAATGGTTTCGCGTCCACTGAGATTCCTCGCAAATAAATTGTACACAATTTACCAGTATTGAAAAACTTATACGAACCTGGTGTGGGTAAGGTTTAAAATAGTTTCTTCTGTACAGATAACTGTTTATTTTCCATCTACCCCGGTCTTCTATTCACAACATATTAGGTGCAACACAGGCAACAAAGAAATGACAGCACTGCCGGTCAACTTTGACACCGGAAGATCTCAAGTCTAAGACGTAGGGGTGTGAGAAGAAAAAGATCTTTGAGTGGAAACAAGAAAAATGACTCTAAGGAGCATATTTTAGACTATTGAGTATTAAATCTCATAATTTTAATAAAAGCGTCTGAGCATGGTGTTTACGAATACTGCACGATAAAATTGAAAACGAACAAAATGGTGCGCATCCGTTTTAGCATTGGTATGAGCTGCTCGACTTTTAAACTCCCTGAGCTTTCTTCCTATTGGCTGATAGTCTGTGGTTTTTAAATGGACATGTTTGCAGTTTGATCCAGTTTTTAAGTATTTTGAGTATTGTTTATTTTAATTTGGCAAGTGAAGTCGCGACTGCCATCATTCCCACTATGCTTTTAAAGCAGAATTAATTCAAATGAAAATAATAAAACCACCTCTCTACTGAAGGCCTTTGTTCCGAATTTTAAAGGTTTCAGTGAGGCAATTTTATTGACATGTAATTATTTCTTCCTCGTCAATTACAAGCATGGTACAAACTGGAGGTTGTGCAAAAGAAGTCAGTGCAACCTGATAAAACATCATTGGTGTGCTTTTGATTTCTTCACAGCAGAGAATATGAAGGCATATTACCGTGCTGCAAGATACCCATTTTTGAAATTGATTTACTTTTGTTTTTAAAGACCTAAATAATTTTCACAGTCCAGTGAAAAGCAGATTGACACCATGTACAATTGCATCCAAATAATACATATGTATTCAACAAAGTATTTGCCTTGTGTGTATTCTAGCCAGAAATGTGTAAAGTGGAATTATTTCTAAAATCATTATAACGGTCTTTGTGATTTTTACGTCTGTTTTTTTATTTGTAGTCGTTCAAATATTAGTGTTTGTCTGAACCTATACACTTAATTTAAATTATGCATCAATGTATTGACTACAGGGCTACTGGGAAGAACAATAAGCAAGTGAATCATCAAAATATCTGAATGTTGCTTCCTTTGTCATAGAGCTTTCCACTCAAGTAGGTGTGTTCTGATGGCGTGCTTGTGTTTCCTTACATTGTAGGTTATATATTACAGCTTCACATGAATGACATAAACAATGAGACAATAAATGTCAGCTTTAGAAGAGATTTAATAACTCTGTAATTAGAATTAATTACATCAGAAATCCCAGTACAATTACCTATTTATGCAGCTGATAAATCATAAAAAGTCATTCTTTTAAAATACAAAAAATAAGTCACTGAACACACGTACCATACAAAATGCAATAAATAGTGATAAAAAATGACAACAAAACATGCACAGTCTGTTTGAGTTAGAAAATGTAACCGTTGAGGGCACTTTCTCCCTTGTGTGTCACACTGCGATGCCTCAGGAGACTGTGTGACTCCTTTTGTCTTGTGGTGTCATCAGAAGGTTTCGTAACCTCATTGATGCATCATGCTACTAGTACAGCTGATATCTGGTATCTGTTGAGTGAACATCTCCGGCTGCAGTGACTCCATGTCATGTTGTTCGCTGACTGGCCAACAATGTCCATTTCTGCAAGATAGCACAATAAAAGATGATATGTGCTGCTTACAGAACTTTACTTTATATTTAACATCCATGTTTACTAGCATCAGTCTTCTTCTTTCCTGCCTTTACCACTGCATTGCTGCAGATCTTGGCATGCTACTGCCAACTGTAGATTGGTGTAATAGTGTTAAACCATTGGCAGGAATGTGTATAAGGCCAACAACGTGCACATGCATGTTTTGTCCTTGTGCATGTGCATGGAAGACAAACTCATAAACGGCTTCACAGTGATACTAGAGGTCAATAACTCCACAGGTTTCCTTGAACATTAATGGCAACAGCTTTTTCACACAATGACATAATCTCAAAGATTGACAAATCCATTCTTACTTCAAGGGTGGTTTAGGTCATTGTTTCACTTCATGTCAGTATTGTATGAAAATCAACTCAGACTTCTAAATTGCTCTTGATAGGTAATCAGTCACAGTGGTTTGGAGTCATTATTTACAGTTACATTATATGCAGCTTAAACTCATGAGTGTTTATTCTTTTATGAATACAATGATTCGATCCAGTTCCAGCTACATTTAATTAGAACTACATGGTAACTACACTACCTGTGTGCTACCGCAGACAGCCCTGTTTTTTTCACCTCTCCTCCTTCTTTAGTTGGGTTGTGTTGCTGCTTTGCCTTGCGTTGTCATGCAGGCCGCTACAGCTTTCATACTCTGGATCCACCTGCTCTTCTTTGATTGCAATCCTCTTTGCATCCTCTGCAGAGCAAATGCAACATGAGGGAGTTAGATCTTCATGTAAGACATTAATATATCTGTAAAAATGACAAAGATGTACCCTGCCCGATAATTTTTCCGTTTACCTTTAGCTAGCTGCAGATCGAATGAATACTTTGTCTCTTCAACCTCCTGGCCTGGTGCCAGGCCTTTCATCTCGTCTCTCAGTTCCTTCAGCTTGATGTAGAAATGTACCTTATCCTGTGCACGGGGGAACTGGGCACAGCGAGGGCTTGATGAGGGCATCAAGTAGCAGACCTAGGTGAAAGGAAATATGCTATGAGGAATGTTTGTATTGTTGGGTTTATTTTAAGAATGATCCAGGTACTGTTTCAACATACCGTCTCAGTTTCTGGGATTTTGTAGGGCTGCAGACCAAACTCAAGATTCTTTGCCTTCACACCAAAGGTTTCTTTGCAGAAGATTTCATAAATACCTGCCAAAATAAACAAATGTCAATACACTGTTTCCCAGTGGCTTTATGAATATGCCATCTTAAACACTTAAGGTACAGAAAAGTAGTGTTTCAATCATTTTACCTTTTCCATTAAAAGCTGCTATTAATGGTTTGTATTTCTGCAGCTTTTCAAGTAACTGTCGACCTCCTTCACGAATCTCCTTACTGGGACAAAAACATAAAACCGGAAAAATATCGTCAGTGTTTGTTTTAAGGTGAAAGTTACTCACTGTCATCTTAGTATCTTCAGTCTCAGTCTACTGTAGCACTAGCTCTGAATCATTCTGTATAAAAAGGATAGATCAATGTGTTTTTATAATTCACCTGGAAAGATCTTTGCTGCCAGGTGTGGTCCTCTCTACCATGTTGGTGAAGCCGATGCTGTAATTCTCTGGCAGGTTCTGGTCATGCATGTAGTTGAGCTGCTCGTCAGTTAGACCAGAAAGAAACAGACATTTCCCTGGATAGAAAAGAAGAGTTTAAAGTTTAACTATGCAAGTGCCTATTGAGACATAAGAAATACATCTCACAACACTGGACCCTGATGTTTTTTTAATGGGTTACAGAATATTCTAGTTACTGCAGATGCACTGAATCTTAATCAGTAAGAAAATTTAATTTCAACCTACAGAAATGGTTTCCTGGGTTTGGGTAATGGTGTCCTTTGAAGGCTGACAATAGTCCTGGGTTAATTCCAATCTGAGGAGAAAAATGAATGTGTTACCATGGCAACAGACCTAAAAATGACAGCTTTTTGTGTCTGAATACACTGTGTCGGATTTTTTTTGTACAATAGCCACAAAAAACACCACTTCACTACTAATTCAAATAAACAGATATATGAATTCTTCCAGTTAATAACTCACTATCAAAATGTCAAGATTGTAGGTAATAACGTCTGGCAGGGTTTTGGCCATAACCTCAGCCACTGACATTCCATTGAAGCGGTTGAGAGCCCTCTTGGCTTTTTTGGCGGCCTCAACCTCATCGTCCTCCTCCTGCGTCTTGCCCTCCTCCGCCTGCTGTTTTGGAGGCCGACCTCTCTTTTTCTTCACTGGCGTCACAACTACAATAAAGAGAAGGAATGTTTTGAGGTATGACAGTGATTGTTAAAAAGACAAAGACACCTGAATTCACAAGAAAAGTCACATTCAAGGGAGAAAATACAGTGGACAATGATGTAGACAGGGGTTGGTTAAGAAACAGCACAAGCCACTGAGAGAATTTTGACCTTTGTCCTTTAACTGCAAGACTGAGTCCCCAAATCATTCCAGAGAATCAATGACAACCACTATTTGCCAGCAAAATGTAGCTTAAGCTGGCAGATGGACTACTACTAAAAGTAGAAGATATTTTAATCTATCAGATGTGACAAAATAAAATGTTTGGGATGTGGGTCAGAATTACGCTGATCAATAATCTCCTCCGTACCTTGAGGTGGACCAGCAGGCTGAGGTTGGTGTTGAACACTCGTCTCCTGCTGCTGTACTGTATGTTGATGCTGGGGGTGGTGCAGGTGTGCAGGATGCTGCTGCTCTCTGTAGTTCTGCTGGTAGGCTGGCTGCTGGTAAGCCGGGTCCTGGTAGTGGTTTGGGGCTTGGGGGTAGTTCTGATTAAAAGGTTCTTGGTAAAGAGGCTGCTCCCGGTGCACAGACAGCTCAGCCATGACAGGCTCATCTCTGGGACCTTCTGTGTAATGGCCCATGTTGTGATAGGGCATCCCATACTGCGCCTCGGGGTGCTGCTGGCTGGACTGGTACCTAGAATAGAAGAGAAGAGGAAGAAGACGAAGGTTAAAGAGAAATGGGAGAGGAAGGTTATCAGAAGAAGAAAAAAGAAGATCCGGAGACGGCAAGAGAAGACAAATTATGTCTGGTGTTCAATGGGGTGCGTGAACAGGAGGGTGAGGCAAACTTACAAGACACGATACTTACAAACATATAATACATGCGTTGATATACACCTGTTTGTATTCTCTGCATTTAATTCATTGCATCAGTGTGTATGCCAACCTATGGTCCCTTGCTTTTATTGTGCCTATCTGATTAGTTTTGAGCACATAACCTTGTCTTTTAACACCAACTTTGACGTGCGTTTAGATAAGGCTGACCAGAATGGAATGAAGATGTACAAACAATTGGTAGGGCTTGCAAGAAAATTGTGACTGTGGTTAATATGAAGTCAACTACAGGTCAAAGAAGTGAAGAGTTCCTTTTCAGGCAGCATCCAGAAAGAGAGTAAGACCCAGGTGTATTTATAAAGCCTGTAGCAAGTGATGGTGTAATAACCACTGGATAATGTAGTAACATGTCAAAATTTTAATACATTTTCTCTTAGACTTGTCAAACTAGCTACAGAATACATTAAACTGACATTTACTGCATCTATTGTTTCATACCTGGACTATAACCCTGTTTGTGTAAGTTATTAGTCCTGCATTGTTATTGAGAGCATAGTTTTTACATTTTGACAGGTTATTATCCTTAATAATTACTATCACTTGCTAAAAGCCTAAATATAAAGTACATACATATGCATGATATCGTGTGTCAAATGCTATTTATCTTTCTCCATCTCATGCATGAAAATGAAGACGTAGAGAGGGAAATAACATGAGAAGTTTTCCAGGACCTGCAGCCACCTCCAGCACCAACTCACCACTGCTGAAAATAATCCGTAGGAACCGTCAGTGATGTATACTGGTTTTCTTCCATCTTAACTGTTGACTTATCTAAATAAATTAACATTCATTCTTCTGACAGATGCATTAATACACACTGGAGACATGAGCTGTGTGAGGATTAAGTTATAGCACAGAGGGACATTGTTCGGCACAAAGAAGACGGACGGACGCTGCTACAGGAAGCTGGAAGCTTTAGCTAACAGTAAGCTAACAACATTACGCGGTCCAACAGCTATCTTAAAACCACCAGTGACCTCTACATTAACGAAAAAAAAGGTAAATGAGAAAGCTAACGTACCTGTCATACATTTTGTTCTTTAGTTTTCAATTAAATAGACGGGGGGCTGGGAATGCTCCCAAAACAAAGACCATTTAAACGCTCAACATCCCGTTTAGCTCCGGTTGACTGAAGGCTTAACGCCACCTTTTGGTTAGGAGGTGTACTGCACGGGTCAGACTGAAATACAAAACTATACTTTTACAACCAGTGAGGGATAGTTAATGAGTAAAACCGCACAGGTAATTTATTCATTTTTAACATTATAAAATACACACAGGATTGAAGTTTATGGTCCACGAATTGCATGAGTTCGCACAAGCTGCCACTAGAGGGCGACGTGTCTCGTCTGTGAGGAAGCGCCAACACGAATTGTCGCTGCAGAAGAACGTAACAGCAAAGATGGTGTGTTTTTCGAAAGAACGCGTCACTCAGTAGTAAAAACAGGACCCCCCAAAATACACACAAAGTCCATTTTTAAACGTCCGGATTATCCAGTGCGCTTTCCCCCCAGAACTTTACCGATGTACCTGTTTCAAATTGGTACAACAATGTAAACGTTGAAATACATAGTACAACACGATGCGTATGGCTTGCGAGTTTAGCCGTTCAAAGAAAACCCTAATTTAAACTGGATCTTCGGTCACCAAGTAGACTGAAATCTGAAATCTAAATCTGGAATAAACTAATCCAATCCACGTCAACCAATCAGTTCACATAAGTGGAGCCCACAGGCGCTCAAACAGGCGACGGGAGACGGAATATTCTTGGTATCAGTAAATAGGGTCAGGGTGAGACCTCTTTCTCTTTGAAATTGTCTTCGTGTTAGCTAAACAGCATGACCTGCCTGTGTCCCAATGACAGACAGTTGGGTTTAAAATGGTGAAAATTAGCTTCACATTGCGGCCATTTAATTAATTTGCGGCGTATTAAACAAGGTAAGTCTTACTAGCATTTATGGCTATTGCTCTGTCAGCATTTTCTGTTTTTTAAACTTCTAGCCTCGCTAACTGTTACATCAGGGCTAGCAAACATTGACAGTAGCTAACATGTAACTGGGTTTACTGTGCAGCTGGACAGCAATCATATAATGTTACAGTATATGTGTGATATGTGAAATGCACACTAATGCTGATGCATACTCATAGTAGCTGTATATATAGGATCTCAGTATGCAGTGTGATTATGATACTGTCCAGTTAAATGATGTGGCCCAGATTATGAGGCATACAATTTAACAGACAATAACACTTTTTATCCAGAAAGAAATTATTGACTTGGCCTCAAAATGAAAAGAAGAGCAGACAAAGATTAGATGCTAGCTTTTGTCACATAGTTTTGATTTGTTTTCTCTCCCTATCTTTTTTTCCAGGTTTAGGAAGTCTGTCAAGATGCCAGCTGGTGTGTCCTGGCCTCGGTACCTGAGGATGTTTGCTGCCAGTGTACTGGCTATGTTTGCAGGAGCACAGGCCGTCCACCAGTACTACCTACCTGATCTGGTGAGGGTTTTCTGTGGATGAAATCATTAAACAAGGTTGCAAAGTGTTGGAATGCCATGAAATTGTGATGATGATTGTTATCAGGTTTTTGAAAGGTTTTGAAAATGTAAAAAAACTCTGCTACCAATGCTGTACAAACAACTGGCTATCACAGTGTAGTACTATTGTGATTACATTGTATAGTTGTTATATAGCCTAAGTATTCTTCAATTATATATCAACTCATACTATACTTTATTTCTTTAGTATTTTCCAATGTCATCAATGATGGGCATTTTCTTATATACATTCTGATTCTGATTCTGATTCTGATACATCTAGCACTGCTTGGTCAGAATCGGCTCCAAAAAACTCAACAGTTTACCAGTTACGCATGGGAATGGAGAAAAAAACACAAGACCACCCAATCAAACAGGCTCAGTCTTTCCCTATGTGTTTAACAGTGTTTGCTGTTGTTTTACTTTTCAGAGTATACCAGAGATCCCACCGAAGCCTGGGGAGCTCCAGACAGAACTGCGGGGCTACAAAGTCAGAGAAGAAGCTGCTGCTGTTGCTTTGGAGCAACTTAAAGCACAACAAAAGGTGGACTGATCGACACATCCTCTGTGAGTGATGGACAAAAAGCTAGAAGCTACCACATGCCGGGGAGTAAAATCATTTCTGGGACATCTTCAAATGGACATTTTCTTTGTTTGATGTTTTCTTCTAATGGAAGAAGGTAAAGTGGAATAAAGTGCTGCACTGTTGGAGTCTGGCTGCTCGAGATGAGGATCATATCTCTATCAAGCTCATTTGGTTATACAACTATTTGCATCTGTCTGCTAATACAGGATAAACATCTCTTACTGTTTTTCAATGTGTTTGCATTTTTTGACCTGTGTAAGAGAGTAAGAAAATGCTTCATGAATACGCAGTAACTGCTATCAGACACAATAAATTTTAAATAAAAATATCAAAGTAAGCCTTTGTCACTAGTAAATGTGAGCGCTGCATATGGAAACACTTACAAGCTTTCAAAATGAATCCTCAGCAATTTTGATTGGCTTATTGATTGATCTAGTTCAAATCACTTATCAAGCAAGAATACCAAAGTGTTTCCAGTCTCTAAAATGAGAAGATTTTATGCTGTTCCCTGTGTTGTATTATTGTAAATTAAATATCTTTGGGTTTTACACTGCTGTATTGAACTTGTGATGGACATTGTTCTGTATTTTTGACATTCAATTCAAAAAACGACTCATCAAATTGTCAGGTAAAAGTAGTTTTAACTTGATCAACAGTGAGGGACCTCACAAGTGTACACGACAACAAACACGTTCGTGTGTGCGCGCGCGTTAGATGTTGGTGTATCATAGCAACGAGTTCAAACAAAGTGAAGCGTTAAAGATGGCGACGCAGAGAGAGAGAAACGCCGCAGATTATCTCAAACAACACAGAATTATGGAGCTCATGGACAACCTGACCAGCATGCTCTTCTTTCACAGACCTGGTTAGATCTTATTTCCTGTCTTTTATAGATACAGCACCGTAGCATTATGTGCTGAAAAACGCTAGGTGTTGGTAGCAGCTAGCAAACCATTTAGCTCTGATTATAAAACACAAACCACAACAAGTTTTTGGTTATCTTCTCAGTCAAAAATCAGAGTTTATTTAGCTGACTATGTGCTGGATTAGGAGTACTGTCCTTCTGACTCTCCTCATGCTAGATGGTAAACAAAACATAGGCGAGCTATCCCAACATCACAGGTGTAGCTAGACATTTAGCAATAGGCTTACTGCCATTTGAAAAAATAGTGATGTGTGTCACAGTTTGAGGCTACTTACACACAAGCCAAAGTTCTTCCCCTGGACATATGGACCTATGTGTTGATAGTGACTATAAAGTGTATTTAGATAGAACATTAGTTTTGTCTTTGTTAGTTATTATTCTTATTAGGTCTTATTCTGATGATATTATACCAACTTTCTCCTGATTGTTTCATAATTGAAACACCAGACACACACACATTTGAATGATTTACACAGTGATTTATTGTGATTTATTCTTTGATTCAGAGAATCCCAGAGAGTTTCTCGTTGAGCAGCTGGAACAGCTGAAGATTTCTCGTCAGAGTGATGTGATAGGGCCAAATCTGTTCAACAACACCAACCTGAATGCAGTTTTCGGGATACTGGACCCTACTAATCAACAATACATCACTTTTGCCCAATACAAGCATGGTAAGCACAGGACATGGGGCTATCTTGAGAGGAGAGGCACTCTCAATATGATTAAATACACAATTGTTGTTTATATTAGCAATATAATTCGAAGATGACTAGAACACATAATAAGCAATATCTTTGTCTAGTTATTTGTAATAATTCAATGTTTCTGCATTAGAGCCAATAATTATTGTAAAATGCCATACGTATATAGTAATTCATTCATTCATTCACTCGTAATTTAATTTTTTTTCTGAATAATGACACTGTGGAACTAAAACAAATACTCACAAAGCATTTTTCCCCACAGCTCTGACCACACTGGGCATTAAAGACATTAATGAATGTCCTGAAGGTGTAAATGAAGACAGAATATCCCATGAGACTTTCATAACAGAAGCGTAAGAGCAGCTTGTAAAATCTTACAGCACAGTGACGACAGAAATAATCAGAATTATAAAATTCACCTTATTTTGAAATTAATGTTTGCCTCGTTTTGTTGTTGCAGGATCCAAGGCCTGAAGAGATGCTCAGCAACATACTGTGGAAAACAATGGACTTGATATGATGATATGCATTTGGATGTTATTGTTGGGACTATGATTTATGTGGAGCTGTGTTTTGTAAAATTACCACATTTTTAATTATTATTGTCATTAAACTGCTAATGTTATTTTTTCTGATTCAGGCAGTTTCATTTTCATTGATTCATGCATTTCAGTTCAATTTTTGCAGTTAAGTCAGCATGTATCAAGACTTTATCAGGAGCTCTCAGATAAGTAGGATAACAGAGAACAAAAGGTATTATGCATCTTAAGTCTACATCCTAGCTTTGCATCCCAATTCTGGGTGATTTTCCTTTTCTACTTTTATATTGACAAAACAAGATTCTTTCCAGGTGGCGTAATCTCACACCGTTGGTCAGTTTAACAAAGTCTCAAAAATACAGGATACATTTTATAAGTTTTCATCGAACAAGAACATACTTTGGTGCACTCCTCAGCATTATCTTGAGGATTATCTCTGAGGGTACCCACCTCAAGTCACACCCAAACACACCTTCTGACTGCATGATTCTTGAGGAATAAATGCTCACAGTAAGATAGCCTAAAAAATAAACACAGTTATGAACACAGTGTTTAATAATGATAATGATTACTCATGAAAATATAACATTCTTCCTACAATATACCATACACCCACCCAAGCCACAGTCTGTTCACCCTGCTGCCATCTGGCAAAAGATACAGAAGTATCTGCTGTATACTGCAGTGTATAAAATAGATTTCTTATTATGTAGAATAAAGGGACGTCCACTCCAAGTCTCTGTTTACATCCATGCAGCTCTCATGACAAGATGGATTTACAAAGTTAAAGGTTCATTTAATAGTCATTTAAAATACCATAACCCTAACCCTTTTAGAATGAAATTGAAGTTGTTTGTGTCTGTATCTTCCATAATGTATCAGCTAATGAAAAAGTACAAGTGTTATTCTTTTGTTTTTGCTTTTGTTTACAGTTATAAATAGTTACTATTGCAAAGACGCGCATTTGAATTTTTCAGTTTAAATTTCATTTACTTAAAGGTGCACTATATCATTGAGTATCAGTAAGTGTACTGGTGGTACCATTTTTTCCCCCATAATGTTGTATACTTTTTTCTTCATTTTGCAGCGTTGTTGTGTTGAACGCGCCCCCGCAGAGGGCGTGGTCAGGAAGTGACATGGCCGCCTCCTTATACGGAGCTTCACTGCCTTTCTCCGGTTACTTGTAGGTTAAAGAAATTGGTCTTTATTCCCCCGCACGCACAAAGTTTCTCCCACATTTCCCGGGACAGCACCCTACGGAGCTCAGCATGGGCACCGTCCATGCCAGGGTAAGGAGAAGTCCGCTGACCGTGTTAGCTAGGACTTTGACCTCTCCATGTTCAGTGGGTTTATCTGACAGAGCGGCTACTGTGCTGCAGGAAAAGGCCCTCACTGTACATTCAACAAGGTCCAACAAGGCTCAGGCATTCAGCTCTCTGATAAGAAACTGAATTACTTCACTGCTAAACGTGGCTGCGAGTTTTTAATGTTGCCATTAAAGTAAAGTGAAGACACTGTTTGGTGTGTAGTTAGATGGAAACTATAGACAGTAATGACACATGCTAGTGACTCGCCTCCTTACTGTAGTCTGCCCGCAAGAAGCTCCACTTGTGCTTACTGCATTCATTGTGTTGTTTACTCCAGTTAACTTGCTCGTTTTTCTGATCCATTATTCTTTACAGGGCTGTAGCCAGAGCCAGACTAGTCAAAGATATAACTAGAATGCATCAATAAATATTCTTGTGAGCTAAACGATTAAAATGTAGTGTAAAAGGAAATGGGCCTATAGATTTTATTCTGTTTATTTTTATTTTTCAATTCCCTCTCACACATGTTTAATTATTTATCCAGCCCCATTCCCCATGCAACATTCTCCATTTTCCTCACCACATTTCACATTTTCTTAATTCATTTATGATGATTAGATCTTTCTGACTGTTCAATGATATTTTGGCAAACTCCCTGTATTGTGGTGTGGTGTACAGTAGGTCTGAAACAACTGATTGCTTAATCGATTGGTTGACAGAAAATTAGTCAGTAACTGATTTGATTATTGAATAATGTTAAGGTCATTTTTCCAAGCAAAATGTCTCTGGTTCCAGCTTCCCCCGATTTGATGATTTGCTGATTTTCTCTGTTCTATATAATTGTAAACAAGTAAACAACTGTTTATATTCATTTAAGGGATCCCCATTAGAAGCACACGGTTGCGCCCCTAGTCTTCCTGGGGTCCCAAACATAAAAATACAGTACAGACATGCAATACGAAAGAACAAACTATTTAAAATTTGAAAACAGTCAGACAAACTATGTAGACACAGGCGAGATAAATTAATGATGGGGTGATACATACAGTATACAGTAAACGAAATATTTGAAGATGATATCTTTACCTGTGAAAAAAACATGTCTTTCTTTTACATTTTACAGACCAAATGATTAATAATTGAATAAATGAAAAACATAATCATCGGAACAAACAACAGTAAAAATAATCATTAGTTGCAATCCCTGTCTGCTGTGTAGCATTTTACTGTTTTGGAGAATAATAAATTCCTAGGTGTAGAACTGGATTAGATTCAGAATAAGTCAAATTTATTTATATAGCACATTTTATACCACAGGCGTAGACTCAATGTGCCTAAAAACAAAAACAAAAAGTAAATATCATACATTAAAAAATTGTATACAATAAAAATATGTAAGATAGAGAGCTATAACATATGTAAAATAGAGTAAAATCACCCAACATGTATAAGATGTGTGTAATTTAACAAATGTAATATCCACTTTGTATCATTATGAACCCCCAAAGATTCCCATTGTTCCAGTTCTTTGATTGTGATTATATGTTTGCTCATATTCTGTGTTGTAGAGCCTGGACCCTCTGCCCATGCACGGGCCGGAGCTTGGAGTTCATGCTGACGACATTGAGGCTCCAGAGATTGAGCAGGAGCCAAAACAAGAGGTTCTTGAAAACAAGAATGTAAGATATGTTTTGTTCAAGACAGTAATTATAACCAGACTCTTTCAATGGGAATGTATTTTTTGTTGGATAATGTTTCTAATGCTGTCTGTCCGTCCTGTTTTTCAGGTTGTTGTTCAACGAGTGCACATAGATGGGCTCGGAAGAACCAAGGAGGACCTGTTGACTTACGAAATCTCTGAGGTCTTCCGGGCAAAGAACTTGATTGATGTAGGTGCATGTTAAAACAGCTGAACTAATTAATACTTGTTCAATTTATGCTTGCAAGTAGCCGTTCCTGGCATCGACACATGGTTCAATCTGTTGTGCAGGTGATGCGAAAGTCCCACGAGGCCCGACAGAAGCTGCTGCGTCTCGGTATCTTCAGAAGAGTCGAAGTTGTTATTGACACATCACGAGGTGACCGGTCTTGAAAAAAACGCATGATTACACATAGGCACTTTCCAGATAAATGTATTCATTATAGTTATAAATTTTCTCTGATGAGCTGTGAAATCAGGTTAGTAATAATTCTCTGTTACATACGTCATTGTTTTAAACTTAGCATAAAATAACTCTGATATTTAGTTTATTTTCTCTTCACTTTAGGTGAGGATGCTCTTCCTAACGGCCTCGACGTGACGTTTGAAGTCACTGAGCTGAGACGGATGACGGGCAGCTACAACACCATGGTTGGAAACAATGAAGGGAGCATGGTGAGCACTATGATGGCTCATGTCACTATCTACTTACTGATTTGGATCCAATCTTAGTGTCATACTGATAAATGTATTTCAGCTCGACCCAAATCAATTGATCTGTTTGTGTTTTTTATGCATTTATTTTGTAGACATATTGATTCAAGATTTCTTTTAACACTTGATGTTGTTATTTGTTTATTAGCCTCTAAATACAGAATGAAAAACCTTGTCAACTGACCCATTTTAATTTTAGGTACTGGGCCTGAAGTTACCCAATGTATTTGGTCGGGCAGAGAAAATGACCTTCCAGTTCTCCTACGGCACGAAAGAGACATCCTACGGCCTGTCCTTTTTTAAACCTCAACCGGGAAACTTTGAACGCAAGTAAGACATTCATAAAATACATTTGTTTTTAGGTCTAATCAACTTGATACATGGTATGCATGTGTGTCTATGGTACTTTTGCTATAAGTTATCCAGATCAGTAGCATGGTGGCGACATTGGGATATTAAGGTGACTCATGTGGTTCTTAAACTTTAGATTTGGGCCCATCAGTGGAGGAGGTAAACGCCAGGGTAATCTATGCAGTAACTATAAAAGGATATATTTAGTAATCACCACAGGGTTATGACCTTCTTCTTCTTGTCTTTCTTTGCTTTCAGTATCTCTCTCAACGTGTACAAAGTAACAGGTCAGTTTCCATGGAGTTCACTGAGGGAGACAGATCGAGGCGTCTCTGCAGAAATGAGCGTAAATACTCATACTTTCTATTTATCTGCCTGATTCTTTCACATTTTGTGCAATTAGAAATGTTGTTCGTAAAAACATTGTTCTAATCTTTTGCCTCTTTGCACATGTATTAACATATTTAGGTTTCTTTTTATTACGTTTTTCGACCATATGTCTTACACTAATATTTACATATCATTTATGGATGGATGATGAAAAAGACTGACCAATGAAAGTCTTTTGCAGGCTTTCACATCGCCATTATTTTTTTTTTGCTATTTTACAAACACTCTATGCTGTATGCTCATTTACTGCATAAAATCTGTACAAATAAAAGTAATAAACTGGTTTTTCATTACCAATTTACCACCCACAGTTCCCAGTATGGAAGACCAGCCAAACCCTGAAGTGGGAGGGAGTGTGGAGAGAGCTGGGCTGTCTGGCTCGCACTGCCTCGTTTGCCGTCCGGGAGGAGAGCGGTCATTCACTCAAGTCCTCACTTTCGGTATTTGTCTCCTATTTTACATTGAGGACTTTACTTTTGGCTTTGAAATAGCTGTGGATAAAAGATTTTTGCACAAGTTACAATAACTAGTAACTTATTATAAGTGAATGGTGGATTTTAATTACATTGAATTGCAGTAAAAGACTGAATATCCAATAAAAAACTGTTATAAACACGTTCTAACAGTAGTTGTGTGAATTGTGCTTTTTTGTTTGACAGCATTCTATGGTCATCGACACCAGAAACTCATCCATCCTTCCCAAGAAAGGTGGCCTGTTGAAGATCCATCAGGTTTGTCGTTTGACACTTTTGCAAATGCTATATGACTGAACTTGGAAACCAATTTGATGTTTTGTGTTTTGGTTGTGTAGGAACTTGCTGGTTACACCGGGGGAGATGCCAGTTTCCTGAAGGAAGACTTTGAGATCCAGCTCAACAAAACACTCTTCTGGGATTCAGTGAGATTCTACATTTTTCGATTCAGCATTTTGGCAAATTATCTCATCTGTGGGCACTTAGCGTTGTTTAACTTTAAGCAGTTGGGCCAAAGTAGAAACTAGAGGATAAAGGACTATGAGATTATTTGTTGGTTTAGATTATTCTTGTACAACAATTAAGTGCGAAGTTAGTAATTCAAGCAATATACCCAGACTTCATTGTGAGCATGGTGTGTGAGGAGAAAAATTACCTAACCAACAGACTAATTTCCAATAACCTTGGTGTAGTCCTTCTTTCGCCAGGCACACATTTTTATGTTAAATAAGAAAAATAACCTGACATTTGGCTAGTTTGTTGTTTCTGTTAAACTATTTGACTTTCCCTTCCAGGTCCTTTCTGCCTCATTGTGGGGTGGTTTGCTCTTGCCCATTGGTGACAAACCAACAAGCATAGCAGACAGGTACAGAAATACAGTACACCACCCTATTACCATTACCACAAAAGTCAGACATTATGGGTCCCCCTCAGACAAAATCAAGCTTGAGCCCTGTTTTTTTTGGCCTATATTTGTGTAATCTTGCACACAAATTGGCACCATTAAAAGTATGCCAAATTGGCTATTAGCAGTTCCTGTTTACAGTGTACCCATTGATGTCAAGACAACTGTCACTGGGTTGTTTTGATACTGAAGAAAATGATTGTCAAGTCCTGTGACTATAAAGGGCCTCTTTCTTTCTATGATTTCAAGGTGGATTTATTGATTCTTATTTGAGATGGACATTGTATTATATCCTTGGAAAGTGTAAGTTCCACTGAATCCAAACATAGGTGTATAAATTTACTGCTGATTGTGTTTTTAAGCAGGCAAAAACAGCTATAAACTATAATAACTAATTAAAACAACTAAATTACTACAACAACTAATTAAAACAACAAAATTAACTGTAGGGTTCTTTAATTGATTAATAGACAGCTCATGATTGTATTGTGTATTGTATGATTTGTGTGTCTTTGTTTCCTCAAAGGTTCTATCTTGGTGGCCCCACCAGTATTAGGGGATTCAGTATGTACAGTATGGGCCCACAGAGTGAAGGTGAGACATTAACTTGGCTGAGCTGCTTGGTAACTACACTGAAATTTAATGGCTAATTGTAAGGTTATTTGCTGGTATTACTGGTATGGCAGGCGACTACCTGGGAGGAGAGGGCTACTGGGCTGGAGGCCTCCACCTCTACACTCCTCTACCCTTCAGACCAGGCAGGGGGGGCTTTGGTGACCTCTTCAGAACACACTTCTTCCTCAATGCAGGAAACCTTTGTAACCTCAACTATGGTGAGTAGTTTGAAACAGACCACAAATGTAACGACCATTAAAGGTTCATGTTTTATAGAGCAGACCTTGAGATTTATGACAGAATTCTGTTTGTTATAATTGGGTGACAATTTAGGTCAGGTTTGGAGCGAGGTGTTTTGGTGAAGTAGATGCCCTTGACTTCTGTCTGGCTGAGGTTGATGTTTCTTTTCAGGTCAGGGGCCACGAGCACATTTGAAGAAACTGGCAGAATGCATCCGCTGGTCATATGGAGTGGGCATTGTGCTGCGTTTGGGGAACATTGCCAGGCTGGAGCTGAACTACTGCATTCCCATGGGAGTCCAGAGTGGAGACAGGTAGGGCTGGTTAGGTTAACTAGGGTTATGTAAGATGATTTTGAATGTCACCTATTGGAGACACACTAGGTAAATTTGATGTCCAATAGCCTGCCTGCAAACACACGATGGATCGTGCACTTTAGTTACAAAAGACCAATCACATTAAAACTGCCTATATAGGTGAGCCTCTTTATCTCATGCCTTGTAACTCACACATTTGTCTACATGTGTGAAATATACTCAAGGGCTGATTAATCCAAATATCGTAAATATTGAGCAATGTCATAACCTTGTTCTATCAAAGTTGGGAGGCAGATCCTTTCACAATAAACATAAATCCTTCTCTCTACAATCACATAGACACATGTGATAAATTATATACACATACATTTTTAAGAAACATGTATGTGCCAAAAATAATCAGATTCTTGGTTTGCTTTGATATCCATTTTGTCCAATTTTCTCCGGTCTTTGCAGGATATGTGACGGGGTCCAGTTTGGAGCAGGAATCAGATTCCTATGAAACCACATGACTTGGATCAAGAGCTTCCTTGTGTTTCAACATTGTATGTCAGAAACTTAAATGTGGGGTGATTGATTTTGGAGAAAGATACTTGAGTGTTGAAACTCATTCCCATGTCGTTGGTGTTTGATGACCTACGAATGAGACTCAACAATCAACCATCTTCACCATAATGGCTTGCCACACCTTTAACTGGAGGTAAAATTGCTTGTACAGAATTGTTGTTGCAACTAAGTAGTTCAATAAAAGTGTTTGCACTGACTTTATGTTTTGATTTATCTATTCTTGTCATATGAAATCATTGCAAAAATGTGTGTGTGTATATATTCTGGCAATATAAAAATATCGACCAATGACTGCATTTTTGTACTCCCTTATATCAGTATCGGATCGGCCCCAATAATCCAGTATCGCTCAGTTGTAGCTTAGAGACACATCCTAAAAAGATAAATCCAACAAATATTACATTTTAGAAAATTATAAGCATGTCAGATTAACCTAACCATTATTGAAAATTATAACTATATATATATATAACTATACACTATAACATAACATAACATAACATAAAAAGAATAGAATAATTAAAATACAGTACATAAAATGTAATTAAGTCAAATAAAGAGAGTTGTGTCAAACAGACAGGTGTCATCACGAGTAATTTTACTGCGCACCACTTCAGCGCATACTCGCGGTCACGTGTGTTGTAAGTCGTCAGGCGATTGGTTAAACGTGCCCATGCGCTGTACTCATTGTTCCGTAGCATTATTAGCCAGCACACCAGTGATTGCGGGAAGACAGACCGTGGGGGGTATTCATTCACGGGCTTCTCGAAATTTCATCTCCCCGTCCCCTTTCCGAAAATCATATTTTCGGATAGTACGGCGTTGTTTGTGTTGTAGTCGTTTGAATCGGCACAAAAGCGATCCGAGAGGAGTTTTCGTCTGCGTTTTTATCGGCGGTCTTATCTGTGAGCGGCAGGCACCCGGACGCACGCTGATGGCGGTCACTATCGAGGATCTCTATCGTAGCTACGGGGTCCTTGCTGATGCTAGTAAGGACAACCTCGGCCAGGTAAATAAAGGCATATGTGTTCATTTTTAAACACTGGTTAACCGAGAGGTTTGTTGCTGTGCCATAGTATCTTATTTTACTTCCACTGTTGTTAACTTTGTTGACATAACATTGTTGTGTGCGTGCTAGGCTAGGCTAAGGGTAGCTAGCCAACGTAACAGTAGCGTAGTGACCGGGGTAATGTTAATGGCCTCGCCATAGTGACCCTTACGATAGGCGGTACTAGCTCGAGGTTCATAATTTTTAAGGCAACCAGACGCCCATTTATTTATTTTTATTAGCGAACCCATTTTCATTCATTTTGAAACTAGGGCAACTCGTTTTAGCCTTTAGCCTTTAGTCTGTTGACTCTAATTCACCGCAATACTTCTCTTTCAATGTTTTTTGTTGAAGTCGATGGGAACTATGTGAATGTTGTCAACGGAAAATTTGCATAATTCATATCAAATCTGAGTTAAATTGAGCAACACAAAGAGCACATAGTTTTCGTTTACAGTGAACTGGTAGGTTTTTGCCAGGTCTGTTCAGTCGATGTACTCCCATAATAAAAGGCACACTTTCTATTTGTAAGTGACATGAGTTTGAAACCACCCAGTCCTCGTGCGTATCAGAAACTCATAGGCTTGTTTTCCTCTATAATTTGAGATTTCTTGATCGCAAGCCTACACCTACGTCGGAATCAAGAGATGCGTTAACAGAAGGTTAAAAAAAAAAAAAAAAACAATGCAACAGAGCCTGAGATTCCCTGAAGAGCCTGTTGTAGAAATTTTTGTCTACAATGCAACTTCATAGGAGCTTTGTTATAGTATCTTATTGTATTTTTAGGTTTTGCGTGAATCATAATGTGATGCTAGACTTATATATCTTGCACATGTTAACTTATGTATTGTCCAATATTTTACAGCACAAAGATGCCTACCAGGTCATCTTAAATGGCGTGAAGGGTGGCCCGAAGGAGAAGCGCCTGGCAGCGCAGTTTATCCCGAAGTTCTTCAGCAGCTTCCCAGAAATGGCCGATGCAGCAATTAATGCTCAGCTTGATCTTTGTGAAGATGAAGACGTGTCGGTGAGTATTAAAGAACAGAGGTTTCTATCTAATAGATTCAATGGTAGTTGGAGTTTGTCTTGATCTTTAAATTCACTATGGTAAAAAATAGCTTGTGTCTTCCTTGGTTGATGTGGAGCTTCTTCCGGTGACTGTATGGATTCACGGGAGTCATTTTTATACCATCATAACAACCCCCTCGTGTGAATGTGTACTTGTCTTCATTCAGATTCGGCGGCAGGCCATCAAAGAGCTCCCACGGTTTGCAACTGGTGAGAACATCCTCAGAGTTGCAGATATTCTCACCCAGCTCCTTCAAACAGGTATTGGATGACTCGAACTACACACTTGGGCAATGTTACTATCCTATTTCATTTGTTTTCCCAAACTACCTAACAGATTGGTGTGGTTTTAACCTTTTGATACATTCATGTTGTTTACTTCAGTCATGGCTTAGGTCAGTGTAATGGCTTGGGTTTTTTGGAAATCAGATTGACTTTAAACAGCACATTGGGCTTTGATGTGATTCTGTTCAAAATTTGAATCCTCAAGAATGACCACTGAAGAGTCTGTTATTGTTTGTTCTTTCAGATGACACAGCAGAGTTCAACCAAGTGAATGCAGCACTTGTTTCTATCTTCAAGATTGATGCTAGGGGTGAGTATTGTTTTACTCCAATGTGGAGTTAAATAATGCCTTTGCGCACTTGACACAGGAAACTGAGAACTGTTCTTCTTAATCTCCCTCCTTGGGATACTTATGAGTGAGATTTCATTCTACTTGCTGAGAATGACCTGTGTTGTCTTGTTACAAGCTGTTTCAACTATATGTCCACAGGAAATTCTGTGTGAACTGCCCCTTTATGAACATGGTCAATCTGCGATTACAGCTAGTAGATCTGAAGTAGTTTGTTTAATTAAAAAAAATAAGTGCCCCTTTTTTATATTGAGGAGTAGGACCAGAACATGATGTAATACTGTATTTTAGCCTACTAAAATGGATGTACAGATTGTACTGTTTTGTAAACACGAGACATCAATTGGTCAGCTTGCTGTGTTTTTCATGATCATTGCATCCCTCATTCAAATAGGGGTTGTCATCCCATTTAATTTGTAATTCTTCACTTTCATTGACACATTGTGTAGGTACTCTTGGAGGCCTCTTCTCTCAGATCCTGCAGGGTGAGGACATTGTGCGGGAAAGGGCCATCAAGTTTCTGTCAGCCAAACTGAAGACCCTTCCAGAGGATGTCATGACAAAGGAGGTGGAGGACTACGTCTTTGCGGAGACAAAGAAGGTTCGACCATAGTGTAGAATTGATTTATTATCTTTACCACTCAATGGACTGGAATTAGGATGTGTGAAGACTGCTGCTGGCCAAAACTAATTGTTTAGGCTATGACTGGTAATTTAGCTGAATTATACATTACTTGGCTGATACAATGTCAGATGTAGTTCAAACATTGTGCACTTGGTGAATATTAGCCTGTGTGAAAACAGTCCTCATTGTTTTTAAGAGTATCCTTCTCTTCCCGACTGCCTCCTCAGGTGCTGGAGGATGTGACTGGAGAGGAGTTTGTGCTGTTGATGCGGTTAGTATCTGGCCTGCGGGTGCTGCAGACCGTGAACGGGCGACAGCAGCTGGTGGAGCTGGTGGTGGAGCAGGCTTTCCTGGAGCAGGCCCTCAACCCAGCTGACCCAGACACTGTTGACCGCCTGCTACAGTGCACGCGCCAGGCCTTGCCCCTGTTCTCTGTGAGTACAACCAATGCACCTTTACATCAACCAAGTTCACTGATCAGTAATGTTTTAAGATATAACAGAAACCACTGTTGTGCTGGACTAGAAGTTATATTCAGGTTTTAGTTTGCTTCCCTGTTTTTTTTTAATTTGTTTAGTAGAAGGTGGAGTGCCAAATTATTTTAATAATGAGAATTGAACATTGGTTAGCACTACAGCAGCCAAACCAGTGAATGCTTCATAATCAGGAATTTCAGTAAAGTTCTCTTGTCACGAAAGCCTAAAGTTGCATCTTTGAATTTGATGTGAAAATATTCAGTTTACTATTACATAAGATAAGGAAAAGCAGCAAATCACCACATTTGAAAGGCTGGAACAAAAAATGTTTTGCATATTTGCATGAACAACAACATAAACGTTTAATCGAATATTAAATCAACTAATGGACACATCTTTACACACAGTGCTTTTTGTTTGTCTATAGGCCTACCTTATGATGTGTAATCATTGTTTACTGTTATTAAAAAGTGTGAATTAATCATATTATTTCTCCTGTTTTGTAGAAAAATGTCCATTCCACACGTTTTGTAACCTACTTCTGTGATCACGTCCTACCTAACCTCAGCACCCTGACAAGTCCTGTGGCTGAGCTGGACATTCAGTTGGAGGCGAGTTCTACTTTCACTGTCTAACGAGAAATGAGGACTTTCTTGCTTTTACTTTTTTTGATCACACTCGTACCACCTCTTGGATTGGCGTCATGGTTTTGTCCAGCTGGCTATTTCAACCATAGTTCTGCAGGTCTTGAGAATTTGTGGACCAGCAGAAGTGGTTGTTTTTATTAGTACTGTTGTGAGACATTTGAAGTATGAGTTGTAAAGGCTCTTGGTCCTTGAGTAGGTTTAAAATATCACGTTTTTTGATATCTTTATCAATGATAATCAGTCACCGTTATCATAACCTTATGGCTTTTTTATATTGTACATTGGACTTGGCTGCAAAAACAGTGGTTGCAACTATTGCATGATTTCCAGTTCTAGGTAAGTCTACCGGAGTTTAAGAAGATAATTAGACTAAAGAATGGGGGGACAACACTTCCAGAACCAGCGGCTCCTCCAACTTTGCAACCTTGTAGCCCAGTAAAAAAAATACTAGCCAATATTTCCATCAGACAAATGACTAGTTTCCCGACCTTGATTTATTCAGTCCGAATCAGCACTTGAGAGGCCCGATGAATATGGCCACTGGTGTGAGGTCGATATTCCTAATGTCTGACATTTGGTGAGCGGTTGTAGTAGTAAACAAAGTCAGCGTGGCAGCCACCTGTCAGAGGTGTCAGCCAACTGCATGTTGTTAATGGGTCATTAGTCTGCACCACGCAACACTGTTTCTCATTAGCAATGCACATTACACTGTGTGAGGGGCTCTGCTAAAGCTGTGTGTGTATTTGTGTGTGTGTGTAGGTGCTGAAGCTGCTGGCTGAGATGAGTCCGTTCTGTGGAGACATGGACAAGCTGGAGGCCAACCTCAACATGCTGTTTACCAAGCTGCTGGTGAGAACGGATTGTCCTGTTGTTGTTGTTGTTGTTGGACATGGAGGAATACAAATGCGCTTAATAATCAAAATATACGTTGGCAGTTTTTCAACTGGCTCCATTTTCAGATTTTCTTGCTCTTGTTTTAGTGTTTCCTTGCTTTACAGTCATATTGTTGCACACATACATGCTAGGTGCTGGTCCTCTCAGTCAGCTTTTTACTCTGGGCCCCGGCCAGCTGAGGATTAAATTTCTAGCTAAGAATACGTAGTCAGATTGTCCCATGTGGTCTTGGTATTTTGAACCAACAACCTTCCCTTTTAGCACCTACATTTTTACAACTATTCCTGGCAAGAGTTCTTATATTCAAAGTACAGGAGAAAAGAGGTTGTAGTAATCAACTCAGGTCAATTTAAAAGTGTCGTTCTTATAGTAATGATCTATAATTCACATTAAACTTATTCATAAGATATTTCGGTGCAGACTCCACAACGTTTAAAATAAATACTGGGAGACTAAAACTCTATTCCGTACTTTCTTTTGTTCCAGTAAACTCTCAATTTCTCACTTCAATTTTAACACTTAAGTAGGGGACACAAAAAGGTTCCAGTGATGATTTTTAATGTGTTTTATGTTTGTGTAGGAGTTCATGCCCCTGCCACCAGAAGAGGTGGAGAATGGGGAGAACTCTGCAAACGAGGAGCCCAAACTGCAGTTCAGCTACGTGGAGTGTCTCCTCTTCAGCTTCCACCAGCTGGGCAAGAAGCTGCCAGACTTCCTCATCGACAAAGTGGACGCTGAGCACCTCAAAGACTTCAAGATCAGGTGAGAGAATGGTGCATGAAAATGTCTCTTGGAGTGCAGGTAGTTAAATGAATGATGAAACTGAAGTGTGATTTTTTTTTTTTTTTTTTTTTTTTGAACATGTTGGGTGTGTTTGATGGTTTTGCTTAATTTACAGACAAATTCTCTTTGGTCATTTTATCCCAAAACACCTTTCATATGGAACTGAATGTGCTTTGTCTTACAGGTTACAGTATTTTGCCAGGGGCCTGCAGGTTTACATCAGACAACTGCGAGTAGCACTGCAAGGCAAGACGGGAGATGCTCTTAAGACAGATGAGGTAACAAATACTGTCAACTTAAGTTTGCATAGCTTAAGTAGAAACTTCATGCATAAGCATAGTAAGTTGCTTTGTGTTCTTTTCTGCTGTCAAATATACTAACTTGTCTTTTGTGTGTAATCAGAACAAGATCAAAGTGGTTGCTCTCAAGATCACAAACAACATCAACGTCCTCATCAAGGTAGGGTGTTTGTCATATACACTGAGAGACCAGAAAAATAAGAACACCTGTATGAAGTAATGCAACACAACACAATAAACCTGCATTAAATATAACCCCAGCGCTCCAACTTAAAAAAAAAGAAGTTGGCATGCTGTGTAAAAAGTAAATAAAAGCAGAATGCAATCATTTGTAAAAGAACTGTGTTTTATGAAGTGTTCCTCAGCCCATGTAGTAGTATCCCTTATACAATCATATGTTGAACCCCGCCTCATCCTTGCTTGTAAATGACTGAGCCTTTCGAGGATGCCCCTTTCATACCCAATCATGATACTATCACCTGTTACCAATGAACCTGTTTACCTGTGAAATGTTCCAAACAGGTGTTTTTGGAGCATTCACAGGTTTCCCAAACTTTATTATTATTCCTGTACCAACTTGTTTGAAGCGTGTTGCTGACATCAAATTTTGAATAAGCTTTTACATATTTACGAAAATCAGTCCCTCAAATGTTCGTACTACACAACTTAAAATTTTCAGTTTTTATCCAGACTTCTGCTCAAATTGTGTACGGAATTGTTTTTGTGGTGGGCTGCAATATGTTAAAAAAAATGTAATCATTTATTCATAAAAGAGAAGCAGTAACACCTGACAATAATGACTTCCATTGCAACAACACAAAAGTAACCCAGCACCGTTCTTGTACCGCGTAAACGACAATAAAGAATGACATTTTGCAAGGAAAGTATTTATTACAAGAACGGTTGGATTAAATTGTATTACAATGTACGGGGTTTCTATTCTCTGGTCATTTAGTGAATCTGGGTAATAAAATATAAACTCTGCATTATAATAGACAAGTTTTTTTAAATTTGTCTCTACAATCTTTATTTTCATTTCAGGATCTCTTCCACAATCCCCCATCATTCAAGAGCACAGTCACTCTGTCCTGGAAACCTGTCCAGAAGGCGGAGGCAGTAGCGTAAGTCTGCTCCCACTTCTTGTCACCAGTGTTGACCGTAGTTAAAGGTGATAGAAACCCCTTTCATCACCTTTCGTCATCTTCATCTTCTTTCTGTATATGTTTTTAGGCCCAAGCGCCCGTCAGGTGAGGAGATGGGCTCCAGCGGAAGCACAAAAAAACAGATCCCTCCTCAATCCCGGAGGGACGCACGGCAAATCTATAATCCCCCCAGCGGCAAGTACAGCGCCACAATTGGCAATTTTAACTATGGTGAGGAGCACTCGGTGGCATTTTTTTTTCTTTTCATTTTTATAAACACTGTTGTGTAGCATGTACACCTATAATTTATTTCATACTGCACTTTTGTTTATTTGAGTCATTCATAGCTATATTTACTGTTTTCGTATCACGCACGTGTGTGTAAGGACTTAGATTTGACACAACATTCAAGGGAAACCTTCACTGTCTATGGAAGTAAAAACATTTGAAATGTAGGTGTAATGGTAGCTCTGGACAGTTTGAACTCTTATCCTTAGAGGACAGCAGCTATAGTCAGCTTTGATTCGCAGTAGATTGTTTTGAGTCGTCACAGGGAAAAAGCATCAAACTTTTCAAAATACACCTGCGGCATAATCCACGTCTCCATTATTAATCTGTATAATGATATGATTGATAAAATTATCTCTTTCCCTATAAATATCCAAATGTGTTGCTGCAAATGGAGCTTCAGAGCCATAAGATGATGATGATTGTGTGACAAGAAAATAGTGTATTTAAAGGAAAAGCTCACCCAAAAATGAAAATTCAGTCATGGAAAGTCAGGTGAAGAGTTGTAGTCCACTAAACATTTCTGGAGCTTCACAGCAAAACTGTTGCAGCATTCCCCTGAACAACTGAATTAGATGGGGACTTGTTTTAAAATGTAAAAAACAAAGAACTGCACTTTTAGCTCAGTAGCTACAGTGAAGATTTCGGCTTATGTTTTGTTTTGTTTTTAACATTTTTTTAACAAGTTCCCATCTACTTGTTTATATACAACACTGTTTGTGTGTGAAGCTTGCAAAATGTTTTGTGGACTATGAATCTTCATGCATCATATGACACCAGTCACACACATCTGATCAAATTAAAATTATTTTTGGAATTCCAGACTTTTTAGATATACGCATTGAAGTTTTGTATTATTAAAACTATTGACAGCAAATACAAATAAAAGTGGTAACAATATGTAGGATTATAATGTACTGTTTTGTTTTTTCTGCTATAGAGCAGCGTGGTGGATTCAGGGGCGGCCGAGGACGAGGCTTTGGGGCCAGAGGCAGCAGGAGCCGAGGTCGAATCTATTAAAGACACACACACAGTACATATTGCTCATTGAACTGCATTGCATCAAGATCTCAAGATCTTCTCTGCACCAAGATGGACTATTTGTCACCTACTCTTCTTTTTTCTTTTTTCTTTTACTTGTCTCAACGCCTTTTTCACTTTCCCAACTGACACACCACAATTTGTTTTGTTGTTTTTGGAGGGGGGAGGTGTCCGGGGTTTGGTTTCCTGTCTTCAGAATATCACTCAAGGGACTCAGACTTTTTAACATTTACTCCCAGTGTTCCTCTTGGCCAAGCGGTAGTACTAGTAAATCCACATGGTTTTTTTTCTTTAATTTTACAAAAAAAATACTATTCTGTGTATTTTTGTGGAACAAAAGACTGCCAAGTTGTAACTGATGAATATTTTTTTTGTCAGATTGTTGTAGGAAAAGATAAAGATCCTCTTGTTTTGCGACATGTTGATGAATGCATTACTTTCTACCTTTTTATTTAATCTTGTTTTCTTTTTTATTAGAGCTTAAGTTGGACTGGCTGACTATGCTACTTTGTATGAATCAATGATGTTGTTTCATTGGATTTTTATCATAAACTTGTATGGAAGTATGAACTTTTGTCTCTTGTTTGTGTACAACATTGCACTAGTTACATTGCAAACTACTGCTTCACATTTCTTTTTTTCTCAATGCAAAGCTTCTATTGCATCTTTTAAAACCTTTTCCAATCTTACCTTCTCCCATTCTGTGCTCTCATGTTCCATTCATCCCTCACCCACTCATTCATCCCATTTATCCTCTCCATCCTTCTCTTTCCTTTTCCCTCGTCTTTCTATTTGTGCTCACCTATATCTGTACCAAAACAGAGGGAACTGGGGGTAATTTTAGCGCGCGTTCTGGCGTCTACATTTAGAATACGCACACACATACACAAACGTGCCTTCTCAGCCGTCTACATGTCTGCATCAACACTGCGCCCCCTCCCATCAGTCCAGTATGTGTGTGTTGAGGTGCTGGGGGTGGGTGTGACGGCTTTGAAGTAGAAAAGAGTAGAATCCGGCTCTCAATAATTGAAGGAGCTATAAATAGTCTTTGCCATGTTTAGAACACACATTTTATTTTACACCCAGCTCTGCACATTCAGTCATGCACACATTCTCCCACACACACACAAACCCCTTTATTCTGACATACTAGTGAGAACCTTCCATCCACAACACTGACTCCCGTGAACGTAAAGTGAACTTGAACATTATATCAAAGCCCTAATCTTGAGTGACGATGAACAACTTCATGTCATTCTGATGGGGTTCAAGTTTTACCAAAATCCTCTAAAACAACCTTTAGCCAGTGAGCTCTTAGTATATCTGAAGCCCGGTCTTTAATTAAAGGTAGTTAAACTTTAAAGTGTCATTCTGGGTCTAAATCTTTGAGTTAAGAACAAAAATCTGTCTGGTGTACACAATATTTTTGTTCTGAAAGGTGTTAAATGCGTTGTATTCCTTTTTACCCATTCTGAATTTTACTCTTACCATCTGATCTAAACATCTACCTTTACCTGCCAAATATCTTATATAATCCTAGTCCATATTTGGTTAGAATCCTAAAATTACATGAATTTTAAACCTTGAACCTGATTTGTTGTGTTCTGACTAAACTCAGCACGCACCAGGAGCTTGAGTTCTGTTATTTCCCTCCATTTTCACCTGAATTAAAAATGGTTTCTACTCGGCCAGACACGTCATTGTGTCTGGTGACTCTGTTAGCAGTCGTGGCATGTCTAAAATTCACTTTGAACGTAAATAACAGTGACAAGTTCAGGCTTTATCAGGATTACAGTGTGTGCAGAACTATTTCTTGGTCAGGTGCAGTCACTTCCCAAGGTCTTGTTGTCACAGACTTCCTGTTGTAAGGTCATTCTTGGTTTTTGCTATCTATTTCCCCTGTGTCAAGTCTTTGTGCTATGCTAAGCGGAGGAGTTGCTAGCAGTAGCTTTACATTTAAGGTTGGGGGGGATGGAAGGGGGTCATGTGTCCTTAATATTTGTAGTGACCAGTAAACAAATTGCTTCCAAAGCCAAAAGAAAGCTAATTTTCTGTCCTTGATATTCAGTGTTAAACTGACTCTGAAGCACTCTGGATGTTCACTGAGCTCCGGCTTCATGTTGGTGTATGTGCCAACACTCAGTTCAGGGGCCGGTGCCAAATTCTTCAGCTATTCCGGATCCTCCTCACGCCAGGTGAAACACAGTCTGTTTAAACCACAGCTTCACGGAGACGCACTTTAAACACACACACCTGTGTGTTCCTGCTCCAGTAAACTTTATCAAAATCCTTCTTAAAAACACCTAGCCATTGAGCTCAGTCTGCATTTATCTTAATGTTTGCTGTCTACTGGCTTAACCTGAAGCCTAGTTTTCTCAGTAGTTATGGTTTTAAGTATTATTCTTGGTGTAAAGCTGTAAATTAAAAAAAAAAAGAAAAACCTGTCAGACAATCATTTGATATGAAAGATGTAAAATGTGTTACCTCTACTTATACAGTCCACACTTGGTTGGAATCTTAAAATAACATGAATTTTAACCTTAAGCCTGAACTAAACCTGTTCAATCTGTAAAAGTCTTGTTCTTGAACTTTATTCAGACATGAAAAACAAGGAACAAATTCACGTGCACTCCAAAAGGTCCAAAAGTGGCTCTCATAAAGATAGAAGACACAAACACACAGAGCTCTCAGTGGGTGCTACAGGTCTGCATGTGAAGACACGTGTGTGCTGGTGTGTGTAGGTGGATGCTCTGGAGGAGGAGGGGCGCTTAAACTCTCAATTTTTCTGAATCGACTGTGGCAGCATTTTGCAGAAAGGCAACCATGAATAGATTTAACTCAAAACCCTTAAAACCAAATAATATAAAAGTTGCTAAATAGCTCAAATGCAGCATGAGGTGTTTTTCTTTGCTTGGGCAATTAGTGTGTTATCATATAATATAAAACTGGTTTCCACTGTCTGTAGTCAGTGATGTGCATGAAAACCAACCACTCACACAAACTTCTTTCAGATGCAGGATGAAGTTTATCAGTGTCTAGCTCAAATTGTTCTTAAAGGATTAACTTCAATGCATAAAAAAGATAAATAATTGACAATTTAAACAGCATAAACATGTCTCAGACTATAAAAATGTGGCATTTGCAAAAAAAAAAACTGACTCCTTACATACATTGATTAGAAATACAGTTTTTTGTGCAGACTATTGGACTTTTTATTGCAGAAAATAAAGGATAAAAGAAGCGTGTTCATCCTGTCTCCCCTCTAGAGGGCGATCCAGACCAGGGTTTTCCTCGCAAAGCAACCAGAATCTATTTTTATCCACACCGAACGAGTCACTTAAAGCTTTCATGATGTCTTTTTGTCTCTTTGTATTTCTGCTCAGGTTAAGGCGCATGGAGGAACACTGTGATCTTGGCGAGCAATGCAGAGAAGAGGTTCCTTCTCATGACCCAGGACGGACATATTTAGTGATTAACAGCCTGGTGTATTTGTCAATTACTGGTCAAGTAGGATATTGAATCAGGGCTGAAATGAACTCACAAGGGCATCACAAACTGAGCTTTAGTTGGTTGTTTTGGATGCAATATTTGTGTGTTTAACAATAATACTAATGTGCTAATGTGACGCAATGAGCTGAAACTTCTTTACAATGCATAAATCTCGTCCACCATTTAGTTTCTCTTCATTTTTCCTTCCCTTCATCCTCTCAGAGTTGCAGGCTGATGGTGTATTTTTTGCACAGATACTGTACATCTTTTGGCACAGGCATCATGGTGCGTTTAAGGTCTACGTTTAAGTTCTCACTGCCTGACAGTAGGGGGCGGTGTGCAACCAACATGAACCCTCTCCTCATTGATCGTGACCAGGTATTTCCCAAACCAGCCCGGCAGTCAGTCAGCCAGCCAGCCAATGCCTGGCACATGCGTTTGTGTGTGTGTGCGCGCGCGCAAACACACACACACACACACACGCACACAAACCGCGGAGCTGAAAATAATCAAGTGGTGGAGGAGGAGTGGGCGGCAGCAGCAGGAGAGGAAGCGAAGACGACCCTCAGAGAGAGAAAGAGAGAAAGAAGGAGCGACTGTACGAGTCCATGTGAGAGTAGAAGTGAAGGTAAATCAATAGTCCTGAAGCACTTGGTGGAACTCAACGGGTTTCCTCACTTTATTACCAACCTTTGGGAGGGAGAGGAGGGTTGGTGTTGATAAAATGAGGCCTTCATACTGTACCCCAACAGACCTGAAGCAAAATCTACACTTTGCATGAGCAGGTGACTGTTTCCTGTGATTTTTAATTTTTTTTTTTACTGTAGTTAATAGTCTTAAGTTGCAGTTTTCATGATTTTGTTGCAGTATTGAAGTGTTTATGTTTCAGAAATTAGCATAAAGTTGTGTCAGGTCAGGCCACGCTGCTCTATATGTGGACGGTGCGTTCACGTGTCAGCCAACAAAGTGTAGTGTTGCATTCACTGCTCCTGTTTTGTGGGATATCCGAGACTGGTGTTCTGAAACAAACAATGCGACTTTTGCATTCACATTTGATTGGGATGTGATGATACACTGACGCCAAATATGGACATTTTTGTACAGTAGTACAGTTTTAGACAGTTTGACTTACAAGCGTCACTACTTCATACGTCTTTGTGGTGTAAACTTCTCTAAACTTAATTTACACAGATTAAAAATAATTGGTCAGGTATAGTTGTATCCTTCCTTACACATTTTAACTCCAGAGCTGTTCTGCTTTCTGGTAGCTCAGACTTTAGCCAGTTTATGGCTATTTTACATTGGAATGGAGGCAGACATGCAAAAACAGTCTTACTCTCTTCTCTTTTTCAGGTCCAAAGAAGGGCTTGAGCCTGAAACATCACACATGGAGGTAATAAATGTTCATGGGAGCATTATCGAGTGTTCAGACTCTGTTTTTGACTTTTGAGTTCTGTCCAGCAACCAGTGCATTGTGGTGTCACTGCAAAGTGACACCACAATGCAGTGAATTAATACATAATTTCTGCACTTCGCAGAGAATTTGTGTTCTTCAGTTAGACAGTATCATGATGTATGGTTAGATGATTGTCTTGCAGCATATCGAATATCGCAGAGTGGCTGTATCGTGATACTATCGTGGGCAACGTATTGTGAATCGGATCATACAGCTGCAAGTTCAAATTAATAGTCCATGTGTGGTGGTTTTTATGGCTGCCTTCCTGTTTCCATATGGTTCTCTTTTAAACCGTAGCCTGCAATATCATATGGTGCATACACTGGTGTGATTACAGATTTAATCTTGATATCGTAGATGAAGGAAGAAGTTTACATGCTTCACGTGGAGCAGCCTGTCCAGTGCTCTCAGATTAGGGCATTCTAGTGTAAGGAAAACACACGTGGCGTCAAAACGTTTGTCGTTGAATTAAAGCTTCTTGTGCTCCAGTACACTCAGGACTGTGCTCCTGAAGTTTTAACTTAACCTTGAGTTTGTCTTTGTTTTGGATACAATACTTGATTTTATACCGCAACTTCTAGTGCAGATAGCAAAATGGTCTGCGATGTCAACGACCAACTTTTGGTGTTCACAGAAAACTCTCAGGGCAACTTTCAGTTTTCTGATCTGTCAGACAGCACCTGAACAGACCGTTTGAATCATATCAAACATGGGTTTGAATAAAGAGCGGCTGTTGTCAGGGCTGCCTCACAGACGTGCCCGGGACAAGATGATCTCTGAAGGCCCAAAAAACTGTTATATTTTAAGAGTTTGAGGATCATTTTGGGCTCTCCTATGACCCAGGGCCCGGGACAACTGAACTGGTGTTCCCACCCTGTCAACGGCACTGGCTATTGTTCCCCAAATTGGAATCAAAATGTAATAACTTCAGTCATTTTCAGGTCATTATTAATAGGCCTGTCTATAACGTCCTGGAGGCTTTTGACCACATGTCACATTTGAAACTGGAATCTTTTTACTTACCACCCTAAATGGACCGGCATTTAATTAAAGTGCTTTTCTGGTCCTTCAACCCCTCAATGCACTTTCAACACTTGCCACATTGACCTATTCACACCCAGAGGCTGCCACGCAAGGTGCCAACTTGCTTCACCGATGATATTTCTATGCTCAGCCATTCACAGACATACACACACTGATGGATGGAACAGCCATCAGGAGCGATCTAGGGTTCAGTTTCTTCTCCAAGGACACTTTGACATGTAGCTGGAGCCGGGTTGAGCCACAGCCGTCCTTATTAGAATTACAAACTAAGTCTGATATAAACTCTGAGTGTACTTAAACAGCTTGGATGAGAAACAAGGGGTGCTTTTGAAAAGTATTTTGATTAGTATCTGAGATAGAAGACCTGGAAGTATCTAAATGAACTGCCGGAATACACCCTTTAATTCCTGTTTTCTTTAATTTAGCTGCAGTATGTGCAAAAGTAGAGAATACTAATGTCACTCTTGTCATTCTCAGCTATTTGATTTTATTATACGGTGCAAACTTTTTGCATCAATGAATATTATGTCCAGTGAAAACCCAGCTGTCATTTTCCCTATAGCACCACAGTTGTCTTTTTCAGGCTTTTCACTCGACTTCTTGATGTTTTCCATCAATGTTCAGGAAAAGTTGTTTGGAGATGGAAGAGGATCACAACCTGAAACACTGAGCGGCTGAGTTTGAATGGAAACTGTCCTTGGTGCGGAAAACACACTGGACTTGTGAATGACATGCAGGGTTTCACCAAGGCAGATCTTTGCTTGACAACTATAATGAAAATTAATTTCATCAGTCTGAAAGCAGCATTTGACTGAAACATAGAGCAGGTACTTACTCATTTAATGATTATTACATTACATTAAACATTTGCTAGTTCCAGCTTCTTAAATGTAAAGATTTGCTGCTTTTCTTTGCTGTTTATGACAGTTAACAAAGAGGCTTTGGGTTTTGGACACAGTTGATTGGACAAAAGAAAGAATTTGAAGATGTCACTTTGGGCTCTAAGAAATTGTGATGAGCATTTTTCACAGTTTAATTTGACATTTTACAGACTAAATAATCAGTAGACTGATCAATAAAGAAAAAAGTAGTTAGTTGCAGCTCTGATAAGGTGTCAATAGTTAATGTGTTGTGAGAACATCTTGAAAATATTTAAGAGTCCTGATTTGAGGAAGGCATATTTTTTACTGCCCATTGCTCCACAGAGGTCAGAGGTCAAGGTCAGCTACACATCATGGATGCCTTGTTAATGGATGGATGGTTGACTTCTGCATGCAGCATTATCGGCTCTTTTTGCTCAGGCATTCATTTAACACCAATCAAAACTCTTCCCCATGGTCACCCTTCCTTCTTGAAATCGTAATGGCCTTGAACTTGATCGTCCCTGGGTCTGGTGAAGTATCGGTGGCAGATAGCAGGCGGAAAAATAAATCAGTTTTGAAAAGGGAACTTTTTCTTCCCTTTTTATATAAAAAACAACAAAAAAAACGCACCGTTCGCCCCCTCATGTACAATGCTGGGAATAGTAACAGCACTGTGAGGCTGGGCTAAATATAGCAGCCAGTGAGTGTTAACATGTCAACTTCAGCAGGAGTGCAGGGAAGCGGCTGCTGCACGTGTGACCGCCATGGATGTACGCAGCGTCGCTATAAATACCAAGCAGCCCTGCTATCTGCCGCTGGATGTTACAGGCATACCAAGACTACAACACAAATAGCTGATTTTGTCTGTAGTCAACAGTCACAAATCAAATCTTTGAATTTATACAGCATCACCTTTAAAGTGAGATGTTGGATTTGTGCTCATAAATCCTCATTATTAAGCGACGAAGATGATCATCCACATCATCTCGTGATATTTACACGACTCCGCTGATGAAGGACGGGGTTTGAAATCCAGCTTTCGGATTGGGGGTGGATGATGGATTTTGCGAGGGTAAGGGAGGGATGGAGGGAGGAGGAAGAGAAGGGGAGGGGGCAGTTTATTTTTATCACGACCGCCTTTCAGAAATAGAAGGCAGACTAAAACAAAACAAAAAAAAAGAGCTCATGAGTTCTTCTCAATCGAAGACGCTTGTGCAGCAAACCGTGCATTTATTTGTGATGGAGGGAGACTTTAAACCCGCCCCCCCCCCCCACCCACCACCACCACCACCACCCCCCCCCCCCCCCCCCCCCCCCCCCCCTCCAACTCTGTTACGTAATCCAGCATGTGAATGTCAAGAGACAGAGCGAGTCGTGGTGAGAGAGACAGAGAGAGAGGAGGGGGGGGGGTATTTGGTCTATGCATAGAGCTCCCAAAACTCATACCCAGGGAACACAGTGTACTCCGGTGTCCCCTAAGACCCCAAGCCCCCTCCACATGCGCACACACACCGTGCACGCGCACGCACATGCACACAAGTCGGTGATTCCACCTGTAAGGACAAAAATCCTCCAAAACAAGCAAATAGTGCGCAAACAGATCAGGAGAACAGGTGGCTTCCCACATTAATCCCCTCTGTCCGTCCATTCACAGACTCTCTGCTGGAGGAAGCGTGTGAATGAGTGAGAGAGTGGGAAAGTGATGAATGAATGAATGACTGCACGAAATGAGTGAATGAAGAGCAGCAGCAGAAGAAGAAGAAGAGGAGGAGGAAGAAGAAGAAGGCAGGGGGCGCGCATCGCTCCTGTCCTTCTCAATGGGTTTTTTTTTTCCCTTTCTTCTCCTGCAGAGGGAAGTACGGCTGCACGGGCAATAACCAGGCATGGAGAGCAAACACATACAGTACACACACGGTAAAGGAGTGGGGGGGTTATGGGGCAGGGGGGGGCGAACATGTGACAAAGCCGTTCATAAATATTCAGCGGCTCGATTCATGCGGATTCTTCTCTTGAGGTGGTTTATTGTGCGCAGCAGAGCTCCCAACCAAGCATGTGATGCCAAGGATGGTTGGTGAAGGGTGTGTGTGTGTGTGATGGGGGGTGGTGATGGTGTGGTGTTTCTATAAATAGCATTATAGCGCTGCTTCCATTGACATCATTTAGGCAGGAGAGATGGAAAAATAAATAGGGGAGGGGAGGGGAGGGAGGAGAGGGCGCAGGGTTCCTTAATCTGGGCTTGAAATTCAAACAAAACCTGGCCAGCCATCCCTCTGTACACACTCTCAACAAAATGGTCCTACTAGACTCGAATCATTTCAAGCTTTCTCTTTGACTTTTTGTTATTTTATGAATCATCATTTACAGGAGCTAAACCAGAAGACCGCTTTAAAGGTGCACTCTGTGGTTTATTGGAAGGAATTTTATTTATTTTTTATGCATAAGAAACTAAATAAACACACTCTCTTTGTTTTCATGACTGAATAAACAAACTGACCTTAAAAGACAACACAATTTCATACTGTTTTACTTTGTTTATATATGGCAGACCCTGCCACCTTCCTAGCTTCAAACACTGTTCTGGGGACCTTATTTTCCTCTGAGAACAGCTTGTTTATTCACTTAAGGAAAAGATAAATGTGTCTGAGTTTGTAGTATTACCTCATTCATATTGTTACCTTTTAATATTATGAGTTTGAATTTCTTCTCCAAAACTATTTGGTGCACCTTTACATGTATCTTTTCATTTGGGGATTTTATTTTTATTCATATTTCTGACCATTTTTGGAATTTACCGTTTAACAATACTGGTCTTTGGACTAAAGTTACCAGTTTATTAAGCCAGAAAATAAGGAAACAAATAAGAGAGGCTTCAAAAGTCAAACATTAAGTTATAGCTGCAACAATTGTTGACCAGTCGTTCGAAAGAAAATAAAATGATTTATCATTTCAGTCATTCTTCAGGCAAAAAACGTCAAACATTTACTAGTTTCGGCTTTTTAAATGGAAAGATGTGCTGTTTTTCATTTTTGGTAGTAAATGAAGAATCTTTGTTGTTTTGACTGTCAGTTGGATAAAAGAAGCAATTTGAAGACAGTTATTTGTTGGGCTATAGGAAATTGTGATGAGCATTTTTTAGACTGAATCATGAAATAATCAGATTTATCAATAACCCAAATAATCATTACACTGTAAAATCTGACAAAGTGACTTTCTCTTAAAGAAATCGAGGAAACTGATTACCTCAAAATTACCAAGTAAAGTAGACTTTTAACTTTTAGCTCGTACAACTTCAATTTACTAGTCTACTTGACTTGGTAATTCTGAGCTAATTGGTTTTCTGACTTTTTAAAAGTAAAGTCAACTTTTAAAATTTACAGTGTAGTTGCAGCCTATATTAAAGGGGCACTATGTAGTTTTGGAAAAGAAATTCAAAAGTTAGATTTGTAATATGTATATTAATATTTACATATTTTTTCCATAACTGAATAAACAAGCTGTTCTCAGAGGAAAATAAGGGCCCCAGAACAGTGTTTGAAGCTAGAAAGGCGTCAGGGTCTGCCACATATAAACAAAGTAACTGTGTTGTCTTTTAAGCTCTGTTTGTTTATTCAGTTTATTCAGTCATGAAGAAAAAGAGAGTTTCTTTGTTTGTTTTCTTTAGGCATTAAAATCAATCAGTGTAGATTCAAATGTCGTCCACCAAAACTACTTAGAAACCCAAACTTTAAACCAACAACAACAGTGATATTGTACCCTTCTCTGGGGTCTCCTCTTTTAGTTGTAATGGTTCGACACACCCTGGCAGAAGATCCCTTGAATCCCTCTCTTTTCTGTGTGTCTTCATCTACTGGGGCCCAATAGTAAACATCAGACCAAAACACACACTGTTTCCTAGAAAGACGCAGCCTACGAGTCGCAATGGAAAGCCACAAGGCAGATGGGAGGGGACATCAAACAAATTAAAAGGACCTGTGTGTATACAACAGACACACACACAAGCAGAGAAGTGGAAAAGACGGGGGCCCTGATACACCCAAGGCAAATGTTTTGGAAGGTATTATTATTGTATTGACATGCTTTAAAAAGGGACAAGGCGGAGGGTTGAAGCTCAATAAGCCGTATAGAGGGAGAGGCATTTTCATTTCGTTATCAAGGCTAACATTTCCGCTCAAACAGGCTGACTGACTCGTGTGTTTATGTTATTATGGAGGAGGCGCGCTGTTTTTCCATGGTCGGAGTGTCTTAGTCACAACCAGGATCTCTCTCTGTCTCTCTAACTCTGTCGTCAGTCTTGGCACTGACCCCTGAATACTGCGTGACTTCCATCGGCGCTGATGACGTCCTCTATGATACATTTCTCCCCATGTGGGTCCTCCGCCTTATCCTGCTATCACACATGTCCCACAGCTTGTGCCTGCACCCGCTAACACTTGTTTACTTGTTATTGTTTTTCTTTTTTCTCATTTTTTGTCATTCATCTTTTGATTCCTGTGAGGTCAGAGGTCAGCAGCAGTCAGAGAGCCTCCTTGAAGCCTCCTCAGAGGGCCAGACGTTTGCTTCAACCCTGGACAGACGCTCACCAGTTCAACCTGCCACCCTTGAATCACAATAACCTGGGGAGGTCAGTGTTGCATTCATTTATTTCGGTGTAGATTGTGCATCGTTCCTCTCCGTTGTTGATCACACACTTACTCCTCCCAAACAGCACTCACACTGTTTTTTTAGTGTGTTTGGCTCACAATTCTCACAGCAAAAACCTGAAAGGTGTAGTGCTAAATGGCTAGCAGACGTGAGATGGAGCATCCTACGACATTTGAAATGTGTGTCTCTCAATTCGAGAGGATGAATCATAATGCCTAATTCAGTCCTAATGGTGAAGTATTTTTACCACAGTCTCTCTCCCTCCTCCTCTGTATATATCTTCTTCTCTCTTCTTCTTCTTCTTCTTCACTCTTTTCTTCATCTGTCTCCTCATCTATCACACATGCAAAAATAGTCTCACTTTCTGTCTGCACGCATAGAAAAAAACAAATAGCAACCCAGTGACTAAAGTAGGTTGGGCAATTTTTCAATGGAGCCAGCCTGAAAATTCAAAAACAGGTGGACAGGTTCCACATCAGTAGCCAACATCTGCATGTACGACGTGTGTGGTGTTGTGCATCAGTGACAATGTGTGTCTTGGAGATGGGTGCAGGCAGGCAGTTATTTCCCAAAACATCATGTCTCTTAGTCATGTTAAATTAAAGGAAAAGTTCACCCAAAACGGAAAATTCAGTCGTTATCTTCTCAACCTCATGATGATGGAAAGTCAGGTGAAGTTTCATAGCTTCACAGAAAAACAGCGTTGCAGCATTCTCCTAAACAAATTAAGTAGATGGCGACTTGTTTTAAAATGTAAAACAAAACCCAACAGGAACAAACATAAAATGGATCCATACAGCTTTTCTGGCATCATCCAAGTCTCCGGAAGCCCAGAGCTCCCACATTGATCTGAAAAGACGTTATTTACACCCTCCAACGTGTTTTAGTTTAGCAGCTACAGTGAAGATTTGGGCTTAAAAGAGGGTGTAAATAACATCTTCTCAAATCGATTTGGGAACTCAGGGTATCTTGGATTACGACGGATGAGCTTTATGGAGCCATTTTATGCTTTTGCTGTGACGTTGTTTTGCTGTGAAGCTCCAGAAATGTTTTGGAGGACTAAGAAAATGTTCACAACTTTTCATCGGCATGGGTAGATAATGACTGAATTTTCATTTTTTGGTGAACCCATCCTTTAAAGACAGAAATGACTGATATTGCTCATAAAGATATTTCTACAAACTATAGTTTCTTCACCTAAACTAAAATAACTTTCTACAGACAGGAGAACACAGAGTGTAAAATGTTTGTTGAATTTTCTGCTGATGCTACCAAGGAAATCCTACTTCTAGTCTCTCAACTCCACAGGTAGGTCAAAGACAGCGTTCCCTGGAGATTTCTCAGTGAAAACCCACTGACAAGATGGGTAAGTAATCACACTGGATATTGAACTGGTGACCAGCGCGTCAACGATCGTCTTCAAGATCACTTGACACAGTGATGTATGCGAGTCAACAATAACCCCCAGACAGAGTTTGACAAATAAAAAGCAATCTACTTTCTGAAAAACATTCATTTACGCACATCAGTTTTGATTGTTTTTTTACTTTGACTGATACTGAAACACCGTGGGCTATGAGTCTTTCAACCACTTGGACAATTTCTCCTCTACTGCAGTCGCCAGTAAAGTAAGTAGGAGTTAGCTTGGATAACTATGTATGTAGATTTTGTTTTATGGTTTTTAGCTGTAAAAAATAAAATGTGAAAAGCTGCCGCGCCCAAATCATGGAATGGTAGAGAAAACTGTACTAGTTATCTGTTGGCTAAAAATATTGGTGACATTGTAATGTAAACAGGAACAATGACATTTTTGTAATTATCCCTAAAATGTGGTTGTCTGGTGTTGTATATTTGACATTTTAATGATTTGACCTAATACCTTATTGCCTAAAATGTCATTGTTTCATTGAAAGACTTGACTGGGAATGTAATTATTCAGATTACCTCATCCTTGCCGCATCTTTCACTGCTTTATATGTCTAAAAAAAGTTTCCTATCACTGCATATCGTACAACATATTCACAGATAATAATATATCTGTGATATTGGCCAACAGATATATCAGGCTGGCTCTAAATGTGACACTCTGGATAAGTTAGTAACAATGAGGACAATAAATTCAGAGGAAACCCAGTGATATCATGAGGGTTTTCAGCTTGTAATGACATTTCAGCACCACGGACAGCTTCTGGAGACAATACGCAACAATGAAATTGTCGTCTAAATCCAAATACACTTCCTTCCTTCTTTCAAAAGCTCTTTTACCCTAAACTAAGACCAAAACTACTACAATAATACAGAATAATTCTCAACGTTGGTTTCATCATTTATTCCTAGTGCTGGTGGCATAGTCAAGTCCTTTGAGACTTATCATTTAGGCTTTTTAAAACATAAAACATGTTCCAAAGCAGCAGTGAAAACATATCTTGATCTATATATATTTTATATATTGAGTTGTGTGTTTTTTAATTGTATGTATTAAATGGTTAAGTCTGCTATCTTAACTGAAAATGCCCAAAGAACCCAGCATCCCAACAACCTGTAGAATTACATATGCTGTCTGTCTGCCTCTCTGTCTGTCTGCCTCTGTCTGTCTGCCCCCTGTCTGTCTGCCTCCTGTCTGTCTGCCTCCTGTCTGTCTGCCCCCTGTCTGTCTGCCTCCTGTCTGTCTGCCTCCTGTCTGTCTGCATGGTGCTCTGGCTCCTTGGCTTTAGGAGCTGCGGGTTAAATGGGGAAATGGTTTTCAACATAGTCAGCTGGAGGATATTTTTAGACTGATAGAGCCAGACAGAGATAGAGAGACACAAACCTATTCTGACCTGTTTTTTTTCATCACATTAATCAGTGTTTTCTTTATTTATGCTTTTGTTTTTATTGTCTCTGTTTTTATACATTTTAGATTTTGTATTGTTCCCTCTCTCCACATCGAGCTCCGGGTCTTTAGGCTTCAGATATCGATGTGTCTGGTCCAGCTCTCCGCCCCAGTCTGCTTGGAAATGATGGTGGTCGTGCAGGGAGATGTGGAGGGGGGGATAAGAATCTCAGAATAAAACATGCTACCCCCCACTCCTTACCCAATACCTACCCACACACCCCAACCCCAAACACTTATAAACCCCACCCCACTCTCCTTGCCAGCTGAATTAATTTGATACTATTTTTGAAAGTCAGTGTTTCTAAGGGAAACCTAATGACGCAATGACGTCAATGCAGGTCAATAGCACACTGCTGGAGAAGAGGACCAGGGAGAGAGAGAGACAAACACACACAGAAGGAGAGAGAGAGAGAAAAAAAGAGAAAGAGAGGTGGTTCGTGTGTGTCGTCGAGACACTTTTCCAAAGCTATTCCCTGTGTTGTGACATGAATGACTCTCTCCTCCCGGTTCTTTCTTTTCTCTTTTCTTTTTCCTTTAATGAATTCCCAATCCCTTCCCGCGAGCTGCTTTTTGCCTCGCGTTGGTCCTCGTGCCTTTTTTTTTGTTGTTGTTAAAATTGTGCCAGATTTATTCGTCTCCCGGCGGGTTTGTGCCGATAATAGCCCGGACTCCCAGTCGCGCTTCTCCTGCCCCATTCATGGTTTCCGTCTCTCTCTGGAAGTCATTCACACACACACACACACACACACACACACACACACACACACACACGGAGACACGCGCGCGCGCACAGACAGTGAGAGAGAAAGAGAGAGAGAGAGTCCATGCAGTGAGGTGAATCGTGTTGCGCGCCTCCCCAATTGCGTAAAGTCCCCCTGATTTGGCGGGCTCTTTCTATCAGCTGGCTCACATTTGGAACTCTGTGTGCGCTCCCCCCCTCCTCTCCAACCACCACATTTCCACTCCCAAACCCCCTTTCACCCCTCCCTCCACCACGACCCAACCAGCACCTTTCCTTTGAGCCGGCTCCCTGAATCCTGAATGGCATCACCAAATATTTTAGTCTCCGACAGACCGGAGAGAAGACGCACATCGGTCTGACCTGCTTTCTCCATCCTGACGCAGGGGCAGAGATTGTAGGCTGCCCTGCTTTTCACTCTCTCAGTGTCTCCTCTTTCTATCTCAGCCTCCACAAAGCCACTCTTTAAAAAAAGAAAAAGAAAAAGAGACAGAGAATTTGAAAAGAGAAACAAATCTAAATAAAAAGGTAAGTGATTTCTTTTGTAGACGGCGCAAGTCCCGACCCAGAATGTGCTGCACTAGTCTGGGAAGTTTGCAGTTAGACCACGCGTAGATATTTTAGGACTCAGTGGTCCTTAGGTGCGGGTTGCCCCTCGTTTCTAGTCTGGATGCATCTTTTTGACACGATGATCTAAATCAGGTGAGGATGTCCTTCTCTGTGAACATTTTGATCACGATCGTGGAGTCTCATCTGTCGTAATGAGCCATCAGTCTTATTTGATGCACACGAGACATCCAGGGTGACTTTATTTGGGTTCGTGCTGTCAGACTGAGGCAACTGAATGCATGCAGGAAAGAGATCTTTTGGTTTTTCTGTGTGTGTGCGTGTTGACAACGGATTAGATTTTGCAGACACTCAAAGAGAGCGGGCTGCGGTAATGCGTAGGAGTATTCACGTGTTGGGGATCCTCTGCTTTAGGCTGCCTGCTCTGCTGAGATGCCTAGTAACAACTCAGAGAGAGAGAGGGAAGCTTTGGAAAAATACCGTTTGTGAAATCTGAGATGTATTTTACTGCTTTGGCTTTGGCAACACTCGTTTGTTCCCTCTGGTGCCAATAAAGCAAATGTGTGGCGTGACAGCTCCTCAGTCATGTTATGTTTGAGATTTCCCTTTAGTTCCGCACTTGTAAACAACTTCCCGCAGCGGACTTGCGTCTGTTCACACGTGTTGACTGTGCTGTTTCATGACAGATGAAATCCTGCATGTTTTCCAACTTTGAGCTCGCGTTCAGCGTGAGGCAGCATCAGTTTGAGCAGGTAGTGAAGTGTGTTGTGTAAACTGCAGTGGCTACTTCGTGTAACAGCAAGGAGGTTGTTGGAAAATTGGACACGACTGAGCTGTTCAGCACCGTGGACAGCTCATATTTTTGCTCAGCCCACACACACCAGCACCGGAGTCAAAGTTCATTTAGGGCTGTGAGACACCCCGTAATCATTAATATCGGATGCCGTTCTCTGGAGTTTCACCAGCTTGACTCCATGATATATCTTCTTGAAGTCGTTTGAAAGTGTGTAGTTTGAGTGCAGCTGGTTAAAAATATACATTTATGGCTTCAAATGATTGCAGCAGGCGTTGTGAGGTTGTTTTAAAGTAAAGAAAGCACGCTCCTGGTAATTAATCCGTTCTGTTCCGGTCCTTATCGCTGTGAGATGAAGTCGGACAAAGGCTTCACAAAAGAAAAAGAGAGAGAGAGAGAAGTCTGCTGCGGCTTGCAACTTGCAGGAGTCAGGAGTGCGTACTTTTTTTAAGGAGGAGGAGGAGGAGGAGGATCTCTGGCTGGGTTTGTCGACATCCGGCGGTGATCTTGGCGCACTGCACTAAAGGAACCTCGGCTGCAACTCCCATTGATACTGCTCCCTGTTTGATTGAATGATTCTGGGCTACAGGGAGCTGTGTGTGTGTGTACATGTGTGTCTGCATATGTAGGGTGACTTGTGGTGGTTTGTGTGTAGATGACACACTTGACTGTTGTCTCATGGTGTCGTGCCATGCCTTCATTTTGTGTAAAAACGAGAGCCAGGCGTGAACCAAAAATATCCAGAACATAAACCCTGACCGTGTTCTCTCCTGTCTTTATTATTCTGTGCTTCATTATGCTGGTTATCTCAGCGTATGACCTGCTAAATCCGCTCAGCGTGTCAGTCCCCATACATGCACTCGCCAGCAGTCACGGACATACAGTTGGCCTACAGGCAGGGATAAAAATAGCACAAACCGATGCGACGGGCGCAGCCCTTTTCCCTTCTCAGAGCCGACTTTTCTAGGTAGCTGCCACTCAGTGGATACTCACCAAACCCCCAACACACCATCCCCCTCAGCTCACCCCATCCCATCCCGTAAAGTCTCGTGAATCTCCACGCGGCATGAGTGCAGATGGACGGCATGTGGAGAGGGTCTTACAGTAAAGGTGTTATAGATATAGAAGGGGAGGTGGGGTGAGAGACAGAGCATACTGTGGAGGGAGGTTTGTTTGTGCGCCTTTGCACGGACAAGTATGCGCTCCCCGTGGGTCTGTTCCGTGGGTGAGCGGGGTCTGATGCGTGGGCACGGCCGGTGAATACAGGAGCTGGAGGAGGCAGCGGCTCGCTGTGTTATCCTCTCCTCCGGCTTAGAGATGCGGTGTTTTGCCCGCCAAATGCACTGGATGCTGGGATAAAAATTCTCCAGGACCAAAACAGCACGCTTGGTGGGGGGATATATAGAGACAAGGGAAGGAGGGAGGGAGGGAGAGGAGAGGAGGGAGGCTGGATGGAAACCCAGATGCTCCAGCATTAGAGGAGGGTTTTTACCAGGAGATAACCTTCTCCAAAGCTGCACTTTCCACGAGTCCACACCACATTATCCACCTGTAACATGTTCCTGTTTTGTCGCTCATTTTTTCCACGGCACATTTGCGGAGAGCTGATCACAGAGCGGCAGTGTCTTTAATCAGGCTCTACGGGCTGTAAAGTGAGAGAATCTAAACGTGACGTCAATGCCTAGTAACTGACGCAGCCCTTCAAAAAAAAAAAAAAAAAAAAAAAAAAAAAGCCCGGCTTTTTATTTATTATTTTTCTTCTTCTCGTCAGCAAAGCTTAATTACTAAATTTTACTGTGCTCCGTCGACTAAAAGAAAAAAGAGAGCCCCGCAGGGAGCGTCGGGTAATCCGCGTTCATCAGTATTTGGACCTATTTTGCGTTCATGAGTTTGAGACTGGGACTAGAAGCTTCTGAAGAGGGCGACAAGACATCAAATATTGTCGACGATACTGGCAGCGACGGCGACTTCCAGATTTGTAGTTGTTTGGGGTGAAAGTAGAGTGTTTTAAAGATGAGAAGGAGGTGGTGGCGGTGGTGGTGCTGTTGGAGGCACATTGGGCTCCAAAAAAAAAAAAAAAAAAAAAAAAAAATCACTGCAATGATGCAACGGAGGGGAATCGGGGCTCTTGTGCAGAGTTGGAGAGGCAAAATTAATTTACATTACACGCACTTCACGTAACGTTCCTAAGCGATGCCTTTTGTGAGTGTTTTTTTTCCTCCTTCCTCGTACTGTGACCTAAAAATAGCATCATAGTTTTGATCGTGCGCCAGAAATAGACAGACGGGTATCACTTGTATAAAAAGGGAGGCGATCCTGAGCAAACTTGGACGTGCCACTGTAAGCCTACATAATAACAAATGGAGGACTTAATCTGTTGCATTTCTTCCAGACTCTTGTTGCGGCTTTTCACTGAAAAAAAAAATCTCAATCTGTCTCTGTTTTTGTCTCTTTTCTCCAGTTTAGAGCGAGGACGCGGCTGCAGCACGGTGAGTGAGACGTTTTGCACATGTAATGTTTAATTCCGTGTACTTTTGTGTATTTGGTCGTGCATGCTCCCGAGTGCCTGTGCTGTTTCTCTTCTCCCAGATCTTTTGCCTCCTCCTCTGTCTCATGCACGCAGAAAACAAACAAAAAAAAACACACACACTTGACTCCCGGTCGTAGGCATGGATTTTATTGGCATGCTTTACGAGCCATGTATGACTGTGGAGCCGAAGCACAGAGCAACCCTTCCTGCAGAGTAGGAATCACCCCTTTTGGTAAATAAGCAAGTGCAAAAACTCCCTTTGTCTGTTGGCGCTGTTGAGTCTCTATCACATATTTATTTCTTTCCCTCCCATCTCCCTGCTTAACCGCGAAAGCGAGGGGAACCCTTCTCTGATGAGCGCTTAAGGACGCCTTTTCCCCTCCGTATTCTTGTTTTTAAGAGGAGTCGTACTGACAGAGAAGCGGCGGTGGAGGAGGAGGAAGAGGAGGAGAGAGTGGAGTGAAGTGAAGGAGCTGTTGCTGCAGCAGAGACCAGGCGCACCGCATGGGGAAACCCGGGAGCTGTCCAGCAGCAATGGTGCTGAAACTACACCAAGTGGCGGTAGTGGGCTGTTGCTGGTGGTGCCTGTGTGTGTTTGTACGCATGTCTGTATGTGTGTGTGTGTGTGTGTGTGTGTGTGTTGTTCCTGGCCGCCAAAAGCTTTATTTACTCCTGCTTGGAAACCAACAGCATCTACTCAGAGTGAAGCGACGTCGGAGGAGAAATACTGAAGCACGCCCGCGTCCTTTAAAAAAAGAAAAGAAAAAAAAATCCCCTGCGCTAACTGAAGGGAGACATTTGGCTCGTTTTAACAGAGTTTTTCCCGCCTGTGTAGTTTGACAGAGAGAGAGAAAGAGAGAGGGAGAGAGGCAGCAGCCGGACCGGCTTGGATCAGCTTTTCTTCTGCTCACGTCAGTCCCGTCATTTCCTCCCGTGAACTCGTAAAGGAATCAGTCTGATTCATTTACCAATCCAGCCTTTTTTCCCTTCTTTTTTGAAGTGAAGCATCTTACAATCACCAGAAGACGTGCAGCCGGTGTCAAGTTTGCAGTGCGCTTTCAAAAGTAGTGGAAAAAAAAACAAAGAAACAGCCGAGATATTCTGCGTTTGAGTTCAGCAAGGCGCGCCTAACTTGATCTAAGAGCTCCCAACACGTAAACTTTGCGACGATGAGGGCGAAAGGAACATAGCTATACCCGCCTCTCCTCCAAGAAAGAGTTTGAAGGCATCATCCTTTCAATTAAAGGTATCAGTGTTGAATTAGCGACCCGGACCGGCAGGATGATGAATAGGCTACAGGCGTCTGCACAGCTCTGCAGCCCGACTGGGAGACGAGAAACCGCGCTCGCACCAGTCCCAGTCTGCGCACGACTTTGGCCAATTTTTGAGGCTACCGTGCCACAGATGCAAAATCCCGATTGCACTTCACCTGCGATACATTCCTCCACCTCCCCAAACACACACACACACACACACACACACACACACACACACACACACACACACACACACACACACACACACACAAAGCAACAACTGTGATTCCTCTTCGGTCAAAACGCGCAAATACCGACTCGAGAGGCCAGATCTCGGTCAATAATTCAACAGCGAGCGTGTAATTTCGGTGGAAACAACACGGATTCCCGAGTCGTGACTGCTAAAGTGAGTAATGTGCGCGTTGGCTGCGTCAGGAGAGGCAGTCACTGTGCAGTGCAGACGGTGGGGGAGAATCGTGACTGACTGGGTTGCAAATGAAAAGACCACCCAATAAAAAAAATAATAAATAAAAAAAAAAATAATACCCACACCAGGAGGGGGGAAAAGGAAGAGGGGGGCATGGCGAGAGTGAAAGGGTGGGGGTCTCGGGTCTGGGGAGGGCTTCAGACTCTGGGTATGTACTAACCTCCACCACCACCGCCACCACCACCACCCCTTCAATCCCAAATACCTCCTTTCTCCCCAAAGCTTGTTTTTAGTGTGAGCCCTGCTGCTTGCTGGCATGCTGGCAGCCAACTTGAATGCAGACGAGTTTCATCAGTGATAGTGGGGCGGTGTGGAAGGAGAGAGAGGAAGAGGAGGAGGAGGGAGGGAAGGAAGGAGGGAGGAGGAGGAGGAGGAGGAGGGGGGTATGTTGGTTCGGGATCAAACCTGGTATAAACAAGGGGGGAGCGGAGAGAAAGGGGGTCCGGATCCAGATCGTGACCCGGCCTCCACCTCGGTACAGTAACTTGGTTGTATAGAGAGGGGGGGTAGATTTTGTGAAATGGCTTCTGAAAACTAATGGAACTGTTGCAGGATTAAAAAACAGGTAAGTTACTCTCTATTTGATTATTACATTTGCTAAATTTCAGCAACAATAAGAACCCACATTAAAGATTGTTTGAACTCGTGTGAGAATGAGTTACGGTCGTGATTAACTCTTGATGTGATGCTCAGCAATGTGTTGTTGTTTTTGTTAAGTCGCCTTACAAGCTGTACACAGCCGCACTGTATCGTAGTGGTCATTTTTTATTTTGTATTACTGTTATTCTGTGTTGGTTACAACCTTTAACACCACTGTAAATGAGCGAACAGTCGTGGCTCCGGACTGAATTTGCAGTCCGGAGACCCCCGTGTCGGTTTCGCAGTGGTACCCTCCGGTGAACTCTATAGGTGACCATGAGTCGCCTCAGATGCTTCTTTGCTATGTTGTGATGCGATGTGGAGGTTCTGTGCCACAATTTCCCGACATGCAACTCTTATCTTTATCATCATACATATATATATATTTTTTTGCTTGTTTGCATTTAATTTGTTGTAGCTTGCAGCTGGCTCGACAACGGGGGCGTTATTTGTGATCAGAGATGAAAATGGTTTATCCTTCCTGTCAGATATCTTGTTTATTATTGTGATTATGATTATTATTATTATTGTCATCATAATAGTGTTATTTATCAGGATATTTATAGAGCGACGGTCAGTCTCGCAGCCTCGTGAGACGCCCTGCAAACGCAAAACAAAATGGAGATTAAAAAAAAGAAAATGCACATAAACAAATAGCCGCATCAGATGCTCATATCCCGACATCAATGCATATAAGTATACACTTTCTCTTGTATAGATCACAATTTGGTTAGCCCTGTCTATTTTTTTCAAAAAGGGGGGTCCCTATATGAGCGAGACACCGATTGGTTGATGACGAGGTTTGGTTTCTCCAATAAGATCCCTCCCTGCTCTCTATTTATTGCCAGCAGTTTACAGCCTTGCTCTCTCCTCACCCAGAGCTCTGGAGCGGCTGCAGAGAGCCAGCGCTTCACTATACGGGAGACACACCACGGACCAGGGAATATAATACAGAGCGAGAGCGAGCACACTGACAACAAAACGCATCGATGCATTGCTCCCAGTGATCACACGGGCTCTGCACATCCGAGCGTTTGGATAACGAAAAAAAAAAATTAATAAAAGAGGAAGGAGAAGGAGAGGAAAATATGAGGGAGAGACAGAGAGAGAGAGAGAGAGTGGGGAAGGGATGAGGGAGGAGAGACGAGAGGGGAGATAGAGGAGAATCAAACTGGAGAAGGAGTGGGGAATCAAAGCGAAAGGACCTTGGACAGCTCTCAGTTGCAGCAGCAGCCTTGGCATCCGGACACCCCCCCTTTTTCTCTCTTTCTCTTTCTCTCTTTCTCTCCATCCATCCTCTTCCCCTCCTAGTGCGTGTGTGTGTGTGTGTGTGTTGGAGGGACACACTCGCCTCGGGTTGCCGATGGCTGGAGATACAATCAACTGAGCCGGGATGGGAGATAAATTCACGGAAGCGAAAAGAGAGCAGACTCCCCGGGTGTCACGGAGTCTCCGTCGGATGGCAGCAGCAGCAGCAGCATCATCAGCAGCAGATAATGTCCTTCACGAATCTTTTTGCGGTCTGGGCTTGCTGTTCATAACTATTAATCTGGGAAGCCCTTACCCCAAAAAGCATTTGCGGAGGGCGCAATCGCCGCGCCGAGACATCGACATCGGAACACGGCTCCACTCGTGGAATTTTACAATCTTCCATTTTTATAAGGGCTTGTTTGCTTTTTCTGCTCGAATTTTCTTTTTGCATTATTGTTGTCCTCATTTGCTCTTGTTATTTCCGACATTGCCACGGCAGTGGCGTTTTTGTCACGGTTGCTTTTCAGCCCTTCATGTCTATTTTTTTTTTCTCCCAGTCAACAGTTTTCTTCTTTGTTAGAAATTGTGGCGAAGCTCTGCAGCCACGTCGCACCCAAGTTTTGCTCCAACTCTTGCGTGCCTCAGTGTCCAGAAAAACAAAAAACAGATTATTTTGGTCAACAAACATGTCGAAGGACCCAAAACTTTGAGCCATGCAAGATTAAGTCATTATTTCAACCAAACACACACCCCCTGCCCCCCCGTCCCACACTGAACAAGTGACAGTGGCCCCCAGCAGAGCAGAGTGTAAACACGGGGAGACCCTTGCAATGAACAAGTTGCACGTGGGCAAAACAGTGGAGTGTGTGTGTATTTGAGGGGTGGGTTGCCACTTTACTTGGACGTCACCAAAGCCCTAATACCCTTAAAAACATAATGTGGGAAACACACACACACACACACACACACACACACACACACACACACACACACACACACACACACACACACACTCCACTGTAAGCAAAGTGCATATGCAAGGGATTCCCCAACAAGGCCACCCTAACATAGAGAGAAGCCCAGATTGACAGATGGAGAGGAATAAGGAACATCTGCAATCATACACTGACCGTGTAGTGACTCCGTGTGTGTGTGTGTGTGTGTGCGCCCCCCCCTCCCCCATCAAACATCCACGCAGCCTCCCCTTTAACACACACACACACACACACACACACACACACACACACACACCGTGGAATCACACACGTGTCTCCCTCCCAGTTTTGTGAATAGAAGTTAATCCACCTCAAGCATCGCCCACCACTGCTCCCATGTCCCCCACAACACTCCCCCACAACACTCTCTCCTCTCAGCCCCGAACCCTCAAGATTCAAAACAAAAGCACACAATTAGAAAGACAAAGACACAGCTTAATTCCTGCAGCTTGAGGACTCGGTCAGTGTGCTCAAGTTCTGCAGCGGAGTAAAAACTCTTGCCTCCAAAACTAAAAGATGTGTGCACGCAAAGTGGTCACACCGGTGAAAACAAAAGTGAGAGATGAGCACTCGCATTCTTAAAAGATGGAGTAAAAAGTAGAAAAGAAGATGCGATTCAATTTAGCCTCGAGAAGAAAAGCACATGCAACTTTGTGCTCAGTTTCCTCTCTGCTGTCCCATCACAGTTTCAGTGTGAATACTCTTGATTTATGCTAAATAATATTTGCAATATAGAGCCAAACATCAGCCAAGTGTAGTCTTTAGGTGGAGGAAATGTAGGTCCACTGATAAATGACGTACACTATGAAATATTAGCCTCAAGACCTGCAAGTCACAGGCCAGAATATGTACCGTCATGCTGGGAAAAAGTGCACGTCAGAGAGCAGAGAGTGACGTAATTGACATCAAAATCAAAGCGTCTAGGCGTCTGCTCTCTGCGCCGTGTGGACATGACGTATAGAGTCACCAGAAGAGGAAACTTACAAGTCAGAGAAAGTTAGAGCGAGATGCACACACCTTGCTCAAAAACCCAGCAGCAGGCGTCTGTGTGATTCCCGAGAGTGACGTGTGACCGAGCCCATGACCAAAGCGCTGAACTGGTGAGGCAGTCTGCGCGGAGGATGCACTTGGATGAATGAACGGCCGTCTCGGAGGTGGACCAAAGCCTGAAACGTGTGTTAGAGTAGGACACGTGTCGTTAATGAAATTGGCAAAAAAGAAAATAAAAAGCTGGTGACGTCAAAACAGACAGAGATGACGCTATTCTCTTCAAGGGGAAGCTGTGACCTCTGACCTGTGGAGTCGCCGTGTGTTTCTCTCTATTTTTAGTGGGTAGTGTGACATAGACCGCTGTTTTGTGAAGGATAGGGGAGGCTGATTGAGGTGGGAGTGTGACTGAAGGCAAATTTAGAGGTATATCTCTGACAGGTGACGTCATTGTTGCATTTTACTGTATGGATTTATATCGACCTGGTGCATAAAAGTGGGGACTTTTCTGAACTAGTTTACTTGTGGCTGTGTGGCGCAGTCTGATTCCAGCCGGCTGCAGGTCATAAAGTTTCCGCCAAACTCTCTCCAAATCCCTACTTACGTCACATCACCAGACTAACTTTATAGACGCTTAAATCTCACTGTTCGTGTTCTTTGTCTTTCTGTCTGGCAGGAGAGAACAATGACGACAAAACTCAAGAGCAAAGACGGAAATGAGGTGACTTGTGTGCTCGGCTGGACTCTGCCGCTGCTCTGGGAGCCTCCAGCTGTGCGTCGGAGAAAGAAAAAAACAAAACAAGGGACCCAAGTCTTTGGATGTTTTCACCGAGGAGCGCACAGTGACAGAGAGAGACACCGACCGTCCGACCGACCTTCCTCCTCCTCCTCCTCCTCCTTCTTGTCCTCCCCCCTCTTCCTCATCTCGAGAAAGGTAATTGCACGGCCTGAGATGTGTTAGAGGATGAGGATGACGTCAAACCCAAATCACCCTTTAAATTGCATTTTGCGTGAGGCTCGTGATGACTACTCGGTGCTTGTGAGCAGGAGTTGTGTCTGCGCAGGGGCTTGTGGTGCTGGATTTCCTTCTCTTCTTTTTTCTTGTCTTAATTCAACTTATCGTAGGCCTCAAAATGATTACATGACAGGGACGGTTGTGTCGTCTATATGTTGAATTACTGTCCAGAACGTAGAGGATTTTTCTGAGACATTCAGTTGTCAAAAACATCTAAAATGATGCGTAAAAGTGGCAGTCTGTACATTTGGATATTAAAAGCCTTGTATATTCCGATGGTATATCTATAGGTGAGTGTGTATGAGTGAATATTTCTCACATATCCTGTCATATCAAAATAATTTCCCTCATCAGGATTATAGTTTTACTGTGATAGCCTTTATGAGATGACCTCGGCGACATTTTGCACGTTTTGTCATGCGTAATTTTGAATCGTGCTTTGCTGTTGTCCTCTTTCTTCAACATAACTTTTTCACGGATCGTATGAGCAATATGTTATTATATTTTTTATAATAATGAAGCAAAAAACCGTGCACAGGCCTGTCGCTTGTCATTCAGTTTGATATTTAACATCTGGATGCAGCTGAACTTGGGAAATAGGCTGCACTTTTTTGTCGTTGGGTCACAGTTCACACTAGGATATTCAGTGTCAGTGTCGGTTGTAACACCATGTGAAAGTTATCAAGTAATTATATGTTTATGGATGATATTTGAGGAGTGTAAACGTACGCTATGACTGACTGTGTGACTGTACCACTGTATCCGCTTTATACTCTTTGTTTTTGGCACCCGCAGCTGTAACGTCCCCTCCCAAATACCTGCTATGTCACCTCTCAGTGTGAGTCATCATATCATAGACAGTTCAGGCAACACCTCGACGTCACGTTGGATTTACTTGCCCTTGTAAGAACGCTGTAGTTACCAGGACGAGCAGAGGGCGTCGTGACGTGGCGCAGCAAATCAAGCCAAATTTTTCTGTAATCAACCAAACAAAAAGTCTCTGCCTGTAGACAATATGTCTAATTATTGCAATAATTATCAATTTCCACTGAAAAGTAATTGTGTCCAAGAGTGGGACAAAATTTACATTTACAGGTTATAAGATAATGGTGATGTATGCAAGTTATTTTGGCAAGGAGGGGTCAATAGACTGGCCCTGACCTGCACCTGGAGACATTTCATTGCAGCAAATTTGCATCCCTGTTAGAAAGACTTTGATGGTGCATTCAGGTGCAGGAAGTGGTAATCACCTAGATTTGACAAGCATATGCTCTTGGCTGGGAACATCAACAAAATGGATGCTATAGATGTTTTAGTATGTGTGTGAATGAAAATGCAGTTAATATCTTGCTTAAAACATGAATTTTATTTGTTGTGTGTAAAGTAGTATAGTATTTCTTTTTACGTACGACAGATTTACATTTTTGATTCAAAGCCTGGTGTGAGTATAAAATGGCATGACAGCAGGTTTGGGTTAAGAAAATGATCATGGCTAAAGTTAGGGGCAATTGACGAGGAACATTAATTTGGGTTAAAGGATAAGATCACCCAAACATGAACATTCAGTCATTATCTTCTCACCCCCATGCCAATAAAATAGCAAGTGAAGTTTCGTAGTCCACAAAATATTTCTGGAGCTTCACAGTAACCGAGCAACATTCTCCTAAACAACTGAAGTTGCTGGGGACTTGTTTTAAAACTAAAAAAAATGGCCCCACACAGCTCATCCGGCGTAATCCAAGTACCCGGAAGCCCTTATATCCCATAGTGACTCGATAAGATGTCATATTCACCCTCGATGCACAGTCGGGCTTGTGCACTCACTTCAGATGGGGTGCATGCTAATGCTTTTAGCATAGCAGCTACAGTGAAGATTTGGGCTTTAAACAGGTGTAAATATTGTCTTTTCAAATCAAGTTGGGATGTCAGGGCTTCTTAAGACTTGGATTGCGCCGGACGAGCTGTATGGAGCCCATTTATGTTTGTTTTTTTACCCGTTGTTTTTTTTAAGTAATGTAGTCCACGGCTACTTCAGTTGTAAAGGAGAATCCTTCAGTGCCGTATCGCTGTGAAACATGTTGAATGTTGAATGTTGAATGTTGAATTTATTCTTTAAGGTTTGGAAGTCCTAAATTTATTTAAAGGGTCATTACACTTAAATTACCAAAAACGTATTTTCTCACATATTTCTAGTAGTATAAACTGTAACTATGCAGATATTTTGGTTTTATTTGTTGAGGTTTTGAGATATCTATCTATCTCTGATATTTCTGCCTTCATCCCCATACAATGGAGGTCAATGATTTTGTTTTTGGTGCTCCCAGCATTGAAAAAACGTATTTACAGCGTCCTAATTTATCAGTATAATCCTCAAAACACACTGTCAACAGATGTCTGGGACTTTGTCTTTAATAAAAAATAGTTCCAATGAAAGTTGTTGACAGTGATGTCTGTTTATTACCAGACTAGTAAAGTTGATATGTTTTTGTTGAACATCTAAATGCAATTTTCCAATTGCTGTGAGCAGGGTTGGGCTGGTGGCAGGAATCTCAGAGATGGATCTTGAAATGTGCAGAGCAAAAAATATCTGCATTGCTCAATACAACATGAGAAAATAATATTTCTTTAACTGGCTAAGTTGAGTCTGTACAGTTCTAATTTTTTGCACCAATCATACGGATAAGGGACATTTGTTTTTGTAAAACTGTGATTTTCTTGTGAAGACCAGCTTGTGTGTGTGTGTGTTTTATATTTTTTAAAATCACAGCTCAAAACTGTTTTTCCTGTTGGCTATTTGGTGTTTTATTGAAATTATTTTCTACTTGTTTGATGCTGTAAAGTGCTGTGGTGATTGTTTACTCCCCTAGACTTGTATCACTTCCTTGCGAGTACAGTCGGCAGGATGAAATATTGACAGTTACATTTTCAGCAAACCTTGGATACCTTCAAATTTGTACAGGCATAGGCCTACGTACTGTATTGACATCTCCACATAACATCTCATATCACGTTCACGTTACATGTTTATGACCTAAATTTCATGTCAGGAGGTGGAGAGGACTGTGGTTTCGTTATAGGTGATGATGCTGCAGTGACTGCAGTTTCAGTCTGCATTGAAATGTTTGTAAGTGTTAAACCACTGGATATTTTTAAGGGGACCTCGCGACAATTTCCAGCCATGGTTGTGATGACCAAAAAACTTGTGTTTTTAATGAGATCTCAGGACATCTCAGCTGTGTTTGTGGTGAGCAGGTATTTGAGGCTAAACGGTGATGTTTTCCTAACCTTGACCGAGTGTTTGTTGTACCTAAACCTAACCAGAGCAGAAGCACAGTTTTGAGACGAGAAAAATATAAAATTGAACCGAAAGAAACGTAAAGTTTTAACTTGTCAGTGGTTTTGCAGAAACACACTTAGCCACCAATTTATTCTGGTGACTGGGTTGTCATCGCACGTATTTTAACCAAATACTCTAGTTGTTCCTTCCTGTGTTCTGAGCTCAGAATTATTTTATTTTCGACATCAAATAGTGACTCAACACAGTGACTCAATTGGGGATGCAAAATGGTCCGCCCTGAAAAAGTGTGAATTTTTTGGTGTGTATAGTGGATCCTACTTTTCAGTCTGTGGATATTACTGTAAATAGCATAAATTAACAGTCATCAAATGTGAAAAAAACTATACTTTGGTTGTTTTAACTCACGTATTTTAAACACTACGAATAGAACCATTCCAAAATACAATAACTCTGTACTTTGAGGATACACCCATGATCTAATCATAAGTATCCAGCATGACTTATGACTCATCATGACGTCTGATTATTTACATCCTCTACAGCTCTAAATATACCACATGAATAATTACTTTAAATTACAGCTTTCATGGGACTTTTTAACAGCCAACATATCATCATAAGTGTCGTGCAGTGTGTTACCTGAAACTGTAAAATGAGTATTTCTGTCCTGACGTCACCCCACTTGTGTACAATAAATCATGCTCCACTCACAATGTTTTTTTTTCCTGTTTAATACGAGCGACCAGTGCAAAGCTATATTTGGGCAGATTATATCATTTTTAAAACTGAGACCAACCGGCTTTGGAGACGTAGGCTAGAAATGGCTACGATCAAATCTGGGTGCTGACATCACAGCAGCCAGTCTGTGCCGCGTTAACTTGTTATCAGAGATAGACAATATTTATTTATGCTTTTATCTTTGCAGAATTTATCCCATGGGGAGCAGCTGAGAAACGTCATAGTGTGGTTTTACAGTGATGATTACGTCTACAGTCTCTTGAAGACCACATGTTGATGCAGCCAAAATCCATGTTTGACTTATTCTTGAATGTATCTCTTTATCAGAGATTAAATATTTTCAAGTAATCTGACCAATGTAGACAGCTTGAAGTATAAACACATATGCTAGTAATGGAACATTTCACCTCATTTATTCACTGATCGATGAGTGGGGTATTTCTTTTTCATGACATTGTTAGTAGTTTTCCATGAGAAAGACACCTCTACATAAGGAAAAGCTAAACATGCAAAGAAGATTTATTTTCAGGTGTTTAACAATTTGATTTTAAAGGATAAGGCTGGTGAAATTTGACCTTTTTCTTGCTGTTTACATCGAAAATGAAAAGACCAAAATCAACCAGAATGGCACCCAGTAGAGCACATACCTCTGCCAAGGCCCAACAGTGCCCTTTAAAGGTGCACTATGCAACTTTTTTACTGTCCTATAAACAAACAGAGACAGAGCTCTTGATAAAAGGGATAGCAGTTTGCAAGAGCTAAGGTCAAATCTTGTCTGGGACTTCGGTTGATACCATTGTTCGGCCCAAATTATCTGGTAATGTGAGGGGTTTACAGATCAAGTCGTAAACCTCCTGAATGTGAGTTTTTAGATGTATTTTAAAGTCATATGTTTACATTTGTATGTGCAAACAGTAGAGAAAAAACAGTCATCTATTTTGAGTATTGGTGGGTTGTGATCAAAAAGAGCCAAATTCCTGTCTAAAGGTCCTACAGTTCAAGAATATAGGTTAAAAAAAGGTACATACTGCACCAATAACTGCTTTACCATGATTTAAGCTCACCAGATGTAGGATCCACATCACATTGTACTCACCCATAGAAACCAGCCACCTAAATACACCTGATTTTTTTCATCAAGAGCCATGCATTAGTCCCTAAGATTAATAAAAATGTTAAATAAAGTGAGAAAAAAAATTCCTGCATCGGTCCCTTTATCCAGATCTGCACCAAAAGTTCATGGGGTCTATTCCAGGCTGAGATCCATCCTTTATCTAAGTTTCGTGGAAATGTGTTGAGTAGTTTTTGTGAAATCTTGCTGACAAACCAACCAACAAATTAACAAACAAATAAACGGACATGGGTGAAAACATAACCTCCTTGGTGGCGGAACAATGACGCGATCCTTGTAACAAGTATCGCCGCTGTAGCCAAAGTCTGATATACTGTATTCCCCTTTGCTGTAGAGCTCTGTTGGTGTCCTAAAACAACGAGGTTTACTGTAGTTTATTTTGAATTAATCCCATGTACACTGTCCTGCTGCCTGAAATACTTTTGAGAACCAGATGTGTATTAATCCACGACTAAATTTTCCCCATTTACCCCTGTTTGAGAAACATTTGATAAAAACTACAACGACCAGCTGCTTTGGTTGATTACTGAGCCTTGTTAAAAAAAATGACTTTATATATTGAATATATGTTTTTTAAGATTGGAAGATATATGTCCTCAGCTGGAGCCAATGGGTTTGATACTGAATGTCACAAACAGTGTAGGGAACTCGGAAAGAATTGAGGGACCGACTAACTCACTGTTGGATTTGGTCTTTTCCTGGTATTTGTTAGCAATAACAAAAAAAAGCAAATCTTTCTCCGTTTAGAATCTTAAAACAACCATGAAATGAGACGTTTTATCATAATATAAATAATTTGTCACTGTTGTTCACTGCCTTAGTATTTACAGTCATAAACTGCAGTATGATATCTATAATTCTTCCTGACACACATGCTTTAGTTTCCAACACATTCATTGTACATATTCTACTAAAACTCTTAATCTTTGTATCACATCCCACAGAAAGTTACCACCACATTTTTTGTGTCAATCTTATGACTTTTACTGTGATCGTGTACATAATTCTCTCCTCGGTTAATGATTGGTGTAAAGGGCCAGTTCAACAATTTAGGTTAAAGTTAGGTTAAAGCTCTAGTGTGTAGGATTTAGTGGCATCTTGTATTGACTGAACTGAACATCTTTCGTGTAACCCTCCCCAGTGGTGGCTGCTAAAAATGTGAAGGGTCGTCTCTAGACTCAGTGTTTGTAGTCCACTGTGGGCTGCTGTAGAAACATGGCGGTGCAACATGGCAGACTCGGTGAAAGAGGGTCCACTCCCTCTGCAGATATAAAAGGCGAATACAATGGCAACAAAAACACAACAATTCTTAGTTTCAGGTGATTATACAGTAATGCAAACGCAATAATGAATATTATATTCCATTTCTGCCTCTAAATTTCCCTGAATCGTACACAGTGGACCTTTCTTTTCTGAGTCACATTGTCTTCAGTGTTTTGGACATTAAGTGGCAGAAGAAAGGCATATTTTGTAGGGTGTCAGTATGTCTGTTCTTTCTGATGTATTCCCTGTTGAAATCTGACTTTTTATGCAAACTGAACTGCTTTACTATACTTTATATTCTTATGAAGCTTCATTACAACATCTCACAAGCTCTATAAGGTTTTAGTTTGGAAAACATCCACTGAAAATGGATTTATGCAGACCCAGACCCTACATGGCAAGTGATGATGACATGACTTGCATCTCAAATTTTTTATACTTAGCAACCAAATCGCAAGAATAAATGTTGGCATTGAAAGTTTCTGCAAACAACAGATGAAAAGTTTACGTCAACTTACCATTTCTATACTTCTCAATTTTCTATTTTCTATCGTGACAACACTGTGCCTTAGGTTGGGTAAGGTTTATGTACAAAAACTACTTGGTTAAGGTTAGGAAAAGATCATCAGTGGTCGCTAAAATGACCTGGTTGAAGTGGTCTTGAACAGTTGTTAATTGCTTGGTAGCTGTCTGGGTGTCACGCCATCACCATCCCTTCCACCTCCTGATGAGAAAGTCATCTCAAATGCAGGAAATCTGAACATGATATGGAAGGTATTGTAGAAATGTTGATATCATACGTATGAAGCTAACGTAAATATGCGTAATTTGCAGAAACATGCAGTGCCAACATTTTATTCTGGTGGCTGGGATGGTACTTAGATGTTTAGAACTATCCCAACTTTCATGAAACGCAATTGTCACAACATCTTGTCAGAAATATCTGGTTTTGTCAGGGAAAACACAGCTGGAAAAGGTAGAAACATCTTGTTAAAAATATCTGGATTTGTTGCCTCTAACGCCACATGTCTTGTTAGATATACCCAGTGGTTTTGAGCTTACAAATGTTTAAATGCCATCTCAACCAGTCGTCTCTGGCTTGGCAGCCGTGTCCCCTGAGTGTAACCCCTCTACCTCCTGACATGTACTGTAAGTCAGCTCATATACGTACATGTAATGTGAGCATGATCTGACACGTATTGAAGAACATTTGATATGATACTTATGACACATACAAATTTGAACTTTTTATATGTATTTCTAAATAAATTTTCTACACAACATTTTAAAAATAACTTTTATCTATTCTTGGTTTGCAGAAAGTTGAAATGGCAATATTTTATTGTGGCTACTGGGCTGTTTTAGGGGTTTTGTACTGGATTGCATTATTACGTAGCCTGTTTGTGTAAATTTCATTTAATGTAGATAAGCTACACAAAAAATTCATCAAAAAGCACTCAGAGGTTTCATGTTGTCAGACATCAATTTGTCACTTACTTTTATTAGATGAAAAATATCAAAACTATTTCATCAACACTTTAGTGGCTGTTGAGGGACTTGAGTTTGGCACCATTGGCAGTTGTTGCAGCCTTTCTACCAATTTGGTGTGCTGACTTAACTTTGGAGGCAGTCACCAAGAGAGAACTCTCTGTCTGATTAGTTCTGAAAATGAGTGATTTCACCCATTTACTGTGGTTTCTCCTTCATCCATCTGTTCATTTCCACAAGCAAAAGACCATGGCTTGACAACAACAGCATGACGCGAAGCAAGAGCAAGAGTGCCAGCTTTTTGTTAAACATATTCTCAATATAGATTTCAAACATAAAAGACAGATTCCCTACAGGATGAAAATGCTTATCAACTTAGACTTTATTTTTTCTTTCCACCACTGATTTTGAGTTGTTGAAAGTCGATATTTCCAAGTTGGTATTCCCGATTTCCAATCTCAATATGTCACTAGTTCATTTGCTCGGGAAAACATGGAGGCCTGCTGGAAACTGATGTTTGTATGGGAAGTCTGTGAACTTCACCAGCAACTTCAGCAGATGATTTTACATATTAGGGTGCTTACAAAGAGACAGAAGGAGTAGGCTCGTACTGCATGCTTGCAAAGTCTTCTATCAAGCATAAATCAACTGAATGGCAATGAAAATGGCCACTTCAAATTTGTTGTTACAGCACGTTTTTACAACACAGACACTACATAAAGTAAAAGGTGGTGAAAAGTTAAGCGCCTATATCTGCATTTATGTCGGTGAAGTTGGGCTTTGTTGATCTTGCCTAAGTTTCTGACTTGCAATTATGGCTTGGATGATCGTTCTATTTCACTTTTCCGAGTAGGTGGTCGTTTTTTTCAGTTCCAAGTGCAGCTGAATGCAACATAACTAATTTTGATCTCACAGGTGCAGAACATACATTCATGCCAGTGGTCATTGTCTTTGCTGTGAGTTCAAGATCAAATTTTTATAGGTACCTGGAGGTGTTTGATTGGAATTGTTGTCATGACTTTTTTGAGGTTGGATTTGTGTGTTGCGGTTGTAACAGTGTGAACGCATCACATCTAGACTTTGCCTGAATATCTGCCACTCAGCAGGTTTGCCTCCTTGAATTAGATGAGGTGCTGATGTCGGCCAGACAGCACTTAGTCTTGAAATTCACAAAGTTGAACTGATTAAATTCAGTTTGTAACGAAACATTAGTTATTTGCAAAGAGAAGAACATTACTTTTCATCCAAAACTCCTGGTACGATCTAAAATCAATTGAAAATTGAATACAAAGCAGTACTGTTTTCTCTAAAGATGTTAAAATCAGTGTATTTGCTATGTAGCCAGGGCTATGTTGAATGACAGATCTTATAAAATATACGAAAGGTGACATTTGTGTTTAGTGATTGATTAAAATCTCAGGCTGTGATTGTGTGAAACCCAGACTTCATCTTTATTTAATTTTTCAGGCTAAAGCTGATGGAGGCATATTGTCGGTGGTTGGTGGTTGGAGTTTAAAGTTTTTGGAGAGAAAAACAGAAATTTGAGAAGAGAACTGTCTCAACTGGTTTTGCGAAATTAACATACATTTTTTCCACACGAGCAGAAAATGGCATATCTGACATTGAAGAAATGGAAAATGTTTATTTAAAAGAGGATGACCAAAACCTCAGATCACATTTGTCTTTTCATGCTAGTTTCTGGCTTGAGATGTGCATGCTGACAAATACTGACTGATATATCCAAGAGCACAGAAATAACTGAGTAATAAATGAGTTGTTCATACGAGTGGTATTTCCCTATTAAATCAGAAAATGAGTGCTTTGAAAACTGGAGGAGGACAAGCTCTGGAGTGGAGGGTTTTAGTCACAGAGCTTGACATTTTTTCATGAGTCTGACATTAACCAAACCTGGGTCGAACTGAGATTTTAGTCAGTCAAACAAAGTAACTGATGAGTCGCTTTTTTTTACCTGCTTGTTTTCCCGAAATATTCAAAAGAAACGTAGCGTCTTATACTTTTGTCACACTTTGTGCAGAGTAAGGGCCGAGAGGGTCCAGATTCCATTTACAACCAAAAAACATTTACACTGTGCTGAAGTTTTTGTTTGCAGTCAATATTTTCCTCACACACTGCAGTCACTAAATCGTTACAGTATCTTCAATCAAACCGTTTCATCTCCCAAACCTTCAACAGTTTTCCTTCTCCAGACCTCAAGTATAAGGCTGAGATTGTCACATGACAACCAATTAAAGAAGTGGTGTGTTTGGTCTCGTTCTCAAAACATAATCTGTGTTATTGTCACAGAAAGGCTTGCTTGTCTGTTAATGTAAATGTATTCATTAACTGGGTAATGTAAATCAGTACTGTATTATATTAATTGGAAAGAGAGTATTTAAAAATATAGTAATTGCTGAAAATGTTTTTCTAATCTAATCTCTTTAATGACAACACAGTAAATCACTGTATGAATGAATAATTTCACTTCACTTTGAACACAACACTTCTTAAATACAGTTTAACCATTTTTTTTTTATCTGTATCTGTGTGATGTAAAGATTATGTTGTAAATCACATTAAGTACCATAAAAGTGATGTAAGTTTTACTTTATTCACCAGAGTAAATGTTGGCAATATACGTTTCTGCAAGCCATGGATATTTTGAAATCTTACATTTCTTTATGTTGCAACTTGATGTTTCTTTAGATTACACTGTGCTACACTGTGCTAATGCTTTGGTAAGGTTTGGGCGCAAAAAAACACTTGGTTAGGGTTAGGAGAGGATCGTGCTGTGGTTTAAAATACCTGTGCTGGTTGCCACAAACAAAGCTGTAGATGTCACGGTGTCCTGTTTAAAACAACTGTTTTGTGGCCACAACACGACCGGAGATGTTCTAAAAATATCCGTTTTTTGTACCTACAAACATGGCTTGAAACAGCCCAGTCACCAAGATATAATGTTAGTAGTTAACGTTACTTCAAACCACAGATACCTCCAAGGTTGACATTTGTACCAGGTGTGGCATATCATGTTCATATTATATGCTCAGCTGACATTGATTCAAACATCAATGCTGCTGAAGAGGCGACCGCAGTTCAAGTCTGTGTTGTCATTTCCAGCCATTCTTGTGGTGACAAAACCAGGCGTTTTTTAAGGAAACATGAGGACATTTCTAGCCTTTTTTGTGGCGACCAGAAGGTATTTTAAACCAAACCATAATCTTTTTTTTTCTAACCCTAACAAAGTGTATCTTTGTGCCTAAACCTAAGCAGAGCAAAAGCACAGTGAAGAGAGAGAAATAGAAAATTTAACCTGAACATAAAGGTTGCAACATAAAGAAACGTTAAGTTTAAACTTAACTGTGGTTTTGAAGAAACGTACTAGATAACATTTATTCTGGCGACTGGGTTGTTGGAAATTGTCCTGAGGTCTCCTTAAAAATACCCAGTGATTTCACATTTACAAATGTTGAAATGCAGTCATGAACCGCGATCACTGGCTGGCAGCCTTCTCGCCTGTAACTCCACCATCCCCTCCATCTCCTTATATAAAAGTCAAGTCATTAACATGTAATGTAAAAGTGATATGACACGTTATGTCTAACTTTTAATATGATACGTGGTCTATGACACGTACAAATGTGGACGAATCAGGGATTTGCAGAAACGTTAAGTGTCACCATTTTATCCTGGCGACTGGGCTGTTAATGGCGACATCTCTGAAGAAAACAGGAAGGACATTTTTGTCTATAAATTCAGATTTAGGAAATTTTTAAGGCAAGTCTTTTGGAGTTTCTGGAGGTCTTGATCCCTTGGTGTTGAGAACCGGTACTCTCCCTGTCAGCATTTGAATGGGAAGGAGAAGGTGTGATTGTGTGTGTGTGTGTGTGTGTGTGTGTGTGTGTGGTGGGGAGGAGGGGGGTGTATCGTCACCACCACTCCTGGTCGTGACTCACAGCGCACAATGCTTTTCGCTCCTCTCCTCAGCCCTTTATTTATTTTTAGCTGAGCAACGTTTTATACGCCCGAACTGTAGGCCTGCACACAAGATGACACACACACACACACAGACACACACACACACAGACACACACGTGATGCACAACATACTTCCGTTTATCCACACACTCTTATTTTTTTAATGCTGTTTTTCTCCGTTAGTTTTGCAGGTCAATCAGACCTTTTTTCTGTCATACACACCAAAGTTCACATTTCTTAGATGTCACAGTGTGTGTGTGTGTGTGTGTGTGCGTGTGTGTGTGTGTGTCCCTTCAATGTCTTTGTGCTGTCTGCAAAAGAATGAGCGTGATGATGTCAAAGCAGATACAGTGGACGTTCCTGTTGGCTTGAATGACTCTTCTTTTAACGATTTCAGCATGTGAACATGAACTGGAGTTTGGTTACTTTGGATGATATTTGCTGATGAATACTGTTTCTGTAGTATTTCTTCAAAATGATTTATTAAGTTGTTGTGGCCCAACATGCAAATAGCTATGATGGCCAGAGTTGTATCTTAAGACACAAATAGTTTGCTCAGTTTGAAAAAGAACAACTCAGAATAATTTACACGAATAAATACATGACTTGAAGAGAGAAATAAACTACAAGACTGAAAAGACGACACACATTTGAAGACTAACTTTTTGACATTACAGTCATGTAGAAGACATCTTGATGTGTCGGACCAGACTAAATTTCTTCAAAAAGTACTTTAGTCCCAATCTGCTTCATATTGAAATACAGACATTAAATTGCTGTTGAAAAGACTGATATATAAAAAGGTGTCAGCCATATTTGGGAATTTTGACCTACAAATCACCAAATTAGTACTTAGTGGGCTGTAATATGTGATCATAGTTTTTGCCATAAAGTAGCTCAAACATGTTACTTTCAGATTTGCATCTGTTTCAGTCATCAAAATCAAGCATGTTTGATCTGAGCCTCGAAGGGGCTCTGTGGAGCTTCTGTGTTGTGAAGCTGGTAGTTAGTTAATGTTAGCGGACTCCAGACATGTGACTCAAGTCATTTGGTCCAAGTCTCAAGCAAGTCCCAAGTCATTTTTTCCCAAGTGTCGGTGTGTCTCAGCACCAGCCACCAGCCGGTTCTTAGCTAAGGAGTTGTGAAAGAACTGATTGTATCTGGCTAACGTTAGCTAACATCTGCCTTCAGCCCCTCACGGAACACAGACACTTACCGAGCCGAATGAGTCTTCAAATGACAAAGTTTGTCTGGCTGTCAGAAGTCTTTGATGAGCAGGTCTGGCATTCAGCAGTTCACTTTTTCCTTCACATAGGAAATGTTTGAATCTGAAAGTGACGACTCTCGGCACAGAAGTGGCCAACATGATCTGATCATACTGTGTGTGTCTCGAGAGTGTGAGGCTGTTGAAAAAACGTCACATAACGAGGAGCTTGAGTCGACTCGAGTCCAAGTCACAATGACTCCACATCTCTGGCGGACTCCATTTCTAAACTAACGTTAGCTACTGTTGCTCTCTCTTAGCGGAGAGGAGAAAGGCTCTGAGCCAAAGCACTCGAGAACGTGCATAAAGTCACATCTTTTGGACTGTCACAGAAAAACTGACCCGATTCCTTCACAAATAAATCCACAGTCCAGTAGCATTAAACAACTTCAACTAATTGTCCACAGACTTGTATAGGCAACTGAGAGAGACGGGAGAGTCTCATTTTTCATGTCATGTTACAATCCGCTCACATATGGCCAATAAAAAAGTGGTTCATGCATGTAAATTGCTACAAATTCTTACATAGAGCTCATTTAATGAATCAGAAGTTTCAATTTTTTCAACCTTATTTTTTATTCAGGGGAGTTTCCCCGAGTGTAACGCTCTCTTTGTCAGGAAAGCTATGATCACAATCACACAGTTACACATAGTGGCCCTATATGCTTGAAAGATTGACGCTGTTGTTACCCCTCTAGCGTCCCTTCTTGAAGTGCAGTAGTATAAAGGGCGGGAAAGTCCGAGTCAGTGGTTGGGATTTTGGGTGGGGCATTCACTGGACTTTCCATTTGGAGACCGGGTTTGGTGTCCCATTTGACCAAGAGTCAAGAGTGCTTTGTTTTTAATTAATGTAACGTAAGTAAGTGAACATACGTAAACAACCTAACTGACGTCATGTACCTTTTGTGAGTAACGTTGCTTATGTACCTTACGTTAGTTATTTTAACCCAAAGTATGATCTTTTCCGAACCCTAACCAAGTAGTTTATTCTGGCTAAACCTAACCAAACCACGACCATTTGACAACCTTAATAACAGTCCAAAAGTCATAATATGTCATGCTGTACAAACTGTTTACCAGTACGCATTATTTTGAAAGTCTAACCAGATGTTGTACATTACGTATTAGTGCTCGTTAACCATGCAAAACTGATGCTAGAGGGGAAGGTAGAGTGTCATAGTTTGAAGCTTGAGGGCACTGACCAAGCTGCTGAATTTGATGTGTTGTGAGTGAGAACGTGTTGACTCAGCAGCAGTAGAAATATTCAGTTTGCAGTAACAAAGTAAAGTAAACAACGTAAAAATAATCTAAATGAAGTTCGGTAAGTATAACTATGACATGCTGCAAAGTGAGCTGAGTTACATGTATCTGTCATTTCCTGTGAATGCCTTTTGTAATATTTGTCAGAATCCAGCATAGGAATGGCGGACTCTGCCACCACCAATAATACTTAAAAAAGTATTTACAGAATGCAAATACATAGGAAAAAAATCTAACCGTAAATAATATAAAAAATGGGGTTTAATTTAATGAAAATCTGAAGGATTATGCCTCGAAGAAACAACATCATCTTATCTTTGAAACGCACTTATACAAACTGCACTTCTCACCTGATCCATGTGTGTTTATCACCAACTGCCCTGCTACTTATAATTTCTTGCTGGTTTCATTTCCTTGTGCATTTTGTCTCTTCTCCCTTGTCTCTTGTTGCCTCTGTCTCCAAGTTTCTGTCTCACTTGTGACTCCCTCCTCTGTCTTTCTCCCTCCCCTCCTCTCTCATCTGTCTCTCCCCTCACTCCGTCTTTATCCTCCTCTCTCATTCACTCCGTCTCTCTAAGGGGCCTGAGGTGAGGATTGACAGAGGGGAAATCCTGACTGACTGACTGAAACCTGGCTGATGAGTTCTACTCTTCCACTTCTTCCTCTTCCTTTACCATCTCCTTCATCAGCTTCTCCTCTTCTCTCCCCCTTCTCTTTGTTCTCCTCCTTCTTCCTCACTCCCTTCTCCTTGTCCTCTCCAACCTGTGCATCTGCTTCTCCTCCAACCTTCATGCTGTAGGATTAAGGTACATCCACACTCACCCTGTGGAGGGTTTCTCTTATACTTGCATGTGACGTGGGTGATTAAATGTGACACATACAGTGTAACCTCCATCTTCGTTTTCTAATCAAAATATATTTTTATTGTATTTTATTTTGTTTCATAGAACAAAAACCTAAAATGTGTCACAAAGGTGTTTAAAGCAGTTTGTGGCGACCAAAAGATACAAAATCAGACACAAAGTTGAAGAGAGACAAAAATGGGGCTCCCCAGTCGCTCCTTGCTCCTCCTCGAGTCCTCTCTGCAGCGGCCCAGGGTTTAAATCCGACCTGTGGCCCTTTGCTGCATGTCATCCCACCTCTCTCTCCTGTCAACTGCAACTTTACAATGCACTTAATAACAGTAAGCAATGCTTTTTGCAGCTGACATTCCCAAAATGTTATTACCTTGCCTTCAATCAGATAATACATTAATAATCCCAAAAACGAACGGGTCATCAAAAGCAAAATTTTCAGTGTTACAAAAAGTGTCAAATTGTGAGATTTCTGTTCACTGAGCTGATGTAGCAGGTGACTGAACTATCTCATGTGTTATATTGAGATATTGTGCACATTTCAAAGAATGTTTTTTCAGATCTGATAAATTTGACCGAGTCCTGCAGTCATAGTTTCGTAAACATGAAACCTGTTTTTTCCATCTTGTGGAAATTACTTGTGTTTTGTTTGTGCTTTCTGGGTTGGTTTTCAGGTAAAAAGGAAGCAGTCTTTATTTTTTCAACTTTATATTTCTTTAGGTTCAATTGTCTGTTTTATAGTGTGTCAACGCTGTGCTTATGATCTGTTTAGGTTTAGGCACAAAACAACAAGGTTAGGGTTAGGGAAAGATCATGTCCCTAAATGACCTGTTTTGGTTACAACAATGAGGGCAGGAGATGTCTCGACCTCCTGTCAAAAATATCAGTTTTTTTGTTGCCGCCTAGCAGCCTTTTCGTCTGTTAATCCACCACCACGTGATATCACACGTTTTGTTAAAATCTCAATATGGTACATTTGACGTATACAAATGTGAACAGAAGTTGGTTTGTCGAAATGTTAACTACCAACATTTTATGACTGATCTACCAGTTTTGAAGCCAAGAATAGGAAGTTGCAAGCATGAACCAGCTCAGTGTGAGGCAGTGAGTGCACGTTTTTAATTTTAGAGTTTATGAAAGTTTATAGTATCTACAAAATAAGATCATATTTCAATCTCACTGAGGTTACAAAATGATTTTCACATGATTATTTTGTCTTTTACATAGGACTCGGTCTAAGCTGTCCCACAGTACTGAAGCGACGACAACACCTGGTGGTCTGTGGCCCAGAATGTGATCTTACCACTGCAGGTATGACAGTGGAGCTACATGTCGTGGCTGTGGGAAAATGTCCCTGCGGTAAATTGTGTTTTAGTAGTACACTTTTAAGAATAACCACTATGTTACTAATCACAGAAGCATAGGAGGCTCCCATAGAAAATAACATGTTTGCAAGCCTTGTTAGATGATCTGTGTCTTCTAAAAAAGCACATTGTTTTCTGTCAGTTTTGCCGACTAGCATCACAGTACCCACGAGCGTCATTAGTAGTTGCTGTGGAGACGAAGCCAGAAGAAGGCATGAATGAGAGTTATTCTAAATATATATTCAAAATGCTTCTCGCAGGATTGATCTAAAATTGATCAAGACAGAAGATAATTCAAACTACTGAATCTATAGTATTCAACAGTTTCTAAGCTCAGGCTCTTAACTGATCAGCCATTAGTGGCATAGACAAAAGAGTTTCTAATCTTACTGATTTGTTTTCTTACTGTAGGAGATCTCATCTAGTGTTTCTTGTCTTGTACCTTTGACTTTTTTCCAAGGATATGTTGAAACTTTACATTTCTTTATGTTTCAAGTTTCGGTTTCTTTAAGATCAACTTTCTATTCTATGTTGTGACAACGCTGTGCTTAAGGTCTTGTTAGATTCAGGCACAAAAACCACATGGTTAGGGTGAGGAAAAGATTATATTGGCTTAAAATACCTGTTTTGGTCGCCACAAACACAGCTGGAAATTGTCCTGAGGTCTCCTGAAAAATATCCAGTGGCTTCGCACTTACAAATGTTGAAATGGAATCTTGAGCTGCGGTCGCTGGCTGGCCAGCTTTTCCTTTTTCACTTGTAACCCCACCTCCAGATATGAAAGTCAGGTTATAAACATTTAATGTGAACGTAATACGTTTCGTAGTAGTACGTAGTACGTTTGACAAGTGAACCTACCCGTTGGTTGGAGAAACATCAACTGTCAGCATTTTCTCTTGCTGGCTGGGCTGCTTTTTATTAATTAATTAGATATTTTTTAAAGGAGTTGCACATTGTTTCTACTGACTGGTCAGCCAGGAGAATTTTATTTTCATGAGTTAGAAGCTAAAATGGCGAGTTACAAAATATTGTGTAAACAAAAAACAACCAGCACTTGCTGTGAAGATGCTTTTAGGAACACACCAAAGCATAAATGAAAAAAATGACTTGAACTGTGAACTGGCTGCCAATTGGTTGATCAGCCTAGGTTAATAAGACAGCATTAGTCATTTGCCTGAATGTCTAAAATAACCTATGTGGTAGCTACATAGGTACTTCAGCTGCCTTGTGAGTTATTACTCAGATCTGTCAGAATCAAAAGAGCAAGTAATTGTTTTTTCATTGTTCTTGAAACCACAATCATGATACCTAAACCTAACCAAACCTTAATTAAATTGTTTGACATTTTTTTGGAAATATGCTTACAGGCTTTCTGCCGGAAATAAAGATGAGAAGATCCGTCACATGCTCATGTCTGTTAAATATAGGGTTCTAGCTGACAGCCAGTTAGCTTCACTTAGCATAAAGACTGGAACCAGAGGGAAACAGCTGGCTTGAATTTGTTAGCCTGGATCAAAGGTAACAAAATTGTCCCACCAGCACCTTTAAAGCTCGCAAAATAACACATTGTATCTCATTTATTTAACCTGTACAAAAACTGAAGTGTAGAAGTTACAATTTTGATTGTTTTCTGGCTGGGAGCAGTAACATCTTGGCCTCTGCTGCTTTCCTGCGATGAAGACAAACACATTTTTAAATTTTTATACTTTGGTTTTTGTATAAGTCAAACAAATAAGAGTTTTAATTAGTGAGCTTTAGAGTTGCTTTTAGGCAGATTTTGCCACCTTTGGACAGAGCCAGACTAGCTGTTTCCTCACGTTTAGTCTTGTCTCTGTGGCAAGCTAAGCTAAATGGCTTCTGGTTAAAGCTTCATATTCAGTGGACAGTTAACTTGTAACAAACCAAACTGGCAAATTTAAAAATCAATCAGCTGTCCTTAATATAACCAATAACTTCCAACATGGTTGAAAGCCCTTTTTGTTTGCTGGCTTTGAGTTAAAGGTAGTTAAAGCAGAGTCTCCCAAAACACATAAACCTGTTCCAGTTTATCAAAACCAGCATTTTCCACGCAAGCCATCTCAGTAAAACTGCATTTTTTAATTTTTTTTATCAATCTTTATCATTGTTTTGGTTGCCATAACAGCAAAGCAGCTCTTTGAACTGCCTCATTGTTGTCACCTTCAGTGGTTGAGCCATTTGCCAAAGCATACCTGCTAATGTAAAGCTGTGAAATAGAGGGAGACTTTCGGGGTAAAGTGATCAATAGTCTACATCTGAAATTAACATCACAAACAACAACACTGAGAGAGAGTTTGTGAGGAGCCATCAGTGCCAGATAGACCCTTCAAAGAGAACAAGAGGAGTGAAAAGTCTGCCGAGTGGAGGCACGAGAATGAGCATGTGAGACGGGGGGCAAACGTCCAAAAAAGGAACATTTTTGCACCAAGTTGAGTGAAATGTGGAAGCGTATTTCTAATTCTTCGCACCTGTTTTATCCATTTGTAGCTGCAAACTGAGCAGAGCGGAGAGTTTGAGCAGGCGCAGGAACGAGTGACGCATGTCAAGGCAGGGTCTTTTGCGCATGCTCACTTCTGCCGCTGTGTTGGGTTGCCAGGTACCATGACACACAAGAAACTGAGATACTCCCAGTTGACTTGTATCACTATGTAATTGGGTGATTAACAGGAGAACAGCGGGAGAAAGGGTTAAAAATAGCAGTTGATGGCAGGTATGCGCAAGTTTGTTTCACTTCGGCTATTCAGTTTTATAAACTTCACAATGAAAAAAATCTGCATTTCTGTTTATTTTGCATGCTTGTGTCTGCTGAGACTCTTCCTCCAAGTAACATTTATATGAGTAATGTTGTCTGTAGTTTATTTTTGTCAATGTTATGTTTTCAGAAGAACAGAATAGAGTTACATGATATTATGGGAGTTGTTTCCTGGATGAATCCGACAAATCTGAGGTAGAAATGATGCCGTGAGAACTGTTTACAGCAACAATACAGGTAAATTCACCGGCAGGCCAACAACAACTACAGATTTGATAATCTATTACTCAAACTCCAAATATTTTCTACATAATCTTAACTTTTAGAATCAACTAATTAGACCATTTAGTGTGTCGCAACATCTTTAAATACTGAGTCAGATACAGGAGTTTATTCTTATTTTTGTTGATAAGTCGATATTTTACAATAAGCGTGAAAACAGATTTACCTGTTATTTTGCTGAGCTCTGCACCAAAATATGAAGCGGTGTGTTGTGGTGGGGGCACATTTCTGGACGGAAGTGTGGTGCAGTGTGTCTATGAGTGTGTGTGTGTGTGTGTGTGTGTGTGTGTGTGTGTGTGTGTGTGTGTGTGTGTGTGTGTGTGTGCTACCGGAGGCCAAAATGCCACGTCAGTTTGGATCGGAGGTTACTGTTTCTCTGCCAGGATGTCCTGTAGCAGACTCCACCCTCCTGGTTATGCCACCGTCTCTCCATACTTTAACCCCAGATGTACAGTATGAATGACTTTTAATCTGTTATTTACCCTCCCCTAACACATGCAATAACGCACACGCACGCACACACACGCACACACACAAAATTTGGGTGTATGAGTCAAAAGAAAGCAGCTGGCTCGTCTAATAGGTGGTGGTGGAAAATTATTCAGGAAAGTGGAAAGGAAGGAAAGGTTTCGTAAAGATGTAACTCTGTGGCCCCTGACGTAGGAAACACACACACTCAGGCATGCACACACACACACACACGCACACAGGAGCACAGATAAATATGAACACACTTAGATAAAAAAGACACACAAACAGAGACAAAGATAGACAAAGCAGCGCACGTCTGGACGTCATCAGTGCTGCGGGAGCTGCCTCTATGGCTCTGTAGACGTAAGTGAATGAAGTATCACAGCGGACACTCCATTTGATTTACACACACACACACACACTCACACGCACACACGCACGCACACACACACACACACACATACAAATATAAATAGATGATATTTCAAAACCCTTCCTTCTTTCTGTAACTGCACTCACACACATGTCTGATGGTTAGATGTGCTTCCTGGGATATTTGTCTGATGCCGTTGGTCAAAACAACAACACACAGACTCACCTGAATACACACACACACGCACAAGTACGTTGTGGGATTAATTATAGTTTCTTCTGTTTGCGGCTGTTACTTCAAGTTCAGGAACTTCTGAACTGTCTATGGGACAAAACAACTTCTAATTAAGTTGTTAAGTTGTTTAATTTAATTATTTCAAACTTTAAAATCAAACTGAAATAATCTTTATCTTATTATCTTAAATAATTTCAATTAAAGATCAATTTCATATATCGTTTTATTTATTTTTCAAATTTTCTTAACAATGTGAGCCTTTCATGAAGTGATCTGTTCCTCCATTTGTCTTTACATTTAACGAAGCTTAGTCACACATATTTAAAGGAACATATGTACACACACACATTCTCACACACACTTGCATATGTCAGGAATACACAATTTCACAAGTAAATTCTCACTCGTATGCTGACGCACTTGTGGTGACACTGACTCACTCTCACACTTTCTGTTCTCCTTGATCTCTCTTTACTGTCTGTCACACACACACACACACACACATACACACACACATACACACACACACACACACTGTGCGGCTGTTAATAAACCTGCTCCAATGCAATCTTGTTAAAACTTTCCCAAACATGTTTTTGTCATGTATTTGCCTTTCTTCACTCCATACATTTTCAAATAAATTAAGTTTATCTACATGAACGCACACACACAAATAAAACATTTTGAATTTCAAAATACAAACAACAAAACATGTCATCACTTATTAATCAGAAGTCCAGGCAAACAAACAGAAGTTACTACCAGGATTTAAGAATCATTTGATCACATTCTCCCTTTTCAAATTTTTAGTTCACCTTTTTACTGAGATTTATATTTTCCTGAGAGCACTTCAGTTCTTCTCTTTAACATTTTGATAAATTGATGTTAAGCTCTTTTAAAATGCTGCCTTCTGTAACAAAATAACATTTTTTTCATGATCCACAAGAAGAAATCATTCAGATTTGATGCAAATTTTAGAAGCAGCATCGCATGTGTTTTAAGTGAAACACAAATAAAGGAGTTACATCGCAGTGCAGACGTGTGAGCACACTGAAAATGTGTGTGTTTGTAAATTGATAAAGAAACTGAAAACCACGATGTCTGTTTTCCTCTGTAATACTTCTTAAAGATGATCATTTAAAATCAAATGAAACAAATGCAAATACCTGATGTTTTTTGTCAAGCATTATAATTAATTTTCATTTAAAGGGAATCAAAACATGTGCTGACTGTTGTTTATTCTCTATATTTACAGTACATCTATAAAACTCATCCTGAAACATAAATACTTTTATCAGCTTCTTTACAATGACACTTGTGGATGTGTAGAATCAGCTACATCAGGCCTTTTATCCAAAGATCAGAAAATCATTTACCTTATGGCAAAACAATCACAACATATATTTCATTAAACCCTCCTTTTATCAAACACTTTGAATCATACAGGTTAATGATCGATGGAGTCTTCTTCTGATTAAAATTTGGATTGTAACTTGTCATGAAAATTGCTCATTGTCATTTCTGTCTGGAAGGACTGATACACAGAAACATCACAGTGGCATCACTGTTTCCTTCTGATTTAACTTTAAAGAGCTCAACAGTTTTTCTCTCTTTTCAGTAGGTTGAAAGGTTTTTAGTGCCCACATGTAATTCAAAGTGTGTTCATTTGCATTCCTATAAAGACGTTTCAACACCCACCTACTAACAATGTCAGAAAATCAGAACCAAAAAATAAGAAAACATGAGGCTTAAGGGTCACTGTGTAGTTTTGGTGAAGAAATTCAAACTCAATATTAATGAGGTAATGATACAAACTTAGAGTATTTATTTTTTCCATAACTGAATGAACAAGCTGTTTTCAGGGTAAAATAAGGTCCCAAGAACACTGTTGGAAGCTAGAAAGGTGGCAGGGTCCGCCACATATAAAGTAAGAAATTGTGTTGTTCTTTAAAGGTGCACTGTGTATGTACTTTTGGGGAAGAGATTTGAATCAGAAGGGAAAGATCTCCATTGATTTAGTTTTTTTTGTTCTTAAACAACTAAATAAACAAACTCTCTTTGTTTTCATGACTGAATAAAGAAACTGACCTTAAAGGACAACACAGTTTCATACTGTTTTACTTTGTATATATTTGGCGGACCCTGCCACCTTTCTAGCTTCAAACGGTGTTCTGGGGACCTTATTTTCCTCTGAAAGCAGCTTGTTTCTTCAGTTATAGAAAAAATAACATATTTCTGAGTTTGTATTATTACCTCTTTTATATCATAAATATTAAAATTCTGACTTTGAGTTTCTTCCCCAAAACTACATAGTGCACCTTTAGGCCAATTTGAGTAAATTCATTAAAAATAACCTCTATCTATTTGTAGTGTTCTGGTTTGGCAGTTAGTATACAAGAAAAACCCTCTTTTACAGTGATCACTTATTTAGTCAACGAGAAAGTAAGTGAAGATGTTAAACTTTGCAGTTTTTGCAGGAATTTTGTTTAAGGGTTCTCAAAACAATTGAAAAAATCATGTTTGAAAAAAACCCCAACCTAAAACAGTCAACATCTCAATCATAAAACGTCTCTCGTTTTTTAAAGTGTCAACATAATACAAACAGTTAATATTAGTATATACGGTACAGTAGTGTGCCTTTTTTTTTCTGTTTTCTGTTTTCAAGCAAAGAAAGTCCAAACGACATACAAGACATGGAGAGAACGTCACAAGAAGCAGCAATGTAAATGTGGGTGCAAATGACAAATAAGTTGTTTAGAAAAAACACTATAAACATTAAACAACATATAACATACATCAAAATGTATTTTAACACAATTATCAAACATTTTAAATACCACTCAACTTAAATGTTTATCCTTAGTCTGAGGTGTTCTGGAGTGTGAACTCTTCTGCCATTTATTATGTGATAACTAAAAGTCTAATCGTGTTGAAAACTTACATTTTCACTTAAAAAACTTTTATGTTTTATCTTGTGTTAGTTGTTCTCTGTGGCAGCTTGATACACAGAGTGTGTGACTGCATTTTGTTGACAGGTGAGAAACTTCCAGAAAAACTGAACATGAATACTCAGGTCACTAATATCTACTGCTACAAATACTGTAGTAATATACTGAACATTTACACACCAGTAAGCTAAATACACAAAGCCCGACTGGAGAGTTTCTCTCCTTCCTCTTTGCGGTCATGTAATCTAAAAAAATGTTCCACTAGGGATCAGAGGTCAAAATCTTATTTTTGTCCCCCTCAATTTGACTGTTTCTCCTTCTTAGTTTCTCTGATCGATGTGCTCTGACTGTCTAGCCACCAACGTGCAGATGAGAGAAGATCTGAGTTGGTAAGAAATTGTAATACTTTCATGTCAGTGGTCTTCACTTGTTACTTTGTGCTCAAACAATAAGCTTAACAAGCAGCTAGAGGTGCAGCCAGTGTTTTGCAAACTTTTTTTTTTTTTTTACCTCTCAGGCAATGTAAAGAATGGCCGAACGAGGGTAAAAAAATTTACTTTTTACTTTTTAGTCAGCTTTTTTTTTATTACAGTCAATAAGATGCCAGAATTAAACTCTAGTCAAAGACAAGACAGTAAAGCCCAGCACATCTTTGTAGCAAAGTAAACTGTAAATGATCTAACCAGAATGGCACTCAGTAGAGTGCATACCTCTGCCAAGGCCCAGTGGTCCCTTTTAATTCAATCAAGCCTAATCCAATATCAAATAAAACATATTTAAATCTGCTAGATCTGGATTTTTTTTTAGGATCTGCATCAAATTGTACTCACTCATAGATACCAGCCACCTTAACATGCCTGATTTTTATCATCAGGATCCATTCATTATTCCTTGAGAAATTCATGAAAATGGTGAAAAATGCCCTATCTCACAGTGTTAAAGGAAGTGAGAACGAATTCCTGGATCCGTCCCTTTATCCTGATCTGCACCAAATGGTAATGGGGTCTATTCCTGCCAGAGACCCATCCTCCATCCAAGTTTTGTGGAAATTTGTTCAGTAGTTTTTGTGTAATCCTGCAGAAAAACCAGCCAACCAACAAACAAACGACACTGGTGAAAACATAACCTCCTTGGATAAGGCAATACAGTAGCAGAAATCGAAAGAGAAGTAATAAATACTATTTTGTGTGCCGCCACCACCACTGAAGCCAAACCTACGTCCTTTTCAACAACAGTGTCATCACATATTTAAGGGAGATGGATAGAAAGGTGATTTTAAGTGTGCAATAATCTGTTAAGTTAACTCAAACATTCTGTACCAAGATTGTTAGCTAGGCTATATAACAGACAAAGTTTAGATTAGGAGGAGGAAGATAAGCGTTAAATAAATAAATAAAACCTCATGCACATTATTCAGAAATGTAAACAAAGGTTTGACCAGACAAAATCCAAACACACACCTCTTACAGTGAATATCGCTCTGCTTGCTGCCCACACTAGCTCATGGTCAGGTGTGATTTATTTGACGGGCGGGTCAGAACAACACCCAGATCACATTTGATTAGATACCTTTATGTAACCGCCCCATGATGTAAAATCTGAAGAAAAAAGGAGCTTTTGATATAGAAGTACTTTTTCATTTCGCTGTATTTAAACACAATGTATTAATTAGTTACCGATTTTCATTTTGAGTGATTTGTGTTTTTCTCTGTGACTTTTTCAGACGATAACTGGGACTTTAGAAGATGAACATGACTTTACACTTATTACAGATAAGGTTATGTTAAAACTTACACACAGCTTTCACACACACTTCACCATTTAAGAATATATTTTGTTCAATGACACTGGAGGTTAAACTGTGATAGGTTTGTGTGTGTGTGTGTTTTTTTTTTAGCAAACTGGGACACACCTAAAGGAGATTTAGTAGATATTTTGCTTTTTTGGACAGATTTTCAAGGTCACCTGTACATTTTCACCAACTTCAGAAGCAGTTTGATAGGTGAAAATGCAGTTTGCTAAACTTTTTACATCAGGATGTTTTACCATTTCCTCTTCTTTTCTTTCTTCCTTTTAGATAATTTATTCTGTTTACTCCAAAAATTACACAGGTGACAAGTTGTCATATGAATTTTGAGAATTACATGTATATATCTGTTTAAAAGAGCAGCAAGAAAGCAGAAAGTAGATTATATAGCAGAAATTCAGTAACTAGTTTCAAAAAGACAGACATCAATTGGTCTTAGATATCTTTCCACATCTGCATACTAAGAAGTGACCTTGTAAGAAACTCAAGGTTGAGGTAATCTAATATTCTGTAAAACAACAAGGAAGTCACAGTTACACATTTAGAGTTTCACAGCTTTAAGAAGTTCAAATATTTACTTACACACTTTTCTTACAGAAAGCACCATTATAAAGACAGTTGGCAAAATTGTATTAAGTCAGATCCTGCATGCATCTAAGTGGTTGTCTACAGTTTACAGTATTTAAGCAAAATCTTTCCATCTGATAATGAAAGAAAAAAAGTTGAGATGTTTTAAACAAATAGAAGACAAACTAGAAAAAGTTACAAGAAGAAAGATACAACAAAAGTTAAACAAAATACACAAACAGAACCACTTTTAAGAGTCAAGGTGTGTGTGCAAATGCTTGATTTAGCTCCTGTTTTCTTTTCCTCACTACTTTTTATTCATCTTTCCACATTTTCACCAAACAGTAGATCAGAGTCGGATTGAGAAAAGAAAAGAAATTAGGGAATATGATCAGCATTCAGATATTTCACCTTGAGAGCAGCACATGTTTTGACAAGTTGCCACAAATAAAGCGTCACTTTGAGGGGAAATTCTTCTAAATACAGAAAACCTATTTACCAGCTTGACACCGGTGTGATTTTTGAGTTTAGGTCGACAAAGTTTCTCAACCTGAAGAGGAGTTTGTAAACCAGCAGCTGAGGTTAAAATATGATACAACAGTTCAAGTACTAATACTGAATATAGTATCTCAAAACTAGGTGCACAAATATGACGTGTTCAGGTGTGAAATATAGAAAAGTTCTTAAATAATTCTCACCTGATCGTGTTGATTAAATGATAGTTAAACTGTAAGTGGACACCGAAGCTTTGTTGCTTCATATTAAGTTAATTGACTGATACACAAACAATATTGAGCACAGAGTTTAACAACATATTTTCAACTTTAAATAAAATTAAATAGCAAATTTATGTCTCCACAAAATCCAAACAGAAGTTGTAAAGTTTAAGATTTTTCATGATTAGAGTTCAGTGTGTGTGTGTGTGTGTGTGTGTGTGTGTCTGAACAAACTGAACAAACTCTGTGTCACTGAAAAAGCAAACTAAAGGCACTAAAATTCTCAATGTTTCATCTTATTTAAAGCCTTAATTTTATTTTTTATGTGTATTAATCGAGGTGAGTGATAAAATAAACTCATGTGTCGGCACCACTTTCTTATCCCAGCATGTTTTGTAATCTCTCCACAGTAACAGGCTCAAGATCATCAGGACTCTACAGTCTGAACATGAGCAATATTGATAATGTAAAGCTGTAATTGAAGATTATTCTGCTTCAGTTCGCTGTTTGGATGTGAATCAGACGCCTGCCGACACACACCAAGAAAAACATAATTGATGTGTGACCAGACGTACCAAATATACACTGAGGGTTAAATTGTGACTGTTCATTTGTGTGTTTTAGCTAATTGAGACACACCTAAAGGCAGTAACAGTTTGTAGAGTTTTGATTTTTAGAGTTATTTATGATTACTACCTCTTTTTTATTTACTTATTCGTGTTCTTTTTAACCTCTCAGGGCATGTTCAGTATTTTACATCTGTTTATTTTAGTCTGTCACTATCATTGTGTCTCTGTATTGTCCCGTCAGTTACATAATTACTTTTAAGTTGATTGTAGATGTACGCAGCATTGTTGCCCATGCAAATCTTCCCCTTGGGACAATAAAGTATATCTTATCTTATTTTATATTATCTTCTAAGACACATTTTAAAAGTCACATGTGCATTTTTACTCAAGAAGCAGTTAAATTTAAAAATATGGTTTGCTGAATTGTTTATTTCAAGGCGTTTCAACCTATTCTGCCCCATTGTTGTGTTATTTGCATGTTATCCTCTTAGAGAGTTGTCACAGAAAGTAGTAAAAATCAAGAAGGATGCTGTTAAAGAATGATCGATTCAAACCTATTCAGTGACTTAACATGACTCAATCAGATTATTTTACCTGCATGTTTGCTCTTCTATGATATTTCCACATTTAAAGTGTCACTGACACGAACAATCCAAACATACAGCTACTATAATGTCATTAATGTACAGCTGCAGTCTAACCCTCTGAGCCCTGAACTGTTTTTTTTCCTATTTTTGGTTCACCTGGTCTTTTTGTGTAATAATGCTTGTATAACATCAACCCTGTAATGCACAATCAAGTTATATACATCATTTTTGGAGGACAACCTGGGATATCAGAATACACATGCTTCAGAGGTGTCACATGAATGTGTAAATAATTAAATGACCGAAAAGACAAAGAAAAAAAAACATCATTCATTAATTTGCAGCCTGGATAGGAGTCAGATGCCTGCAGACAAAAAACCCCAAGAAACTGTGTAACCAAACATCGAAAACTAAAAAATCTGCATGTAAGTGGAAGCAGTCTGTTGTTTTGTCAGTGCAGTGATTCTAATAATGATAATTACAAATAAAATGTATATATGTAGCAATCATCCAAGCAAAAGTTCATCTCACAGATCATCATGATAATGGTCTATGACTCCAAATAATCCTGCAAAGTATTTACTCAAAAAATCAAACAAATTAAAGGAAAAAACAGAAAATATTGTGCAAATATACAAATAATTTCGATGAATTTCCCTCCCCGAAGCTCTGTGTTAAACCCCACATCCAATTTATTTCACTCAGAAGCAAAAATTTAACTTTTGATCAGACATTTGCTGAAGTTTGAGTGGTCAAACAGTCTCAAACTCTCAGTATCTCAAACTGCGTCAACATGTTCAGTTCGACCATGTAGAAAAACTGTGCACACATTCTCCCTCTCATTTCTAGTGACCACACACTTAACAACAGTAAACAATTTTAATGGCATATTTCATGTATGTGTTTAAATGACAAAGCTAGCAGAAGGGAGAATCTGGTGACCAGTGTGTGTGAGGGTTCATACACATATACACTTATGCACTTGTTGATGTGTGTGTGTGTGTGTGTGTGTGTGTGTGTGTGGCTCCATGCAGATGATTAGGGGTATTTTTGGACAAACCTCACATCATCAACACACTTTTAATAAATCATATATGTAATTTATGATGTAGTTCTCTTCAAGTCGTTTCATTTATTGTACATACACACATTTTATTTGTGTGTTACACTAATTGAGACACACTGAAAGGCAACACAATTTTGTTGACCTTTTGTTTTTAAAACAAATTTTAAAGGTCACATGTACATCTCTACTCCAGGAGCAGTTAACTTTGCTCGGTTTGCTGAACTGTTTATACCCTCTTTCTATGTTAGAGAGGTGTCAAAGAAAAGAGTAAAGCTCAAGGAGGTCAGATTATATATTTAAAGAATGATCTATTCAAACCTATTCAGTAAGTAGTTTAGTTGAAAATGTATGAAACAACTTGGAGCCAATCAATCAGATCAAATCCTCTTTCTTTTATCTGCATGTTTGCTCTTCTGTGCTCTTTTCACAATAATCCTCCAGACTCCTACACAATATTCATTTAAAAAACAATGAAAAAACAGAAAATATTGTGCAAATATATAAATAATCTCAATTAATTTCTTTCCTTGAAGCTCTGTGTTAACTGTGACACAAACATTTGTCTTTTGATCAGACTTTTGTCCAACTTTGAGTGGTCAGTCTTAAACTCACACATCTCAACCTGCTTCTGCGTGTTCACTCTGACTCTCAACATGACTTCCTGACCTGACCTCATTCCCCCTCCGACTCAAACTCTCGTCTTTAGTGCCCTCAGCACTTAAAAACGGTAAACAATTTTATGGATTGTTGTGTGTGTGTGTTTGAATGACATGGAGAGCAGGAGAGGGAACCTGGGTACCGGTGTGTGTGTGAGGGTCCATGCACTTATGCACTTATAGACTTCTTAGACTATAGACTTGGTTCTGTGCAGATGTGATCGGATGTTTTCTTTTCTTTTACAAAGGGGGCAACATTCTGTCACCCTGTCTCCCTGCAACATAATCAGGGCTATCTTCGGACTCACCTCACATAGTCTGTGCACTTTTAATATGTGGGAAGTCAAAAACACTTAATTTAGTTTTTTTTTAAGTCGATGAATTAACTTATATACAATAATGCTGTTAGGCTTAATGATTACCATCTTATCTTATTTCTTTTTAACTCTGCACATACTTTAATTTAAATGAAAAGGGTTTTTTTATTGGATACGTTTTCACTGTGAGTCCATGGCTACTGAATGCTGAACAATTAATGCTTCAAACTTGCTTGATTGTTGAATTTTATCAGTTGTTTCGAGAGCAAAAAAGGACAGATTTACAAACAATTTGAAATGTAATCGCACAACTTCAAACAAATCTTAAAGGGGCTCTATGTAACAATTTGTAGAAATGTATTGATAATTTTTTTATTGGCCATAATATGTGAGCGGATTGTAATGTGACATGAAAATGGAGATCGTGGTTGCATATACAAGCCTGTGGATGATTAGTTTAAGTTGTGTAAAGCTGCTTGACTGTGGATTTCTTTGTAAAGGACTCGGGTCACTCCAAAGGATGTGACTTTATCGTCTCAGTGACCCTCTCCGCTCCGCTGGTAGCTAATGTTAGTATAGAAATGGAGTCTGCTAACATAAACCAACTACCGGCTTTCCGCACAACACAGAAGCTCCACAGAGCCCCTTGAAGTCTCAGATCAAACATGCTTCATTTTAACGACTAAAACAGGTACAAATCTGAATGTAACACATTTAAGCTACTTTATGACAATAAGTTTGATCACATATTACAGCCCACTATGCACCAACTTGGTGATTTGTAGGTCAAAAGTCCCAAAACCGACGACCGGCTTTCAGCAAAACACACAAGTTCCACAGAGCTCCTTTAACTTTGATGTCATGAAACATGTTTGACAATGATAAAAACAAAGACAGATAAAGTTCAAATCTTTCAATAGGACCTTTTAAACTCCTGTTTCATGGGTGTTTTCCAGGCTCGTACAAGTGTTAGTATTTGTTGATTGAAGCTGCTGATTGCCTAACCAAGACCTTTAAATGTATGTATTGTTTTGATGCCAAAATAATTCAAAAATCAGTGTCTCCCCTCGATGTTCTTTAAGCCATAAACACTTATACCATCATAAATCATAAAGACCTTCTTTTATAATGTTTTTAGACAGGCTTTAAAATGTTTTGTTTGAAATCATGTCCAAACCTTTATGGTCCATACCTGCTTAACAAAAGCTTTGCACGTTGAATGTTACAAACTTGCCTAATAAGTGGGGGTTTTAATCATTTTAAGAGTTCAAAAAAGATAGATTTTCTAAAATATTGCAACTTTAAATTTCAGAAAGTCATATCTTTCTTTGGGAAACATTCAAACAAAGAAAGCTAAAGTTAAACTCTTCTAATAATATCTATTTAAAACCCCAACTGTTAAGAGAAAGAGAGAGATTGTGACATAATTTGCTTGAATTTTATTGTTTTCTGATGCACTTTTACTATGTAGTGCTTCACAATCTTCCTCAAAAAAGAAATATAAAATCTACAGGTTGAGTCAGTTCAATCATCACAAACAAGTAAATGATAAAAGCTACAAATGCAGGTGAAATTACCTCCCTGATGTGTATTAAACTTGTACTTAAGGTGTCATTGATGAATAGCAGCTACTATGCTCAGATGAGGGCTTGAAAATTGTTTCTGTTTTCCTTGTAGGATGCAGGTCTGCCATTTTCTTTTGACCACCCATTGGGTTGGCAGTCAGGCATGTGAGGAATAAGTGAATGATTTGTGTCATTAGCGCTGTTGTTTACCACATCTACACGTGTTTTCCTCCATATATGGATGTAGGAGTGTTTGTTTTTGGCACAACTGATTACAAAAGCCTTCCTTTCATAAGCAGTGCAGCCTCAGTGAAGCCTCCTCATGTCTGACAGAAAATGGCTGACTGTACATTTGAAGGCAGAGAGCTTCAGAGAGGCAGAGCAGCATCTCCTGCTTCTCATAGGCTAACTGTTCAGAGAGTCATCTAAATGGGTTAATGTCAAATGCTTAGAAATTAAAACTGATGGTATTTTAGATAAATCATGCTGTGAAAGAGGGATTTAGACTCAGAAACACTCATTTTAACACAACTCTGTTTTTGTAAAGATTGAATCTGTGTAGTTGTTTTTTGTCAAGGCATTGCAATTATATTTATTCAGCATATTTAATGACAAATATAGTCAATGTGCTTTATTTAAAAATACATAGAGCAAGAATTAACACATGATAAAGTGAGATTATGATAAAGGAAAGAAAGTTAGAAAGAAAGAAAATGTAAAATAAAAAAAATATATGCAAGAAAAAACCAACCAACCCATCTTAAATTAGTGACAAACGCCTCATCTATCCTGACACACTCACAAAAAGACACAAACACAGACATTTACAGACTAACACACCCACGTAACACCCACAGTAACTTATTTTAAGGCTGATGTAAATCTCAATGATCAAAATTCATGGTTTACATTAAAGAGAAAAATATGGGACTGATATAAGATACATAAAATTAAAGTTGTATCAGCAAATGTCACAAGCTCAAGCTTAAAATTTGAGAAGCAGATTCACCAAGTAAACATGCATGAGGAGCCAGAACAGCAAAATGAAGAAACAAGAAAACAATAAAATACAAACATAAGGTTAGATAGCTGAAGATGATGCCAGAAAAGCAGAATTAAACAATTGTACATACATATATGAAACTATAAAAATATACAATCGCACAAAAGCAATATGTACACATACATTTTCAGGAAGTTAAAGTTATTAGTGCAAAGATCCCCGATAAGGTCAGATACATTCAAATATTTGCAAAAGTAATTGTGTGTATTGTGTTGAGCACCATTTGATTTACTGGTGTGAGCCTTGATGTGTGTTTATGTGTTGGAGAGTGATAATTAAAGAAGACAGTTGTTTATTTGTAGGTGTGTCTGTGTGTGTGTGAGAATTCCTGTGACATTACCTCACTTCTTTTTTTGTGTGTGCATGTTAAACATTGTGTGTTTTTGACATTTAATGTAAAGACTCCTTGTGATATATTTTCAGTAATTGTGTGTGTCACCATAACGTCACAGATGCAGAGTCAGTTTTGCTAAACAGGGGAACTGTGAGCAGTCTGTCCCGTGTGCCTGAGGGGTTGAAAAAAGCGGGACATCCACAGTTTGTGTCCCACATGGTCCCCAAGTTACCTGCACACACACAGACTTGTTTCTATTAATTACAGTCCCGACACCATGCACGTGTTAGATATTTCCTTTGGGTCATGAAAATAAACATTACTCACTGTGACAGTTTTTTTTGTTGTTTTTTTTTACCTCTTTTTATGTATTTCCATGACGTCTTAGTGTCAAATGTGTGCTAGAAAGTGTGTGTACTCTGTTTTTTTTTTAAATCTGTCACTTTTTTGTATTCTTAAGACTGAAATGATGATTATGAGGAGAGAAGAAATGGAGACAAATACGTCTGATGAAGCAGGGAGGAACAATAAATGCTGTTGGCAGGAAGGGAGGAGGCAGTGAGGACAGGCAGAGAGAGAGTTTGAATCAACCGACGCCCTTTTTTCCAGTAGGACCACCCGAAACCCTGAGAGTGGAGCCGGTTTGAGCGGGACACACCCTTTGTTCCCAGTATGGGAAGGTAAATGGGTGTGATTAATTATTGCCTAAGTATGAATGGGTCCTATTTGTGATAGAAAATAATGTTTATCATTTCAGATGAAAACAAATGGATAAACAAAAGGATATAATTATAGACTGGACAACTTTTTCCTTGATAAAGGTCTAAATTCAAGTATGTGAGAAGTAGTACCTCCTAAAGAATCAAAGCAGAGTTCAAATGATTTAAAAAAATCGAAGGCTTGAGGTTACTTAGTCTAGCCAGAGATGTTCCATAAGAGCTAGATTACTGTATTACACTGATCTTTGGTTTGTCTACATAAAGTCTTTGTACCTGCAGGTGGGAGGTGTAAATAGATAGGAAATAAGAGCACAGAGGTGGAGCAAAAGATAAAGGGAAAGTCTGGTCTTGTTCTAACAAGTACAGAGGCAAATGAATACTTTCAGTTGTTAAAAAAATCTGAATCAAGTCTTTGAGTGCATATAGTTTTTTCTCCAGCTGAGCTTTAAAGCACACCTGCCTGCACCAGTTTTAAACCACCTTTCAGACACTGACAGGATTTTTGACATTTCCACAATTTAGCTGCAACTTGAAAGCAGACAAATAAGTAAGTTTTTATGAATCACCAAGATCACAAATGGTTCAGAAATTAGACTGCAAGTTCATTAATTCCGATTTCAGTTGTGTTTTAGAGGAAGAGCTGTAGATGCAAACAGCACAACTGGTGTCACACCAGCTGATATTTTTGGCAAATTCTGGAGCAGAGTCTGAAGTTGTTTTCACCGAAACTTTGCCAGATCCAGAGGTTTCGTTTGATCTTGATATCATGGTTAGATAGTGTACAGCATTGGCTCAATTTAAACTAGATCAGTAGTTCTCAGGAAATCATCAAGGGAGCTTGAGGGGAGGTTACTTTCTGAAATGAGTTTTGTTTCTTAAATATAAAATCAGTGGTCTGATTTCTGATACATTTCCATACAGGGTTGGAAGATAGAAACCAACAGGAGGACTCTTACAGATGGGAGAGCCTAAATCATCCTAGAAAACAGCACCACAACCCTTCTTAACAATGTAAACATCAGCTGGGCAAAACTTCACCCTAGAGTATTAATTATTTTCCTCTAAATTTGTATAAATGTTTGACAAGAGTTTGTCTGATAGGGGTTTTAAATGCTCAGCCCCAGTGTGTTTCTGGATTAAATCTTCTGATACCTTTCACTCAGTTGCCAGTTTATTAGGTACACCTTGCTAAAACTAATGCAGTCTAATGCAATATATTCCACCCTCATGTGCAGGTTATAGTGGTCAGTTTTTGTTGAAATTGTCTGAGAGACGTGTTGATCGAACTGTATGATCATTTTGGAGGACGTAGTTTGTGGTGCTGTTGAGCTGTTGAGCTGTATCATGGTACAC